>NC_142063.1:157984131-158584131 GCF_059756535.1 Pantherophis guttatus
CACCTGGAGTGGTGTGACTGGGAGGCATCTCCAGTTGGGATGGTGGATTGATTGGACCATGTGATGGACATGTGGGTGCAGGGGGAAGGGACTTTGACTTTTCTTTGGGTGGGGAAAACCCGGGAGCTTTCAGATTTGGGTTTTCCCAGCTGTGCCAATATGACATCTCTAATAAAATGGAACTTTGAGGAACTGCTGGCCTTGGAGTCTTCATTGATTGGGAGTGTTACTTGGAACCCTGACATGCTATCTGCCTTTTAGAGGTGTTTCAAGATTTCCCAAAAGGCAACTGGACTTCTGTTTTTATTTTTCCTTGAAAATGTTTTGCTTCTCATCCAAGAAGCTTCTTCAGTTCTAACTGAATGGTGGGAAATGGAAGGATTTATATTCTTTGCAGTCATCTGGTCTATAGAATATGAGAAGAATATACATTCTTCATTCAGTTAGAACTGAAGAAGCTTCTTGGATAAGAAGCGAAATGTTTTCAAGGAGGAAAAATCAAGGAAGTCCAGTTATCTTTTGAAAATAGCACCTTTGGGACAACTATGACCTGGATGATTGAGAATCTCCATAGACATTTGTTTCAAGATCTGCCCATTCACATAAACTATTATCACAAAAGTCCTATTTACTTTTGCTGAAAAATTCTTTCATGTCATATTCCAAACTTGTTGATCCTATTAGATCAGAGGGGAAAAAAACTCTGTTTTGGCATATCCTAATTTGGTACATAGTTACTCATGATTGAATTAAGTGATGATTTTGGTACTTTGTATTTTTTAAACATGAACAGAAGACTTTGTAAATAAATCTGCTGGGATCCAAACCTTTAGCTTGGCATTTATTTAATGAAGTGGACTGTAGTTATGGAAATTTATGTCCCATTGGCCTTAGGTGGTATGATAATCTTTGATCTTTATTACAACAGTCCATGGCAATCTCTCCAGAGATTTGTAGTGTTATCCTAAATGTGTAACATTTAGCTATTGTTGACTTGCTCAATCAATATAGCTTAATTTCCTATGTATATTAAAGGAGATGGACAAATTCAAGATGTTTGTTCAATCCCATCTAATGCATTTTTTTTTAAAAAAAAGCTTCTGTTGTTTTTAGTTAAGTTATTTTCCTTTAGGCAAGTTGAAGGTAACTACCAGTGGAAATTTTGGATGAAATAATAATCAAAGGCTTGCTTAAAAAAAAATCAATAGAATTGTAACATAAGGTTTCTCACTTTTAATCATTAAAAGAAGCTCAATGTAGGGTTATCTAATGCAATTAAAACAAAAGAATCACATACAATTCTATTATTTCTCGTCTGCATAGTATATAGACTTATAAGATTTACAACTTGCCTTACTCCAGAGGCTCTAGGCAGTGTACAAATCAGATCACAATACAATACACACAAGAATACACTAAAAAACAAAATAAACCCAAAAAATAACAGCAATGATATCACCACGGTACAGATCTTACTTTGGCTGTTGATCTCCAAATATCTTCAGGAATAATTAAGATTTAACTATTTCCTGGAAGGATGTAAGCATAAGGGTCATTCCAGAGGAAGGGGACTGAGAATGTTTTCCCTTGTGATCTCTTCTTGTATCAATTAAGAAGGGACATTTAGGAGATGATATCTGTTCACCTGTGTTGGCTAACCAAAATAGGGGGTTTCCAAACATTCAACAGCACAACTATCTGGCATTATGTGATACACTAAAGGTGGGATAAGTACTTCGACTTTGGAACTCTTATTGCAAAAAAAAAAAAAAGGCTGAAATCTGAGCCATGTCGTTATATTTGCTTCTCATTTTCCACCAGCACTGCTTCCATTTCCTGGAACCAAGCAAAGACCATTCACAAGGAATCCTTCAAGCTGCTGGTGGGCCCTGCTGCAATGGTGTGTGGGAATGACCTTGAAGACAAAGGGAAAAGATGCTGCCTAGGGAATGATTGGATAAAAGGAGGAGGAGCCCAGAAATGCTTAATGGGCAAAGAAAGAAGCATAAGAAGGGTCCACTCCAGGGGTGAAATACAGCAGGTTCTGACAGGTTCTGGAGAACCGATAGTGGAAATTTTAAGTAGTTCGGAGAACTGGCAAATGCCACCTCTGGCTGGTCCCAGAGTGGGGTTGGAATGGAGCTTTTGCAGTATCCTTCCCATGCCATGCCCACCAAGCCACCCCTACCAAGCCACACCATGCCCACCAAGCCACGCCCACAGAAGTAAAAAAAATTGGATTTCACTACTGGTCCACTCCAACATATCAGATTATTAAAAGTGACAGTGCGAGGGGTTTTTTTTTCAGACTTGCACGATTCTTTTAATGTAGGCTGACAATAAATAGAATTAGCTCATCTGATTGTGTTTCCTGTCTGGTTTACCTGAGAAGGCTGACAGTAGCCTAATTTCTCTGAGAAATTCCTTAAGCACTAAGTGGATACTTTTTGGATCCTTAATCTGAAGGGTTTCCTTAATTAGCTCAACCTTGTGGGGAGGTTATGGCTTTGATTAGCCTCATGTTCATTTGGAAACCATCTGTTCTTGATGAGAGACTCCTGGATATGTCCACCTGAACCAGATTATACTTCATCAACTTGAAGCTAAAGGCCAGATCCAGTGCCTGACCAGCAAAGTGGGCTGAGCAAATGATGACATTGTTGTGGTTAGGAATTCCTGACCTACTTATGCCACAGAGAGTGGGGCGGTTAAAATGCCTTGGGCGAACGTACAATGAGATCCAGGTGCTCATGAGGTAAGACTGCTACGGTAGGAGTGTAGCTAGGAGTGTCTAGGCTCATGAGCTAAGAATAGAATGGAATGGAATGGAATGGAATGGAATGGAATGGAATGCAACGGAATGGAATGGAATGGAACAGAATTCTTTACTGGCCAAGTGTGATTGGACACACAAGGAATTTGTCTTGGTGCATATACTCTCAGTGTACATAAAAGAAAAGATATGTTCATCAAGAATCATAAGGTTCAACACTTAATGATAGTCATAGGGTACAAATAAGCAATCAGGAAACAATATCAATATAAATCGTAAGGATACAAGCAACAAAGTTACAGTTATATAGTCATAAGTAACATCAAGGAAGCAAAAATTATACAGACTTCAACAAGGTATCTCTAGAGTTAGGCTTGAGTAATGTACAGAATATTGGAAACTGCAAGGGGAATTTCCCACCTCATTTATAATGAGGTAATTAAAGCAAAATCTCTTTGATCTGAAATGCTTTTTCCCACATTTATTACCACCTGGGCTATGCTGCCATTTGTAAGATCAACTACCAACTGACTAATCTGTTATGTTGATTGTATATCTACTCTCCATTTCCCCCCCTCTGTATTCCCAATTTGTCCCTCTGATTAAGCATTCCAAACACAGCTACCTGTCTAACTAACTGTTTGCCACAGTTTCCTGTTCCATAGGTGCCCCTCTCCTTCCTCTGCTCCAGGGTTGAGATTGCTGTAATATCCTCCAGAACAGCTGGCCAGATTTCACTGAGGGGAACTCTCTTCTCTTGGTCCAGCCAGATCATGCCCACCTGGTTCTCCCATGTTACGTTCAAATATATCATAGATGAAACTACCTTATTTGCAGATGGTCTTCAAAGACACCAGTCTGATCTTAAATCTTTTGACGATGTACATGCTTGGCTCTTGATGTGAGATTGGGAGACATGAGGTAGGAATGGAAATAAGTTTCCCCTTCTCTTGGAATGGCCTGGTCCCATGTCTCACCATCCTTCTCCTCTCCACTGCAACTCTTATTTTCTTTTCATTGATCCCCGTCTTGGTTATGCAAACCCCCATCCCGCAAAATTCCCACATGCTTCTTCCATCCACAATATTACTAACTACATTTACCCTTTTGCCTAGAGGCTAACTACAGTTAGACATATTCTTTTTATTTACTGCATGTGCATTTTGATTTTGGAACTAGGAAAAAAAAAACAGATTAGCCTTTTAAAAAATAAATAAAAATGAGAATGTTGTTTATTTTCTTTTTTCAACCATCTTGAAAATCCATCTTTCCTATAGTTTATTGATTCTGATCTGGAAGGTTGCTGCTTTACATAATAAGTCAGCCAATAAGTCTTCACCACTTAACTTCTTTGGCATGTAGATGAACTTGCATAATATGCTTTCCCCTGGACCTGCATTCATGTACGATTCATGAACTCCCTCTGGTACACACAATAATGCTTTTTTTTTTTTCAAGATTAGGGTTGCCTTTATGATCCTTGTGCCCTTTTTGATGGAGATTCACGTTTACTAAATACAATGGAACAGATCATGTCAGGCTAAGTATTTATT
Organism: Pantherophis guttatus; assembly: GCF_059756535.1. Taxonomy (NCBI): domain Eukaryota; kingdom Metazoa; phylum Chordata; class Lepidosauria; order Squamata; family Colubridae; genus Pantherophis; species Pantherophis guttatus. The sequence continues at coordinate 157,988,458 of NC_142063.1, forward strand.
GACACTGCGTTTTTGTATTTACCAGATGAGCTCTTATTTTTGGACTTTCAGACTTACCGTAACTTGCCAAGTTCTTATCAGTAAGCTAACTGCGCATGTCTACATTCTTTCACTTTCTTCTAATTTTCTTTGTTCTCCTGCCAGGAGAGGTCCGGCCAAGAGAGGTGGCCGGCAGGAACGTTGCCAAAATGTAACTAATTGGATTAGTGAGATGTTTTATTTTCTTTATAACAAATAAATGAGTTTTTCTTAGAAAACATATCTTCGGGTTTATTTTCTTAAGTATACTTCAAGGAAAAGCCTCAATTCATTCTCTAAATCAAGGTGCGATTACCCAAAAACAGAATGGGTTTAATTGTCACCCTGACATTTATGACTGGCTTTATTCAATTTTTTGTATACAGCCATCTGGTTGCCAACCAGTTTGTCTTGATACTTATGACAGTACTTTCTTAACATCCTGAACAAGTGTGATTCCTGATTCCAACTAATAAGGAAAGCAAAGATATCAGAACTAAACTAAACTAAACCTCTCCAACTGAGAGGAAAGCAAAGATATCAGAACTAAATTATTAATAGTTTTCAGGCAGAGATTTAAAATTATTTTGGTGCTTGCTTTATTTATCCATTCTCCAATATTGGAAGTAATCCTGGGATATAAATCCACATGCCAAGTTGCCTTTAAAGTTTATTCTGAAGTCGATCAAATACCATTTTGAATGATCACGAATTTTCTGAAAATAAAATAGGTTGGCAGGACACTTAAGAATGAAAGATTGTATTCTCCATTTTATGCATATGCAGCTCTTCCTGTTCATATGCCAATGTTATGATTATAGCTGGAAGTGCATATGTGTGTTTCAGTCAATCAATCAAATTAATGTATATGCTGCTTCAGCAAAGAGACTCCAAGATGGTAACAACGTGCCATACAGTAAATAGGATTAAAACCTTAAAAAAAAAAAGTCAAAATGTATATACAATCAACGGTGAACCTGATGCCTAGGAACCCTAATGTAGGATCTTTTTTTTTTTTTTTTTTGCTTTAATTTATATGCCGCCCTTCTCCGGAGACTCAGGGCAGCTTGCAATGCGTTAAGCAATAGCCTTCATACTTTTGTATATTTATACAGTTTATTGCCCCCACAATCTGGGTCCTCATTTTCTGCCAATTTCTCATTTTCCACCCCCAAATTACACTTTCACTATAGCTAAGTGGCAGCATCTAGTTGACCCAGGTTCATATAACAAAAAACAAAACAAAAACAAAGCAAAAACCCACAACTTAGTTACTGCTTAAATCAATGTTTCTCCACTTCTGGGAGTTGAAGTCCACACATCTTCAAGTTTCCAAGGGCTTGGAAGAAACACAACCAGATTGAGAGGATAGCAATGGTAAAGCACCTCCATAGACTTGCCAAGAAAACTGCATTGATGCATCCATGACATCACTCAGAGTTCAAGCCTGCCTCCATGGAGACTTACCAGGTTTGTTCAACACAGCACAGTACAGATTAAGCCAAATGATGTAATGTTAGGTTAGGGTTATCAAACAGTTTAAAACTACCCACTGGTTTCTTTTGACACCATGCTGAAATTGGCCTTCCAATTTTCCCCAAGGTCTTCTAAGAAAGATGCTTATATTTAGTGCATGTTCTGCTTGCTTTAGGATGATCTGGGGGAGTGTTAAGCTTAAATTATTGTCAAGACAAGCTGGCAAAGTGGTGCCCTTGTTTTGTGTTTTTCTCCTCCTCCCCTCCCTCTCATATCTCTCCATCGCAGCAGCAGTGCTGGCACCGCCACTGAAATAGCAGCTGTATGATGATTCTTCCCTTGCTCAGCGTTCCCGTTCCCTTTAGGTTGACTTACATAAAAGAATAAGATTATCAAATGTCAAAAGAAAGTGACAGGAGGTCGCACACAATCGGATAAAACTGTTTCTCCCGGCCACCGTCAAGGGACAATTGTCACTGCAGGCACTTCAAGCAGAAGGGAAGCAATTCCTTTCTCTTGGGAAAAGCACCTTTTTGTTGAAACATCATTTATTTATTTATTTATGGTACTATTTACGGAGGCCCTTGAAATGAAAGTACAGGGCGAGACAGGATTATAGAATTTCTTTAGCCGCAGCCCTTCTAATGCAGGCATTTCAAAGCCGGCGGCATTCATTATGTAGCATCGTTTGTTTGGGTGGTTTTTTTTTCCATCCAGGTTTCCATCCTATCTCCTGGCTGCTGCCCTTGAATAGAGCTGCATTTAGGAACACAAACTCAATGCCGTTTCTTTTCCCTGAGTGTAGGAATCCGCCTAATTGGGTGGAAAACTCTGATAATGAGACTTCATTATCACAAGGGAGAGCTTTTGCATGATATGCCCTGGATGGGCAAAATTTGTGTGTCGGGAACATCCGAAGGACACTTTGTACTCACAAATAGGGTGGATCTTTAGGGCTTCCCAAGGGAGGGGTGTGAGGAATTTAGGGGACCACAAAAATCAAAAGTCAGAGTGAGATGGACAGCGCCCCAGCTTTGCTTATGCTCCTGGAAAGCAGAAGCAGTGTTAAAATTAGTCCCTGCTTGGCCTGCATTGCTGAGGGCTTTTCCAGGTTAAAAAAGGGGAGACTGAGACTGAAAGTTTGTGCAGGTAAAAAGACCCCAGTGAAATTTGGCAGTATTCCTTGTTTCGCCCGCACAAGCCATTAGATAGTTATTTATTCATGGGAAGGCTCGCCTGGATTCCTTTATCATCTTAGTGGGTCATCAGAATGTTAGAAAAAAGAAAAAACGCTGAAGCAAAAGACACCCTAGGATATGAAAATTAATGATGTGCTGGCTAGGGGAAAGCTGCTGAGCTGACTCATAGTAAAAAGAGCAACGCCGTGGTAGAGGAACAAGTGTGATGGCTCCTTGTTGTGGCCAGCTCAAGGGACTCATTTAGTCGAAGAGCCTGAGGAAGCTTTAGCAAGCCAACGGTGTTTTGAAAAGTTGGCCAAACCCCAACACCGAGTGAAAGCCTTCGTAAGACATGCAGCTCAAATTCAGACCAAGAAGTTTGCAATTGACCTTTGAGTTGGTTGGGATGGGGGAGGGGGGGGAGAGAAGGCATTGCCAAACGGAGGATTGAAAGGCTGAGCAGTGCAAAAATGCATGTCTGCCAGAAAACTTTACTTGGGAAGTAAAAGTTTACTTGAGAGCCGGCAAGGAGGGAAAGCTTTGTGGAAATAATAAATATTATTTGTGGATGTTTGTGGATGCTTTCACAAATGAAATGCATTCAACATTTGAAAGTAGCCCAATTCTAGAAGCAATGCCACACACTCTTGACCTGTGTGAAGAGTCGCTTCACACAGAGATGGTTGGCCATGTGCAGGAGAGCATACAAAACACTCCTTTCAATAACTAGATGTTGTGACCCTGGCCCCAGAGGCTGATTTATCTTCACATGCTGATTCGGAGGATGATATGGAGGAGGAGGAAGCTGTCATGAGCTATGTGCCAGAGGGGCCGTCTTTACTGGTGAGTCAGCAAGAACTGACAGTTGCTGACGTGCCTATGGACCCCAGCCGAATTGAGGAGGAAACAGAGGCCGGTAACGACGAGGGGGAGTCCCTATTGGATGCAAGAGAGAGACATAGGAGACGTTGTAGAGAACAGCTATTGCCACATCCTAAGAGATGTGGTCAGGAGACGTAGGGCCACACCCTACAAAGTATAAAAGGGGTGTGACTGGGCTGGAAAGACGTGATGAACAATTTGTTGGCGTTTTGGATGCAGTGGAGTTACAACTGTTAGTTTGGAGTTCTTAAACAACGGATAGGGCAAGATTTGTTAAAATGGGGCAATTACAATTGTCTTTGATTGGTAGGATTTCAACCATTAAGATGAACGTCTTGCCTAGAATTCTGTATTTATTTCAGACAATCCCAATTAAGCTGGATAAAGAATTTTATATTGACTTAGATAAAATGATAACGAGATATATATGGCAAAGGAAAAAGGTGAGAATAAAGTTAAAGCTATTACAAGATGCTAAATCAAGGGGTGGCTTCGGACTGCCCAATTTTGAACGGTACTATCAAGCCGCAAGTTTAATGTGGGTGAAAGAATGGATAACTCTGAGGAATACTAGACTATTAAATTTGGAGGGACATGATTTGTTGATGGGTTGGCATGCTTTCTTATGGTATAAAGGAATAAAAATACAAGGGTATTTCAGAAGACATCAAATACGTGAAGCTTTATGGCTGAATTGGGAGAAGGTTAAGAAACTTTATTACTTGAAAATACCTGTTTGGATATCTACAGCAGAGGCTTTTTCTTATCCCGTAATATTTAGAAAGGAACAAACTATTAGGTATAGTGAACTATTGGATGAAAAGGGTGAACTCAAATTAAAACAGGAATTAGAGGAACAGGGATTTAAGATGGATTAGTTTTCATATATGCAAATATTTTCTAGATATCGAGAAGATTGTAAGCAAGAAGGGTTTTACAAGGCTTTGACTAATTTGGATAAGATTTTAATGGGGGTAGACGATCATATTATTAAAAAGCTGTATGTGTTTTTGTTAGAGTTAAAACTGGAAGAAGAACAAGTTAAAGAATCGATGGTAGCATGGGGGAAAAATTTTGGTTATGGGATAGATTTAGAAAAATGGCAAAAATTGTGGTCTCATAACTATAAAATGACAATGTCTACAGCGTATATGTCAGCACTAGAATAAATGCAGTAAATGCGGATGTCAGCACTTCAACCTGCATTTACTCTAGTGCTGACAGTATAAGGAAAATTTGTATAAGATGTTTTACAGGTGGCATTTGTCCCCATCGAGAATCACTAGAATGTTCCAGAACAAATCGGAGAGGTGTTGGAAATGCCATCAGACCCCAGGATCCTATTACCACATGTGGTGGACATGTCTAGAAGCAAGGAGATATTGGACTAAGACACACATGTGGCTGGAAAAAATGACCAAGAGACACATAGACTTTAAACCAGAGATATTTTTATTAGGGATTTTACCAGAAATATATAACAAAGAACTACAGTATTTAATTGTGAATCTTCTAACAGCTGCTAGAATTGTATTTGCTAAAAATTGGAAAGCAGAAATGATACCTAGAGATGAAGAAATTATTAGGAAAATGTTGGACTGTGCCGAAATGAGTAAATTGACATTAGAAATAAGAGAGCAGGAAGAAAAACAATATTATTTGATATGGGATTTATTTTATCATTGGCTAGATAATAAAAAATGGTGATATATAAGTAAATGCTGAAATATTTTAAATGATGATACAACTGATATATTTTATATAAAAATAAGTTGTGGATATGTAGTGATATTGTGAAGAGAGGAGAGGGCACTAGGGATGCAAACCGACTGATGTACTGTCTGTACTTGATCGAATGAATGATGTTTGTATGTTATTTTTCTTTTTTGTTTTAAAATAAAAAAATGATTTGGAAAGAAAAAAGGAGATGTAGGGCCACATCCTACAAAGTATAAAAGGGGTGTGACTGGGCTGGAAAGGCGTGGTGAACAATTTGTTGGCGTTTTGGATGCAGTGGAGTTACAACTGTTAGTTTGGAGTTTTTTGACAAGAGTCTGAATTCCTGCATTAGCCTGCTGGCTGTCTGCCAAGACCTTTGGAACATTGCCCGGTAACTGTTGGACTGATATACGCTTTAGAAGAGAACTATTTATTAAAGGGCCAGCTTCAGTCTCTCTAGCCTGCGTTTGTTACTGCCGGGCTATTTGAGCCTCTGCAAGGCCACTCGTGGAAGGGGACAGAACACTAGAATGGAGTATAGGTTCTTACACCCTCCGTGCATGTGTGTGTGTGCGTGTGTGTGCGTGTGTGCATGTGCCATCACCACTTTCCCATTAAAAAATAGAGCTGCAATGACTATAAATAAGAGACAGCCCAGCCTAAAGTCAAAGGCTTAATTTACTTATTCATTAAAATGATCAATTAAACCCACCTTTAAAATAAATGTTTCAAAGCAGCAGATATTAAAAGGTGCAAACAAAAAAACCACATTGATAAAATAGAGGACAACTGCAACATAAATTGATAATATAGCGCGACATTACTTTCCCACTTGCAAAAGTTGTGGATAATATTTTGACTTCGGTAAAAGGTGCCCTATCTGGGCATATCCTTGAAATTGGTTCAGCCACAGCAACAGTAAAAGCAACAGCAGCAAATATTGGATGGAAATCCTTACTTTTTTTTCCGCAAGGAAAGAAAAATACAGTATCAGTGGTTGCTTGCATATTTCTAAACCAAAATCAAAATGCTGGGTTTTGCTTTACAGATAAACTTAGTTTGAAATGTGGCTCTTTGAAGAATCGTGTTGGTGTTCCAGGGTGATGGTGGGGTTAGCAGCATGATCCAAATACTCTCTCTGTGAGGCCTGGAAGCCATTTTGGGCATTGGATTTTCAGGCCTGCCACATTTGCTGCTGTGGGAAACTGGGAGGGGGGATTGTATGGAGCAGGGGAGATAGATAGTCATAATAACATTCCTTTCTCAAAATGTCAAGGACATCTTGCCCTGCACCTGGAGGGGTGTAACTGGGAGGCATCTCCAGTTGGGATAGTGCATTGATTGGGCCATGTGATGGACATGTGGGTGCAGGGGAAGGGACTTGGACATTTTTTTGGGTGGGGAAAACCTGGAAGCTTTCAGATTCGGGTATTTCCAGATGTGTCAATATGACATCTCTAATAAAATGGAACTTTGAGGAACTTCTCGCCTCGGAGTCATCTTTCATTGGGGGTGTTACTTGGAACCCTGACAGTCTTCTTTTTATGCATCTGTAATGCATGTGCCCAAGAGCAGGGCTTGGATCATGATGGTGCACCTGCCATCTTGTACATATCAAGTTTCCCACTGCAGATACAGGCGAAGGACCACCTCCACCTCAAATATTGCCCGTGCTTCAGGTCTCTCCCTAATACCCCGTTCATAAGCGGAGATCAGTGTGAGACAGCAAGCTAGCAAGGATTAAGGATTTGCCTGTCTCCTGTTATCTGCTTGGGTTCTTTAGATAGGTTTTAAAGATCCAGTTATTTATTTTATCAATTTAAGCTGAAGCTGGGAGAAGCTTTGTATTTGGAGCTTGACCCAACTCACTTCGCGAGAAAATGTTATTTCTTATTACTGTTTTAGGCTTGATGGGATATTACTGAATTTATTGATTCAGTATTGATTTTGTATTTTTTAACTTCTTCATAACTTTTCCTCAAAATCAGCCAGACAGTCCCTTAAACAATTAAAATAATAACCCACACATTTATAGATGTTTCTTTTTCTGGATGCTGCTCCTTCCCCCTGATCATTATATCACAGTTTCAAGTGTAAGCTGAAATTGTTTCAAACTTGTTATATTCCAAAAACACTTTGGAAAAATGTAAGCCTAAGAGTAATGGGAATTGTGATTCTCACAAAGCATTAAATAAAACAAACAGAAGACGATAAAGATATCTCCATCCCAAAATGGCTGCGATGTATTCCTTGCGCAGGGCACGCTGAGATTTGCTAGCATCTCTCTTTAATGGAGCGCAACACCATGGAAGCCATAAATAATGCACAGCTGCTAACCATCATAATTAGAAGACCTGCTGAGAAATCGCTGCAACAGCCAGTAGGATGGCAGGCACTAACTCTGTCATTACAGTGGCTTCGGGGATGGGAGACATGGGGCACATATATACTGGCTTTCCTCTCCTGTGTATTGGATTCAATTGCCTTGGCCCAAAATCAACCAGGCCTTGAGATTCCTCACCCAAATTGCAATGAGATGGAGTGCCCCCTGATAAAGCAAGCATGATGAATCCTGCCATGGCAATCCTTTCTTCAGACTCAGACAGCTTTGAAGGGAAGAAAAAGGCAAGCAAATAGAAGTAGCAAACAGGCATGCTTTGTAGCTTTGTAGGTTGGATCAAAGATACAGCGAGGAATTGGGATCTTTGATTTGTTTGATATTGGAGATATCTGAGGCTTTGTACCAGTGGTGGGTTGCCCCCGGTTCGCACCGGTTCTATAGAACCGGTAGTAAAACCAGCAGGAGACTCCGTCCACTGACCCTGACATCATCAAAACGCTTCTGCGCATGCGCAGAAGAGCATGCGCTCATGCGAGCAAAGCAAGCAACACACGCGGCCCCGCTGCAAACCGGTAGTAAAGGTAAGTAAAAGCCACCCCTGCTTTGTACCCTGAATAGCAATAGCACTTAGACTTATATACTACTTCACAGTGCTTTATAGCCCTCTCTCAGCAGTTTACAGAGTCAGCATTTTGCCCCCAACAATCTGGATCCTCAGTTTACCAACCTTGGAAGGATGGAAGGCTGAGTCAACCTTGAGCCTGGTGAGAATTGAACTGCTGGTTGGCAGAATTAGCCTGCAATACTGCACTCTAGCCACTGTGCCGCCACAGCTCCATAGGAAGGATCCAGTCCAGAGGTGGGATTCAGCCGGTTCTGTCCAGTTCGGGAGAACTGGTAGTGGTGATTGTGATAGGCTCCGCCCACCTGCCCGGACGTAATGACATCCTGTTTTGCCAGGTTTTTGATGCTGGGCGCATGCGCGGAAGGCGTGCGCGAGAGCAAACAGCATGTGCGGAAGGTCAAGCATGCGTGGAAGGTGGCGCGTGCAAGCTTAGTGTCACATGAGTACCCTCACATTTGCGAACCAGTAGGGAAGGTAAGTGAATCCCATCTCTGATCCAGCCCTCTAGAGAAGGCCTCTAGCCTGGTTCTAATTCTCTTTGTATTTTTTTTTCTTCCCAGATAAAAGCAAATCAAGATCTGTTTCTTGGTGTTCCTGAAGACCTGTCCGCATCATTTTCTTGCCAGCAATATGAAGCACGTTGCCACATCTGCTAAGATATTTTTGCAACAGCCCATTTTACATCTCTGGGATTTCTTGGTAAGTGTTCTGCCCCAGCTCCGGATTCCTGAGGATATTGACACACACCAATGGTCCTTATCAAATTTATTAAGTAGCAAGAATAAACCAAAGTCCGGCAAAGGTTGGCAACCAGCCCAGAAAACAAGATATGATAAGACTTTTCCAAAAATGCTCTGATGATAATTACAAGTTGTTTCCAGAAAGAAACTTACTAACGGCGTGTGACTTAAATAGGCTAAGGGAGTGGCCAATTATCCTCAAACTTTACTCTTGAGGAGACCTCCTCCTCCTGAGTAGCCACTCCGGCCTTTTGGCAGCCCTGCGTGCTCGAGCATTGAGGAGAGGCTCCTCAACTTCGCTCTCTCCACTTGAAGGAGCCTCTGGAGGCTCTGAAGACCCTGGGTGAGTCTCTGCCTCTGGTACCACATCCTCTTCAGCCTCCTCGCTGTCCGACGCGAGCGCCGGCTGCTGGTGCAACACCACACCAGCCTCCTCGTCGTTGGGATCAGCCATGATCCGTGCAGGTCGCTGGTGGGCCACAACACTAGGTTCCCATTCAAATACCAATCAGGAATAAGTCAATTTAGTTTCTGAGTCTAGACAAACTCAGCTAGGTCTTGCAACCTGCTGGGATTGCTATTAACTTAAAAAGCCCACCTCTAAATTTATTTATTTATTTATTTATGTAATTTATATGCTGCCCTTCTCCCATAGGACTCAGGGCGACTTACAAAATAAAACAAAGAATTACATAAACAGATTAAAATCAATTTAAAATTAAATTAAAATCAATTAAAAATTATTTAAAATTGTTTGAAGTCACCCCTACGGATTCAGCCCATCTGGTGGAAAATCCACGTCTTCAATTCGCGGCGGAAGGAGAGGAGGTCCAGGGCTATCCTGAGACCGGTGGGCAGCCCATTCCAGAGGGTCAGCGCTCCCACAGAGAACGCTCTCCCCCTGGGGGCCACCAGCCAACATTGTCTGGCTGACGGCACTCTGAGGAGGCCCGCTCTGTGTGAGCGCACCGGACGGTGGGAGGAAGGCAGGAGATGATCCTGCAGATACCCCGGGCCTAAGCCATGTAGGGCTTTATAGGTGAGCACCAGCACCTTGAAACGAACCCGGAGAGCCACCGGCAGCCAGTGCAGCTCGCGCAGGAGAGGTGTCATACGGGAGTACCGAGAAGCCCCCGTAACAACCCGCACGGCTGCATTCTGGACTAACCCTAGTCTCCGGGTGCATCCCAAGGGCAGCCCCATGTAGAGGGTGTTACAGTAGTCCAACCTAGACGTAACAAGGGCATGAGTGACCGTGGGAAATTTGTTTCAAATAGTACCAAAGACAGCTCTTAGGACCACAAGGTTACCACTGGAAGAAGGCAAAGTCTTCCATGAGGAATTTTGAAAGACATGTATAAGCATTTTCCTTCCAAAGTTTGAGTTTTGAATTTATTATTAGGCATGTGAAACTTCGTGATGCTATTCCATGAACCAACACCTCATGTCTGGATTGTAATTCAATCACAGTATATTGCTTTTAAAGTACACTCACAAGTACCCATTGTGGGTTTCCATTACATGAACAGCAGTACCACCACCTTTTCTCACAGCAACTTCCTATCAAATGAAGTGAAAGAACACATCAGAGCTTCTAGTGTGTCAATACTGCCATCTGTTGGTGACTGTTAACATTGGCAGCATTATTTTCATTCAGCCCTCGCATATGCTAAAATTATTTTGCTTTTTCAAATAATTTAACAGGGGCAAGAAAGGAGCCCACAACTGTGGTCCCCTGGGGAATTGTGATGTCACCAGCTAATCCTTTCAACCCAGAAGTGCCTTAGTTGCTTGTTTGCTTTGCATATCTTTGCATATCTGGTTGCCGGTGGTCCTTCGGATCCGCTTCAAGGTGCTGGTGCTTACCTATAAAGCCCTTCATGGCATGGGCCTGGGGTATTTGTAGGACCACCTCCTACCGGCCTCCCACCGCCCAGTGCACTCACATAGGATTGCCCTCCTCCGGGTGCCATCGGCCAGACAATGTCGGCGGGTGGCGCCCAGGATGAGGGCATTCTCTGTGGTCGCACCGACCCTCTGGAATGAGTTACCCACTGGGCTCTGGACGGCCCCCGACCTCCACACTTTCCACGGCGACCTGAAGACATGGCTTTTTCAGCAAATTCCCTGATCTGCGGGGAGTTTTTAATTGCTTAGGGATTTTAAATTGGATTATTTTAATATCATTTTATTGTCGTGTTGTTTTATCTTGTGAGCCGCCCCAAGTCCTATGGGAGAAGGGCAGCATATAAATACGATAAATAAATAAATAAATAAATAAATAAATAAATAAATCAGAGAAGCTCAAATGTCTTTCCATAATGCAAGTTATAAGGTGAATAAATGTGACATTCATTCTTACAGTTGTTCTTACCCAGGGAAACAGGTTATATAGACTTCTCATTTATTATCCCTTTTATGTGGAAAAGTATTTTTTAACACTATATGAAAACTATTTCTAGTTAATGTAAACTATTCAGAGCTAAGCCACTATTCAGTGGCTAAACAGAAGAAGGAACTCATTGATTAGAAGAACTAATGGATTTCTGCCCAATGATAAAAGTTTCATTAGCCTTCACGAGGAGGCTATGGACTTGTCCTCAGTATATCATTGACTGGCAACCTTAGTGCCTCAACTACAAAAGTATTTATAAAAGATTGTGGCGCTCTTTTGTGAAGAAATAGAAGGAATATTGTGATATCTATTCCAGAAGGATAGCAATGCTGGACTCTCGTATTGGAGGAACTGTGATTATCTTTATGAACATGTAGCACTACTATTGTGTGCCACGGGTTCTCATGGGGCAGAGGCCAAATAGAAGACAGAAAACAGTATGTAACTCTATTATGTACACAACACAAATGAAAACAGGCTAAACAACAGTGCAGTCCATTCCCAATTACACTGTATTTCTATGAGGTCCACTCCCAAGACAATTAATTAATGTAAGATAATTATTATTGGGAATGAATCCAGGGCATATTGATCACATCTGAGTCTCTTATGTCCCTTATCCAAAGTATCAGATTTGTTAATCAATTAATTCACAGGTAACTTTCCATACGTTAGAAAAGCATTATGTGTGGATAGATGTATTTCCATATATCTGTATATATTCATATACAGGAGAGAGAGATATACAAGGACAGAAGCAGACCTAGAATTATGGAGAAATTTCCTAACGGTGAGAGCAATCAATCAATGGAATAGCTTGGCTTCAGAAGATGTTGGTGCTCCATCACTGGAGGATTTTTAAAAGAGCCTGGACAGCCATTTGTCTGAAATGGAGTAGGGTCTCCTCTTCGAGCAGGGGATAAGACCTCCAAAGTTCTTTCCAACTTTATTATTCTACGTTCTACGTTTATATCTTGGTTCTCTCCTAATGAGTTCAAGAAGGTTTTGCATGCCGATGAGAATTTCATGATGGCAGAGGTGGAAAAATTAAGAAGTAGAGATAATTCCCTCATTTTAGCTTCAAAAAAGGAATTCTGTGAGATAGGTTGAACTTGGAGAAACTGACTAGGTACTAACTGTCAGCTAACTGATGGCTACTTTTATGCTTGGGTAGAGCCTCAAACCTTTCCCCCTCTGCTTCCAGTCCACTCTAATTACAACACCAGATTGACTCTTTGGAATTTTTTTTATATCTGGGGTCCACTATTAAAATAGGAACGGAAAAAGCAGTAGGATTCTCTTACCCTATTTTCAAGTTATTTTTAAACCCGAGACAGATGCCTTGTAAAAACATGAAGACTCTACAGTTACAAAAAAAAAAAAAAATTAATTAATTTGTGTGATACATCTGTCTTCCCCTTTCCATTTCAAAAATAACTTTGAATGTGCTTTAGGAGCTTAAAAATGTGATCAGTTTAAAAAATAATGTCTCTAACACATCATTTAGCTCTTAAGTTTTCAATAAATAGTTTTCTAGATATACAAAACTTGCAGAAATCTCACTTACACTATGGGAAAATAATCAAGCACATGATTATTGTGTTATATTTGTGAGACTACAAGGGAACTATAAATATTTTCTGGCCTGCAACACTGCATATAAGATTTAATGTGAATGGAACGTTATGGTATATTGATAGAAAGCACATATAGCAAGAAATACCTATAGCCAATTACAAAAGAGAACATTAATATTCGGGATCCTTTTCCCACTTACAGACTCATGTTCCTGTTTTGGGGTAGCTGAGAATTCTACAGCAATCAGCAGGGAGCTTCCAGACCTGTTCAGGAATTAATATAGCATTTTGGGGGCACTGAATTGGCCTTATTGTTCTACCCACAATATTAGAAGTAGATTTTCAATTCAACTTTCATTTAAGAAATGTGAAGGATTTATTTATCATGCAACTAAAGATGTTTTCAACTGAGATTTTTTACCTTTGGCATATTCATTTGTTAAAGTCTCTCTCTCTCTCTCCCCCACCACCCCCCGAATAGCTTCAAACATGGTGAAGCCATGGTGATTTTTAAAAAATACTAGCACAGTATGGGTACTTTAGTTTGGTTTTGAAAACCAAAGAGAGAGTATGTTCACACTAAATATTAAATTATAATATACCAAAGTGTAATGTGTCCTCAGGCCAAGCTAAGATTACAGTTAACAGATTTACAGAGCTATAATCTAGTTTGTAGATGATTTACCTAGGTTGCTGGATTTCCTTGTCCAAATTGAGTATAACGACTTGTCTATGATCAGACCAACTTTAGTAGAACTGAGTATCCCATAGTCAGTCCAGACAGCTCTAGAGAGAGAAAGAGAAAAAAAAGAAAATCTTATTATCTTGAGCCAGATGTTAGCCTACTGATTTTTAATTATTGTAATTATTTTTAAGCTGCAATGTATTTAAATTTTATTTTCAGATCTAATCAGAGGTGGTATTCAGCAGGTTCTGACCAGTTCTGAAGAACCAGTAGTGGAAATTTTGAGTAGTTTGGAGAACCGGTAAATACCACCTCTGACTGACCCTGCCCCCATCTATTCTCTGCCTCCCGAGTCCCAGCTGATCAGGAGGAAATGGGGATTTTGCAGCAAACATCCCCTGGAGTAGGGTGGGAATGGAGATTTTACAGTATCTTTCCCCTGCCACAATCATCAAGCCACACCCACCAAGCCATGCCACCATGCTGCCACATCCACCAAGCCACGCCCACAGAACTGGTACTAAAAAAATGTGAATCACACCACTGGATCTAATGTACTAGCAAGGAGAGAGTTAGGAGGGCAATTCACTATTAGCTAAACATTTTTGTCTCAAGTGTTCAATCTGCAGCAAATTACTCTGGGTTGAAAGTCCAAAAATTAATTTCCAGAAGAAAAAACTGGATGGCTGTTTTAAACATTCCTATTTCATAGGTGCAACTCCATCATCTATAAAGAAGAACAGATGTTCTCAATACCTCTAAAGCAGTTAAAGAAATCTAACAAAATCATTTAATCAGATTGGTTCAAGATCACTTAACCCCACTATTCTTGCATACTATTTGAGGCATTCCCCAGTGTACTTTTAGGTTAAGCTGAATCGTCTGAGGAGATTCTTATAGTTCAACCTAATGTAGATAAAAGAAATAATGTGAATAAAAGAAAGGAATCATACAGAGTCAGATATATGGGCTCTGGAGGACCCTCTCTATTCACATTATTATAAGGGGAAGACGTGCTTGGATACATGAACTTTGAGAGAACCTCTCTATTCACATTATTATAAGAGAGGAAAGTGCTTGTTGGAGATTATATTAACAAACAGTTAAACCTCATTAAGTGGTAATATATCTTCTGAGACCTAGATGTCACGAAAGGACCGCCATATGGAAAACATCTGAGTGACCTCACTGTGAATGACACAAAGACCTATATGTTACAAAGAGTTACTTAATCCAATAAATTTACCTAAGGACAGCAGTAACTCTCCCATTAACAACTACGAGCACGTAAGGAAAAGTTGTGTGGCTAAGATAATTTTATAAACTAAAATTAATGCTTTAAGTAATTAGATGAACATATTATCTAATGTATGTAACCATATAGGGAAAATCGGATGTATGATCTCATATTAACCATATATGGAAAATGTATGATCTCACTGAATCCTTTGTCTTAGAAATGTATCAGAGTTCTCTCCTTGTTCAAAAGAGTTGTATCAGAGTTCTCTCCTTGTTCAAAGCTTCATGTACAAAACTGGCTCTGAACCTTGCGCAATAAAACTGTCTCTGGCTAACCCAGGAATGTTGCTTGGTCCTCATCATTCCACAACAAACCAATCATAAGAAAGGAAAGAAGACTCCAGAGAAATTAAAAGGGTTTTGAAGCAGGAATGAAGACTTACAGATGACATTGTCTACATATTTCTATATTCTTTATCATTGGCCAGGCTCCCAGGAAGTGTAGTTCAGTGGCATCTGGAAGGATCATTGGCAGGTATGCTCAAGCATCTCCCAGGTCTCTTTACATGATTTGTACATATTTGTGGAGTGCTTCTAACGAAGTATTTCAACCTATTTAACAATAGCGGTGGAATAAAATGCATGGATTGTACACAGGGACCCTTCTGTATCTGTGGTATTAGTTTTTTACTTGTAAAAATAATATTCTACCCGTAATCTTAGAAACCATGCAAATGTTAAAGCTAAGAAGAAACAATCGATTTGCTTCGGTTTCCACACTTTCTTAGCATTTGCTGTGTGGTTCCGCAGTTTAAAAATGTGCACGAGGAGACCTATCTGGAGAAAACATATGAAAAGCAACGCTAGGAAAAATAGCATACAGTACTTATACTGCTACAGATAGGATTTGTAAAATACATGTTAAGGTAGAATTGCATGGAAAATTAATATGGCATTTCCTTGCTGAAAACCGATTGAAATGCACTTTTATATGAACATTGTAGGAAGTGGAATAAACAGATGAATTTGTCTCTAGTGGCTACAAACAAGTCTCTAGCCCCCCTAAGCCTTTCCAATCCTACTGGAACAGAGAAGGTTTAAATTGGATCTTCTCAGACAAAGCACGTGATCTGACCTTCCTTAATGCTGATGGAAACTAATGGAATTGTTCTATGGAAGATTTAAGGATCTGTCATCGTTGGGAGCTTCTCAGTCTGCTTCCCTTCTACCAATGTGGTATCAGCTCCCAGCTGATTGTATAAATTGTACTAATTCACATTTTGTGATGTGACATCCCTTGAAATTTGCTGGAATTAAGAGTGGAAGTGTAAGACTGAGAAAGAAGAGACATTGACAGGCAGAAGAATATGTCGGCAGCCCAACACGAGTTGTATTTGAGGAAGATTGCATAAAATTAAAAAGGTAAAGGTAAAGGTTCCCCTCGCACATATGTGCTAGTTGTTCCCAACTCTAGGGTGCGGTGCTCATCTCCGTTTCAAAGCCAAAGAGCCAGCGCTGTCCGAAGAAATTTCCGTGGTCATGTGATCGGCATGACTAAATGCCAGAGGTGTACGGAATGCCGTTACCTTCCCACCAAAGGTGGTCCCTATTTTTCTACTTGCATTTTTACATGCTTTTGAACTGCTAGGTTGGCAGAAGCTGGAACAAGTAGCGGGAGCTCACCCAGTTATGCAGCACTAGGGATTCAAACCGCTGAACTGCTGACCTTTCTATCGATAAGCTCAGCGTCTTAGCCACTGAGCCACCGCGTCCCTACTCGCATAAAACTAGATCAAAGCTTTTTTAGGGTGACATTATTAATGCTTCCTCAGCCATTGCTAACAGAGAATATACACCTTTCTTCCTCCGTATGCATATCTGCATCGGGAAAACAAGGATAGTCACATTCGTCCTATAGTTTTATCAGAATGATGTGATTAATAGCAACGTTGGCACGGGAGTAGGAAAAGAGGACACCAGACAATTTGAATTGGATCAAAAAATATTTTCTCCCAGTTTCCAACAGAATGATAAATCAGAAAATAGTTTTTCATAGTGCTGTCAAGAAAAAAAACAAAAAACTACCATAATTATTTAGTGCCAATCTATTCTAATGCTACCTTGCTGATTGTGACAATCTTCAGAAATATTGAGATGCGAGAGGGAACAATCTTTTTTTCCCCCACCACTAAGGAAAATGATTCGTCCCCTTGAATTGCCAGTGCTTCTCATTCATCGACTGGGCTGCCTTCATGGCCTAGTTTTTTCTTTTTTTCCCCCTTTATTTTGTCTGTACATGCAGCTGATGCCCATGAAATCAGCTTTATCTGCTGAAGAACAATACCCATAAAGTCACTCAGCCTTGTAAGGGCAGGAAAAAAAGTGCCTTCCACTCCAGTAGCCATTTCCTGGAATAAATATGATTCTGGAGGAGGCCTATTAAGAGAGAGGCGGTATTGATTTGTTCTGGTACCCAAAGTTCAAATTAAATGCTCTTTCGGACCTTTATTCAGGTCACCGTCCTTCTACAGGAATGACATCCACCCCCCTCCCTCTGAAGAATGTAGATCTCGTCACACGCTCCAGGATATAAAGTTGTGTGGCCCGATTGATCGGGCATGCGCAGCTTTGCTTTATGGTGCCTGCTTGAGCGTTCCTGTCAGGAAAGCCTGAATCATGGACACTTCTGACTGCCATTGCCAAGACAGATGGCATGACACTGCAGGTGCCGGAGCAGCTCACCAACATTTCACAGATGCAATTGATGTCAGAGCTCAACGTTCGTTTTTCTTCAAGATGGCTTATGCCACGAATGTAACGCCGAGTGCTGATAAATAAATATATAAACAACCCTCCCTGCTGCAAGGATGATTTAAAGAGGTTGCGCCCACTGCAGAAATGGGATTGCTAGAAAGATGCCACTTATGAATCTCACATAGGAAGCCGCTCCATCTTGTCCTATCCGAAAGACACACCATTGAGGCTCAGGCGATTGGACTGGCTGACAGCAAATGGCCATTTGGTTCCTGTCTCCCAAGAGAATATTCCTTCCAGCCCACAACAGGAAATACTATTTAAGAAACGGTTCTTGGATCTTGCAACGTAACACATGATGAGTTTGCAGGAAGGGACTGTATTCCGCTTCCATTTTTTTCTTCCATTAGAAGGATTTTTGAGAATACGAGAAAATCAGATGTACCAATGCTCAGAGACATCTGATCATTATCCAGCCTTCATGGGTTGGAAATTGTTGTTGCTCTTGTTGTTGACTTTCTACCCTGCCTTTTTGTTTATTCCAACACTCAAGTCTGCTTACAACAACAACAACAACAACAACAACAACAACAATAATAATAAAAAACAGAATATAGAATGTAACAAAAAATGAAAAAACAACATTAATATTCATCATTAAAATAATTAACAGTTAAAAGTTTACCAAAAATGAAATGTTTTGAACCATCTTTATGCAGTGCCTGTCCTCTGGAATGAGGCACCACCCCCACTCCAGATATCCAGGTGTCTCCTAACCTCATGGCATTCCAAAAGCCTTAAAGGGCCAGTTCTTCTTCCAGGCTCCGGGTTAAGGTCATTGGTGGTGGTGGGAGGGGGTATGATATATTTACTTAGGGCTGACCGTATTTATTGCCTTGTTTAATCTTTTCTATTTTAAATGTATGTTTACAATTTTGTTTTTATGCTCTGAGCTGCCCAAAGTTGATTTAGGAGCAGGTGGCACCCAAGTTGAATTAAATAATTAAATAAACAAAAAAAAAAAAAGACTAAATAGTGGAAAATTGAGAATACAAAGCATATCCTTGGGAAGTGCACTGTGCAGCCTGGGATCCACCCAGAAAAAAGAACCGGTTCGGTGACATCATATCGTCACCGCTACCGGCTCAGCTGAACCGGACCGACCCGGGAGGAACCCACCACTGATGCTCGCCAACCAGCTGGTCATCACGCATATGGGAGTGTCAGAAACTGGAAGAGCAGCTTCCAGGCACGTATGCATGGACTGGGAACCTGAGCTTCCAGTTTGCGGTGCACACATGCACACCAGCTAGCTGGTCTTTGCACACACATGCGTGCCAGAAACCGGAAGCTTAGGTGACCGGCATACACATGCATGCCAGGGAGCTGCTCTTCTGGTTTCCGGTGCTCCCCCGCGCATGCCCACATGCTCCCATTTCAGCACTCAGTGCCAAAAAGGTTCGCCAACACTGGCCTAGGACAGTGGCCCCCAATCTTTTGGGCTACAGAGACTGGTTCTATGGAGAAAGGTTTTTCCATGGACTGGAGGGGGCATGGTTTTGCATGCTGCCTGTATACCGTGGATGGAGCTTCACTTGTTTGCATGGACTGGTTGCTGGCATGCCATGGACCAGTGCTGGTCCACAGACCGGGGCTTGTGGACTCCTGGCCTAGGAGGCAAGAAAAAAACCTGTGGAATACCACTGTACAATGACCTAGGTGTTCACAAGTAGCTACAAGGCACCACCTTCTGAGCTCAATTGGACAAAAAGGTGTGGAACTACTACAAAGCAGTCCCCAAAGCCCAACCTCATCTGGTAGCTCAGAAGAACATCATGGTTGATGCTATTAAAAGGCTCTAAAGGTCCATGACAATTTGTAGGACTGCATTCCCCCAACTAGTTTCCCGCATCACTCAACAATAGCACTTTGCAATAGCACTTAGACTTATATGCAGCTTTACAGTGCTTAACAGCCCTCTCTAAGCAGTTTACAGAGCATATTTTCCCCAACAGTTTGGGTCCTCATTTTACTCACCTCGGAAGGATGGAAGACCGAGTCAACCTTGAGCCTGGTGAGATTGGAACTGCCAAATTGCAGGCCGCCGGCAGGCAGCAGAAGTAGCCTGCAGTATGCACTCTAACCACTGCGCCACCATGTGACTAAAGTGACTAAAGCAATCTTACTACCATATCCAAGATAAACCCAAGATTGAAATGGGATTAAAAATATCAGTTTCATTCAGATGCATTTGGAACTGCAAAGCCACTGCTTCCTTAATCACCTTACAAAGAATGGAACATTTGAAACCGATCAATTATTAAAAAGATATTCCAGGTCAAGGGAGCGCTCTTTTACTGAAATACTTAAAAGAAAAGTCTTATAAATGCCTCTTTTAAACATGGAAGAGCATATCTCACATTCAGGAAGATTAATACTATACTCTTGTAATGGGGCCTATCCAGGGGTAGGCTTCAAAAATTTTAGCAAGGAGTTCTCTGCCTGGTTGCTGGGTGGGCGTGGCCATGGTGGACATGGCTACTTGGCCTCTTGCACCACAATGGGGCAGTGTTTGCCCTCTCTGGGCTCCGGAGGCTTTCCTTGAGCCTCTGGGAGGGCGAAAACGGCCTTCCAGGCTCCGGAAGGCCTCTGGAGGCTGGAAACGGTAGGCCCGTTTTTCGCCTTCCCCTAGCTTCCGTGCATACCCTGCACTTACCTGCATCCAAAACGGGCTGCATGGGAGGGGAGGGGCGGGGTGGTAGGGGCCAGCCAGGAGTGGGATTTGGGGGTTCTCCGAACTGCACAGAATCTTATCTAGAGGTTCTCCCGAACCCCTGCGAACACCCAGCAGCCCACCCCTGGGTCTATCTCAACTTGGCCAACTGGATGGTTTAATCAGCCAAGAAGGGCAAAGACAATGGCTGAGAAAGCAACGGGTGGATCTCCTCTCTCCAAGCTGAGAGATCTCAGATCTGAGATCTACAAGCTGAAAATAACTCATATGGACCTGACAAGCAGTTGTCAAGGTTACCTCCATATGACCTGGCCCATCACTGTTAAACCTGATCGATTTCAACTGCAAAGAATGGAAATTGCTCATAGTGAGTCAACAACTTTTCCACCTGCCTTTTCCGCACACCTTTATAGAGGAGATGCCACTGTTAGAGTGAACAACCAGGATGCACAGGCAGAGTTGAGCAGATTTTAGGTCAGTTTCTTGGCTTTTTACAAGAACTGTATGATTTACCATTTGTACGACTTCCTGCCTGATCCTGAGGTATTTTGCACCCACTATCTCATGTTCTATGTCCATTGGTATTTTCTCTCTCTGGTAACTAGTATTTTGTTGATTGGAGACCAGCCCACCCGTGTTTGATTCTGATATATGCATTTTTCCCAAATGTATGTGGTAGATACGGTTGTTCAGCTTCTAAAAGATGCATTTGTACAAAAATGTATAATTTGATGTATTTGCACCCAGCTTCCTTCAATGATTCCCAGTTATTCTTTTTGTTCCTCTGCCCTGCAACAGATATCAGTAAGCAAATATTTTGCTTAAGAGAAATCATTTGCCTGAATTGTAAATAATGGGTAATTTTTGAAGAGGCTAAAATTGCCTCTTTAGATGCTGCCCTGGGCAACATTTTAGATTTAGCTTTAGCTTGCCTGATGTGATGACATAAGGCACAATTCTTCTGAAAGGAGAGTATTTGAAGTGGATTTCAGAGGCACAGAGTGAACTTGGCAAGACTTGGATGAGCATAAACCAAAATAAAACAGGACCCAGTAATGTTCCAAAGGGAGCCTTCCCTTTAAAGTAGGTATTGATTAATTTAATGGTGGGTTGTTGTTTTTTTGTCACTCTACTCCAGAATCTCTCTGATTACCATATTACAGAAATAGAATTAAAAACATAAGAAACAACAATTAAAATGTATTACAGTAGCATGAATCAGCAGAGGTAGATCATAAAAGGAAATATAGGACAGCTCAATTTATGACCACAATTGAGCCCCAAATTTTTGTTGTTAAGTGAGACAGTTGTTACGTGAGTTTTCCCTCATTTTATGACCTTTCATGCCACAGTTGTTATGTGAATCATTGCAATTGTTAAGCTAGTAACACGATTATTAAGTAAATCTTGCTTCCTCCTTGACTTTGCTTGTTAGAAGGACACAAAAAGTGATTACATGATCCCGGAGACATTATAACCATCATAAATATGAGTCAGTTGTTTGAATTTTGATCATGTGATCATGGAGATGCTGCAATGATCAAAAGAGTGAAAAACCGTCTTAAGTCACTATTTTTCAGTTCTGTTGCAACTTTGAATGGACACTAAATGAACTGTTGTAAGTCGAGAACTACTTGTATATCTCAAATGCTCTTTTCCAGAATGAAAATTTCCTGGGTGGGGATTTAGTAAGGAGGAGATGGCTCTACAAGAGAGGTACCCCATTGAGAAGTGGCCTTTACAGATGGAAATTCTTCAGAGAAGGTATCATTAACAGAGTTTCTCTCCCAGCTCCTTACTGGGAGAGACTGGGACAACCCTTACTGGGTTAGGTGTGTTCAGATCCAGATGATGTCTAAGAATTGGGCTTGTGGCCTACCCTGATTAAAATAGCAATAGTACTTAGACTTATATACCACTTCACAGTGCTTTACATCCCTCTCTAAGCAGTTTACAGAGCCAGCATATTGCCCCCAACAATCTGGCTCCTCATTTTACCCACCTCAGAAGGATGGAAGGCTGAGTCAACCTTGAGCCTGGTGAGATTTGAAATTGCAGGCAGCCGGCAGTCAGCAGAAGTAGCCTCAGTACTGCACTCTAACCACTGCGCCACCACAGCTCTGAGAGATTAACAAGTCCAGTTGTCTCTTGAAAAACCCTTTGGGATAGAGAGTAACAAATTTTGGAGATTTCCCCACCCTGGTTTAAAAAAATCAGTTTTAAATACTGATTTCATTAAAACCTTGCCATAGGGTAATGTTTCCATCCTTTTAATTTTTTGACATTGCTTACCGATATTAGTTTGAATTATGCAAAACATATGTAAACGGTTGTCCTATGCGAGGAACAGTAATAACAGAAACCACAGGCTCAGAATTTGAAAAAGAGGGCAGCAAAGCCATTTGTTCAAATAATTGATTTTTGTGAGAGGCTCTCTGTGGCTGAGTCAAGAATTATATATTTATAAGGTCTGGGGAAAATGACAAATGGGATATGTAACCTCTTTTGCTTTGGGAACATTTGTTGATATGATCAACTATTTTTAATGTACGTACTCCTAATCCAGGGGTGTCAAACTCATTTTCATTGAGGGCTGCATCAGAGTTGTGTTTGACCTTGTGAGGGGTGGGGAATGGCGGCTGGGGTGGGCGTGGCCAGCTTGTGTTGGGGGTGCCTGTGGTGACCGGGGTTTTTGGCTGCGACAGCCTCCTGCAGCCCTGTGCCAGCGAATACGGAGCTTGGGAGGGCCGCACATGACCCCCCCAAGTTCTGTTTTTGCTGATACAGGCACCGCAGGCCGGTCCTTCACTGTGGGCGGCCCCATGTGCCAGATCTAAGCACCCCACAGACTGGATCCTTGAGTTTGACCCCCCTGCCCTAACCTCTGCCCGTTTCTGCACATCTAATACCACTGCTTAGGAACACTGGGATTAGGGGTTCGGACCGGATCGCCCGATCTGGTAGCGATGGAGGCGGGTGGTTCAGAGAACCGGTAGCAAAAATCCCTGCCCCCCCCCATGCCGCGTGATCATTAGAGGCTTTTTTTCTTTTAAATGCCTCTGACGATCCAAGCTGAGTTGCCTGATCGTCAGAGGCATTTAAAAGAAAAAAAGCCTCTGACGATCAGGCAACTCAGCTGAGATCATCAGAGCCTTTTGAAAGCATTTTTTTTACAACCTCTTCATTGAAGAGGTTGTAGAAAAAATGTTTTTTAAAGTTAAAAAAAATTGGCCACGCCCACCCAGTCACATTACCCCTCTTACCAAGCCACCCCCACAGAACCGGTAGTAACAAATTTTAGATTTCACCACTGACTGGGATGTGATCCCATGATTCTGACAATTTTGATTACACTTCATTTTAAAACACCAGGCCTTCATTACCTGCTTGCTCGGTTGCTTTCACTATAAAACCTGCTTAATCCCTTGATGGTTAAAGAAGAAAAAATAACAGACTATTTCAAGTGAGGCTTTAGTGCCAAATTATTTTTAAATTAAGGATTCCCCTCTCCACAATCTTGAAAGAAGTAGGGAAAAAAAAAAGAACCACCACCCTATACCGCCGGGGAAATGGGATTAATCCAAAAGACTTCGAGTGATAACAGGTTTAAGGGAATAGAAGCTTTCTTGATGAGATACAATCAGAAAGGACAAAGGAGCAAAAGTCTGTTGTTGGTTGGAAAGAATCACAAGGTCAGGGAGATAAGCCCTTATTCATTACACAAGGAAGCGTTTTCAGTGTAAATTTCAGACCAGGAGAAGGCTTGAAAATCTCTAAGATCTTCACTAAATTAAAAGAAAATCAAGAGCTCTCTCTCCCTCTCTTCTCTCTCTCTTTCTCTCTCTCTCTCTCTTTGTGTGCCTGTTCGTGTGTGTCTGTAATAGAAAAGAGCAGCAGGCAGAAAGCCTCTGGATGAATAAGAACAGATCAAGAAGAATATTTTATTCCCACGCCTTAAATTACCAGTATGTCAGGACGGTGCAAATATGAACTACACCGTGCCCCTCAGGTGAAACAAATCAGATTTAATGAGTAACATTAGTTCTCATTTATGCAGCATCAAGCTCTTTCAAAGCATTTCTAAAGATTACCTTAATTGTGCCGAAAGGGTAAAGCAAGAGGATAGCCACAGGTTAAGACCGTTTGCCTAGATGTCTATATTGCACGTGTCTTCAAATCAATTGCCACGGAATCTGATTTTCAAACTATCTAGGTGAATTACAGTGAGACCTTCGTAGTCAACCCTTCGCATAATATGGTTAAAAGTTACCCTAGTCAACTGCTAAGCTGCTTTTTTAAAAAATTATTTCCCAGTTTGATGCAATTAAGATATCAAAATGACTATTGCCTGGGGATTTGAGTTAATAATAGAGTATTAAAAAAAAATCTTGCTGGATCAGATCATTCCGTGTCTCTTTTTTCCCCAAAGAGCAACAAGATGGAGGCTTCGGTGAAGATGGTGAACCACAGCACAACAGAGGGACCTTGCGTCTGTTGTGGGTCTTTACCAAACAGACGTGTAAAACAACACAGTATAAGAGATTGTCATCTCTTTTTTCTTTAGATAAAGGCATGTTAGATATGAACAGGTACCTGTCAATTAATTCAGTGTTTATTAATTTACTATGCATTTATTTAATATGTTAAGTTATCAAATGTTGATGTTTCAAATCGATTTTGGTAACTGCTCGGGGCAATAAAGATGAAAAATACAGGTAGTCTTCAACTTACGACCACAACTGAGTCCAAAATTTCTGTTGTTAAGTGAGACATTTGTTAAGTGTGTTTTGCTCCATTTTACAACTTTTCTTGCCACAGTTGTTAAGTGAATCACTGCAGTTGATAAGTTAGTAACTTGGTTGTTAGGTGAATCTGGCTTTATTGTTGGCTTTGCTTGTCAGAAGGTTGCAAGAGGTGATTGCATGACCTTGGGACACAGCAACAGTCATAAGTATGAGTCAGTTGCCCAGCATCTGAATTTTGATCACATAATCAAAGGTCGTAACTGTGAGAAATGGTCATAAGTCACATTTTTCAGTGCTATTGTAACATTGAATGGTCACTAAACGAACTGTTGTAAGTCAACGACTACCTGTATTCTTCACTGTCCTATAGTCCTCTTCTTCCATGTTATCGCGGAGATAACAAGAGCCATGGTGACACAGTGGTTAGAATGCAGTATTGCAGGCTATTTCTGCTGCTTGCCAGCTGCCTGCAATTTGGCAATTTGAATCTCACCAAGGTCAAGGTTGACTCAGTCTTCCATCCTTCCGAGGTGGGTAAAATGAGGGCCCAGATTGTTGGGGGCTGACTCTGTAAACCGCTTAGAGAGGGCTGTAAAAGCACTGTGAAGTGGTATATAAGTCTAAGTGCTATTGCTATTATCAAACTCAGCCAAAGTGAGTTGAAGGACTTTTGGGAGTAGATGGGAGGGAAGGAACTGATTGGTTGGGGGTGGGGGGGGGAAAGGAATGAGATGCATGGGAAAGGAAGAAAAGAAATCCAATTGTGGTGGTAGATTGTTTTCTATTGGAGTTCTCCTATGTTCCTTGCCAAATAATAATAATAATAATAATAATAATAATAATAATAATAATAATAATAATAATAATAACTTTATTGTCATTGTATGTGTATTCACAGTATACCCATAAAACGAAATTTACTTAACACCCAGAGACCAGGTCCAACACACATAACAATCCCCAAACACACTCCCACCCACCACAATTCCCCACCTCTAAACCACCCAAACATCCACACAACAGACCAAGTAATACTGTCCAACAGCTCACTGGTGGTGGCCCTTTAGTTCATTGTTGAGTGCAATTATAGCTCTGGGATAAAAACTATTCAGAAAATGTGTGGTCCGAGTTTTAATTGTTCTGTATCTTCTGCCAGAAGGCAACAGTCCAAAAAGATTGTAAGCAGAATGGGAAGAGTCTCTGAGAATGTTATGCAACTTTCTCAAACAGCGAGATTCGAAGATGTCGTCCAGGGCTGGTAGTTTATAAGATACCATATATAAAGACTTATAAAGACTTATAAGCAGAATTTGCAGAATTTGCAGAAGCATCAATTACTTATGCAAATGTTGGTAGTGTTCCCTGAGTCGTTGGGAATTGGGCAGCATATAAATTTAACAAATTATTATAATCAGTTCCACAATCCGTCAGATATTTAGACTGTATTTGGCACTTTTATCCCTCAATCAAGGACTTCCCAAAGACGTGAATAGCCAGATGTTTAATACTATTAAAATTATTATCTATTATTGCCAAAATGTGAAATCATAATTGCCACTTTTTTAGCTGGTGTTGGTTGGCCTTCCTATGCATGGAGTTCTTGGCAAAAACCTAGGATATCATAATGTGTCAGTGTAGTATATGCGGCAGATCCAAGCAATGAGGCGTTTTTTTAATTCACAGATGGAAATTTTGTCACTGTCCAGCTTTTGAAGTATCATCCAAGATTTTTTTGGTGTGGCACCCCATGTGCCAATAACCACTAGGACCACCAGAAAGATGATCTCTCACACCCGAGAAATGAAAAACATCAAATATCAGAGAAATTGTTCTACTCGTTTCCCCTCAAATTACATTCTGTTACATACTGATTTTATAATAACAATAATAATAAAAAAACCCACATGCGTATTTTTGGTTACGGAAATAATGTAATAAAATCCAATAGTGAGGAATATGTTCTACAAACTGCGGAAAAGTAGATTGATGGGATTTTGAGCAAGGAGAATGGATTGAAGCAGAGCAAAAATGCTGCTTAGCTGAATGTCAAAGATTGAGGGCAGGGATAAAGGATTACCGGTAATTTACTTACTTTTTTTCTTAAAATTTTTTAGTTCAAAAGAGCTCCATAAAATATGTTTTACTTTTAAACATAGGAAATGGGAAACTGTGAAATGAGGAAGCTGAGGATTTTCTTACAGGTTCTTCCACCATCCCCAAGACACTGGAATAACGAAGGGTAGTTGCAGGAGCGGGTTTCAAAACCCGCCACCAGTTTGCCCGAACCGGGACAAACCGGTAGCAAGCCACCATTGGGTAGTTGGGTTATTCTGACTGGTGGTCATTCATGTCAATCCTTCCATCTCATATTCCGTTTTCCCTGCCCACTTGTCAAGACGCTCATCGCCCTCATTAACCAAATTCTAACAGGGATTCTTGGAATTTTTTGTCTGTTGGAATTGTTTAACTTTATAATCTTGTAATTGTAAATTTGTGTTAACCCTAAATTAACTTCAATAATTTAATTCTAATTTTTATTCTGTTTTATATCAGGATATTACAAAGGTAGTCCTCAACTTACAATCACAATGTTGAGCCCAACGTTACTGTTTTTAAATGAGACATTTGCTAAGTGAATTTTGCCCCATTTTACGACCTTTCTTACTTCAGTTGTTAAGTGAAACACTGCCATTGACAAGTTAATAACCCAATTGTTAAGTGAATTTGACTTCGCCATTGACTTTGCTTGTCAGCAGGTCACAAAAGGGGATCATCAGAGTTATAAATGCGGGGCTGGACCAGTGGTGAAATGTAAAATTTGTTACTTCCGGTTCTGTGGGGGTGGCTTGCTGGTGGTGGTGGGGTAATATGACTGAGTGGCCAACTTTTTTTTTTTTTACTTTTAAAACCATTTTTTCTACAACCTCTTTGGCTGAAGAGGTAGTAAAAAAAAATGCTTTTAAAGCCTCTGACGATCCCAGCTGACTTGCCTGATTGTCAGAGGCTCTTTTTCCTTTTAAAAACATTTTTTCTATAACCTCTTCAGCCGAAGAGGTTGTAGAAAAAATGCTTTTAAAAGCCTCTGACGATCCCAGCTGAGCCACGCGATCATCAGAGGCTTTTTTTTACTTTTAAAAGTATTTTTCCGCTTTTTCCGCTTTTTCTACAAAAAGGTTGTATAAAAAATACTTTTAAAAATTAAAAAAAAAGCCTCTGATGATTGCACGGCTCAGCTGGGCAATGGGGTGTGTGTGTGGCAGGGATTTTTGCTACCAATTCTCCGAACCACCTGCCTCCATTGCTATGGATTGGGTGATCTGGTCTGAACTGGGAGCATTTCACCCCTGGGCTGGACTATCCCCAGTTGTATGGACTCTTTTGGAGTTGAAAAACAGTTATCATTCATACTTTGTACTTGCTTTGATTATTATGTGAGTAATCAAAAGAAAGTCAACATTGTCTTTTTTCCCCTAGTGTTTAAATTTCATTCAGCGAAAATGTGACTTTCTTGGTAGGCGATTACATAGGAGTGTGACTCTGGCTGTTTTTTATAGTTTGGGAACATCTATTCTATTTGGTTGATGTTCATTTTTGAAGAATATATTCATTCTGACACCTGCCACATCAAACAAATAAAGGTTTAAGGCTTAAGCAGAGCAAAACTATTCATCAAAGAGTTTTCTTCCTGTAAGAACAAATGATTGAAAGCGAAATATACTGTTTTTTCAGATGAATAGCTATCCAGTTTGGACTGAATGCTTTTTCCTTAACAAAAAATTCCTGATAGTTCCTATTATGGAGCAGATGAAATATTTCTCTAAGGCCACTTGAAAGTGAAGTGAAATGTATTGTTTGGATTCCCCCCCCCTTACTTGGATGACAAACTGTGTTAAGAAAATATGAGAGGTTGAATTCAGAGATGAAGGATGGAACTGTGTTGAAATAACCCTGCACTTCATCATCTTGTTATACTTGCCATCACTCCGCCCTCTAAATTCAAAGTGGGTCTTTAAAATTTAACCGTCTTCAATAAATGAAGCAAGCACATGCTTTAAAAATCTGAAGGTTGTAAGAGGGTTCCATTTTGTACAATCTACAAGAATTCTTTCCTTGCATAAAGGCTGCTCACTCACGTCATCAAAAGGACCAATTTTCTTTTTCTTTTTTAAAAAAGTTTTTATTGAATTACATTGTAGTACAATACAAGTGAAATCGGTTAGACAGTGGTAGTTTATATACAGATTGGATACATTCTTTTATTATAGTGTCTCCTAATTTACCCATTTATTCTAACATTTACACTATCTCTTATCCTTCCTTTATGCAATCTTCCATCCAATTATACCAAAGTCCCCACACCGTATAGTATTCTGAATCCTCTTTCTCATTTATCTCTTACGTTAGTTTGCTCATCTCGGCACATTCTAAGATTTTCTGAATTGTGTGTTCTTCCAGTGGTGTTCCCTTTCCTTTCCACTGTTGTGCATATGCTAATCTAGCTGCCGTGGTGATATGTATAATTAAGTACCTCTTTTTTTTCTTGTATTTCCTTTTTTGTACCCCCAGGAGAAAGGTTTCGGGTGTCAAGTCTATTTTTTCTTCAATTACTTCTTGTATCCAATTTTGGATCTTTTTCCAATACTTCATTGCTTCGGGGCATGACCACCACATGTGGAAGAAGGTACCCTGGTGGTGATTGCATTTCCAGCATTTAGGGCTTATGTTTGGGTAAATTTTAACTAGTCTTGCAGGGGCTAGGTGCCATCTATATAGCATTTTGTATTGGTTTTCTTTAAATGATGCTGCTTTTGTCAATTTGTAATTTCTATTCCAAATTGTTTCCCACTAATCCAAATTTATATTGTGTCCTATATTTTTTGCCCACGCGATCATTTGCTCTTTTACCACCTCTTCTGCCCTATCATATTCTAATAGGTAGTTATATAGTCTGGCTAGTATTCTTTTTTCTGGGCCTATCAATATTTTATCAAATTCATTTGTTCCCATCTCTATTCCAAATTCCTCTTTATCTTTTTGATGCCTAGATTTAATCTGCAAATATGGCCACCAGTCAGTCGATATGGATGCCCTGTTCTCCTAATAGTTCATTGGTTTTAAGATTTCCACAGCTATCTAAGAACTCTTTGTACCTAAACATTTTGTCAATTTCTAGCGTGTTGGGGTATATCATGGCTTCCATTGTTGAAAGCCAATTCGGAACCTTCATATATTGTTTTTGTCTAATTTCCATCCAGGTTTGTATTAACGTATCCCTTATCTTGTGTCTGTGGAAATACGTTTTTTTCTTCTTTTTCTTGTCCCATAAGTAGGCATGCCATCCTCTTTGTAGGTCATGCCCTTCCAGTGTTAAAATTCTTTTATTTTCTAGGGTAACCCATTCCCTTATCCAAACTAAGTTGGCCGCTTTGTAATAGGTTTCCCAGGCTGGGAGTCCAAAGTCTCCCCTATTTCTATTGTCCTGTAATGATCGAAGTGAGATTCTAGGTTTTTTCCCACCTCATATAAATTTCCTGATGATTTTATCCAATTCTGCAAAAAAAAAATTTTATCTAGAGTCTAGAGTGACCAATTTTCATACTTGTAGCATATGTTAAAGACCAGTGGTGGAATTCAAATTTTTTTACTACCGGTTCTGTGGGTGTGGCTTGGTGGGTGTGGCTTGATGGGCGTGGCAGGGGAAGGATACCACAAAATCTCCATTCCCACCCCACTCCAGGGGAAGGATACTGCAAAATTTCCATTCCCTCCCCACTCTGGGGCCAGCCAGAGGTAGTATTTGCTGGTTCTCTGAACTACTCAAAATTTCCGCTACCGGTTCTCTAGAACCTGTCAGAACCTGCTGAATAGTATCCCTGTTAAAGACTGTCCCCAGATCAATTAGTTACAGCAGAGTTCAGCAGTAGCTGAAGCAAACTAGGTTATCAAAATGAAAACATTAGTGTGTTGATGTCAACATGCAAATGCTGCCACGCAGTTGGCTCCTGATGTCTGATGAAAGGCATCACATATGTTTCATCATTTGTCCCCCCCACCCCACCCCAACCGTTAGTACCTCCAGGAAGGTATGAAACAGTTCAGGTAGTCCTTGACTTACAACAGTTCCCTTAGTGACCGTTCGAAGTTACATCAGCACAGAAAAAAGTGACTAGTGACCATTTTTCACACTTATGACCATTGCAGCATCCCCATGGTTATGTGATTTTGTTTTAAAGTTTTATATTGATGCTTCATTGATCATAAGCCACCTAGAGTTGCCTTTAGGCAAGATGAGTGGTATATACATTTAATACATAGAATGGAATGGAATGGAATGGAATGGAATGGAATGGAATGGAATAGAATAGAATAGAATAGAATAGAATAGAATAGAATAGAATAGAATAGAATAGAATAGAATAGAATACTTTATTGGACATTTTAATTTCAAAATAAAAATAAATGAATTAATTAAAAAAACCTCTGGAACAAATTTCAGATTTATTTAATCCACCATCCTGTTTTTCATGGAAGCTTGCCAGATGCTTCTGAGAAGCCCCCAAGCCAGATATGATGAGTGTAGTGGTCCTCCTGGCCATGGTCCCTAGCAACTATTCTTCTAAGTAACGCAGACAGGTTTCATGGTTAGGCTTATCTTTCATATATTGTCTAATTATCTTTAGATGGTATCCAAGGGGTGGCCTTCACAACATCTTCTCTTAGTGAATTCCATACCTGAATTATGTAAAAACGGATGAAGAAACATATTCTTTAATCTATTCTGCATATCTCCCGATTCAGCTTCATTGAAGTGGCTTTTATTATTATGAGACAGAGAAAATGTTCTTCTGCCACTTCTCTTATTCCATATCATCCATCAATTATATCATCTCATGCAGAGGTGGGTTTCAACAGGTTCTGACCAGTTTTGGAGAACTGGTAGAGGAAATTTTGAGTAGTTCGGAGAACCGGTAAATACCACTCTGACTGGCCCCGGCCCCATCTATTCTCTGCTTCCCAAGTCCCAGCTGATCAGGAGGAAATGGGGATTTTGCAGTAACCTTCCCCTGGAGTGGGGGGGAATGGAGATTTTACAGTATCCTTCCCCTGCCACGTCCACTAAGCCATGCCCACCAAGCCACACCCACAGAACCGGTAGTAAAAAATTTTGAAATCCACCACTGCTTTCATGTCTATCATGCCGAAAGACCAAAATACTTGAGGTTTCTCCAGTTTCCTTGAATTTTTTACCTGTACTTTTTTTTTCCAGTTCTACAATTTGGGTGGGAGAGTGGGAATAATAATAACTATGGCTTTTGGTTAGCTGGAACACGTGAATTAAAATTTGCAATTGCTGCCATTGACTCTGCCTTAGCCAAATGAAATCAAAACTTTGTGTTCATTGATCCTAAAAGGATATCAACATCTTGGTTGGTTAATCATCTTCTTGGACCACTCAGTAAACAATTGTTAGCAAGAAAATAACAGTTCCTGAGACGGAGGGAAGATTTACCTAAACTAGTCTTTGTTTTTTTTGAGGATAACTGGATACCTCATGAGTTAGTCCTTCAGTGTAAGCCAGATCAGGAAATGGACTCCACAACCCTAAAACTAGAACTCTACTGTATGGAGGTAGGTTGTAGTAGCAAAATCTTGAAAGCCTGACTGTGTTTTCCCTTTCTTCCCTCTTATACTAAGAGGGAGTTTGGATGGAGCCAGTTGAGTTTCTGGTTTATATTTTCCTCTTTCCCAGGCTTAAAGCATGCTTTTGTTTTTGTAACCATTGTTGCATAATTTCTTCAAAGTCATCTAAGAATTTTATTTTCCCTTCCTTGTAGAGTCCAACTTTTTATAGGACTTCAAGACAGAGACTCCATTTAAAATTGGAATCAGGAGAAAGAGTCTCTTTGATTATTTCCCACCAGTGTACTTACAGCATCTTCTGGAGTCATCAAAACATTGTCATTAACATTGCCAAAACATTAATAAGGGTAAGTCTTATTACCTTCAGCAATGTCTGGATTGTGTTCTCAATATGCTTTAAAACACTAGGATTAAATGGCCTTGAAATGCCTCTGTCCAGACTGAATTTTCTTGTGCAACTCATCCAGTAGGCTAATACAAGAGGACTATTCCCTTCTCCCTTCCAGTCTGGGGCCAGGCATGGTGATAGTCAGAAGTGCTGTGGATGACTGAGGAGATGCACAACTACTGGTATTTAATATAGGACACAACTGTCATTTTGATGGGGAGGCCATAAAGCCTCTCTCTGTTATGATAACCCAGGGCTCATGAATTGATAGCATCACACCAGATACTGTACAAATGTACATCAATTATATATCAAAATAAGGATTTATTTACTGACTGACTGATTTAATATATTGCCCAACCTGAACAAGACTTTGGAGCAATATACACACATTGTATTGCCTCCCTTTATTAAATTTGATATTATTTTATTATTATTTTAACATCTTATTTGTCTCTTGAGAAATCTATATCCGGGTCAAGAAGCAACAGTGAGAACTGGACACGGAACCATTGATTGATTCAAAATTGAGAAAGGAGTCCAGCAAGGCTGTATACTGTCGCCCTGCCTATTTAATTTATATGCAAAACACATCATGAGAAAGGCGGGGCTAGATGAATCACAAATTGGAATTAAGATTGCCAGGAGAAATATCAACAACCTCAGATATGCAGATAATACCACTCTAATGGCAGAAAGTGAAGAGGAACTAAAGAGCCTCTTGATGCGAGTGAAGGAGGAGAGTGCAAAAGTTGGCTTGAAACTCAACATTAAGAAAAGTAAGATCATGGCATCTGCCCTTTTCAATTCCTGGCAAATAGGTGGGGAAGAAATGGAGGTAGTGATAGATTTTATTTTCCTGGGCTCCAAGATCACCGCAGATGGGGACTACAGCCATGAAATTAAAAGGCACTTGTTCTTGGGGAGGAAAGCTATGGCAAACTTAGACAGCATATTAAAAAGCAGAGACATCACCCTGCCAACAAAAGTGTGTATAGTCAAGGTTATGGTTTTCCCAGTTGCAATGTATGACTGTGAAAGTTGGACCATAAGGAAGGCTGAGTGTCAAAGAATTGAGGCCTTTGAACTATGGTGCTGGAGAAGTTTCCTGCGAGTCCCTTGGACTGCAAAGTGATCAAACCGGTCAGTCCTAGAGGAGATCAATCCTGACTGCTTTTTAGAAGGCCAGATCCTGAAGAGGAAACTCAAAGACTTTGGCCACCTAATGAGAAAGGAAGGACTTCCTGGAGAAGAGCCTAATGCTGGGAACGATGGAGGGCAAAAGAAGAAGGGGAATGGCAGAGAATGAGGTGGTTGGATGGAGTCACTGAAGCAGTCGGCGTGAGATTAAATGGACTCCTGGGGATGGTAGAGGACAGGAAGGCCTGGAGGAACATAATCCATGGGGTCGCGATGGGTCGGACACGACTTCGCGACTAACAACAGCAACAAATGAAATTGGAGAAATAAACATTTTTAAAAAAGAAAAAAAAAGAACTTTAGTGCAAGTATATTTGTATATAATTATTTAATACTTTTCAGCTCATAGGAAATCTAATCTAATAAGCGAAAGTCTTTTTCTTGTCTTCTGTTGAAAGTCTTTTTCTTGTCATTTGTTGAAATTTAAAGTTATAGATTATATCATACTAGGATTATCATAGAAGTAGAGTTGGAAGGGGCCACAGAGATCATTTAACAGAATTCTGCAATGTGTAGAAAAATGAATTAAATCATACATGAGGATTGACCTTGAAGTCTATGCTTTAAAGCAGAGGTGTCAAACTCAAGGCCCTGGGGCCAGATCTGGCCCACAGCGAAGGACTGTCCCATGGTGCCTCTGCCAGTGAAAACAGAGCTCAGGAGGGCTGCGGGTGGCCCTTGTGAGGTCCGTTTTCACTGGCAGAGGGTAGCAGGAGACCGTCGCAGCCGAAAATGGAGCTCAGGAGCCTGTTTTCTCTGGCAGAGCACTCAGGCCACCACAGGTGCCCCCGCCCTGAGTGACATCGAGCTGGCCACACCCACCCTGGCCACGTGCACCCTGACCCCCTGAGAGCCAGATCTAAGTACCCTGTGGGTCGGATCCAGCCGCTGGGCCTCGAGTTTGACACCCCTGTGATAGATTCAAAAAGTCAGTGATATAAAGTAGTCGGCATGTTTTTTTGTGATAAATCCTTTTTATTACACTTCTGATATTTATCTTTAATTGCAAAACCGTGAAGTTCCAATCCAAATGGGCACTGCTGTGCATGAGATGGGAAAGGCTAATCTTTCCTCCATTACATTAGCATTGTTGTATTCTCCGCTTCTTCACTGTAATTGTTTTCTTTTTCTTTCAAACGTACATGAACACCAATTAATGAGCAATGATGATTGTAAAATAATATAATAAAATAAAATAATATTAACAAATGAAACAATAAAAGAAAGTCCAGGATCGACAAAGAAGTATTTCAATAAATCATACTTTCAACAATTGGAATCCATCACCAAAAAACTTATTAAACATTCTCTCTTATATCCAACATGCCGAATAAAAGTTTCTGTATATTAATTTCATTTTAAGATCACAAGAACGACATTTGACTGTTATCAGAGCAACCTGCCATTAATGTGAAAGAATGGAACACTGGAATTCATTATTCCTTTCTGTCCTGATAGTCTTTTTTTAAAAAAAAAAAACCTTGGAAATTAATAGATTAGTGATGGCAAACCTTTTTGTGTGCTGAAAAGTTCACGCGGAAATGTCATGTATGCACGCTCATCGAGAGCGCGCTCCAGAAAAGCCGAACTTCTGGGTTCTAGCGCGCATGCACGCCCGAAGATCAGCTGGCTGGTGTGCATGCGCAGGGCAGTTTTCAGCATTGCCGCGCATGGGAAGGGATCGTGCTCTGGAAAAGCCAAACTTCCGGGCTCTGGCGCACATGCACACCCGACAATCAGCTGGCCGGCACGCATGCATGCACCAGTTTTTGGCACTGCCACACGCGTGAAGGGCAGCTGATCGTCACACGTGCATGCACATCAGAAACCTGGAAGACAAACAGGCAAGGCCACGTGCGCCGGGCGACATGGCTTCGCATGCCACTTTGGGCACATGTGCCATAGGTTCGCCATCACGGTAATAGATCATTGTATCCTGCAAATAAAACAGAAATAATACTTGCTATCTATTATCTTGTCTCTGAATAATAGGCCTGTCATTTAGCAATGATGCAAACAGGAAGCGTTTCCTGAAATGACCCCAAAAGTCAAGTATATTTACTTTCTGTTTGTGCTTGATAGGTCTCATAATCATGTAAAATAGGTAAACTCTCCTGCTCATAATAGTTGCAGACTGATGTTTTCCAGTAAACCGATTAATGGAAATGTCTCCATGTTTTATTTTCACTTATAATAGCTTGTCAGTGACCACATTTATGTTAGTTTCATAAGAAGATAAACTGGTTAGAAAAACTATTGGGAGCCATTATGATGTTACAAGAGCTTTGCAAATGGGTTGTTAAATTGCTGATGAGATGAGATGAGATGAGACTAGCACTTCAAGTTCTACTGTGCATGTTATGATCGTTCTAGGCCTTAAGCTCCAGCCAGGGCTGATTATACCGGGAGAAATATTTTGGTGACATCTATCCAAATAATGTCCCTATATCTGTCTTTGGGGATGGGGGGAAGGAGAGAAGCAAATCTGTTAGAAGGATGCCAGTCATTGAAAATTTTACTACAAATAGCATTTCAGTGAACGTAGAGAGCCTTTATTCATTATAGTTCATCCCAGGAAAAAGGATCCCAGATTTTGTTTCTGGTTTTGGAGGTTTGAATGGTGTGCTGCAGGACAGTTGGGATTAGAACAAAGAGGACAAAACCAAAATTCAACTATGATTAGGCTCAATCCATATATAAGTTGAAATAGAATTTAAAATCATTGTACCATACAAAATTGAAAATCTCCATAATATGAAGATGTTAGGGTTAGGGTTAGTACAACCAGTGGTGGGATTCAGCCGGTTCTGTCCGGATCACGCGAACCGGTAGCGGCGACTTTGGGAGGCTCCGCCCACCCACTTGGATGTTAATGCGCAACTACTACACATGCGCAGAAGGCCGTGCACATGCACAGAGGTGGCGTCTGTGAGTAAAGCGCACGCTCGTGTACGCGCTCACATTTGCAAACCGGTAGGGAAGATAACTGAATCCCATGTCTGTATACAATGTGTTCCAACAATTTGGCTATGATAGGATTGTGTTCATATTCTCAGATTGTTCAAATTTGTTGACGGGTAGTCCTCGACTTACAACCACCAATGGGAGCAGAATTTCCATTGCTAAGCAAGAGGGTTGTTAAGTTAGCCATGCCTGATTTTATAACCTTTCCTTGCTAAGTGAATCACTGCAGTTGTTTAGTGAGACTGCGGCCGTTATGCAACGTTAAGCAGCTCCCCCCCCCCTTGACTTTGCTTTTTTGGAAACTAGCTGGGAAGATTGCAAATGGGGATCAGATGATCCCAGGTGATCGTAAATACATGCTGGTTGCCAAGTGCCCAAATTTTGATCACATGACCATGGAGACGCTGTGATACAGTAGTGGGTTCCTCTTACCTTCGCTACCGGTTCGGAACTGGGAGTGTACACGTGCGCGTGATCGCTTCGCTTGTGCGTGGTGCTTCTGCGCATGCATGGCATTTCTGCGCATGTGCGTGGCACTTCTATGCATGCATGCGGCACTTCTGCGCATGCATGCGGTGCTTCTGCACATGCGCAGAGCATCCGTGATGACGTCCAGGCGGGTGGGCAGAGCCTCCTGATGCCGCCACTACCAGTTCGCCCAAACCGGGGCGAACTGGTAGAAACCCACCACTGCTGTGATAGTAGTAAATCTGAGGACCAATTCTAATTCACTTTTCTAGTGCCGTTATAACTTTAAGAGGTCACTAAACAGATGGATTTAAGTTACCTGTATGTGTGGATTTGAATGGATTTAGGATCCTCCTAAATTTAGAAAGTGACCCTGGGCATTCCCTTTAATAGCCATTGTCCTATTCCAGTGGAAGGCAAGGGAAGATGGAAGCTGGAGCTTTCCTTTTTCAAAGTCTGTTGTTGGCTGTGAGTTCAGAAGGCTATAGGGAGAGGTGTTTTTTTTTTTTCTTTTCAGATTAACCCTGAGGATTTCTGCTCCAAATCCCTGGGAGTAGGAAAAACTCAATTTAAAAAAAGTATAGGTGAAAAGACCCAGGATGTTCTATTCTTTTCAGTGCTGCTTTGCTTAGTTGCCCTGTTTTATATTTGCTCATGTTTTCTCTCCATCCTGTTTTGATTTCCCCCCCCCGCCCCCCCCCCAGTTGATTAAAGATTGCCAGGTTGTAGGTCTCGGGCTTTATATCTTATTCCTCACAGATTCGTTTTGTTATATTTATTCAAACCCACATCTTTTATTCATTGTTATGCAGTGTAGGATTTGTCTGTATACCAAATCCACTTGGCCTGATCACCCTAACCGTAAAAGGAAAGTGGAGAAATTTGTTTAAACGAGCCTTGTGGGGGGAGAGGCCTCTCCTGTTTCTCCTTTTCCTATCCAGATCCTAGAGGAAAAGAGGTATCTAGATGGTGGAAACTTCATACTACCTATCTGGATGCAATTCTATTCTACAAGAACAGCTACACCCAATGGAACAGATACACTGAAATATATCAATGCTTTTATGCCATATCAATTCCTTTGACTCTAAGCAGCTCCGAAGCACCAAAATTATAAAAAAAATAATTGTGCGAAATCTATAAAAACAAAAATGCAACCCATAACTGTAATCATAAAACAACAGGAACATAAATAATCAGGCATGCACGATAGAGAGAGAAATAACAATAGAAAGAAAGAAAAACCCTCCTCTCATTCTCACATTACCTGTTCCAGTTGAAATGCATGTTCCCAAATGCATGTTAGAAAAGGCCATTTTTAAAAAGATTCCTTAATGTTAAAAGGGAAGGCACAGATTTTTTAATCTAATGGGTGGGCATTCTGTAGGAAGGGAGAATGCTTGGCTGAATCCCCCCATCTCACTCTCTCTTTGCAAGCACTCTGTACAGGCACTTAGAGGGAGAGATTCTCCTTGGAGAAAGCAGTCTCAGAGAGAGCCAGCACCCAAGTCATGATCACAGCACCTTCAACTGCACCTGGAAGCAAAACTGACAACCAACACAGCTGCTGTAATATTGGATTGGTCCAGTTAGCATGTAAGCTGCCCTTTTGGGTCCAGTTGCACTTTAACCTTGAAGGTAGTCTTCAAGGACAATCCTACCTACTGTATAAACACTGTGATGGCGAACCTGTGGCATGCAGAGCCATTTCTATGGGCATGCAAGTGTTGCCCTACTTTAGCTCCAGCGTGCATGTCCACGCCAACCAGCTGATTTTGGGCCTTCTGGGCCTACTGGAATTCGGGAAACAGGCCGTTTCCGGCCTCTGGAGGGCCACGGAAGGGGTGGGGAAGTCAGTTTTTGTCCTTCCCAGGTTCCAAGAAAGCCTCTGGAGCCTGGGAGGGCAAAAAACAGGACTTCCGGGCCCACCGGTAACCTTTTTGCCATCGCGTGCCAAAAGCCAGGGGAAAAGCGGTGTGTGTGTGTGTGTCATGCACGCATGCATGGGGAAATGCACGCATGCATGTGGGGCACAGGGGGGCATTAAATTATGGGTGTGGGCACGCACATGCGTGACCCCCCCAGCACTCCCCCCCACTTTTGGCATGCAACGGCAAAAAGGTTAGCCATCACTGGTATAACACATTACATTTGTCCAACCATGAGATGATGGGAGCACGAATGAGGACAATGAGTTCTTCTTCTCCAGAAAATGCGCCCAAAGCTGGGCAAAGACCTTTCAGATCATAGTTTCTACCTGCTGTTCTAGTAGGGACTAAGAGTCCAGGAGGAGCACAGGATGCACATCAGGTTTTTTGAAGGGAGGACATGTTCTTATCAGAGTTTCTTGCAAAAATTAAATCCGGAAGTACACACAGATAACTGATTCAACAGGATTCATTAACTTCTCTTTATATACATAATAACAGATGAAGTAAATTTTACAATATCAATAGCAGAGTTCTTTCAACATGGTAACAAGTAGAGAGATCAGTTTCCAGTTTCATTTCAGCAGACAGACTAGTTTCGTTTTAGATCTGAGCACAGAGCTTAATACAAAGAAAGTCTCCTCTATACAGGGCAATTAACTTCTGTACAGACTCAGTTGCCTAAGCCATGTCCAGACTTCAGACTTAAGTTTCTGTTTCCAAATAAGCCTCATTGGCTGAGCCTGTTACCATTCCTATTCATTTGCTGACCTTGTTACCATGTCTCGATTCAGTCCCCATTGGCTGATCTATTCCAGTCCATGAATATTCATACTCTGACAGTTCTATCCAGAACTAAAGTTAGTATTGTTTCAAAGTCAGTCAGTTTTGAATCCGCAGCTATTCTGTTTTGTAACTGTTGGGTCTCAACCTGCTCCTTACATCCTCCACACACAGGACAGGACTTCCATTGCATTTCCTGATACTTGGGTATAAATATACAACTTGGGTATTATAGCAATAGCACTTAGATTTATATACTGCTTCATAGTGCTTTAAGCCTTCTCTCCACAGTTTACAGAGTCAGCCCCCAACAATCTGTGTCCTCATTTTACCAACCTCAGAAAGATGGAAAACTGAGTCAACCTTGAGTTGGTGAGAATCGAATTGCTGGCAGTCAGTAGAATTAGCTTGCACTATTGCATTCTAACTGCTGTGCCACTAAGGCTCTCTTGTATTATCAGCATATTAATAATACTGGACCTCCAAGCACTAGATAATCCCTTCAACAATTTCATGTAGTTATCAACCAAGATGAGGGACAGAATTGGGTCCTGAGATACTCCATGCTAGAGAGTCTAAGGATTTGACTTCTCCTCCTCCAAGCAACTTAATTAGAATCGCCTAATTAGGAAGGAATGAAACATCAAAGAATGGTATCTCCAACTCCCAACACTCACTGGCAGTCAGGGGTGGGTTCTAAGTTTTTTTACTACCGGTTCTGTGGGCGTGGCTTATTTTGTGGGCATGGCTTGATGGTCATGTGATAATTATTTAGGATTTAGCAGAGGTACTGGTCTACCAGGCTTTTAACTGCTTGCAGAGCTGTGCCGATCTACCCATTTATTTTTGCAGGCACTGATCTACCCATTTATTTTTGCAGGCACCGGTCTACTGATTTGTTTTCTTTTAACACTGATCAGCTGTAGGGCGGCCCTTTGAAGCCCCGCAGCAAGAGTTTAAACAGTTTTTTTCCCTCTAGCCATCAGCTGGGACTCAGGAGGCAGCAATAGATTGGGGGTGGGCCAAATAAAAGGTAAGACTAACGCGGAAGGGGCGGGGGGGCAGAACCAGTTTGGTGATGTCATATCGTCACCGTTACCGTCTCGGTGGAACCGGGAGGAACCAGGAGGAACCCACCACTGCTGGCAGTTCAGGAAGATACAATGGTCAGTAAAATTAAAGGCTGCCAAAATGATTCAGCAAAATATCTTGTTATGTTCTCTGGAGAGAATTTGCTTCTATGGAAGGATATGATTGAGCAGTTGTATTGCATAATTTCTTATTGATTGAAACAGATGGGATAATAATAACATAATATAAATAGTTTAACAAGATATGGAGTAAGCACAAGAAGAGATTCACTTCAGAATTGTCACACATTGTTAACAATAATAAATATCAATTTTTAAGAAGGCTGTGGAATAAGATCAGGTCAATGGAAACATCATAATTCTTACAGATTACAAGATTTGGTGGTAAATAAAACCAGCACAAAATCTTATGAAAAGATCATTCAAAAATATAGCAAACCACCCAACTGGTTTCTGTATTTATTTAAAGATTAGTACTATAGTACAGAAGGAAATCTAGAAATGTGCAGCTTTAACAGCCTTAACAGAATTCTAAAATTTTGTAATGCAACATTTATTAGCTACGATTGCCAAAATGGATCTTAAATATTCAAAAATGTATTGGAAATGTAATAAAAAGTGGGGTGTTTTTATGGTTTGTTTTGATAAAGTAAAAACGCTTAACAAATTTAGGAAGCGAAAATGTTTTCTAAAGATACAACAATTTTTTGTCCTGCATTTTCATTACTATCCATTATTTTTCTGTTAAACATCATAAAAACCTTATATACTAGTAAAATGTACTGAACTAACATATCTGCTTTTGGCAGTAAAAATGAAACAGGCAGAAACTTCCAACTGTACCGTTCCCAGAAGAGTGACAGCTGAAATGATGGAGTTTAAGTTTAAAATATGTTTAAAATAACCGCATAGTTGAGATATAAAAACTTTGTTGGTTCAGTACAATTTGACAACCATTTATTGATGATAACACTTGGAAAAAGTGTTATCTCCCACACTGATTTAGTTTTCCCATTTTATATGTATTTTAAAGAACTTCACTGTTTATTATTCTCTTTGGTTACTTGGTATAATCTCACCAGAGACTCTATCCACTGTCTCAGGATTGACAGGTTTAAACTGTTCCCAGATGTCATCCCTAAACATCCCTTCCATCCAGCTGACTTCTAATTACAAACCGATCCCTTTGCTAGTAACTCATAGCGGTTTGTGGCCCTTTCAGCCAATCCTTCTGTACAAGATTGGATTTAAAGGTCATTTTAAAAAGAGTCGTCACATGGAACTCTGGCGAAGTAATAACAAAAAAGTAAATTTCTCCTACCCTCTCCCCAATGATGAATGGCCTAAGTTTGGCCCTGAAGATATGTCCAGTTGGATTTGTTTAACCTCTTCTGTCCACAACACTCCACTGATATCCCTGAAGTCCACAGAATCAGTGAACGCCCAAGGATTGGTATAAAGGGAAAGGCCGTTTGGAACAATCCTATCAAAAGCCTTTAATGCTGCCATGTTCCAAAGACTGGCTAGGTTTTCCATAGATCCACCTTCCATACAGCTGGCAAACTCCTTGACTGCTCTCTGAAAATCCTTCACATTCCTTGGGTAGACTTATCTAATTGGCCCTACAGCCTTGCACAGGTTTGTGGCACTCCTCCACTATCTATGATGAGTGTGATGTATTTATTTTATTCCACTCTTATCGTCGTCATCATCTTCTTTTAACAACCCCATAATCCCTTGCAGGGTGGAGTCTGGGCAACTGAATGGAGCTAGCACAGTGTTTACTGGCCGGATGCCCTTCCTGTTGCCGATGCAGAGTTTTGTTCAGCAGATATATTCTCATTGTGCCCAGAGAGAAATATCTGCCTCTACCTAGGATCGAACTCACAGCCTCCTGATTGTGAGGTGAGAGCTCCACCTCTAGGCCACCACACCACTCCTCTTTATTCCACTCTTATAGTATTATGAAATGCAATTTAACCTTAAGATAAAGCAGTCCCACTTTTCCCCAAGATAGGGTCTAGAACAGGGTTGTCAAACTCAATTTCATTGAGGGCCGCATCTGGGTTGTGTTTGACCTCGGGGGGCTGGGGTGGGCATGGCCAGAATGGGCGTGGCCAGCTGACATTACTCGTGTTGGGGGGCACCTTTGGTGGCTCAAGTGCTCTGCCAGCGAAAACAGGGTCCCGAGCTCTGTTTCTGGCTGCGACGGCCTCCTGCAACCCTCTGCCAGCGAGAAGGGAGCCCAGGAGGGCCGCGCACAGCCCTCGTGAGCTCCGTATTCATCTGCAATGGCCTCTGTTTTTGCTGGCAGAGGCACCATGGGCCAGTCCTTTGCTGTTTCCAGGACAGCCCTGCAGGCCAGATCTAAACAACCCGTGGGCCGGATCTGGCCCCCGGACCTTGAGTTTAATACCCCGGTCTAGAAAAAGGACGGAGGATGAACACTACAATTGCTGCTTATAAATCAGTTTCCCTAAATTTATTCATTTCAGTGTCTTTTCCCCTTCCTTGAAAAATAGACCAGTTGGACACTAGCTGGTTAGATTTAATTCTTCCATTCTACAGGCCAGGCTACACATTTCTTCTTCCTGGAATTATTTCTACCCTTATACATATTCCCCGTATATTGCCATCTTTCATCTTATTTTAATTTGAGAGAAGTTGAAAAAGACAAGCACAGTTGTCAAGTCAGACACTCCCATGTATTTAAATATAAATGTAATGTCTTTTAGATCCCAGCAGATTAATCTCAGAGGAAGTTTGATCATATACTTTAAAAAAAAATCTCCTACTTATATTCGCAAACTGTTAACTAACGGCTTAACCAAAACAGAGACATGCAAGGGAATTCTTTGAATGTAATATAAGCTATACCACAGTGTTATATTTTTCCCCAAAGAATATTAAATTCTTATTTTAAAAACACAGAGATAATGCAGACGAGATGGTTGAGACTCTGCTTAAGTTTCTCAGCATTTCTTCTTTTTCTAAAATTTTACAATTACAATAAAATGTAATTGTAAAATAATTGTAAAATAATTAATAGATTAATTGGGGGAAA
Source organism: Pantherophis guttatus (assembly GCF_059756535.1). Classification (NCBI taxonomy): domain Eukaryota; kingdom Metazoa; phylum Chordata; class Lepidosauria; order Squamata; family Colubridae; genus Pantherophis; species Pantherophis guttatus. The sequence continues at coordinate 158,033,093 of NC_142063.1, forward strand.
GGAAAATTTGTTATTCTGAAATGCTGGTTGCTCCTGGAACTATATTATTGGCATCAATTTACACTATATCTATAATGACATCATTAGGCAAGTGGCATAAATGATGCAATTTGTATAATGATGCAAAGCTGACAACAAATGTTGTATATTGCTGCAAATGTCATAATATTAACTACAGGATTCCAAACTACTCTGGATGCAAGAGAGTTATAATTTATTTTAGCGGAATGGCCAGGTGGAAATGTTGTCTATTATATTCAAAGTCTACTAAGTTTGATTGGCTAAATTGATTTTTTTCCCCCTGTATTATATAAAATAGAATCTTGATCAAGTAATGGATAAGATGATAAAAAGTCATCAGCAATTATTTGGCTGTCCTGGGTCTCTGGAATCCACTCCCACCTGATCTGATGCAATTGTCTTCCTGGCTTCTTGAAAAGTCTTTAAACAGACCTATTTACACAAATGTTAAATGCTGGGTTATTCTTATTGGTTGATTTAAATTCTTCCAGCAATCTTCAGCTTTATATTTTTATTGAAAATCGCTATGGTAGTTTGATAATTTTTTAAAAAATAATTCTACTATAAATGACGAGAATATAAATCAATAAAACTGCAAAAAATACAAACAGAAATATATATATATAAAAGAAAGAATGGAAGGATGGAAGGATGGAAGGGAGGGAGGGAGGGAAGGAGGTGTGAAACAGAAAAAGAAAATGAAAGGAAAATGGGAATGGGAAAGGAAAAAAAGTAACTTCCCAGTTCATTCCAGCAAGTAAAAGTAATTTTAATAGCTTATCATTGTCTCAAAATAAAACATAATCTCTCCTCTTCCCAGAAGTGGTATTCAGCTGGTTCGCACCAGTTCAGGCAAACCGGTAGTGGAGATCGCTGCTGGGTCCACCCACCCGCCCTGGCTCTATAGCATGACTTAGAGGCCGGGTGCATGCGTGGACAGCATGCATGTGCATGAAGCAAGCGTGCGCAGCGAACCGGTGGTGAAACCCACCCCTGCCTCTTCCCATAGCTCATGTTCTAGATAAGAAAAACAGAGATGAAATGCTATGTCAATCAATCTTTGCCAGCAAATGTCCAGTAAGAGCAACTACATATAGCTATTTTCTTCTTTTAATCCTGGTTGAACAAGCTGATCTTATAAATCTTTCCTTTTAAAAAATTATTCTTTAACCCTTTCAAAAAATGCCCCAGGGGTAATTTGCTTTTCCTCTGTGTTTTAAAGTAAGAATCATTTAGAACTTTTAGCTTATTTCTTTGGTATGAATAACTAAAATGTATCTTTTGTTTGTCACTTTTAAAAAAGTTCTTCCGAATCTTTTTTAAATCCAGAAGAAGAAAAAAAATATCCAGACCGCTTTCCTGGTTTAATAACTGTTCATTTTCTTTAGGAAATGAGTCATTCATGAGATCCATCTGTATTAAATTTAAATCCCCCTTCAAATTAATTTCATAGACAGCTACTGCTGTTTGTTCTTGTTTTACAACTTCATCAGAATATGCTCTGTGAATTTTATCAAGCACTTGATCCATTTTGTCCAAAAACATAGCTGAAAGGTATTCAAAAGTTTGCACTAAGGATTTTTGCTACATTTTCTTTAGTCTCTGGCTCTAGTGTTTACCTTCAATGTATCCTTATCATAAAAACACAAGTGATCTCCATTTTTTCCCATAAGAAAATAGCTTCTAGATAATTCAAAACTATAATTCCTCTAGCTCCTAAATCTGTTATTAATTTTCCAAAATCCACCAAAATCCACACATTTGCTGCACAGTCCAAAAATCCCATACATTTTAAAAACTTTTTAGATTAAATTTACCCCATTGTCTTTTAAAGAAGACAAAATGCATCCAGTAAACAACAGTATAAAACCTTGCCAGTCCAAAAAGACTTAATCTCCCCAATATGCTAAAAATATTAAGATATACAGTTATTAATGTCTGTAAAGGTTTTGTGAGTGTGAGCTTGATGTTCTCAGCCACTCCAAGCATAAAACAACCGTAAAATGGCTCAATAAATTATCCTTTGTTCCAGAATAGATTATGGGAGGTTGGATCTCTCATGATTCCTTTTGTGAAAACTGTTTTGCTAACCAGTGAAAGCCAGCACTATATCAACTCACCGTGGCAGTTACAGGAAGCTAGGATGAATGTTAGCTTATTTTCCACATTTCTTCTTTTTTAAAAACACAGTTTAACATTGATTTTTATTGTTGGACGATACCAGTGGTGGGATTCAAATACTTTAACAACTGGTTCTCCCAGGGTCAGGTTGGCTGTTGAGGGAGGCGTGGTCCATTCCCCTCCTCCAGCTCTGCCACACATGCAGGACGAGCCTCCTGCGATGGCCAACCTGACCCTAGGCGAACTGGTTGTTAAATTATACTCCCCTGCTATCAAAGTGGATCCTGGGTGCTGTGCTGCAATGAAGAAATGGGCAATGGAGCAGCTGGCACGAGGAAAGGAGGAGGAGCAGGGAGAAGAAAGAGGGAAAGCTGCCTTCTCCTTCCCTCATGCCGGCCACTCCATCGCCGATTTCTCCATTGCAGCATAGCGCAGCGCCCAGGATCCACTTTAATAGCAGGGGGGTGGGTAATTTAACAACCGGTTCACCAGAACTAGTGCGAACCAGTGATGAAATTCAGCCGGTTCATACGATCCGGTAGCGCCAGTGGTGGGAGACTCCACCCACCTGCCCAGACGTCATCACGTCCTGTTTTTGACCCTCAGTGCATGCGCAGAAGGCTCTGCGCATGCACGGAGGAAGCGCGTACGCTCACATTTGCCAAATGGTAGCGAAGGTAAGTGAATACCACCCCTGGTGCGAACCGACTGAATCCCATCACTGGGCGATACAGATTTGTAGAATGGTTCTATCTTAATAAACAGGCTTCTATCCCTATAATGCATGGTGAGCAACTTATGAATTGAAACCTCCCAGCCTATAAATCACACCAAAGTGGCAAAATGTCTTGAATTTAAAGATAATAATAGAAACTGCTCCAGTTTTTAGCCTTCAGTTCAGCTTACTAGGTGAGGAATTCTGTGAGTTGAAGGCCACACATCTTAAAGTTGTTAAGATTGAGAAACACACTACCTTAGAGGATGGCACTAGAGGTGGATTTCAGCAGGTTCTGAACAGTTCTGGAGAACTGGTAGTGGAAATTTTGAGTAGGTCGGAGAACCGGTAGTAAAAATTCTGACTGGCCCCGCCCCCATCTATTCTCTGCCTCCTGAGTCCCAGCTGATCGGGAGGAAATGGGGATTCCTTCCTTTGCATTGGGGAGGGAATGGAGATTTTACAGTATCCTTCCCCTGTCATGCCCACCAAGCCACGTCCACCAAGCCACACCCACAGAACCAGTAGTAAAAAATTTTGAAACCCACCACTGGATGGGACCACACATGCTGGCATCTTTTCCTAGAAACCCACGTATACCTGCTGCCCCTTTCAGCCCCAAAACCCCCTCAGGAAGCACAGAAGATTGAAGCAGAGTCTTGAAGAAAGGCAATATGTAGTTTACGGTGCCAGGACTGTGTGGAACCCTTTGGCACAACCTCCAGGCCCTTTTTAAAGTTAGTGCAAAGCTGTAATTTTTAATGCCACATGAGAGGTTAATAGTTAAATGCATGGGGAGTAATTGTGTTTACATTTAATTATCAACACTATATTTAATGTACAATATAAAATTAATTTAAATTACTGTATTCCATCATGTAACAGGAATAATTCTCCTCTCGGGAGATGATGTTTATAGTCACTGGACATTACTTTTGCCTGGGTCATGATCATGAGCAGAATAAGATCTAACTATTATATTTCTGCTGACAGTTTCCTTAGGACTTGCCCTGGAGCATAAGAATCTCAACTAAATTGAAAGGGAACATTAGTGGTAAAGCCAAATAGAAATTTCTACCAGGTTGCAGTGCTGGTTGGCACCTACTTCTGGGTTACACCCAGTGGTAGGCTGTTCTTCTACTTTAGTCAAGCTTTTGCATCCTTGTCTTCTGAAATCAGATTAGGATTGCTATAATTCCTTTTTCTATGTGGACACATGTCTCAACCAGAATTAAAGATCTTTCAGTGACTCTTGCCCTGGGATTTTCTGAGGGAAGGTCTGCTCCTAACTATAGAGTCTGCTCCTTTCCCTTCTGAGATATCTCTTTTCTTAAAGACGATTGAATTTTACTGTCTAATGTTGCTTATACTGTATTTTTCGGAGTATAAAATGCACCTTTCCCCCCCAAAAAAGAGAGTGGAAATCTGGGTGTGCCTTATACTCTGAATGTAGCCCCACCCAGCCTCGCAAATGGAGATTTCAGAGGCTGAAAGAAGCCTCTGAAAGATGCTTCAGAAAAAAAGCCTCTGAAAGGCTTTTATCTAAAACAATATGGCAAGCAACAAAAGAAGAATCAGTAAAGGTTCTAACCAAACTATGTTAACAAATCTGGAGAATGACACAATAACCAACAGATAGGAAGAGGTTAATCTACATACCAATACCAAAGAAAGGAGATTGAACAGAGTACAGATAGTCCTTCAGAATAAAAGCCTCTGAAAGAAGCTTCAGAAAAAAAAGCCTTTTTTCTGAAGCTCTGTTTTGGAGGCTTTCAGAGGGAGAAAAAAAAAGTTTTTCCTGAAACAGAGTTTCAGAAGTTTCAGAGGCAGAAAAAAAAGCAAGGCACTGAGCTCACAACCAATGAACCTGTTGCTAAAATTCACCTCTGGGAACAGCTGATTGGGGGATATTCCGGGAGACCCACCAATCAGCTTTTTTCTTATTTTCCTCCCCAAAAACTAAGGTGCATCTTATCCTCTGAAAAATACGATAATATCCAGCAACTTACTTTTTTTTCACATCATGGGAGATACAAGAAGACTCTTTTCCCCCAAAGGCCAATTTCAATTTAAAATTCATGTCTCCCAGAGAGCAACAGAGAGTTTCAGGGATCCTTGACTTTTAATGTGCTTCAGGTTTAATGTCCCAACTCCTTTCTGTCTTCTAGAGCAATGGTCCTAAAACATTTTTGTCTCTAGGCCCCTTTATATTCTTAACAATGATTGAGGATTCACAGAACTATGGTTTACATGCTTTATATCTGTTGACATTTTTATAAGAAATTAAAACTAAGAATTTTTTAAATATTAGTTTATTTGACTTTTCAGACCTCTTGAAAGGGTCTAGGGGATCCTCAGGAGCTCCCAGAGCTTCCACATGTTGAGAACCACTACTCTAGAACAGGGGTGTCAAATTTGATTTCATTGAGGGCCGCATCAAGGATGTGTTTGACCTTGGGGGTTGGGGTGGGTGTGGCCAGTTCAACGTCACTCATGTTGGAGTGCCTATGGTGGCCCAAGTGCTCTGCCAGCGAAATGGGCTCCCGGGCTGCATTTTCGACTGCAACAGCCTCCTGCAACCCTCTGCCAGCGAAAACAGAGCTCGGGAGGGCTGCTCATGGGCCTTGTGAACTCCCTTTTCATTGGCAGAGGCCCTATGGGCCAATCCTTTATTGTTTCCAGGACGGCCCCATGTGCCAGATCTAAGTACCCCCTGGGCCAGATTCGGCCCCCGGGCCTTGAGTTTGACACCTCTAGAGTAACAAATTGTCCATTATTTTATTATGACAATTTCTTGTGAGTCTAAAGGGAGACCCAGAGCCAGTGCAAATTAAACATTAAATCAACAGGCAGTCCAGGCTAAAATACTTTTAAACAAAACCCCATGAAAGCCATTAAACAAACATCCACCTGAAGTCTGGGACCAAACTGGTTTTTTTCAAGACTTTCCAGAACCCAAAGAGAGGGGGCTCCATCCTTATCTCTGGGGGGGGGGGATACTGGGGAGATGCTGCAGTGTAGACACAGGCATTTTGTGGCTATCTCTGTCTGACCCACAGCTACAGCAGCAGGGGGGTATTAAGGACGAGGGGGGCAGTGGTGGCCAGGAGGGGGTGACAGCAGTGGTGGTGGGGGCCCTTCACAGCAGATTCAATTACTCATGTGGCCGTTTGAGAAAATTAATTGTCCATCCCACCTTGCTCCAGAGGATTGGGAGCCCCACAACCAGCTGTAGCTTCTGAGTGGTCTTCAAAGGCCATGTAGTCGTCAAGCTTTGAGGTGACTAGGACAAGAAGGACTGTCTAAAGGGGATAATACAGCAAGGCTAGTTTGCAGGCATGCTGAGTAAACATATGTACCTGCACACCATTTAGGACCTACTATACTTAATTACAATCCTTCTCTTTAACCATTCAACAAAGAAGCAAGGTAGGGAGCAGCAAGGCAGCAAATAAATAGAAACCAAGTTCCACCTTCAGCTACACAGACCAGAGTCTCCAAGAAGACCTCCCCCCCCCCATTTTCTGCATCTGACACAGGCCCCCCCCCCACAGCTTCTTGAGTGCAGGCATGGATGACCACATCCTTCTCCCTCTTCCAACCCATTGCAAATGCACCTGTGCCTATGCCTGTGTTCTCCAGCTTTGATTCAAAGCAGCTGTTTTAAGCCCAGAGCTGCTTTAAGTCCTTCAGAGCAGATGGTCTCTAGTGCTTCCTTCTGATCTAATGGCAGGCCCAGCTCCAATTGGCTGCCCTGCCTGGCACGGCACGGCCCTTCCAGCAGCTGGTCACTGGCTTGTGCAGCTCTTCCATTCTGCTCTGTTCTCTGCAGATCATCAGCTGCCGCTTTTTAAATAACCTTGCAGTTGATCCAAGTTGCCCTGTGAAGTCCATGAACTATGCTCAAGCCAGAAGTTCATGTTCCAGTCAACCCTTACCTTTCCCAGTGGGAATCCTTTGGGCAACTGCATCTGTCCAACATGCTCCTCTTGCTGTCCCTTCCCCTCTGCTTCCTTCTCTGTTATCCCCCACCCCCCAGCTTTTGGTCCTAATGTAGTCACCCAGAGTCAGCTTGTAGGGGAAAATAAAAATGAATGAATGAATGAATCAACGAACATTGAAAATTTATTTCTGTGAAGTTGACCTAACAGTTCTTTCTTGATGCAAGTTTTCCATGGACCTATAGAAGAATTTCTTCCTACAGAAGAAGAAAAAAAAGTGGTTGTGTTAGTATCAAAGAAAATAATGTTAGGATCATGAGTGAAAGCATTTGTTGGTGCAAACCTCTGGGGAAGCAAAGGAAAGGCATGGCGGTTAGTGAGGAGAAAAGCTCCCTAAAAGGAAAAAGCAGGCACTGGTGAACTAATCCACAAAGGAATCAGCCAGCAAGGTCTGCATTTCCCATATGGTGGGAAGGAAAAGAAGAAGGGGAACAACTAATCAAGTCCTGTGGTGGCTGTAGTTGGACCAAGACCAGTCCAGTCAGATTGCTAACCTACTGCGATCAGCATTAGAATTTCTGAAGTTGGCTTAAGACAATGTTATTCAACCATAGCAACTTTAAGCAGTATGGACATCAAATTCCAGAATACCTCAGCCACCATGCTGGCAGAGGAATTCTGGGAGTTGAAGTCCATAGAGTTTAAAGTTCTCAAGATTGATACACTCTGGCTTAAGGAATAGCTGGAAGAACATTTGGTTTCTGTCTCAACTATATCTTCTTGTTTGTCTTGGTCCTACCTCCAGCCTGACATGGAAAGGTTGAGTGCAGTGTATCCAATCTTAGGTGCTTTCATACATATTACTGTGTTGTGTGTAAAGTGGTTGCTATTTATGGAGGTTCTGCTATAAGCACTGATAATAAAACTATGGATGACAAGTACACAATATTTGCATATCAGGGGTGAAATCCAGCAGGTTCTGATAGGTTCTGGAGAACCGGTAGAAGAAATTTTGAAGTATACAAAAAAGTATGCAGGCTATTGGTATAATGCATTGTAAGCCGCCCTGAGTCTACGGAGAAGGGCGGCATATAAATTGGACTAATAAATAAATAAAATAAATAAATAAAGCTTAAGATATAAGATAATGTGAATAACCATGTATTGTTTATTCTCTGAATTTGTGTAGTTATTCAAATTCATATGTTTCAGTAGAAGCTGTCTTTATTTTCTGTAAAAACCCAACTTAAACAAAATGGGCTGGGAATAAAAACATTACCCCGACCTCAAGTTGACTGTTATTGGGAATTATTACATATTTCTGGCAATTGTTTTGGTTCAACTATTTTCCTCCTCCAACCACAAGAATCAAATTCCAATGTGCTTTTTTAGAACTAGCATAATCCCAAAAGAGATTTTACAAGTCTGTGTTTGAATGAAAAGAAATAGGAAAAAATAATCATTGGACTGGAAGCAAGTAGTGTAATAATAGATCTATACCAGAAAATAATGAAAGTCAGCGTAAAACTGATGTTTCATTTCCCTTGATGTCATTTATGCTTAGAACTCTTTTATGCATCTAATAGTTTTCTCCATTCCATGTCCTGCTTTCAACCCCACATCTGTTTCTCAGACAGGCTTTGCCATCCACATCTGGCAGAGTTGGGAAAACATTGGGACCCCACAAAAATCAGAGTTACTGACATCCCATTTAAAAACATTTTATTAGTGAGCCAAAGGTTCTCATCAGATTCTTGAGGCATTCAGCTGCACTATTGAATGAAACTTTGTTCCTTGGCATGCAACTGCTCTGAAAAACCTTTTAGGTGGGCTGCTTGAAATGGTGGGTGTGAATCCTTTCAAGCACAATCTGTTTTAAGTTTGGAAGATATTACTATCTTAAAATCATTGGCACTTCTTTCATTTTTTCCCTTTCCTTCTCCTTTTTGCTGGCTGAGGGAATTCTGGGAGTTGAAGTCCACCCCTCTTAAAGCAGCTAAAGTTGAGGGACACTGGGTTGTAGGAGTAAAAGCTGTATGAGCTTCAAGTCTAATAAGGTATTTTCACCCCTTGAATAGCCAAACGCCTTCATGCCCTCTGGTCCCACAGGCTGCTGGATTATAATAGTCCTTTACATGCCATTTATATATATTTATGTACGTGTGTGTGTCTGTGTGTGGAGAGATGGGATGGGGAGGAGGGATTACTTGTATGGGCACAGAGTCTCACTGAAATAATTCTCTGTGGGAACTTAGTCAGAGTGTTAGTGACCTTCATTTCTCAGTAACTTGTTGTTAGTTGCGAAGTCGTGTCTGACCCATCACCACCCCATGGACAATGTTCCTCCAGGCCTTCCCCCAGAGTCCATTTAGGCTCACGCTGACTGCTTCAGTGACTCCATCCAGCCACCTCATTCTCTGCCGTTCCCCTTCTTCTTTTGCCTTTCATCTTTCCCAGCATTAGGCTCTTCTCCAGTGAGTCCTTCCTTCTCATTAGGTGGCCAAAGTATTTGAGTTTCCTCTTCAGGATCTGGCCTTCTAAAGAGCAGTCAGGGTTGATCTCCTCTAGGACTGACCGGTTTGATCTCCTTGCAGTCCAAGGGACTCGCAGGAGTCTTCTCCAGCACCATAGCTCAAAGGCCTCAGTTCTTTGGCGCTCAGCCTTTCTTATGGTCCATTCACAGCCATACATTGCAACTGGGAAAACCATAGCCTCGATTATACGCACTTTTGTTGGCAGGATGCTTTTTAGTATGCTGTCTAGATTTGCCATAGCTTTCCTCCCCAGGAGCAAGCGTCTTTTAATTTCTTGGCTGTAGTCCCCATCTGCAGTGATCTTGGAGCCCAGGAAGATAAAATCTGTCACTACCTCCATTTCTATCCCATCTATTTGCCAGGAACTGAGAGGGCCGAATGCCATGATCTTAGTTTTCTTAATGTTGAATTTCAAGCCAACTTTTGCACTTTCTTCCTTCACTCGCAACCAGAGGGTCTTTAGTTCCTCTTCACTTTTTGCCATTAGAGTGGTATCATCTGCATATCTGAGGTTGTTGATATTTCTCCTAGCAATCTTAATTCCAACTTTTAATTCATCTAGCCCCATCTTTCTCATAATGTGCTCTGCTTTTAAGTTAAATACAACCTTGCCGAACTCCTTTCTCAATTTTGAACCAATCAGTGGTTCCGTGTCCAGTTCTCACTATTGCTTCTTGATCTGCATATCGGTTTCTCAAGAGACAAATAAGTTGGTCTGGTACTCCAGTCACTACACAGAAGAAAATTTCCAATTCAAACAAATGATTCCCTCTTATTAATAGCCAATGCACATCAGAGCAGTACTACTAAACAAAACTTTATGCCAGTGGTGAAATCCAATTTTTTTTACTACCGGTTCTGTGGGCGTGGCTTGGTGGGCATGGCATGGCTTGGTGGGCATGGCTTGGTGGGCGTGGCAAGGGAAGGATACTGTAAAATCCCCATTTCCTCCCAATCAGCTGAGACTTAGGAGGCAGAGAATAGATGGGGCGGGGCCAGTCAGAATTTTTACTACTGGTTCTCCGAACTACTCAAAATTTCCGCTACCGGTTCTCCAGAACTGGTCAGAACCTGCTGAAACCCACCTCTGGGCAAGACTATACGTTTGTTTACTATTCAGTGCATTCAGTAGGTAAAACAAACAAATTTTCTTTAAAATTTGGATTAACAGAGTTTTTCTAATAGTTTATGCTATTTAAGAGACATTTCAGTAACTCTTTGTTATAAATGTTTAAAGTTTTTTTTTTCTTTCTTCCACGGGGAAAGAATTCCCTGGAGACTATGCCCGGATAGAATAACTTGTCCTATAGATTTTTTTTTTTAATGGGATTTTCTCTTTAATATTCCTTTGGTATTTTAAAGTACAGGTAATTCTCACCTTATGATTGCAATTGAACCTGGAATTATGCTTGTAAGCCCTGTCAGTTGTTAAGTGGGTCACCACATTACTGTGCCCAATTTTATGACCTTTTTCGCAGCCGTCGTAAAGCAAATGCTATGGACAATGGCACAAATCTATTGTCTGCACTTCTTTTGCCAGAAATTGGAAGTAAAAGTTGGTGTCTGGTTAAAAAAAGAAAAAAGTCATAAATTACAGTCACATGATTGTAGAATGCTGCAAACAGCCATAAATGAGGGCTGGTTGCTAAGTGCTCAAAATGCAATCATGTGATTGTGGGGAGGGACATTGGAACTTCAAATCTGGGTCATAATTAGATTTGGGGAGATCCACTGTAACTTTGAATGGTCATTAAACATGACCATAATCAGTGGTGGGTTCCTCCCAGTTTGGCCCGGTTCTCCCGAGCCAGTAGCAGTGACGATATGACATCACCAAACTGGTTCTGCTCCCCCGCCCCCCACCTCCCCGCCCCCCCACCCCCGCGTTATTCTTATCTTTTATTTGGCCCCACCCCCAATCTGTTGCTGCCTCCTGAGTCCCAGCTGATGGCTAGAGGGAAAAAAAACTGTTTAAACTCTTTCCACGGGGCTTCAAAGGGCCGCCCTACAGCTGATCAGTGTTAAAAGAAAACAAATGAGTAGACCAGTGCCTGCAAAAATACATGAGTAGACCAGTGCCTGCAAAAATAAATCTGTAGACCAGTGCCTGCAAAAAATAAATGGGTAGATCGGTACAGCTCTGCAAGCAGTTAAAAGCCTGGTAGACCAGTATCTCTGCTAAATCCTCCATTGATAGCCTTGATAGTACAGTGGTTTAGTGCACCCTGTCATTAACACAGCTGCCTGCAATTTCTGCTGGTTTGAATCTCTCCAAGGCTTAAGGTTGACTCAGCCTTCCATCCTTTCTAAGGTAGGTTAAATGAGGACCCAGTTTGTGGGGGCAATAAGCTGACTTTGTATAAAATATACAAAAGAATGAAGGCTATTGCTTAACGCATTGTAAGCCGCCCTGAGTCTCCGGAGAAGGGCGGCATATAAATCAAATTTAAAAAAAAATCCTAAATAATTGTCACATGACCATCAAGCCATGCCCACAAAATAAGCCACGCCCACAGAACCAGTAGTAAAAAAATTTAGAACCCACCCCTGACCATAATGGTCTTGTCAGAGGTGGGTTTCACATAAGTTTACCTCCGGTTCGCCACACACCAAAAATGTGCTTTGCTCGTGCACGTGGCTTACATGCATGCATGCGGCTTAGAAAATGTGGCTAAATAGGATGGCATAGCACCGGGGCGGATGGGCAGCAGGTCACCACTCCGTTTCGCCAAAACTGGTCCGAATAGGCTGAATGCTACCACTGGTCCTTGTTGAGGGCTACTAGTAGCTTCTAAGCATGAATCCAAACATTTTTAATCTAGATGAGCAGTTCTCAAAGTATGGGTTGTGACCCTTTGAAGAATAACAGAATAACAGAGTTGGGAGGGACCTAGGAGGACTTCTAATCCAACCCCCAGAATTTGAAGCTTGACCCTCACAATTTGAGGGAAGGAGGTGGTCTTGTGGCCTGGAGGTTCCAAAGGGCGGGTGGGGGTTGCATTGGGTCTTTTACTGTGGTTAATGTCGTCATCTCCTGTCTTTTAATAGCTTTTTTAAATTATCACTTTTTTAAATGTATTTTTTCCAGCTAACTATTGTATGCTGCCCAGAGTCACTTCCATGTGAAATGGCTGGCTAATCAAATATGATAAATAGCTAAATAGATGATAGATAGATGATAGATAGATAGATAGATAGATAGATAGATAGATAGACAGACAGACAGACAATAGATGGATGGATGGATGGATGGATGGATGCATGGATGGATGCATGGATGGATGAATGGATGGATGGATAGATGATAGATAGATAGATAGATAAATAGATAGATAGATAGATAGATAGATAGATAGATAGATAATGGCTGGCTGGCTGGATAGATGATAGATAGATAGATAGATAGATGATGGCTGGCTGGCTGGATAGATGATAGATAGATAGATAGATAGATAGATAGATAGATAGATAGATAGATAGACAGACAATAGATGGATGGATGGATGGATGGATGGATGAATGGATGGATAGATGATAGATAGATAGATAGATAGATAAATAGATAGATAGATAGATAGATAGATAGATAGATAGATAGATAGATGATGGCTGGCTGGCTGGATAGATGATAGATAGATAGATAGATAGATAGATAGATAGATAGATAGATGATGGATGGATGGATGGATGGATGGATGGATGATAGATGATAGATGATAGATAGATAGATAGATAGATAGATAGATAGATAGATAGATAGATAGATAGATAGACATGAAGACATATATAGATAAATTGATTTGCTGCCAAAATTTACTCCTGCTATTCCAGGAAAAGCCAAAGTCAGGATTTTAATTACCAACTGCTATAAAAGCAAATATAAATCCAAAATAAAAGTAAGACAAGAAATAAGAATGTCTGCCTCAGAAACAAAATTCAGATTTCATTAAGTATTCTAAACTAAGTAGGTTCCTTCTTTCTACTATAAATATCATTTTAAAATGGATTGTTATGTTTTTTTTTCCAGTGAAAAGCTTTGTACTTTGTAAAAATGCATTATTATTCCAGTGTTTTATTTGATGTACAGATTAAATTTTAATTATTACAAATAACCATATATTTCTTTCCAAGACCTAACCCCAATAAAAACATTAATTTTATTCATAGACTGGAGCGCACAGATTCATTCATTATCGTAGGAGCTCATGGCAAAGATTTAGATAGTTAGATTATTGTTTTGAACTTCTTCTCGGCTATTAATCTGTCTCTCCAGTCACTGCAATCTAGCTCCCTTCCCCCAACTGTCAGCTGTTTCCTTCTCAGTCTTTCAATATTATGTCCATTGCACTTAAAATAACAGATGCACAGAAGCCTTTTAATTTCCAGTCCACTCAATGCAGAGACATTTGTTCCCTTTTAATTGTGAGGCTATTGGGGGAAAAACAAATACATTTGGGCGAAGTAGATTTTTGATGCCTTTTCTAAGCAGCCTATTTGCATCCTGAGTTACTAACACAGCTATTTTTTTTAAACTCATTTTTTAAACTCCCTTTTAGAATGTGAGGAGAATTGAGACGTGACTGCCTACAACGGTTGCAGTGTCCCTTCCAGTCCCATGATCAAAATTCAGGCACTTGGCAACCACTAGGTATTTCTGATAGTTGCAGCCTCGCAAGGGTCACGAGATCATCATTTGCAGCTTTCCCATGGGGTTTCTGACAACCAAAATCAGTGAGGGAGAGCCAAATTCACTTAATGATTATGGAAAAAAAATCAGGCATGACTCACTTTTTTTAAAAAAAAATACATTTTATTAATTTGTTATTAATTACATTTCTTAGTGCTTAATACACATCGTGTTGTCTGGGTATTTAATTTGCTTAAGATTACAGATTCCATTCTTACCTCCACCCCATTTTTTCCAATCCCTAGTAAAATAAGTTCCATGTTTGATAATATTCTGTGTCTTCTTTCTGTTTGATTTTCAATGTAAGTCTATCCATTTCTGCATAGTCTTGTACAGTGATGGCTAACCTTTTTGCCATTGCATGCCAAAAGCGGAGGGAGCGCGCATACGTGCCCACACCCATAATTCTATGCACCCCATGCATGTGCGCGCGACCCCCAGTGCTCCCCCCCAATTTTGGCATGTGATGGCCCAGTAGGCCCGTTTTTTGCTCTCCCCAGGCTCTAGAGCAACTCTGGGAGCATGGGGAGGGGGAAAACGGCCTTCCCCACCTCACCGGAGGCCCTCCAGAGGCCAGAAACGGCCCATTTGCTGACTTCCGGTCCCACCATTTTCACCCTCCCCAGGCTCCTAGAAAGGCTCTGGAGCCTGGCCCATCCACTCCCCAGGCCCTCCGGAGGCAGGAAAGAGCCAGAGCCCTCTGGAGGCAGGAAAGAGCCAGAGCGGTGTGCCCACCGATATGGCTTTGTGTGCCACCTGTGGCACGTGTGCCATAGGTTCGCCATCATGGATCTAATATCTTCGTAATTATCTCTTCATCTTGCGGTGTTTCTTCATCTTTCCAATATTGTGCAAAGATAATCCTTCCTGCTGTTAAGACATGTAATACTAAATACCGTACTTTAAGAAATGCCATACTTTTCTTATCAATTTTTTTTGATACCACCCCTAATAAAAACAGTTCAGGTTTAAAATCTACATTTCCCTATTATCTTTTCTAGCCATCTATGTATTTTTGCCCAAATTGTTTTTGTTTTAACACAAGTCCACCACATATGATAAGATGTGCCCGTCTGGCATGGCTCACTTAATGATCGCATTACTTAGTGATGGAAGTTCCAGTCTCAGTTGCGTTTGTAAGTCGAGAACTTCCTGTAGTTAATATTAGATGGACTCTTCTGATTAAAGCCAGTTTGTCAATCTGGATTTAAGAAATCTGATTCTTAAAAAAAAAACACTTGCATTTGTGGGATTCTCTACCTAATTTGCTTGTTTGTATCACTATAAATCTGGGGGTTACCTACTCAATGGTAACCATATCCTAAATCAGTCATTCTCAACTTTAGAACCCCTTTACCTTCTTAAAAATGATTGAGGATCCCAAACAGCTTTGGCTTATGTGGGTTATACCTATCAATACTTATAAATTAAAAATTAAAACTGAGAAATGTTATTTATTGGTTTGACTTCACAGACTCCCTGAAAAGGCCTTGGGACCACTGGGAGTTCCCACATCACATTTTGAGAACCACGTAATGACATCATACTCTCTATAAACATTCTAAAAGTGACTCCTTGGAGAATCCTGGGAAATGTAGTTTTGCCAATGTCCTAGAAACCACTGTGAAGGGAAGGAAAAGATTACTTAACTGCAAAATCTCCATTTCCACTCCACTCCAGGGGAAGGATACTGCAAAATCCCCATTCCCACCCCACTCCAGGGGAAGGATACTGCAAAATCCCCATTCCCACCCCACTCCAGGGGAAGGATACTGCAAAATCCCCATTCCCATCCCACTCCTGGGGGAAAGATATTGCAAAATCTCCATTCCCACCCCACTCTGGGGCCAGCCAGAGGTGGCATTTGCCAGTTCTCCAAACTACTCAAAATTTCCGCTACCAGTTCTCCATAACCTGTCAGAACCTGTTGGATTTCACCCCTGGGATACACACCCGCAGAGTAGGACATGACTGTACAGGGACTCCTTTACTGTTACCTTTACCTTTATGCATTTACAATATTAGATGTATATCCCACCTTTTCTCCAGGAGTACAAGATGGCCTATATAATTTAGTCACGGCCAGTTGTATCCCTGCAACAGTTCTATGAGATCAGGCAGACTAAGAGATCCATTTCAGACAAAGTATCCCCAATGAATTTTCCAGGCTGAGGTGGGCCTTGTTCATAAATCTGCCTGATTCAAAATCATCTCAGTATCTCCCTGGCTTTCTTCCAAAGGCCTGCAGCTGCTAGATCGGTTTAATTGTGATGTGTACATACAGTAAGACCTTGCTATTTGGTACCATTCATATGCTTCGTAAGTTGACTCATTTGCTGCAAATAGGTGGCAATAATTGTAATCAAAAGTTAATTTACAGAACTTTAAAGTTCTCTGAGATACTGAAAGACCATATGCAACCTTCTGGATTGTGTCAAGGAGTTTGCAATACTGGGGCAATTACAGATCGTCTTCAACTTACAACCCTTTGAACCCAAAATTTCTGTTGCTAAGCAAGACAGTTATTAAGTGAATTTTGCTCCATTTTATGACTTTTCTTGCCACAGTTATGAAGTGAATCATACCAGTTGTTAAGTTAGGTACATGTTGTTAAGTGAATCTGGCTTTCCCATTGACTTTGCTTGTCAGAAGGCCACAAAAGGTGATTACATGACCCCAGGACACTAAAACTATCATAAATATATGCCAGTTGCATATATATCTGAATTTTGATTACATGACCATATGGATGCTGCAACGATCATAACTGTGAAATGGTCATAAATCACTTTTTTCGGTGTCGTCCTAACTTCGAGCAGTCGCTAAAGAAACTACTGTAAGTCGAGACTACCTGTAATGTCTTTCCCTTTACTTTCTGGCTCCTTAAGACCTCTTTGTTTTCTTATCATTTAAACTGATGGATATCTTTCCCCCCTTCCTTTCCTTTAAGCATTCAGAGAAAGGGTGGGTTAAAAAATCCACACAGATTAAATTATGTTACGAAGGCCCTTATTAGTCAAAAGCATTAAAAAAAACCTCTCTCTAGAATAAACACATGTTAAATTTATCTTCTTTTTTTTTTTATCTGCTGACCACCAAAGCTCAAAAGGAGGGGCAATTTATTCTGGATTGCACAAAGCACTGATGGTTTATTTCTCTTTGAATCATTTCCACTAAACTGATATTTTACAGCATGCAACATTCGATGAATTATTAAAGGACTGCAAACACTTCAAGTCACAGTTTATTCAATTAGGAGCTGTCTTCTTTTAAACGGCATGTTGGAAAATTTGCTTGTAATATCATTGCAAGTTTCAGAGAAGCAAACCTGATATTATGCATCTTCTTTCTGCATTTCTCTGTCAGCTCTAACAACCAGGCTAGACTGGACAAGATATAACAAATATGAAGCTATATAAAAGGCGTTTACAATTTAACAGCCTGGATAGCAAAACAGTTCAAGAAAGAGATCATGCGTTATATACCTACGTGTTTAAAGTTACACTTTATAACATATGATGAATAGACACATACATAAAAGAAAAATGAAAAGAGAGAAGACAAAAATAAATCAGTGTGAGATCAAGAATAAATCACAGAGGGTCTCAACGTTGCTTTACATTGTGTTCCTGAATTCCATTATCAATATTTTTAAAAGCTTAACAATTCACATTTACTAGTTAGCAACTTATATTATGGAAACAGTTTATCTGAATAACTTCTTCATTGCTGCCTTTTGCCCTCGCGGGCACATTTGATGGGATAATTTTTCAGTTGCTCCTGTGTTTCATCTCTTTGCATGCCATAATATTCACGTAGTTCCACTTTTTTATAAGATTAAAGTCTCAACTGCCTTGAGACAATTTTAATTTTTTTTTAAATGAGAAAGCATGCCCTTCGGTATACAGCTAGATTATTACCAGGCTGATGTACCAAGCAATACATATCAGCTTTATTTTCAATTAATTGCTGCATAGGTAGCACGGTTCAGAATTAAATTTATCGTTGGCCCAATTGTAGTCAATCCCTCCTCTAATAATTCTGTGTGAATGTACTTCCTCTGGAGAAATTCATTGTCAGTCATCTAAATGTGCTGGCATTTATTAGCCCAAAGCTGCTTGAAAAGAATTGCACCCAAATGATGTTATATAATTGCAGGATTATGAAGTAGCACAGAAGCCAGAGGACAGCAACAAGGAAATGGGAAACAATAGTAAACCCACTCCTTCAATGGAGCCATCGGTGATACAAGGCAAAAAAGAGGAAATAGGACTGAGACTTCCGTTTGGGGATTGAAACTTGACCGAGGGTGTTGGAAGTGGTGGTAGTGTGTTTGTTTCCTAAATTAGGCAGCCACTGCTTCTTTCTTGGCTTATTACTCCCGAAGGGGCTGATGTGAGCAAAAACAAGCTTGGCAGCTATCTTCAAGCCTTCACAGCTTCTTACAAGCAAAAAAAAAAAAAGCAAGGTTTTCAGTGAGTCTTCTTTAACCAGACTGCTTGGAAGGAAAAGGAATAGGTTAGACTGACAGATCTGCACCACTATAGTCTATAGATAGTATTCGGTTTGCCAAACAGCCTTGTATAATCTGTGTACCTTTTGGTAAACTCAAGAAATCCACTGCCACCAAATGTTGCTACCCAGCTGCCACAACCCTGAAAGACAAGCCCCTCCAATGCCTCCCTGGCATTGCTAGCTACATTGCTGCTGCTGTCCACTGCCCACTAAAAAGCTGATGGCCATGGCAATTATTTCTTTGTGGTCCAAGGTTATTGTTAATCTATCAATATGGGCTTTTCCTTTCTACAAGATGGGCAGGTTTAAGTTAGAGACATCTTGGCAGCTGCCTGTGTTTACTTAGCATTCAATTCCTGTATGGTTGTGAAAGTTGAGCCATAAGGAAGACTGAGCGTCAAAGAATTGAGGCCTTTGAACTATGGTGCTGGAGAAGACTCCTGTGAGTCCCTTGGACTGCCAGGTGATCAAACTGGTCAGTCCTAGAGATCAACCCTGACTGCTCTTTAGAAGGCCAGATCTTGAAGATGAAACTCAAATACTTTGGCCACTTAATGAGAAGGAAGGACTCATTGGAGAAGAGCCTAATGCTGGGAACGATTGAGGGCAAAAGAAGAAGGGGACGACAGAGAATGAGGTGGTGGATGGAGTCACTGAAGCAGTCAGCGTGAACTTAAATGGTCTCCAGAGGATGGTAGAGGACAGGAAGCCTGGAGGAAAGTTGTTCATGGGGTCGCAATGGTTTGGACATGACTTCTCAACTAACTAACTAACTAACAAGTTCTATTAGAGAAGAGCTTTCTTGATCTTCTTGCTAACCACCACTTGATTCAGTGGGCAGTTAGTTATCCTTTTTCTGATTAAAGACCAAAGGCCAGATGTTCTGCTCTTCTACATATTTTGATAAATGACATCGTCTTTCCCAGGCTCTGAGTCTAATATGGCAGTCTATGTTGTGAATTACTTTTGAAAATGGCCACATAAATAATAAATAAATAAATAATAAAATATAAATAAAATAAAATAAAATAATAAATCCATCAAATACTTGAGTCTCCAGGATAATCTGATGTACCAAAATAAAAACAGACACTATCTTTTAACATCCATAGACAACTCAGATGATTTCAAATGTTCTGCTCTATCAATCAGAAATTGTGGTCCATAAAATTAAGTCATTTACGAACAGGGAGAATAGTATGGGATTGAAACTGTAGAAGAGAGTATAGAAGGAAAAAGCAAGTTATAGATTTGTACAAGCAACATATATAAGACAGCTACTTGAGTCTGTCTCAACTATATCAAGGATTGAATTAGAACAACTAAAGCAAATTGAGTTAACAAGCAAAGATACTCTAGCTCTAAGGATATTTTTATAGACTGCTCAGTAATAAGTGGCTTGCTCCTGATGGCATCCACCTAGTGAACCCATATTTGATTGGTTAAAATATGTGCTGTGCCTCTCAAATTTGGTTCAGCACCTACGGGACTGAAAATAATATGACAGCAATTTTTTAAAAAGGGGACTCAGGGAAGATCCAGAAAAACTAGACTGATCAGTTTAATTTCTGCTCATGGAAAATTGGTAGAAAGACACATTAAAAAAAAAAGTAACTAAGCATCCAAAGGAATACAATACGGTATTCCTTCCTTGCTAGAGTAAAGTCAGCACAGGTTCTGGAAAGGTAAATCTTGTAGACTGTGTTATGCAAACCGTTTTGAGGATGGAATTGAATCTTTAAAAACTGTACATAGGAGTTTCATAAAGTTTTTGGTAACTTCCTCATCGAAAGTACACTTGAGTACACTTGGTATCAGAATAAGAAGATCTATATTTTTATGGAATGCTTACATTTTTTTAAAAAAAAGAAGCAAACAGTAGGGATAAATGTGCAATTTTCTCATATCAGAGGAGTAAGAAGTGGGATTCTTCAAGGATCTGTGCTTATAAGACAACACTATAGTCACTGAACCGTCAAAGAGCTTTTGGTAAGGATGGGTCTAAAAGATATTAGATTTTAACTTTGTACATATAATTCAGGAAGATTTGTTGACAGGAAGGAGAGATACTATTTTTTTCTTTGTTTTTGTTTTGCTTTCCTGGAAGAGAAAGATATGAGAGCACAGCAGCTGAGGAACACTATCATGGTAGCCTGCAGTCTGGATTTAATACTTTACAAGTGACTGACAGATTGGCTCCATCCAGGTAGGATTTTCTTAAGGTGGCTTAGATTCCAACCAGCATGAGCTTAAAACTAAATAAATCTAAATGTGCGTCTCCAAAAAAATGCATTGCGTTTTTTAAATTCAGGAATTATTGAGGACAAACAAGATAGAAAAAACATGCAGAATGTAGCTCTTTGAATTCTTACCTGCCCTTTTTCTAGCAGGGTCCACAGGAAGCATCTGTATTTACTTCAGTGTAGCAAAGTAATGTGTCATATACAGAGGTGGTATTCAGCTGGTTTGGACCAGTTCAAGTGAATCGGTAGCGGAAATTGCGGAGAGGCCTGCCTACCCACCCTGGCTTTAGGCTGTCCTATTTAGGCACGTTTTTGAGGTCGGGCGCATGCGCAGAAGGTGTGTGTGTGAGCAAAGCGCGTGCGCGGAAGGCCAGGCGCCTGCGCAGAGCGTACACTCACATTTTCAGTGCTGGACGAACCGGTAGGCAAATTATATGAATCCTACCTCTGGTCATATATCCAAGAGAAGAGAGTATCTGTCACTCAGGGTTGAGTTTTGGAATTGTTGGTGCTCTCTGAGCTTGCAGATATTTCATTACCCAACTAGGTAGTATCATCAGTGTGAGTGAGAATGGGATTTGTGCCTGTTTATATGTAGTAACTTGCCCTGTCAGCTTTGATGGGATATGGTTTCCTCTTTGGTGGTTTCTTTATAAGAATGTTGTTTTCTTCCTGATTGTTTGTCTGGTGCTGATCCCTACTTCTTTGACTGTGGGCTGCTGGAGGGGATGTGTCCTTGTTGTTTTGATTCCTTCCTAATGTTCTATGGTTAAAAACCATAGCATCTTACAACACCAAGTGGCCAATTGAGAGAATTAGTGATGAGGAAATAAGTAGGATTAAAAAGTCCCTAATGTTAGACCGCTCTGTTTTAGATAGTAACAGGACTGAAAATATTGGGGAGAAATGGATATGGAAGAAAAGGAAAGAATTGAAGCACAATGCATAGAATTAGAAGGGACAGTTTCAAGATCACTTGAAGTGATAGTACAGCTTTATACTGCACTGGTGAGACAACACTTGGATACTTCATCCAATTCTGGTCACCACATAAAAAAAAGATGTTGAGAGCCTAGAAAAGTACAGATAAGAGCAACAAAGATGATAAGGTTTGGAGGCTAAACCATATAATGAATGATTGAGGGAACTAGGGATGTCTAGACTAATGAAGAGAAGGACTAGAGGGTAACATGATAATAGTCTTCTGGTACTTGAGGGGCTGTCACAGAGAAGATGGGGTTGACCTATCCTCCAAAGAATAGAATAGAATAGCATTCTTTATTGGCCAACACAAGGAATTTGTCTTTGGTGCATATGCTCTCACTGTACTGTGTTTCCCCGAAAATAAGACACTGTCTTATATTTTTTTTGAACCCTGAAATAAGCGCTTGGCCTTATTGCCATGTGCTCAAAAACTGGATTGGGCTTATTATCAGGGGATGTCTTATTTTGGGGGGAAACAGGGTACATAAAAAGACAATATACACTCGTCAAGAATCACAGGACACAACACCCTGTGACAATCATAAGGTACGATAAGCAATCAAATCATACTAAGAAACTATCAATATCAATGTAAATTGCAAAGCACCTGAGAAGTAACTGATCGAAGATCATTAGAGAGCCAACCCAGAACTAAGGAGAAATTTCCTGACAGTGAGAACAACGAACCAATGGAATGGCTTGCCTTCAGAAGATGTGGGTGCTCCTTCTCTGAAGGTTTTCAAGAAGAAACTGGACAGCCATTTATCTGGAATAGTATAGGTCTCCTGCTTGAGCAGGGGATTGGACTAAAAGACCTCCAATGTCCTTTCCAACCCTAATATTTATCTGTGTTCTAAGACTTATATGAAAACATTTTTGAGGAGAGATTAATCTCCCAACCAAAGGAATTGAAATATTGTGCGGAAGTGCTTGGAACAGGGTGAGAAAAATATGCTACAAAGTGTGACCTGAGTTACATTAATAGGAAGAAGAAAAAGGATTGTGGGTGTCATTATGACAAGAAAGCAGCTGTGGATGAGAAAAAAAAGCACATGAGAGAATGAGTGCTGCAAATATAATGAGAGAAAGGTAGCGTACAATGCATATCTAGAGAACAAGATTGTTGCAAAGACTGTAAGTACAAGGAATTGTCAAGATAAAAAGAGGCAGAGAAAATGCAAAGCAATTTTGATGGAAATAAGAACTTGTTTTGGAAGTGAGTAAAGAGGGCTAAATCAGGAGCCTCCAGCAGAGTGAATGGAATTCAATATAAAAGTGATAAAATGATTTGGGATGAAACTACGGTGAGAGACTGTTGTACAGGAATCATAGTGTTATGTCAAAAAGTGGCATTGAGATGAATGGTGTAAAAGAGTCTGAGAAAAAAAGAAATAATGACAAGGAAGTCGTAAAAGCTGTGAGAATGTTGGGAAATTGTCAGGTACAGATGTAAATGTAAAAATCAAGGAGAAATGTTAACATATAGATGTAGATTACTTATGCAAGCGCAACTTGTCTAATGTGTGTGAAGATTGCAGCTGTCTTCACCTGACAATTGGAAAATGCTTTTGCTGTTCCCTTCTCAAAAGCAGAAGGTAACAAGAATAAATGCAGTAGCTAGGAAGAAGGTCTTTGGCGGGCTGAAAGGACACCGGAGGTGGATAATGAATAAAATTTGGAAGGTGCAGAAGTGCCATGCCACTTTATGCCAGGCAAAGGCGTGCAGGTCCAATCTGGGCACTTTGGCAAATCTACTGAACAATGTATGAATGTGAGAAGAAAAATTTATTGTGGCATGTGCTGATTTAGAGGAGCGCATCATGATAAAGTGAATAGGCTTAAATTACGGTACATTTTGTACAAATATGGAGTTATAAATTGTTTGCTGAAGGCTATAAAAACAGTTTACAATGGAATAAAGCATGTGTGAAAATAAATGGTGTGTTTAGTGAACGCTTCAATACTAAGCAGGGAGTAAGTCAAAGATGTGTCAGGGTGTCCCCTTGGTTGTATATATGGATAAATAAATAAGAAATGGTTTTGGTGATGTTAAAGGTATGGTTGTCCGGAAGATAAACAGACGTGTGCTTTTGTCTGCAGGTGTGTGGCTAAGAAGTCAAAAAATTGGCAGCAAATATTAGCTAGATTGTATGAGACTACGTGGCATATGGAACAAAAGGTTAGCATGTCAAACACAAAAGTAATTGTGCTTGGCAGGGAAAATGAATGAATAATTTAGGTAAGAATGGTCAAAAAGTTAGGCAGGTAGATGGATGTTTATACTTTGATAGAACGTTTAATAAAGAAAAGAAAATGGATGTAAAAGCTTAAAATATGCCACTTGATAGAAAGATAAATCTGTGCCGTAAGGAATAATTGTTTGCTGAAAGAAGTTAAAACGTCTCTGGATAAGAATATGCTTCCACCTCTTGGCCAATGGATTTTAGGATTCAAAAACAATAGACCCAAACCAAGGCTAAAAAAAAGATTTTATGAAGGATATTAAGAAGGTTACTGAATAAAAAGAAAAACATATTCCAGGCTGTCCCTTCGATTTGTCAAGAATCTCTTTGCAATGATAGCAGATGAGCCTGCGGGGAACTGATTGGCATTTTTGTAGTACTTTCTCAAATCTTTAGATCTATGCCAGGTGTGAAATGCTCCTGGTTCGGACCGGATCGCCCGATCTGGTAACAATCGTGGCGGGTGGTTCGGAGAACCGGTAGCAATAGGCTCCTCCCACCCACCCGGTTGTTGTTACTTCCTGGTTTTAACCAGGAAGTACTGTTTTGTACCCTCTGCGCATGCACAGAAAGGTTTTGCACATGTGCAGAGGTTCTGCACACGCATGTGACATGCACACATGCACTTCTGAACTGGTAAGGAAGGTAAGTAGATTTCACCCCTGGTCTATGCCCAGGTTCAAAATTTGCTTTCTTTCAAAAGATAGAAGGTTTGGACAATATCACACCTAGAGATGGATTGGTGGTACATCTTAAAATGATTAATGTATTACCAGTACTAACGTACTACCATTTTTCATAAAATGTTTTAATTTTTCATAAGATATTGTTTTACTGTTCAATATCTGGAGGTTGTTTGATGACACATGGACACAGTCGATCCTCTGTCAAAGATATTTTTACACGAAACTTTACTTCTAGTGTCATGTTGCTCGCACATACACAGAGGTTTCAGATTAGGAGCATCACACATTGTTCTCAGGGGTGAAATGCTCCCGGTTCGGACCGGCTCAGGCGAGTAGGTAGCAATGATGGCCGGTGGTTCAGAGAACCAGTAGCAATGGCAGCTGGAGGCTCCGCCCACCCGCCCACCTGCCCCATTCCCTGGAGTAGGGGAATACACCATTCCCTGACTCCTACTGCTCACCTTTCTCCTGTAGCTGGCTGTCAGGGAAGGCAAGCGCCCAAAAGGTACCGGAGTCACTCACTCTCCTTCTTGAATGAGCCGCTCTGGTCCACGCGCCGGCTGCGCAAATACACACCCAACCTGCCGCTGAATTAAATAAATAGTGTGCGCTTGCGCAGCCGGCGCGTGGATCAGAGCGGCTCATTTAAGAAGGAGAGTGAGTGACTCCGGTACCTTTCGGGCGCTTGCCTTCCCTGACAGCCAGCCACGGGAGAAAGGTAAGGACACGCTGGCAGAATAGAAATTTAAAAAGTTTTCCTGTCGGGTTCTGTGGGCGTGGCTTGGTGGGAGGGGGTCTTGTGACTGAGTTCTGGGGGCATGGCTGTGAGTGACATCGAGTTGGCCACGCCCACTCAGTCACAGGACACCCCCCCAAGCCACGCCCACAGAACTGGTAGGGAAAAATTTTAGATTTCACCCCTGATTGTTCTCTTTATCTTAATGGTTAGAAGAAGCAGTGGAGGTACATGCTCACAACTGGTT
The DNA here is from genome assembly GCF_059756535.1 of Pantherophis guttatus. Taxonomy (NCBI): domain Eukaryota; kingdom Metazoa; phylum Chordata; class Lepidosauria; order Squamata; family Colubridae; genus Pantherophis; species Pantherophis guttatus. The sequence continues at coordinate 158,058,766 of NC_142063.1, forward strand.
CTGATTACACACAAGTTGCAGTCCTACATTCATCATCACAATTGCTTCCACAGTGATATTACAGAGTGTCAGAACTACAAAACCAACAAAGAAACAAACCAAGAAATAAACTGAATGCAGCCAGAAAGGGGTTCTCAAATGGCCATGGTAAAACATGGATAGGATGAAGAATGAGTGAGGGATGAAAAAGAATGATCACTAATATATATATATTGAAATAATCATCATCTTATAACAACCCCATAATCCCTTGTGGGGTGGAGTCTGGGCAACTGAATGGAGCTGAGTGTTTACTGGCCGGATGCCCTTCCTGTTGCCAAAAAATACACTGAAATCAGTGGTGGGCTGCTACCGGCTTGCCCCAGGTCAGGCGAACTGGTAGCGGCAGCGGTGGGAGGCTCTGCCCACCTGCCCAGATTGCGTGCACGCACGAGCGAACCGGTAGCAAACTAAATTGAAATGATTTGCTCATAATTGACAGAGTATACGAAGACTCACTTGCAAACATTGTCAGTACTGTATATGAATGAAGACTGAATGGGTTGCAAGGAAGGATAAGCATTGAGAAAGTTATGTTTGGATGTAGTGGGCGAAACTCTTCTTGAAAAAGAGAGAAGTTTAAAGAACAAAGGGCAGCAGTGTATGAACAGGTCTTTAGATGATGTGAAAATGAAGATATTTATTTATTTATTTTATTTATTTATTTAATTTGATTTATATGCCGCCCTTCTCCGGAGACTCAGGGCGGCTTTCAATGTGCTAAGCAATAGCCTTCATCCTTTTTATATATTTATACAAAGTCAGCTTATTGCCCCCACAACTGGGTCCTCAATTTACCTACCTTAGAAAGGATGAAAGGCTGAGTCAACCTTGAGCCTGGCGAGATTTGAACCTGCTGTAATTGCAGGCAGCTGGTCTTAATAACAGGGTGCTTTAGACCACTGTACTACCAAGGCTCCTATGTACTACCAAGGCTCATTGGTAGTCCTCTACTTTCAACAGTTCATTTAGTGACTGTTCAAAATTACAATGATGCTGAAAAAAGAGACTTATCACCATTTTTAACACATAGGACCATTGCAGCATCTCCAGGGTCACATGATCAAAATTCAGACAGTTGACAACTGACTCATATTTATGGCGGCTGTATTATTCTGGGTCATAAGATACCTCTTGCGACCTTCTGACAAACAAAGTCACTGCGGAAGCCAGATTCACATAATAACCGTGTTACTAATTCAACAATTGCAGTGATTCATTTAACAATGGTGGCAAGAAAGATGGAGGCAAAACTCACTTGATAATTATTTCACTTAGAAACAGAATTTTTGAGCTCAGTTGTGGTTATAAGTCAAGGATTACCAGTAATTTGCCAGGATACCAACAGAGGAGGTACTGTGAATGTTATTAGTATAAACTGGCTGTGTTTTGGCTATATTTCTCTTTTTTTATTCTGATTTTGTTGGCTTACTTTTTTTTAACCTTTTCTGTGTAACTACTAACCCCAAAATGAAATCGTGTGATGAATATTTTTTTATTTAATTTCTACAACCACCCATCTCAGTCAATGACTCTGGATAGCTTACAATTCAGAAAATATATTACAATTATCATATTTTATAATATGTATAAGACGCTCCGGACTATAAGATGCACCTACCTTTTTTGGGAAAGAGAACAAGAAAAAAAATCTGCCTCTGCCTCCCAGCATCCATCCGGTATTCATCTGGCCTATTCAGCGCAGCCCATTCGCTGCCACCGCCACCCATTCGCCGCCGCTGTAGCCCATTCACCACTACTGTGGCCCATTCGCCATTGTTGCGGCCCATTTGCCACAGCCCATTTGCCACTGCCGCAGCCCATTTGACACAGCCCATTTGCTGCTGCCCATTTGCCACGGCCCATTTGATGCCGGCGTGACTAGTTTGGCATGGTCCATTTGGTATGGTCCATTCACCGCCACCATGGCCTGTTCTAGAACACCTAATCAGCACTGTCCATTTGCCATCACCCGTATCTGGATCCGTTCCAGTCGGGTTTCAGACCCGGGTACAGCACGGAAACGGCATTGGTCACGTTGGTTGATGATCTCTGGAGGGCTCGGGACAGGGGGTGCTCCTCTGTCCTGGTCCTGTTAGATCTCTCAGCGGCTTTTGATACCATCGACCATGGTATCATGCTGCACCGGTTGGAAGAGTTATGGGTGGGAGGCACTGTACTACGGTGGTTCTCCTCCTTTCTCTCCGGCCGGTTGCAGTCTGTGTTGGCAGGGGGGCAGAGGTCGACCCCGAGGCCCCTCATATGTGGGGTGCCACAAGAGTCGGTCCTCTCGCCCCTTTTGTCCAACATTTATGTAAAGCCGCTGGGTGAGATCATCCGTGGTTTCGGGGTGAAGTACCACTAGTACACTGATGACACCTAGCTGTACATCTCCACCCCGGACCACCCCAACGATGCCCTTGAAGTGATGTCTCGGTGTCTGGAGGCCGTGCGGATCTGGATGGGGAGGAACAGGCTCAGGCTCAACCCATCCAAGACCGAGTGGCTGTGGTTTCCGACGTCCCGATATAATCAGTTGACGCCATCGCTGACTATTGGGGGCGAATCGCTGGCCCCCACGGAGAGGGCTCGCAACTTGGGCGTCCTCCTGGACTCATGGCTGTCTTTAGAAGAGCACTTGACGGCCGTGACTGGGAGGATTTTTCATCAGGTTTGCCTGATTCGCCAGTTGCGTCCCTTTCTGGATCGGGACTCTCTACACACAGTCACTCATGCCCTCGTTACCTCCCACCTGGACTATTGTAATGCTCTCTACATGGGGCTCCCCTTGAGGAGCACCCGGAGGCTCCAACTGGCGCAGAGTGCGGCTGCGCGGGTGGTTATGGGAGCAACATGGCGCTCCCGTGTGACACCTCTCCTGCGTGAGCTGCACTGGCTCCCGGTGGTCTTCCGGGTGCGCTTCAAGGTTTTGGTTACCATCTTTAGAGCGCTACATGGCTTAGGACCCGGCTACTTACGGGACCGTCTACTACCACAAACAGCCTCCCACTGGCCGGTACGCTCTCATAGAGAGGGGCTCCTCCAGGTGCCATCAGCCAAACAATGTCGACTGGCGGCCCCTAGGGGGAGGGCCTTCTCTGTGGGGGCACCTACTATCTGGAACGAGCTCCCCCTGGAGATACGGAGGATCCCGGATCTGCGCACTTTCCGCCGTGCTTTGAAGACACTCCTATTCCAGCAGGCTGGCCTGGCCTAATTTTTTCCCCTTCTTCTAAATTTTTAAACTCAAATTTTAATTCGTTTTAAATTATTGGGGGTTTTAAATTGTCTCAGGCAAAAATTATTTAATTGGGTTTTAATCATGTCTTAACTTTTGTATTTATGTGTTTTATTTCGTGCCTGTTCACCGCCCTGAGTCCTTCGGGAGTAGGGCAGTATACAAATTTAATAAAATGAAATGAAATGAAAAATCACCCATTTGCCACAGCCCGTTCGCCACCAGCGCCGCCTGTTCAGCATGGCTCGTTTGCCATGATCTGTTCACCACCACCACAGCCTGTTCTAAAACACCTAATCAGTGCCACATCAACCCCCTCCCTCCTGCCGTAACATTCATTGTATAGGATGCACCAAAATTTTCACCCACTTTTAGGAGGAGGGGAAGTGCGTCTTATACTCCAAAAAATATGGTAAATATACTTTAATTGAGGCAGCTATACTCTTCAAGTGTTCTCAGGATCCCATTGCCTCTTGCCAGGATGGTCTGTGTGGCAGATTAATGGGGTTAGATCCACTACACCCCCACAATGCATTAAAGAAGCTGATTGAAGTTGCCGCTTCTTCCAAAGAGTTTTTAAACAACTGCAATAGAGACTTGTAGCTATACAATCAACCTCCTTTCTCATTGATGTTTAATATTGTTTTTCATGCTGCTATTCTGATGAGCAGGTGAGGGAGGGAGTTTTGCAACTCCCTTCACCAGTTATGATCAGCGCCTTATTTAGTGCTCTTAGTGTGCTTTGAAATAAAAGAATTATAGAAGTGTCAAACAATAAGGGGAACTCAGCAGGCTTCCCATCAGAAGTGTCAGGATTTCAAGGAAGCTCCAGAGCCACAGCCAAGAGTGGTGGAGGATAATTAAAGTAACACTTCATGTTGTGTTATTTTGCTGCCAAGCTTCAACTGCTAATAAGTATCAATGAAAATATTTCTTGCTGGATTCAGTACCTTTGGTCCTACATTGGCAAATTCCTCTTTGAAGCTTACCGGCTACCCATAGAGGCCTCCCATCTAGCTGTAATTCAGTGTGCCGTGCATTATTTCAAAGTAACAATCCTGATTTGCTTTTGATGGTTCTGCCTTCTGTGCCTATGTTGATTGCAATAGCACTTAGACTTACTATATACACATCATAGTGCTTCTCTAAGCAGTTTAGCCTTCTCTAAGCAGTTTACAGAGTCAGCGTATTGTCCCCACCAATCTGGGTCCTCATTTTACTGACCTTGGAAAGATGGAAGGCTGAGTCAATCTTGAGCCTGGTGAGAATCGAATTGCTATCAGTCAGTAGAATTAGCCTGCAATATTGCATTCCAACCACTCGCCACCATGGCTCACCTTTAATGAACAACACGCTTGTCAGAATATTTATGACTAGTTAAAAAACTGATATATCAGGATGTAAATGAGTGAAGATGCTTCTTGCCTATCTAGTTTTCAGATTACAGGTAGTCCTCGATTTATGGCCACAATTGAGCCCAAAACTTCTGTTGTTAGGTGAGACATTTGTTAAATGAGTTTTGCCACAATTGTTAAATGAGTCAGTGCAGTTAGAAACACGGTTGTTAAGTATATCTGGCTTCCCCATTGATTTTGCTTGTCAGAAGGTCGCAAAAGGTTATCACAATGACCTTGGGACACAGCAATGGTCATAAATATGAATCAGTGGCCAAGCATCTTGAATTTTGATCACATGATCATGGGGATGCTGCAAAGTTGGTAACTGTGAAAAATGGTCATAAATCACTTTTGTCAGTGCCTTTGTAACTTTGAACGGTCACTAAATGAACTGTTGTAAGTCAAGGATTACTTGTACTTTGTGTCCTCCTCTGAACGAAAAAAAAAATATAAAAAGACACTGAGATGCAACCATTTGTATTTTTATATTTTGACACTGCATATCTCTGTATACCATAATAATAATACCAAGTAGGGCCAGGATCCTGGTAGGTACAAGCAAGGTACACTAAAACCTGGGTAGCATTGGGATTTGGAGTACACATTCCACCAGCAGAATTGAGTGCAGATTTTGCTATTCTGGGATATACTGTATTTTTCGGACTATGACGCACCGGTGTATAAGACGCACCAAGATTTCAAAGAGGTTAAGTAAGAAAAAAAGGGTTTTGTCCTCCCCGGTCCCCAGGAGCACTCTGCAGGCCTCCCAAACTCTCTGCATGCCCCATTTTTCCCTGTTTTTGCAAAAAACGGGGCATGCAGAGGGTTTGGGAGACCTGCAGAATGCTCCTGGGGGCTGGGCGAGGGCAAAAACACCCCCGATTTTGTGAAAAACGGACAAAAAAACAGTCCCATTTTTCACAAAAACGGGGGCATTTTTGCCCTCCCCAGCCTCCAGGAGCATTCTGCAGGTCTCCCAAACCCTCTGCGGACCCTGTTTTTGTGAAAAACTGGCCCATTTTTCACAAAAATGGAACGAGTGGGGCAGGGCTTCGGGAGGCCAAAAATGGCTGTATTTGATTATAAGACGCACCAACATTTCCCTCCTCTTTGAGGGGGGGGAAGTGCATCTTATACTCCGAAAAATACAGTATATGCTAAATTCCATTACCTCAGTGTTTAATGCTGTATATCAGGGGTGTCAAACTCATGTCGTCACAGTGGTGTCATGTGATGTATTGGGACTATTTTTCTCCTTTGCTAACCTGGGCGTGGGAGTGGCCAGCGCCTGACTCAACTGGCCCGCAGGCCAGGAGTTTGACAGCCCTGCTGTATATAATAGCCATATTTCTGAGTTAATCTACATCAACTGAGATTGGATTATATTCCATGATGACAGACTGCATGGCTGCTCTGCATCTCAGGAGTGTTGAACAGTGATGAGCCCATGTCTGAATCCACATATTGCATTCAGGTATGTTTATTTTTGCCTTATCATAATGTGACAATTCAGCAATTATATTTTGTACACCATGGTTTCTGGTTTAATGATATGTGTGAACCAAACCATTTTCAGGCATGATGTGTGTGCCGTGTAATCATTCTATGAAAAGGGAAGTTTGTGGCCTATCAACTGTGAAAAGAGGCATAATCTTGCTATGAATACTATTCCTGCATAAAATATTACTTATAAACTTTGCTGGACAAATCAAAGACCACACTGAGCATTTACTAAAATGCACATTAATTAGATTAATTAATTAATTAATTAATTAATTAATTAATTAATTAATTAATTAATTAATTAACTAACTGAATATTTTATGTTCCCAAATCACAGCATGACAAAGAAATTTCTGGAATATGGATACAAATTATATTCAAATGTTTCCTTAGTGCAATTCTAGATGTTTTGGTTGTGTGTCAACCTAATATAGGTTGGTAAATTTATACAGGTTCAGATCAAAATCACAATTGCTCACTTGGATTGCAGCCTCCTTTATTAGTTTCTGTTATTCCAGCTGTGATTTTCAAATTGTTAAAAGGAGAGTCATAAAACACAGGATGCTCTTTTTTAAAAGTATAAGTTCTCAGTTTCATTGTGCTTCAGAAAGCAAAGACTAAAGCTATAGTTCTGAATATTCTTACATTTCAATGTATTTTATTCTACTTTTCAGGCCACTGTTTTCTCTAAAGAAACTCATATCGATTAAAGCAGAAGGAGAGCAGCTACCCTCAAGCTGACTTTCTGAAAAGACAAGGACATGCAAGGAAAGAAGGGAAGAAAAAAGAGAAGAACAGAATTGAAGCAGCGAGACATAAGCCAGGATTTAAATAATTCACTTTTTCTTTCTTTTCAAAGAGCAGTTGAAAGCCTCTTGAATATTTGGCAGGGGATGGGACGTGGCCCACCAGTTTTCCAATCCAAGGGCAGATATTATATGACATCTGATTGTTCTTTCTGGCAAGGAGGCAGTAAGTAAAGTACCTTTAACTTATTCTTCTCTGGCATAGGTGGCCACTCTACGCCAAGATGCTCTTTTTGGTAGGCAGATTCCCAGTGGCCCTAGACTCATCCCTTCCAACTTGAGGGTTAAGACCAGAATAGGTCTCTTAGGCTCTCCAGATCCAGGGTAACCCAAGTTAATGTATGTATTTATTGTTACTGAATTAAACAGAATTGTCTAGGCCAATTATTTATTTTATTTGTTTGTGTATTTAACTTAATAAATATGAACCATCGTGGCACAATGGTTAATTCTGCCAACTGCCAGCAGTTCGATCGTCACCGGCTCAAAGTTGACTCAGCCTTCCATCCTTCCAAGGTCAGTAAAATAAGGACCCAGAATATGCTGACTCTGTAAACTGCTTAGAGAGGGCTGTAAAGCACTAGGAAGCAGTATATAAGTCTAAGTGCTATTGCTATAAATATAATTATAATCCTGTTTAGGTGTTTGTTTGTTTTTTGACCCTGCCAGACTCCAGTTTAGCCTTTCTAGTTTTCTGCAGCTACACCTATTTTCTGAGTTCAGGTCTTGTTATACCTGAGTTCAGGGCTGGTTCCGAATCATGTCATCTATACATGATATAATCATAATCATGGCAACTTGATCTTGAGCCACCAATCGTACTGAACAATGTGCTTCTGCTCCAAAGGGCAATCTATCCTAAATAAGGTTCAGTGCTTTCTAAAGTAAAACACTGAAGCCGATTGCAGAAAAAAAATTGTGGAAAATGGCACTCGACAATATTGATGGAGTGTTTCTGGAAATCTTACCCCTTTAAGCTGATTTTTTTTTTTTACTACAGAATGATTAACTTATTTCTGATGTACCGTAATTGTCAAACCAACTTACTGTATCACTCAGCAAGTGTTAAGTTGTATGGCAATCTATAAAAATTACAGCCTCCTTATTTCTCAGCTCATTAAACTGATACTGTCTTCTGGCCAGCCATTCATCAACAAACTCATCTTTTGTTCAACTAGTAACCTACCCTGTCTAAGTACGCAGCTTAGAGTAAGTTACTTTCCCTCTCTCATTGTAAATTATAGTTGAAGTGAGGCAGCATGGCCTCGTGTCTTACAATTTCCCTTTCATTGCATGCATGGTTTAATGCCCTATAGTGCAAGTGGAAGGGTGGGGAATTTAGTACAGAAAGTCCTCAATTTACAATCACAATCATTGTCTTTTAATGACCCCATAATCCCTTGCGGGGTGGAGTCTGGGCAACTGAATAGAGCTGAGTCTTTACATATTGAAACCATGTTCCAATTGTCCTTTCTTCTCTTAGTTGATTCAAAGATTTTAATTGTAGTATACCTCTTTCCTTGTTAAGAAGCTCTTTACATGTAATCACATCCTGCCTTTGCTCTACACTTATATTCTCTATCGCGTGTCTGGGTATTGCCCACAATGGTAACTTCTCGTTTAGTTTATACTTGTACTTTTTCCAGACACGCAATAGAACATTCCTTAATATATGACTTTTAAAAGTCTTGTCCACTTTCTTATCATATAATAAATAAGCATGCCACCCGTAAACCAAATCTTATCCCTCAATATTCAATATTCTTTCTTTTGTTAAATTCATACAATCACTCATTGCTGATAGAACAGCTCCTCATAATATAGTCTTAAATTAGGCATTTTGAGACCTCCTTTTTCATGTATATCCTGCATTATTTTTTGTTTTATTCTTGGTCTCTTCCCTGCCCAAAAAAAATTATTAATGCCCTTCTGCCATATCTTCAAATTCTCATCTTTTTTAAGTATTGGTATCATTTGAAAAAGAAACAAAAACTTAGGCAAAACATTCATTTTTACTGCTGCTATTCTTCCTTACAAGGATAATTGTAATTTTTTCCAGTTTTCCATCTCTCTCTGTATTTTTTGCCACAACGGATCATAATTATACTTAAATAATTTCGCATTTGATGTCATAATATAGCCCCTAAATACTTAACCTTTTTTACAATTTCAAATCCTGTTAGTCTTTCTAATTCTTATTTTTGATTTATAGTCATATTTTTAGTTATTATCTTCGTTTTCCCTGCATTTATTTTAAATCCAGATAGTTGTCCATATTGATTAATTATATCCATTAGACCTACAACTGACTGTAATGGTTGGGTTAAAGTGACAACCAAGTCATCTGCGAATGCTCATAATCTATAGTCATACTGCCTAATCTTAATTCCACTTATTTTGTCCGACCCACGTATCTTGCTTAACAAAAATTCCAAAGTCAAAATAAACAATAATGGAGACAAAGGGCATCCTTGCCATGTTCCTTTTTCTATATTAAAAGTATCTGTTAAACTACCATTAATTATTATTTGCGCTTTGCTTCTGATATATTGCCTTAATAGATTTTGTGAAATGTTCTCCAAACTGCATCTTTTCTATTATTTTCAATAAGAATTACCAATTCAATCGATCAAATGCTTTCTCTGCATCAAGAAATATCAGCACCGTAGGGATTTGGTTGTTCTTCCCGAAATACTCCAATAGGTTAACAACTTGCCTTACATTACTCTTCATTTGTCTACCATTTATAAAACCAGTTTGATCATTATGAATCATTTGTTGCATGACTGTCATTAACCTATTTGCTAATATTTTAGCAAAAATCTTGTAATCTGTATTTAAGAGTGATATGGGCCTATAATTTTTTGGCTGGGTGTGGTCTTGCTCCTCCTTTGGAATCAAAGAAATGTAAGCTGCCCTCCAAGATGGGGGTACATCTCCTCCAGATTGTATATTAGTAAATAATTCTTTAAGTGGTCCCACCATTTCTAACTGCAAATGTTTATAATACGCAGCTGTCAAGCCATCCGTCCCAGGAGCTTTACCCACTTTCAACTGCTTAATTGCAAACATAATCTCCTCAGTGGTTATTGGTTGATTTAAACCCTCCCTTTGCTCTTTTGTAATTGTAGGAATATTCTCTTTCTGTAAATATCTATCTATATCTGTACCTTGAATTTTATCACTAGCATACAACCTCGTATAAAATTCTAAAAATGCTATTTTAATCATATTTTGCTGATAAACCTCTTTACCTTTATATTCTATTTTCTCTATAGTCCGTGACTTTTGTTTTTTCCTTAACAAATATGCTAACCACCTCCCTGGTTTATTAGCATTACAAAAAATGTTATGTTTCGCATATTGCAAATTAGTTGCGACCTGGTCTGCCATTAACATATTAAATTGCCCTCGCAATAAATTAATTGCCTCTTTTATTTTCTTATCTGCTGGATTCAATATCAAAGCTTGTTCTTTTTTTCTGATTTCCTCTTCTAAATCCTTCTTTTTTTTCCTGTTTGCGTCTATATTTATTATTTAAATATATCAAAATGCCTCTCATATATGCTTTACTTGCGTCCCAAACCATTTCCATAGATGTACCCTTATGCATATTTATAATAAAAAATTCTTTCATAAATTTTTTACATTCTTTTACATTTTCCTCATATCTAAACAGATTTTCATTTAACCTCCAAGACCTCTTAGATCCCCTTCCATACTCTAATTCCATCCAAACTGGACTATGATCCGTTAAAACTCTTGGACAAATCTTCGTCTTCTTCACTCTGGAAAAGAAATCATTTGTAATTAATATAAAATCAATCCTTGAGAAAGATTGATGTCTATCAGAAAAGAAGGTAAAGTCTTTTTCTTCGGGGTTTCTCTCTTGCCAGATATCTCTCAGTTCCATATCCTCCATCCTTTCAAAAAACGATTTTGGCAATCTGGCACACATTGAAATGTTCTGCAAGAGCCCCTTCTTATCTTTTTTAGTGTCCAAAACTCCATTCCAATCACCCAGTAAAATACATGATTTATAGTCCCATTGTAGTAACTTGGAATGTAAAAGCTTATAAAATTTTTCCTGTTGTTGGTTCGGTGCATAAACTCCAATTAAAAGTATTTTTTCTCCTTTTATTAAAAGTTCAATTGCTATAAATCTTCCTTGATCATCTGCTTCAATTAATTTGGCAATTAAGTCTTTTTTTAGGTATATAACTATACCATTCTTCTTCTCGGGAGCAGATGCAACAAAATGTATACCTAACTTTGCATTTATTAAGTATTTTTGATCTTTACTTCTAATATGAGTCTCTTGTAAACAAATTACATCATTTTTAAACTGTTTCAAATAATGAAATATTTTTCTCCTCTTTTGTGGTGAATTTAGACCATTAACATTCCAGGTTAAAAATCTAGTTGCCATTCTTGCCCCTCTGAAGCTTTTGGAGCATCTGCTGGAAATCTCCATGCATTTTACTTTTTGGCTTTGCTCCTCCCACTGCTTCTGTTTTTGTAGTATCTTGAATCATTTGAAGTTGCTGCACTCTTAATTCTTCTTGACGCTTAGCTGCCGCTCGAGTCTGTCTTTGATCCTTAGGTTCTTCTATCTCCAAAGCTTGAATAGTAGTCAAAAATTGTATTAATTCTTCTTGAATAGTCAAATCACCCTTTTGGGCCTGTGCCAACAATTCTTCTTTCTCCCCCTTTCTTGCCCTCTCTATTTCCGTCTTCCTTCTAGCTTCCTAGGCCTGTGGGCATCCAACCTTTAATACATTGGTATAGAAATCTCTTGCCTTCCACACTGAATTGAGATGATATCTTTCTCCTGAATAATTCACCACTAGACCAGCTGGAACTTCCCATCTATACTGTATCTGACGGTATCTCAGTTCTTCCGCCAGAAAGGCATAATCCTTTCTGGCTCTCAACATTTTGGGGGAAATTTCTTTCAGTGTTAAAACCTCCTGCCCCTGCACTTGAAGTTTATTTTTAAAAGTGACTTGTAGGATTTCATTGCGTAGTCTCCTTGTTGTAAAATAAACTACAATGTCTCTTGGTAGATGTTTCTGTCTGGCCACCCATGAATTGACACGATAAATTTTGTCAATTTGCCATTCAAAATTTGCTTTTTGATCTCCCATTATCTGCAAATGCTTCTGAAAAGATCTCTCTCAAATTCTCTTGTTTATTTTCCTTGAGACCTCTTATTCTCAGAGCAAATTCCATGCCTCTATATTGTATCATTATCACATCAGCCTCTGCTCTTTCCATCTTGTCCTGGACCTCCCCCATTTTATTTTCCAAGTTCTCATTAGACTGCTTAATTTCTTCCACTTTTTCATCTATTGCTTCAATATGTCCTGCCAATCCTTGTACTGCCATAATAATATCTTCTCTAATTTCTTGGTTTCCAGCAGACATAATCTCAATGTGTCCAGAGAGAGAAATATCTGCCTCTACCTACGATCAAACTCACAGCCTCCTGATTGTGAGGCAAGAGCTCCACCTCTAGGCCACCGCACCATTCAACTCAAAACCATAATGGAGCCCAACATTTCTGTGGCTAAGCAAAACATTTGTTAAATGAATTTTGCTCCATTTTAAGAGCCTTTTTGCCGCAATTGTTAAGTGAATCACTGCAGTTATTAAGTTAATAACATAGTTGTTAAGGCTTCCCCATTGGCTTTGCTTGTCAGAAGGTCACAAAAGGTGATCACATGACCTTGGGACGTTGCAACCATCATAAACATGAGTCAGCTGCCGAACCTCTGAATTTTGATCACATGACCATGGGGATACTGTAATGGTTGTAAGTGTGAAAAACGGTCATAAGTCACTTTTTCCAGTACCATGGTAACTTTGAAAAGTCACTAAGTGAACTGTTATAAGTCGAGAACTACCTGTACAAGAAATCCTTGTTCTCATGGAAAGAGTGACTTAATATCACAATGGAATTTAGGTTAGACCAGAGACTGGTAGTAAGGTAGTTACAAGCACCAGCACACAAGAACCTGGCTCTCCAGAGGCCCCATCACCTCCCCGGCTATATTTTAAACGCTAAAATCTCATGACATCATGCAATTTCATGAGTTTTGGGGTATTATATAATGGATCATGAGATCTAGAATTAAACACTGAAATTTCTTGGGGGATTTTGTGAAAGGATGATGAAATCTTATGAGATTCTCACGTGAAAACATAAAAAGCTCATACGGTCTCATTGAAAAATATTAACTTCTTGAGATACTGCATAAAATCACCAAAGTAAGATTTCTTTTCTTTTCTTTTTAATGCCAAGTCACCATAGGCTGCTTAGGGAATTCTCTCCCCCCTCAATTTAATAATTTTTAAGATAGAAGCTTAGTATGTATCTGCCATGAGCGCAGACCGAAACCTCTGTAATGAGAAGAAATATACTCGTGAAATGTAGTCAGATCACATACCCAGGTTTGGAGGTCATTTGGTAAAATCTCTCTCCTTTATTTTAAATTAAAACACAATGCCCTTAACTTGGGGTGACCCATAAAACATTTACCAGTTTTGTTGCCAACACCAAACCTTTACCTAATCTGGAAAAGATTTTGTTTTTCTCCCCTCTTTCTTGATATATGTCTCAGGACCATGGCTAGATAAAACATGGGGAAAATACAGAACAGCACAGTCATTTTGTTAACATTTAAACAAGGAATCAAATTAACTTTTTGCTAAGCGGCTTGATCAGGTGCACTTAATATTACAACCAGTGGTGGGTTGCCCCCGGTTTGGACCGGTTCACAAGAACCGGTAGTAAAACCGGCGGGAGGCTCTGCCCATTGACCCAGACGTCGTCATAGGTGATCTGCGAAGCAAGCGTGCACGGGTGCGGGCGTGATGCAATCCGGTAGTAAAGGTAAGTAGAACCCACCCCTGATTACAACATATCTATAGGCTGTCAATTCTTATCTTCCCTGGCACCGAATAGATGTTCATCAAACTGTCACTCTGACAGAGAAAGGTTTTCTTAAGACGAGGACTCTCCGCTCTCTCATAGCCATCCTCCCAACCACACCTCCCAAATCTCCCTCCCTCCCATCAGTTCCCCATCCCTGAAGAATTTAAACATGGAGATGGTGCCCTGTATCAGGATGTGTCACACAATGGATCTATCATCACATTGTCATTTTCTCCTGATTGGCCATGTCTAGCAATGAAATGGGCTACATGGAGCTTTGATCTGCTTCAGATCAAGAGGACAGTCCTTTTGTTGGTAGCAATAGCAATAGCACTTAGACTTATATACCGCTTCACAGTGCTTTACAGCCCTCTCCAATTGGTTTACAGAGTCAGCATATTGCCCCCAACAATCTGGACCCACATTTTACCAACCTCGGAAGGATGGAAGGCTGAGTCAACCTTGAGTCAGTGAGACTTGAACTCTTGGCAGTGAGCTGAATTAGCCTGGAATACTGCAACCAATCAATCAAAGAATGTTGGGTTTTTCTTATACAGGTTACATCAATAGGTAGTAGTTCCCTTAATTACTAGGATTTTGGTGGCATTAAACCATTAAACACTGCTTCCTACTAGAACAGAAGCCCTATGGGAATCAAGCTGAATATTCAATATGAATGAGATATGCTTAAACACTTCTGATGTTTTCCATCTGAATGGTCGGTAGCCAGCCACAGAGTCTATTGCTGAGTGGGTTGGTTAACCTCTGGTTTGCTTTAAAGATCATCTGAAGAGCCTGATCATATGAGTATGTCAATCCATCATGACCATGAGGAACTTGAAACTCATATGAGTTGCCAGCCGAAACGATGGTCCCCTCCCAAATCTTTTTTCTTTCCATTCACATTCAGAGAACTTTGATTACATTTGAAACAATGGCACATGTTTGTTCTTAAATACTAGGCCTGTGGAAATTAGGGCTATGCACGTTTGATATTGTATTCATAAGGGCTTTATACCAGATAACAGTTTCTTTTCACTATTCATTAAAGCAGCCCATCTTTTTTGGGTTCTGCACATAAACCTGATTAGTTGACTCTTTAACTCAGAGCCATTTTGTTTCTGAAAGCCTGAAAGAAGGACTGCTTTAATGAGTAACAGAAAACTGCTCAGTTTGCAGGAAAGCACTTTTCCCAAATCATGTTCAAAAAAGTGACCAGTTGTACTGTAAATATCTTTTCTTTCATAGTATAGCAATCTCCTCTGTGGTGTTCAGCCTCCTTGGCTTCCCGTGTTCCAACTTTATGCATGGGCAACCTGTCATGAGGTAATTCCTTCTACGTTGATGCAGCCAAGGAGAACTCAGAGTGAAATTAATAAGTGTAACAGAAAGCTATTGCAGTTTACGCCCTCCTCCACTTGTAGACATACAAACCAAAGACATTTGAAAGTCATTTTGAAGTCTGCTGAGAATAAAGGAGAAGCTAGAAGAGGATGGCAGTCCTTGAAAAACAATGAGGCAGGTTGTAGCATAGCATTACATCATCCCCTTCTACCATAGCAAGTAAGTTAGATCAGTGGCTCTAATCTTTTCTTTACCATGGACCCCCTGTAAATACCTTTTGTGGCCATGGACCATGACCACAGACCCTCAAGACTTAACTCAAATCCTAACATTTCTTCAAGCCTTTGCAGAACCCCCCCACCCCCGTGACAACATCGCAACCCCATGGACCACAAGTTGAGGACTGTTATGTCCTTATAAGGACATCCGCCCTGATTGGCTGCTAGCCATCGGGCGGGAGATTTGAATCCCTGTCAAGGGGCGGTGCGTCTGCCGGGAGCGAATATAAGGAGAGCTCCGGCAGCTCACCAGCAGTCTTGTCTTGCTACTTTTGTAACGAATAAAGTTATTAAATGTATCGAGCTGGTCACGTCTTCTGTTCCTGCACCTGATCTAACACTGGCGACGAAGGACTAGAGAAGAGAACAGAGAGACTCATGGCACGATCGCCCACCGAGCTGAAGTCACTACACCACAGCGACTTCCAGAATGGCTACCCCGCAAGCCCCGATGACCACGCTGAACCCATTCGACCCATCCCAGGAGAAGTGGAGGTCGTACATGGTCCGATTCTGACAGTTCCTGCGAGGTAATGGCTACCAGAACCTCGACGATGAGCGGAAAAGAGCCCTCTTCCTGGCTCATTGCGGATCGGACGTCCTAGAGATGGCGATTGACCTCGTGGCACCCAGGGACATCGAGAAGATGTCCTGGAACGACCTGCAGGAAGTCCTACAGGAGCACTACGCACCTACAGGCACCCCCATTGCAAACAGGTTCACCTTCCAGCAAAGAAACCAGCGGGAAGGTGAATCCATCAAGGAATTCGTGGCAGCGCTTCGCCAAATCGCTGCCAACTGCGAGTTCGACAACGTGGATAATGCCATCCGAGACCGCGTTGTTTTTGGAATGCGAGATGTGGGGCTGCAGAAGAAATTCCTCAGCCGAAAGAGGATCCCGCTCAAAGACGTCCTCGATGAGGCAACAGCAGCCGAAACATCCAAGCAAGCAGCCGCCGCGATGATAAAGGCAAGAGGGATCCATAAGATCCACAAGTCGGGCCTGACCTCATCAGATGAGGCAACCACACAATCCGAGTCAGATGAGGAAATGGCCGTCCACAAGGTCTCCCGCCCTCCCAGGCGGGAAAACCCACAGCATGGCGACCGGGGAGAACGATGCGGCAGCTGCAGAGGCGACCACCCCAGGGCAACCTGCAGATGGAGGGACGCGACCTGCCGCCGATGCCTGAAGAGGGGGCACATCGCAGAGGCCTGCAGAGCCACAGATCCAGCCCCGGAACCGCCCAGACCACGATTCCGGGAGAATCGCAAAGACAACCAGAGGACATCCAAACGGTCCTCAAACCAGTCCCGGCGCAGGGAGGAGGACTATCCCCGAAATAGAACGGTGCACCAGACCACCATCGCTCACACAAGCGACGAGGGGACCACCAAATTCCACGTGACGCTGCTGGCAGAGGGGTCACCGTGCAAGATGGAAGTAGACTCCGGATCCGCCTACTCCATCATGGACTGGTAGCACCTACAGCAGCTGAAGCTATCCTACAAAAAGGCCCAGCTGAAAACCCCAAAGTCGAGGCTTGTGGACTTCAACGGAAACCCCATTGGAATCCTGGGCAGAGCCACCATCCACATCAAGTACAACGACTTCAACGGAGAGCTGCCCATCACCATCGTGGAGCACAGCCGACCGAACCTGTTAGGTGTGGAGTGGTTTAAGCCGCTGGGGCTTTCCATCGAGGGCATCCACGAAATCCACAGGGACGAACTCGACACCATCATCGAAGAGTTCAAGGAAGTCTTCGATGGTAAGCTGGGGAGATTTGTGGGGAGGCCAATCTCTTTTAATCTGGATAAGGGAATCACCCCAATTAGGCTTAAGCCCCGCCGAGTTCCGTTTGCCCTGCGGCCTAAAGTAGACGAACAGCTGGATAAGCTGATCGCCCAGGGCGTCCTGGAACCGATCGATCATGCCTCATGGGAGACCCCCATTGTGACCCCACTGAAGCATGATGGGTCTGTGCGCATCTGCGCCGACTACCGTTGTACCATCAACAAGGCGTTGGCACAGAGCGCATACCCAGTCCCAGTCGTGCAACACCTGCTGCATTCCCTGGGATCTGGCTCAATTTTCGCGAAACTGGACCTGGCCCAGGCTTACCAGCAACTGCCAGTGGATGAAAAAACGGCGGAGGCACAAACAATTGTCACGCACAGGGGGGCATTCAAATGTAACTGCCTCCAATTTGGAGTCAGCGCTGCCCCCGGCATTTTCCAATCTATGATGGAACGCCTCCTCCAAGGCGTTCCAGGGGTGGTGCCTTACTTCGACGATGTGCTCATCTCCGGTGACTCAAGAGCGCAACTCCTTGAAAGGCTCAGGCTTGTCCTGCAGCGGTTCAAGGCCAAGGGCTTGAGGGTCAGGCGGGACAAGTGCATCATAGGAGTACAGGAAGTCGAGTTCCTGGGCTATCTCATTGATAGCACTGGCATCCACCCCACCAAATCAAAAGTGGAAGCAATCCATGAAGCTCCAAGCCCAAAAAACAAAACGGAGCTTCAGGCTTTCCTTGGGTTGCTCAACTTCTACGCCATTTTCTTAAAACAGAAAGCCACAGTTGCTGAGCCACTCCACCGCCTGCTGGGGAAATCGGCTTCCTGGAAGTGGGGCCAGGAAGAGGAAGCAGCATTCCGGGCCATCAAAGGACTATTGACGTCCAAAAGCGTCCTCATCCAATACAGCGAGACGCTGCCCATCAAGCTGACGTGTGATGCGTCGCCATACAGGGTGGGGGCAGTCCTCAGCCACGAACTGCCCAACGGCACGGAAGCCCCAATCGCCTACTTCTCGAAGACCATGTCTGGCGCAGAACGGAACTACAGTCAGCTGGACAAAGAAGCCCTGGCCATCGTGGCTGGAGTGAAGCGCTTCCACGAATACCTCTACGGAAGACGCTTCACCATAGTCACCGACCACAAGCCACTCCTGGGACTCCTCGCAGGCGACCAACCCACCCCGACCTTCATGTCCCCACGGATGACGAGATGGACCATCTTCTTAGCCGGCTACTCCTACAGGCTCGTGCACCAGCCAGGCACAGCCATAGGAAACGCCGACGCGCTCAGCAGATGCCCGTCAAAGAATCCAGTCGAAGATGCAGCCCCCACGCTCCACCTATTCCATATAGATGACGACGCCAGCTGTCCAGTGTCATCCGCGGACATGGCCGTTCACACCCAAAAGGACCCCACACTCCGCCAAGTGAAGTCCTGGATCCTCAGAGGGTGGCCATCGGAAAAAACAGAGGAGAGGTTCAACCCGTTCGCCAGGAAACAGAAGGAGCTGTCCACCATAAAGGGCTGTCTGCTATGGGGAGACAGGGTGCTGATTCCAAGCACTCTGCAACGGCGAACGTTAGAGACTCTGCACAAAGGGCATCCGGGCATCGTCCGCATGAAGGCCCTGGCACGGAGTTATGTCTGGTGGCCCTCCATGGACAGAGACATTGAGCAATGGGTCTCCAGATGTGACCCGTGCCAAGAAGTTCGCCCAGCACCGCCGCAATCCGAAGTCGCAAAGTGGGAGACCCCCAGCAACCCCTGGTCGAGGATCCACATTGATTTCGCGGGTCCGATGCAGGGGCGACACCTCCTCATCATGGTAGATGCCTTCTCCAAGTGGCTCGAGGTGGTACCCATGGCATCTACCACAACAGAAGCGACGATCCGAGCCTTGCGCCGTCTGTTCGCCACACATGGACTACCGGACGTGCTGGTCTCGGACAACGGCCCCCAGCTCACATCCCTGGCCATGGAGTCCTTCCTGGCAGGACTGGGCATCCGCCACGCCCTATCCGCCCCCTACAGGCCGGCCGGAAACGGACAAGCGGAACGCATGGTCAGACTGACCAAAGAAGCCCTCACCAAGATGGGCCCGGGAGACTGGCAAGAACGCATAGATAACTTCCTCCTCACCCAGCACATCACGCCACATGCCACCACCCACAAGACCCCGGCCGAACTACTGATGGGCAGAAGGTTGAGGTCACCCTTGGACCGGCTGCACCCCCAATACAGCCCGGAAGTGACCGCAACCACCAGCCGCCCGCTTCGCGCCTTCAGCAAGGGAGATTCAGTTTTCGCGCTGAATTTCAACGGCTCTCCTAAGTGGCTGAAGGGGAAGATTGCCAGCACAACCGGCCCCAAATCCTACACCGTTGAGTTGGAAGATGGACAGGTCTGTAGATGTCACATCGACTAACTCCAGAAAAGGTGGGGGGGAGCACACGAAAACCAGCCTGACGAGGGAGGCCTACAACACCCAGACGAGGTAGGCCTCCAACACCCCGGCGAGGTAGACCCACCACACCCAGACGAGGTAGGCCTACAACACCCCGGCGAGGTAGGCCTACGACACCCCTACGAGGTAGGCCTACCACACCCCTGCGAGGCAGAGCAACGCCATCCAGACAAGGTCGGCCCGGCACACTACCAGGTACTGTCACGTCGGCAGTCCAGCGAGGTAGACCGGGGCCAACCACACGGGGGATGGCAACACCAACCCGGCCAGGTGGGCACCCAGCACAACAGGGCCAGGGACTACCAACCCAGCCCGCAAGTAGACCGGGACCTGCCCAGAGAAGGAGCAGCGCACCCCACCAGTGACGGCAGCCGACGCCAGCCCAGCCAGGGAGACCGCAGTTCCAGGCGAGTAGACCGGGACCCAGCCAAGACGGGCGCCCCACTACCCATGGGCGAGGGTGGCACACGACTCCCCGGCGAGAGGGACCCCCGCCCATCGCAGAAGACAGCCAGGAAACAACAACCCGACCCGGATGACCCCAGGCACCACCCGACGGTAGACCAGGGACTAGGGGGAAGGGAAAGCCAACAACAACCCGGCTGGGGAGACCTACACCACCCCGGCAGGGGAGACCTCCGCTGCTCCGCAGAGGTAGTCCCGCAACAACGTCCCAACCAGGTCGACCACCACCAACCAGACGGGGTAGACCAACACCAGCCCAACCGAGGGGACCAACGCCACCCCTGCGAGGTCGGACAGAACAACGATAGCCAGCACCACCCGCAGCCGGCGGACCGGACCCGAGGGCACCAAGCGGAACCACCACCCAACCGGCAGCAGGCCGGACCGCGACCGAACCGCAGCGCCCGGGAGACCAGGGAGGAGCAAGCGACAGACTTACCGAGACTCAGACGCTCTTCCCGGGTCGGAACCGAGCAACCAAGACGAGGCGATAGATCCACAGGTCAGGAGGAAGACCAACAGAACCAGCCATCCAAGGTCTGCGGTCTGGCCGGAGGCGCTGGGGGTGACCCCGCTCACTCGACAGCCGAACCGAGCCCGGTTCTGGAGAGGGAACCAGGAGACGAAGGAGCCCCGTCCATCCAGGCCGGAGACGGAGAAGAAGTGAGACTGCGCAGGTCAGCTAGGGTGCCGAGGCGTCCTACGTACCTGCGCGATTACGTGACTTTTGTGGACGAGATTTGACAGTTCGGACTAAGGGGGGAGGAGTGTTATGTCCTTATAAGGACATCCGCCCTGATTGGCTGCTAGCCATCGGGCGGGAGATTTGAATCCCTGTCAAGGGGCGGTGCGTCTGCCGGGAGCGAATATAAGGAGAGCTCCGGCAGCTCACCAGCAGTCTTGTCTTGCTACTTTTGTAACGAATAAAGTTATTAAATGTATCGAGCTGGTCACGTCTTCTGTTCCTGCGCCTGATCTAACAAGGACCACTGGGTTAGATGAATCCATTTGACATATTCTGCATTTGGCCTCCAAGTATATCATGGCACATGTTTACATTCCAGCGCATCAAAAGTGCATCAAAGGATGAAATTGGGCCAACTTTTGGAAGTCATTAAAGATGTCTATAAATAACTCAGTTTGAAGTAGCCGAAAGACAGGTGGGCTAGGCTTAGTTCCACACAATCATGGCTGTGTCTGGGATAGTTGTGCAGCGGACAACATTTCAGGAGAGATAGTTGGTCGATAGTTGGTCATGCTGTATTGACCATTTCCTCCAAGTGGTCTTCAGCCTCCTTAGCTTCCTGTGTTCCAATTTTATGTGTTGGCAACCTGCCATGATATCACTTCCTCCAAATGACTTTTCCCTATCCCGTAAGATCCGATAGGCAATCCCCCTGTGAGTCCCATCCTTGATGTATCAAGGACCACAAGGTAGTTGCCCCTCCCCTTAGGAGCAGGGCTCCACTCAAAGTCAGTCCAGCACCAATTCTGTTGGCATTTAGGACAGCTGCCAAGTCCTGGCTACTGTGAAAATTGATGGCATGGTGGGAGATGATTCTTGCTCTTAGGACTGAGTAGTAGTTCAGTAGTTAGGAAACTGATTGTTATTGGGCTTGGGGGCTTGATCATTTTATATTGTAATTACTTCTATTTTACTTTTGTAGCATTGCTTAGGACTCAGAGCACACGTTGGGTTTCAAAAAAATTTACTACTGGTTCTGTGGGTGTGGCTTGGTGGGCGTGGCATGGCATGGCTTGGTGGGCGTGGCGGGTGAAGGATACTGTAAAATCTCCATTCCCTCCCCAATCCAGGGGAAGGTTACTGCAAAATCCCCATTTCCTCCTGATCAGCTGGGACTTGGGAGGCGGGGCCAGTCAGAGGTGATATTTATCAGTTCTCCAAACTACTCAAAATTTCTGCTACCGGTTCTCCAGAATTGGTCAGAACTTGCTGAAACCCACCTCTGACTCAGAGCCTAATGAACTATACTGGGCCCCAAGAGGTGGAACTTTTTCTGTACTATTTATTTATATTATTAATTGATAATATTTTTAATTTCATTCTTAAAAGTTTATTGCAGGGGTGAAATGCTCCCGGTTCAGACCGGATCATTCCATCCGGTAGCGATGGCGGTGGGTGGTTCGGAGACCTGGTAGCAAAAATCCCTGCACCCCCCTCCACCATGCCCAGCTGAGCCGCACGATCATCAGAGGCTTTTTCTTTTTTTACTTTTAAAAACATTCCACTGCCACCTCTTCCGACGAAAAACTGCTTTTAAAAGTAAAAAAAAAAAAAAAGCCTCTGATGATCGCACGGCTCATCTGGGATCATCAGAGGCTTTTCAAAGCATTTTTTTCTGCAACCTCTTGGCCGAAGAGGTGGTAAAAAAAATGCTTTGAAAAGTCTCTGACAATTGCAGCTGAGTTGCCTGATCGGCAGAGAGGCTTTTCAAAGAAAAAATGCTTTGAAAAGTTAAAAAAAAAAGTTGGCCATGCCCACCCAGTCACATTAACCCCCCGCCCCCCACCAAGCCATGCCCACAGAACCGGTAGTTAGAAATTTTACATTTCACCCCTGGTTTATTGGATTATATCCCCAAATAGGTTTGACTAGTAACTTCATTTCAGCGCCATATGAAGTCCTTCCATTTTTTTAAGGCTGTTAAACTGGTTTTTAATTGCATCATAATTTAATGTAGATAGGTTTAGCTTTTGTATGCCTGTCTTGCAGCTGCCTAGTTTTTATCATATAGTTTTATTCATTTTTAAGTGAGTTTGACTGCAAACTGCCCAGAGAGCTTCAGCAATTGGGCACTTTAGAATTTGTAATAAATAATGATACAAATACAATAATTTATGAAACTGATTGTTATAGAAGTTTCAGAAATATAATATTTTTCTACACAACCGTTCAAAGTGGAAGAACCTACGCTATTGTCCGGAAACAGCCCCCTATAAGTAAGTTTTGAAGTTATCCCTTTATATTTCAAAAAAGGAAAAGCACTAAAATATTCACACCGCATTAAAAAAAAAAAACTGATGCCATGATCCCAATTAATCCATCCTCCTAGTTCAATGCAATTTTTATCGAGTTTTGCTTGCTGAGCAAGAGTATGCAACAGAATAAGTGGTGTGCATAAAAGGAGGGGGGTGGGTGGGGAAAAAGTTTGTGCATGTAAATATGTCCCTTGGTGAAAGAGAATTTAAAGTTATATTTATTATACGCCCCTGGAAAAATAGCTGAAAGACGGGAATATTGCTCCCTAGGGATTGCATTAATTGAATTGTCTGCCTGTATGCAGACAAGGAACAAAACCAAGTCTTTCTGTTTAAGACGCAGTTCAAATTAACATTAGGATCTTGTTTATCCATGCATTTTAATGCATGGAACGGTCTCTAGGAGCCCTTTCTTCTTCCAGGAACAACAGAGAGGAAGATACTTTCAGGGAACACATTTAGATCCAGTTGAATACTAACAAGCTCATTGATCCAGTATTTTAAACAGGTGTCTTTGGCGTGATTTACACCAGTAGTTCATTAGCAGGAGAGTTTTGAAGCAGGGAAATAGGACCTGAATGAGAATTTTGGAAATCCAGAATGAAGCTTAAGATTTATTTTTTGGGGGGGATAGAGTACAAATATATGAAACGAGCCCTATAGTGCCGTCATAAATGTGTCTACTCAAAAGTGAGTGTCATTGAGTTCATGGGAACTTACACCAGAGGTGGGTTTCAGCAGGTTCTGACCAGTTCTGGAGAACCAGTAGTGGAAATTTTGAATAATTCAGAGAACCGGTAGAAAAATTCTGACTGGCCCCGCCCCAATCTATTCTCTGCCTCCCAAATCCCAGCTGATCGGGAGGAAATGGGGATTTTGCAGTAACCTTCCCCTGGATTGGGGTGGGAATGGAGATTTTACAGCATCCTTTCCTGCCACATCCACCAAACCATGCCACGCCCACCAAGCCACACCCACAGAACCGGTAATAAAAAATGTTGAAACCCACCACTGACTTACACCCAGGAAATTTGGTACACTACATATTTATAGCTTGATCAACCAACACCTTGTTCTACTTAGGTCCATATACTCCATAGCTGTGATGGAGACGTCAGACTAGAAGTATAGAGTTCAAGTCCACCCTCAGCCAGAGAGGCTCTTTGGTTGACTTTGAGCTTATTCCTTCTCACTCAGCCCAGCCTATTTGCAGTGGTGGGATTCAGCCGGTTCGGGCCAGTTCGGGTGAACCGGTAGTTGAATTGCTGGCTGGCCCTGCCCCCCCACCCTTCCAGGAGTCGTCATGCGCCCCATTTTGGCTCCCAGGTAAGTGCAGGGAGGCTTACTAGACCCAAAACGGAGTACGGGGGGGAGGGTGGCGCATCCCCCCATGGCTCATTTTTGCTCCCAGAGGGGTGCAGAAGATGTTCTGCCTGTCACCCCCCTATCCACATCCACCATGGCCACACCCACCTAGCAGGTCATTAGGGCAGAGGACTAATGTTAAATTATTTGAATCCCACCACTGCCTACTTGGTTATTTTGGAGGAAAGGAGGAGGGAGCTTACAGGTAACCCTTGAACCATCATTTAGTGACCATTCAAATTAGATGGCACTGAAAAAAAGTTGACTTAAAGTTTGGTCCTCACAATTATGACCACCGTAGCAGCCCCACAAGTGGTATAAAATGATAAAGATTGGGATGCTTGGCAACTGGTGTCTATTTACAATGGTTGATGTGTCCCACATTATGACATTATGACAGCCAGCATCCAGCAAGCAAAGTCAATGAGGGAAACAAGGTTCAGTTAATATCTTCATGGTTCATTTAACGACTGCGGTGATTTGCTTAACAATCATGGAAAAACAGTTATAAAAGTGTGTGACTAACTTAGCAACTGTCTTGCTTAGCCTAATCCTAATTGTAATCATAAATCAAGGACTATCTAGTATTTACTCTTCCTTGAGCTCCTATATGAAATAAACAAATCAAATAAATAAGCCAATTAGCAGCAGCATTTAGAATAAGGGCTGCGGAATGACAGTCTTTCAATTACTATTAACAATAGGAAAGTAACAGTTC
Organism: Pantherophis guttatus; assembly: GCF_059756535.1. NCBI lineage: Eukaryota > Metazoa > Chordata > Lepidosauria > Squamata > Colubridae > Pantherophis > Pantherophis guttatus. The sequence continues at coordinate 158,084,120 of NC_142063.1, forward strand.
TGACTGAAAATGGGAAGTTACAATTTATTTTTCCTTTAGCCATTCCATATATCGTAGGCGAATACAGGTAGTCCTCAACTTACGACCACAATTGAGCCCCAAATTTACGTTGTTAAGTGAAACATTTGTTAAATGAGCTTTTCCCCTTTTTATGATCTTTCTTGCCACAGCTGTTAAGTGAATCACTGCAGTCGTTATGTTTGTAACATGGTTGTTAAGTGAATCTGGTTTCCCACTTGACTTTGCACGTCAGAAGATTGCAAAAAGTGAAAACATGACCTTGGGACACTGCAACCGTCATAGATATGAACCAATTGCCAAGTGTCTGAATTTTGATCATGTGGCCATGGGGCATGCTGCAGTGGTAGGCTGCTGCCAGTTGTAACAACCAGTTTGCCCAGCACCGAAAATGTGAGTGCGGCCTTCCGTGCATGCACGCGGCTTCAAAAACATGACAATATAGGATGGGATAGCACTGGGGGGGGGCACCCGCGGGTTGTAACTACCAGTTTGCCTGAACTGGTCTGAACCAGAAGCAGCCCACCTCTGGTGATAACAGTGAAAAACAGTTAAAAACAGTGATAAACAGTGGTGGTATCCAGCCGGTTTTATCCAGTTCGGGCGAATCTGTAGCGGTGGCTACAGGAGACTTTACCCACCCGCCCGGACATCATCACGTCCCGTTTTTGACCATCTGCACATGCACGGAAGGCTCTGCAAACCTTCACATTTGCAAACCGGTAGCAAAAGTAAGTGAATATCACCCCTGGTTATCAGTCACTTTTTCCAGTGCCATTGTAATTTTGAATGGTTATTAAATGAACTGTTGTAAGTCGAGAGCTACCTGTGATGTCTTTCTGTGGATGATCTGACCCATCAGCTGGGACCTAATTTTATTATATCTTTGCCTGTTTATTCATTTATGCAGTTTATTAACTGCCTCAATACTAATAGACTTTATTTAATGTGCCTGCATATTGTCATAATCAAAAAGGGCTCCCTGGCTGTTTAGTGTACAATGCAGATGTTAAAAAAATACATGCCTTCTCCTCTTTCTCTCCTACTCTTTTTGATCCCAACAATTAGAGGGAGGTGATCTTGGCCATGTCAGAGATAAGCAGCTGTTCCCTTAATTTGGATCACACATTCTAGTTCATTAAATGGACCTTGAATCTTAAATGATGCTGATTTACCTTCAGTAAACGGCAGGTGTTCATCATTTTCATGTCAGTCACTGTGAATTACCGTGAATATGGTCCAAGGAATACCACTGGAAATTCTGAACCTCATCGTGACATTTAAAGGCTGGATGATTAAAATCTCTAGTTAGGTCCTTCTCCCGGAATTCTCCTGGTCCCTCTCCTAGTTGAGATGAAAGATAATGATGGGGACAATCTAGAGTATGTGATTGGCTACGGCTCTCAGGACTTGGGGCTTTGGACAGTCACATGGGATTGAACCATAGAGCTTCAAGCATGGCTTTCAAAATGTGTGAAGAATGCCCTGACACTACCAAAAAAAAAGGTGTGATATCCATTAGGGCAGTGTACACTTTTCGGCCCAGGGCACATGTGCCCAAAAATGAACTTCCGGTTTCCGGCATGCATGTGCGCATGATGATCTGCTGGCCGGTGCGCATGCTCACGCAGGAAAATGGAAGATCCAGCTCTTCCAGTTTCTGGCATTGCCGCATGCAAAATGGCCAGCTGATCGTTGCACGCACATGCGTGCTGGAAACCCAGAAGAGGAACGGGTGATGTTGCGTATGCCAGGCAACATGGCTCCATGTGCCACTTCGGGCATGCGTGCCATAGGTTCACCATCACCGCATTAGGGAACCTATTTATTTTATTTATTTATTTATTTTATTTGTCCAGAACGTATTTGGTAATAAGTATAAGCATGGATTGGATACATAAAATAGGTACAAATAGAAGAAACATTAGGACAGGGATGGTAGGCACACTGGTGTTCTTATGCACGCCCCTCTTAGGAATGGGGTAAGGTCAGCAGTAGACAGCCTAAGGTTAAAATTTAAAATGTAACAGCAATGCCTTTACAAGTTCTGTTAGAATTGATAATATGAAGCTGCCCCATACTTTAAGGTGGGACAAAAGTATAATAATAACAATAGCAGTAATAATACCACCAAATATTTTTCTACCCTGGGTCCTTGGGAGGGATTCGATAGGTTGATAAAAGCACCTAATCCAGTCTAAATATCTGACTGAGCTATCAACAGTAATATTATAATTCTAATTTTATTATGATTTGTTTTGGAGGATTTCTATTTTAACTTTTGTGAAGAACTAAGTCAGTTGACACATACTTGCATTTTTATGTTAAGAGCAAAGATGGTGCTGAAGGCAGAATGGATCTGCTCTGGGTTTTATGCTGGCCCCTAAATGTATATTCTGACGTTTTTGAGAACCAGACATTTTCGGTCAATGGGAAGATGTCCGAGATAAGTAAGGATACTCTGCTTTGTTAATAGGCATAAGGACCAAAAGAAATTATTGTGCTACAATTCAGTTAACTAGATGGCTCTCAAGGTTGTGTTACCAAGCCACTGAGAGAAAATTGAATAAAAAAGAACACAAACTGAGGAAACTATAAATCATCAGGAATTGTAGTAAACCGCCAGAAGTGTATGTTGATGATTATACCTGCAAGGGACAAAAAAAAAGTCTAACCAAAGAGCAAGTTGTAAGACCAAATGGGCTGAAATAAATATTATATTACCATGACTTGAAGTAAAGTAAAGTCCTGTTATGGCAAAGATAAACCTCTAAGGAGAAAACACAAAGGAACATTGGGTGTATCAGCCGGGAGATAAGGCCGATCAGTCAACTGGAAAGAATATAACACATAACAAATTAGTCCTTAAAATTCCATTGGAAATTTATTTATTTATAAAACGTATATGTCTGGTTATCATATTTACTTGTTTGTTTGTTTGTAGGCTGTTCCAGAGGGTTAGGAGAGCTACTAAAAATTCCATTTTTTTCAAGGTCCCACCAGATGACCATGTTTAAGGAAAGGGAGCATGTTCAACTTGGTAGAATAGGCCGATACTCTCAGAGAATGGTGTGTTATTTAGGGCTTTAAAGATGATAACTAGCATCTTGAATTGCTAGTTTCATTGCTTGTTTCATTGCTAGAAAGAAATGAGCGCAGCTCATACAACAGAGATGTAACATGGGCAAACCATGGGGCATGCAGAACTAAAAGCACTGTTGTATTCTGAAACAGTTATAGCTTTCAAGGGCAGCCCCGTGTAGAACATGTCACAGTGATCCAGTAAGGTGTGCAGTAATCCAGTAAAGTGACTAAACTCTGAGTGATGCAACCAAGGGCTCCCAGCCCCGGGAATGAGGAAAATAGGTGCACAAGATGAATTTGTGCAAAGACTACTTTGGCCATGGCTGCCATCTGCTTCTTCAGCAATAAACCATAAGTGCAGGAGGGTTAGGGTTAGGGTTAGGGTTAGGGTTAGGGTTAGGGTTAGGGTTAGGGTTAGGGTTAGGGTTAGGGTTAGGGTTAGGGTTAGGGTTAGGTTATCACATACCAGCTCTGTCATATAATGTGTGCTACTGTCTGTTTATAGATGCATGAATTCAATACCCATCAAATGTTGTGATCTCTCTTTTTGTCCACAGAAATTGGGTGGCTAATTTGTATGTATGCCTAATTACACATTCCAGATGTTAGATTTTTATGAACAGATTTGTGGATGCATCACATAGCTATCCTTTAAGGATGAGAAGAAAATGAAAATATTGATTTTTTTTTTTTACTGCTCTGTAACATCTGATCCAAATCCTTCTTATGTAGCTTGTTCCTTGCTGTTCATGCTGACTGAAAATAGTTTGACAGGTCTTTACATGAATCCCATCAAGTCCCTCTTGGAACAGCATCAGTTAAATAAAGAAAAATCAGTATTGTCAGCCTCAGCTATTGTTAGAAAAGAGAGTGGTCTTTATTTTGCTGCTCTGAACGTCCAAAAGAATGGGTTCCTTCTACAGAATAATTCACCAAGGCAGCTTTTGTAGAATCCAGGGCCCCCATCAGAGCCCCATGGGGCACCCTCCTATCTCCCAAATATTTTAATTTTATCATTTTAATTATGACCAAAAGCCATGAGATTTCCTCATTCTCACATAAAAATGCAGGATTCCCAGCTCTTGAGCAGCAACAACACACATACACACACACACACAAATCCCTTACTGAAAGTTAGGGGACTGTTTTACACACACACACAGAGAGAGAAAGAGGGGGAGAGAGGGAGAGGGAGAGAAAGAGAAAGAGAAAGAGAAAGAGAAAGAACATTAGGAAAACTTCCTTGACGGTCTCTGTTAGGCATCCAGACCATCATACAACATCGTACAGTGGCATTTTAGGCTCCAAAACATTGCCAATCCCAGTTACATGAAATAAAATCATGTTGTGTTTTTTCTGGAATAGACTGCTAGAAGATCCAGAAGGATAGTTTCAGGATTCTGTCATGTAGAACCTCTGCATATACACTTACTAATAATTAAATATTATTAAAGAAGTGTCATTTCTGAATGCACTTTGCAGCTAGATATCTGCTGGCGGGGACAGGCGGACACGACAAAGATAGCAAGCACATTGGAATGTTGCAATGCAGGTAATCAAAGGGCAGCACTTACACTGTGACAGAGCAAAGCGCACTTCATCACTTTGGCGTAATTCTTGTTAGGAATGAATGATTGTGTAGATAAATTGCCATTTCCACCTCTAATGCATTTACACGTAGGAATCTGTGTCAAATATATTGATCCTGATTTAGGATGTTTTGTATGAGCGTAGTTCACATTATAGTATGAAATGCAATTGATTGCTCTTTTTGAGTGATATGCACACAAGTAAGTTTCCCTGTTATTAGCAAAAATTATTTCAAACTAGCAATAGCAATAGCACGTAGACTTATAGACTGCTTCATAGTGCTTTTACAACCCTCTCTAAGATGTTTACAGAGTCAGCATATTGCCTCCAACAATCTGGGCCCTCAAACTAACTCTTACTCTAAGAGTAAGTGATACTATCTTCCAAGTGTTGACAAAATTGGTGTATCAAGTATAAGACTGTGTCAAGCTAAATAGTAAACCTTGTTTGTAATCATTAAAGGGTAATTTTCCATTGAAATCATCATGCTATACTGGGTATATGAATATTTATTTATTTATTTATATTTTTGTCATGTTTGTGTAGTGTATATCGGAGGTGGTGACCCTTTGAGAGCTGTATGAATGAAATTTCATTTTAATGTATGCCAATTAGTGAACATTCAAAGTGACAATAAAGTTATTATTCTAATTATGCTTAGACTGCACCTGTTAACAACAGTGAGAAATGTGTACTTTGTGACAATTACAAAATGGTAAGGCTGATGTGGGTATTAAATATTAATATTATATGTTGAGCTGGATTACTAATCAGGGAGATGTTTGGGCTAGTCCTGTTGGGAGATGCCATAAAATGAAGCTAGGACTTTCTTCCTACGAAGTGCATTTTCTTCTCCTGAGTAGAACCATCTCCATGAAGAATTTTATAATAATGAATACAAACCAGGGGTGGGTTCTACTTATCTTTACTACCCATTCGCAATGGGAGCATCCGCAGATCATTCATGATGACATCCGGGCGGGTGGGCGGAGCCTCCTGCTGCTTTTACTACCGGTTCGCAAGAACCGGACTGAACCGGGAGCAACCCACCACTGGTACAAACAGATACTTCTTGTGTAAAAACTGAATCTTTTTGTTTTATTTGCCTTTACACTGTTTTTCTCCAATGTGATAGATTAGGGTAGAATTCTAGGGGAAAAAGCTTCAAGATGCAAAGCTTCAATCTTCAATCTGGTGCATCCCTTCTTTGGAAGTTAAATTCCACTGAATACAAGGGGATTTTCCTGAATGGAACCAGATTAGGCCACAAACCAGCTGACCACTTCTTAACTCAGTAAGTTGTAAGAATCCACTCTAGTTAGCTAGTTTAGGGTTTTTCAATGGGCCACCTAAATGCATGACATTAAAGCCATGATTGAGTAGGGGGAAAGTTTGTCTGTGTTGGTACATTATGCAAAGGGACTACCAATATCAAATCTCGAATGGAGTTGTCCCAAAGGTACTTTTCCAAAAAGGCAACTGGACTTTCTTGGGTTTTTTTCCTTGAAAATGTTTCTCTTCTCATCCAAGAAGCTTCTTCAGTTCTAACAAATAGTGAGGCCATTCCTCACTATCCAGTCAGAACTGAAGAAATTTCTTGGATGAGAAGAGAAACATTTTCAAGGAAAAGAAAACAGGAAAGTCCTATTGCCTTTTTGGAAAAGTACCTTGAGATAACCATGACCTGAATGATCGAAAATCTTCATAAACACTTGACTGGAGCTGGTAGATCCATTCCTTTGGTAAAGGTTAATTCATCTTCATATCCCATTATTGACTTAGTGAATAAGGCTGGATGAGTACCCTTTTTTGTTAAGTTCTCTTTAAATAAGGGAAGTCAGGTTACTGTAGTAGTTAGTGCACCAAGCTAGAAACTGGGAGACCATGAGTTCTAGTCCTGCCTTAGGAGCAAAGTTAGCTGGGTGATATTGGACCAGTCATTTTGTCTCAACCCTGGGAAACAGGAAAGGGCAAACTGCTTCTGAAAATCTTGCCAAGAAAACTAATTGCAGAAAAACTGGCAGTTGTCAGGATTGACTGAACCTTTGAGTTAATCCTTTAACTGACTCGAAAACACAAAGTAAATAAATAAGAAAGTGGTGCAAATGAAGAGGCAAGGTTACTCAGCCTAACATCTCCCCACCCTATTGAACCTGGCTGTATTCTTATAATAATCATTCAGAAAATATTATCTTAATGAATCTAGATGTCTGTATTTTCTTCTTGCTCTATCTATAAATAAATAGTGTTAACAAGACTTAATTAACCAATCTGTTAATAGCTCAAGCCCTTGACTCAGTGGTAGGTTGCTACCAGTTTGCCCCAGATCGGCGGCAGCAGGAGGCTCCTATGCAGAAGCATCGTGCATGTGAAGAAGCGTGCGCGCGCCCACGAACAAACCAGTAGTGATGGATTTTGAAACCTGCCCCTGCCTTGACTGTATATTCAGAAGTAAGACTAGTAGGATCAATGGGGTGTACACCCCAATCAGCACGCTTAGGATAGCAGTCTTATGGTTTGTCACTGAATTTGAAAAATTGTTCCCTCTATCACACTCTCAAGACAGAGATTGATTTATAAGCTGCTACCAGCTCACTTTGTTTATCTCTTTTCATGGAATTCACAGGACAACAACATTCCATAGCAAACAACTTTTAAATTTATGCAAAGGAGGACATGGCAGTCAACCCCTTTATTGGCTGAGGAATACCTCTCTTTTTATTCATTTCCCTTATTGTTGGTATGCAAGCTGATCCCAGAACAATGCATTCCAGATAACTATTTAACAAACCTCAGGGATTTGAATGTAGGCTGCCATATTACTGAGCAGAGATACGAGCTGAGCTTTTTTTCAAAACATTAATGGCACAATGAGATTTTCTGTTATGCTGAATAAAATAGATCATCTCCAGAATATTCCTATGATACCTAGTATCTTCTTACAGAGGTAATGGAGATTGCAGCCCATGCAAATGTAAATGCAAATGCAGTCACACCTCCTTGGGTAGCTAATTATCTCCTCTACCTTTCTTGAAAGCTGTACAAAAGATATGAAAAATTAAAGTTAGGTACATATGAGATAGTGAGAAATTTAGCCCCCTGTGAATCTTTGACACCCAGAGACAATGAGTCCCTGGGAAAGATGGGATGCTGCTGCCTTGTCTCTAAATGTCTCATGTTCAACCAAAATTTGAACAGAAGGACTTAACTGAGTCTACATAGATACACTTTCCAACAGTGGAACCTTGTTATACCGATCAAATGCATGAAGGCTAGATTGCCTTAGCACAGGATCTACCTCAGCATTTCACACCTCTGTATTTCACACAATTCCTCAATGCCTGGCTTTAGAAAATGGATTGAACCTCTTGTATTCCCTTAGTAGAGTGATGGCACATGCACAGGTATCAGTGATCAGATTCTTGAATCCTCCAGCTCAATTTTTTTCTCTCTATATGCTCTGTTTGCTAACCAAGTTGTGTAGGGTGACCAGGAATTCTGCTTAGAGGATAGACACCCATTCTGAAGAGCTACCTGAGAACAAACTTCAGTTTGACAATATCTTTTTTTGAAAAGCTTTCCAAACTGAAGACCCAGTTTGGATCATAACAAAGGACAGTAGATGGAACAGGATGATCGCTTACTCATCACAATCTACATCAATATACTGCAAGGTATTGCATTTTAATTTAAATGTAGTAAATATTTCTATTTTTTATTTCTCTAGATACAAAGTAGTGGGTCTAGGACAGTGGTGGGTTGCCCCCAGTTCGCACTGGTTCTATAGAACTGGTAGTAAAACTGGTGGGAGGCTCCGCCCACCAACCCCGACGTCATCAAAATCCTTCTGCGCATGCGCAGGAGCACACACGGCCCCATTGCGAACTGGTAGTAAAGATAAGTAAAACCCACCCCTGGTCTAGGACAATTGAATGTGGCCACCTTACCATCTTAACATTAGTTGTGGGGAGCCACCCCCATGGCGGGCCCGGGGTGAAGTGGACAAGGTAAGGCCACATTCAATTGTCCCATTCCATAGAGTAGATCATATAAACTTTATTAAAAAATCTAGATCTTCATCTGTTTCTTTCTTTGTTTTTTCCTGTCATGTTTCCTTTAAGAAAAAGGTCAATTTCAGTGGATAGTCTGTTTGCGAACTTCCTGGATAATCTGGCTCCTTAAGGGTTGACTGAACATTGAACTGGAGAGAGATATTAGCCTGATCTAGCACTCATGTATTTGCACCTCTTTCCCAAATTACAGTATTATCTTGCCAGGTCTTGCCAGGAGAGATTATCTTGCCATCCAGAAGAATATTATCTCCTCAGAACGAAATAGGGCTCTTGGTGGTGTAATCAAATAGGGCACTCATCTGTGCTACACTGTAATAAAAGCCTGTATATAATTTCCAAACAATATTTTTCTTTCAGTCAATAGACATGAAGATAGTTCCATGTGTCTAAATCATTCAGACAATTAAAGAACTGTATTTTTTCCTCCTGTGTTTAGATGTGAACCATTTACATTGAGTAATCAATAAAGTCAAACATGAAACGTTGATTTAACATTTCATGCAATAAGTACGATCAATAGGTGCTATTACAAGATTGCCAGTTTTCAGACAGGACGAAGAAACTGAGCTATGATTTACGTGCTATAAGACAATACAACAGCTGTAGAAAAGTGTATCTGTGTTTTATATTGTTTTGTATTCTGGTCAGTGTATCATCCCATTATTTTCTTGATCGCTCGGTGATGAAACCACAATATTTTTATGTCTTGTCCAGAATGCAATTTAAAGAGGGTAAATAAAAAGTGTAATTGTAAATGTCCTTTTATGCTTCAACTCCCATGAGCATGCATTTGCCTAATATGTTAGACTACAATAAGTACATGATAAGAATAAATATAGAAATTTGTGGGGAACGAGACTCAAAAACAACAATTTTAGGACAGCCAAAATAAACTGCATTAAAGAAAGTGATCAGGTTGCACTGATGGTTGGTTCTAGTTCTTCTGATACTCTTAGAAAGAAAGAAAGAAAGAAAGAAAGAAAGAAAGAAAGAAAGAAAGAAAGAAAGAAAGAAAGAAAGAAAGAAAGAAGGAAGGAAGGAAGGAAGGAAGGAAGGAAGGAAGAAGGAAGAAAAGAAGAAAGGTTGGTTTTGTCTTTCTCAAGAGTTTCAGCTCCTTCCTTCCTTCCTTCCTTTCTGTCTTTTTGCAGGTGTTAGTTATTAAGTGATGTGTTTATTTTCCATTTTATTCCATTTCAATCGTTGCAAGTCTAAATCCCTGACCCGCCAAAAATCACAATTCACAAATTATATTTCTATATAGTCTAGATTTTATACCTTTAAGACCAAATTAACTTTATGTCACTACCAGTATATGGATCTTTTCTGCTGTCTCATTTTCTTCTCCCTTCTATTGGTTAATCGCTTTTCTCTCTTTGTTACATTTAATTTAGTTTAACCCAGGGGTGAAATGCTACCGGTTCACTCCAGTTCGGGAGAACCGGTAGTGATAAAAACTACCGGTTCGGGTAAACTGGTAGTTAAAAAATGCTTTAAAAAGTGAGAAAAAAAAAACGGTTCTGACACAGCTGTGCTGCATGATCGTCAGAACTTTTTTTAAAAATTTTGTTACAGCATTTTTTACTACTGGTTCCAGCAAATAGGTAATAAAAAAATGCTTTAAAAAAGTAAAAAAAAAAGGTTCTGACAATCACACGGCACAACTGATTGTCAATCAGCTTTGCCACACAATCATCAGAACCTCTTTTTTTACTTTTTTAAAGCATTTTTTTTACTACCAGTTCAGGCGAATAGATTGTAAAAAATGCTTCAAAGTAAAAAAAAAAAAGTTGGCCACGCCCACCCAGTCATATGACCCCCACCACCACCAAGCCACGCCCACAGAACTGGTAGCAAAAGTTTTTGCATTTCACCACTGGTTTAACCCCTAGTATATATAGATTTGTTCCACTGTATAACTACTATATATTTTATTTTAAAATTTTATTTTTCTGTTTGTGTTGTCATTTTCTGTGTTTTATTATAATGAGTAAACGAACAAATGAAGTGAGTTTGCCTGTATTTTCGGTTTTCATTGATCCTCTATAGATTTCCAAACGATACATACTGACTAATTGGCCGCAGTCAATCGGTTGGCAACATTTGGATCAGCTCCAGTGACTACAACTTCACCATCTTCGCTGCTATGTTGCTTGTTCCATTGCACATGATCTATTGAGATAGCCAGCAATTCCTTCCTCATTACAGCCTGAGCTTTTCCATTTGCCTCACTCCTTAACTAAAGAAGCAACTAAAGAAGTATCATTGATCACGAAAAACAATTCAGTCTCACGGCCTAATTAGAACACTTTTTTTTTCTTTTAATTTTGATTTATATGCCGCCCTTCTCTGGAGACTCAGGGCGGCTTACAATGTGCTAAGCAATAGCCTTCATACTTTTGTATATTTATACAAAGTCAGCTAATTGCCCCCACAAACTGGGTCCTCAATTTACCTACCTTAGAAAGGATGGAAGACTGAGTCAACCTTGAGCCTGGCGAGATTCGATCTTACTTTAAGTGCTTCTGTCTGTTGAGCTAAACCAGGCTCTAAACCACTTCCCTTTCTTTGGGTGGCATAGATAGACAGACAGACAGAAAGATTTTTTTAAAAAAGTAAAACACAAGAGCATTAAAGAATATCCTTCCACAAATGGGGCTGTGCATTGAAAGAAACAATGGCCTTGTACTGCACCTTAGCCAGCTGCAGACATTCCAGCTGTGTCCCTTCTGTACTGACATGGATATGTGAAGTCATAACATTTTATGTCTGGGCCTCTGTGCATAAAACAGAGTTGGGAGATCTTTGCAGATGCTGCTGAGTTGTAACTTCCAGCATTTGTCTTCTCATTTGGGGAAGGCTTTAAAAAGCAAAATGGCACTGAAAACGTTTCAGAATCCAAGTTCAGCTGCTCATATACTCATAACTTCAAACATCAGGCCTGGGCCATCATCTTTAGGGGGTAACTGCTGAGTCAGGTCGAAATATTGTTTTCTAAGAACCTTGGGACTTTCTGCTTTGCTTTGATGCTACTTTTTCTTCCCCTGCCCCTGCCTTCACTTTGCAGAAGCAATAGCTTTTTTATGAACCTAGAGAATAACCTGGGTCATCCACTGTTAACACTGGACTTTACTCAAAGAACTAAAAGATTTCCTGGCTAGGAGAAGCCTGAAGATGTTTTTTTAACAGCATGGATGATGAAGAACAGACTGTTGTTGCTTAAGGGAAAATACTGGCCCATTAAGTTGAGCACTATCCATTTTCCCAGAATTCAGGCAGGAATCTTTCACCATTATACTTGGAGATGCCAAGACGTCCCCTAGAGAAATTGGCTTGTGCTCAAATCACATAACAGAAAACTGCCTTATACTCTTGCAGGAAAAAGTGAATTTGACCTGAATATATGCCAAGGATAGGGAAAAGAAATATAACTGCAGTATAAAATGGGGTTTTTAAATGCATGAGTATAGCAAAACATCCTCCTTCTCCTCTTCAAGTAACAACATTAATGGCGATGGGGTTAAATAATGTGAGGAGACACCATAGAAGGCAGAGGACTTCAGAAGGACTTCTCTGGCTATCAGCCTCTCTACTATATTTACCCTAAATGGGCATAGGTTTCTGCCTTTGCTGCAGAACATTTTAGTAAAGGGCTAGCAAAGTTCAGTGTCCTTAGAAGCTTTCAAATCTTCCCACTAATGGCAGAGTACATTTATATTTGGTTTTAGTGCCTGAAAGCTTCATGCCATTAGCTGTTAGTTGAAGACTGGCTTTAGCAAATGATTAAAGTAGCTTGAGGGTGGGGGAGGTCAGTAAAATAATCCTCTGAAAAACAGTTAAGGAATTTGATAAACATTATCTTCCAGCTATGGGTTTCCCTCTCTGACTCACTGATTCTCATTGATATTTTCTGATGGCCTCCAAGTTACCATACTTTCAAAAGGAAGTCAACTGAGGGGCAACTGATAGAAAATGTGATTTGATTCCAGGCAGATTTAGGGCTTCCCTGCACTACAGCCTTCAGCTGCTTGACAATGAAGCCCACTTAAGAATTTGCTTTCTGGATTTCAGCCCCTTCCTCTGATTTGGCTAGAGTGGTGGCCTGAGGTTTTGTTTTGACCGTGATTATTGCTTACCAGGGTCTTGAATTGATTACTTTAACCTTCCCCCTGTGCTGGAAAGTCAAGTACCACTCAGTTTCCTTTCTATGGGCAGATCTTTCAGCCTTTTTTATAAGCCCCATCGGTCATTTTTCCTTATGTACTTTATTTTATTTTTTTATTTTATTTTATTTCAAATTTATATACCGCCCTTCTCCCTGAGGACTCAGGGCGGTGTACAGCCAGATAAAAACATATAATACAAACATTAAAAACAATTAAAAGAAATATCTCTGTTTGGCCCCAAATTTAAAAAGACAAAACCAATTAAAATTATTAAAAGAATTTGTTAAGCCAGCCCGGCTTAATACTTGATATTTTCTGGCCTCATGAATATACAACTAAACCAGGAGAAGGGGAGGAGAGGGGAGGGGAGGAGATGAGGGAGGGAGGGAGGGAGGGGAGGAAGGAAGGAAGGTTCTTTCCTTTCATTCGGACTAGATAGAATAGATCAGAATAGAATAGAATTTTTTATTGGCTAAGTGTGATTGGACACCAATGTCTTGGTGCATATGCTCTCAGTGTACATAAAGGAAGATACGTTCATCAAGAATCATAAGATACAACACTTAATGATAGTCATAGGGTACAAATAAGCAATCAGGAAACAATATCAATATAAATCGTATAAATATAAGCAACAAAGTTACAGTCATACAGTCATAAGTGGAAGGAGATGGGTGATGGGAACAATGAGAAGATTAATAGTAATGCAGACTTAGTAACTAGTTTGACAGTGTTGAAGGAATTATTTGTTTAGCAGAGTGATGGCGTTCGGGAAAAAACTGTCCTTGTGTCTAGTTGTTCTGGTGTGCAGTGCTCTATAGTGTCATTTTAAGGGTAGGAGTTGAAACAGTTTATGTCCAGGATGTGAGGGGTCTGTAAATATTTTCACAGCCCTCTTTTTGACTTGTGCAGTATACAGGTCCTCAGTGGAAGGCAGGTTGGTAGCAGTTGTTTTTTCTGCAGTTCTAATTATCCTCTGAAGTCTGTGTCTGTCTTGTTGGGTTGAAGAACCAAACCAGACAGTTATAGAGGTGCAGATGACAGACTCCATAATTCCTCTGTAGAACTGGATCAGCAGCTCCTTGGGCAGTTTGAGCTTTCTGAATTGGCGCAGAAAGAACATTCTTTGCCTATAGAAGCCAGCAAATACAGTAACAAAAGGTGATCACATGACCCCGGAATGCTGCAACCATCATAAGTGGGAGCTGGTTGCCAACTGCCCAAATTGCAACCACATGTCTTCAGGGATGCTGCAATAGACCATTTATAAATCCCCCTTATTCAACACGGATATAACTTTGAAAGGTCACCGAACGAGTGGCCGTAATCAAAGGCCTACCTGTAATAGACAGAATGCTCATTACAGTAACTATGGCACGGCCTATCATGTATGGTATGCTATTCTTTACTTAACTTTGCTTAGCTGTTTACGTTCTACATATATGGACCTTCTGCTACCCATTGCATTTCATTCTTTTTGAGTGCCTCTGCGCCCTTAGGTGTGCATCTGTTAAGAATAACTAAGCTAAGAATAACACATATCCCCCAAAGAGAGTTTCAGTCACTTCCACTCCAATAAACCTACTAACCCATAAAGTGTCTAAATCTTTGGTTAACTTATCATAAGGTTCTTCCCATTGTCATCATTATGAGAAATCCACATTCAAACCAACAAACCAACAACCAAGAAAGGGAAACAAATCACTCACAAGTGGCAAGGAGATGGGGAGCACTTTCCCTTCTTATCCTAGATTGAAACCAGGAGTCAAATAGCAAGATACACACCGCATAACCAACTTACTTTTTAGAAGGGTCCAAACTCAAAATTTGTGCGTTGTATTCAGAAGATTCAGCCTCTAGGATCTCTATTCAGATGAAGTTCAGGCCTCTGCTGGGCACTTTATAAAGCTGCTGCCAGTCAAATGAGGCTGCCTGTTGTTTCCAAAAGAACCTGCTTGGATGGAAATGGGTTCTATACAACCACAGTGAATAGGGTGGCTGAAAGGAGCCCAGCCTTACTTCCTCCAAGACCCATCAGGCACTGCAGTTCAGTCCCAAGATGTCTGTAGTGCCAGAAACTCCTTCACAATTTCTCCAAAATCTTCTGTCCATGCAAAGACAGACTTTTTAAAAATGACAACTTGTTTTGAATTTCTCATGTCAGTGTTGCAGAGCTTCCTTTTATTCCTGGAGGGGTAGGTGGGGAGGATGAAAATACAGCTGCTGTTTTCTCTCTGTCCACCACTTTGCAGCTCACACTTCGCAGTCCACCTCTGTTGGGTGGAAGAAAGAACTCCCTGTTGAAGTCTTGCCAGCCAGGCTGCAAAGTGCTGGAGGGATTAAATACAGGTGTGAAGATCAGGCTACTTCCTACGGCCATCTGATTAGCCGGGGTGATTTCCACATCACCAGTTAGAATTGGATCTGTCATGATCTTCACTTTTGCAGGCATGAAATTGGAGAGAATGCGAAGAGCCTGGTGGCGCAGCAGAGTAATAGCCTGTTATTAACATCCAGCTGCCTGCAATTACTGCAAGTTCGAATCTCCCCAGGCTCAAGGTTGACTCAGCCTTCCATCCTTTCTAAGGTAGGTAAATTGAGGACCCAGTTTGTGGGGGCAATAAGCTGACTTTGTATAAATATACAAAACGGATGAAGGCTATTGCTTAACGCATTGTAAGCCGCCCTGAGTCTCCGGAGAAGGGCGGCATATAAATCAAATTAAAAAAAAAAAGAGCCACTCAGGGCTTCCAGCTGGCCAGTAGGAGTGCAAAGTACGTAATTTAATCACTTGTCCTGAACTGCTGCCCCCCTTGAAGCAACAATAAATATCTTCTTGCCTTTCATCAATTAAAAAGGGATGAATGTCTTTAAAAACCTATTGTAAACTACGATGAAGAAATGATAGCCCGTTGCTATTCTTCTTATTTTTTGCATAAAGTTTTTTAAAAATTTTTAACATATCAAATTTTCATTTTCAATTAAACAGTGTGCTGTCTGGGTATAAATAGTTTGACAGATCGTAATCATAATGTTTACTACAATATTCATTACTATGATATTAATTCTATAATAATAAAAATAATAATCATCATATTTACTTCTCTATTTTAACAAATCTCCTTTATTTCATTAGTTTTTTTTCTTATATTTCCAAGTTTCTAACTTCTGTTTTTGTTATCTAACCATTGATAAAATAAGTCCCATATCATAAAACATTTAGTTTGTTCCTGTTCCTTAATTGCAAGTGTTAGTCTATTCATCTCTGTACATTCTAATATATTTTTAATCACATTTTCATCTGTAGGGATCTCTTCATTTTCCCATTGTTGTGCAGATACAATTCTGGCTGCAGTTAATACATGTAAGATCGAATATGTATTCCTTTTATTATAATTATCCGGTAGAATACCCAACATAGCAGAGTCTTTGGCATTTTTATTTATTGCTATTTTAACTTTTTTTAAAACTACATCATTTTGGGGTATTATTTTTTGTGCACCCTCTGGGGGAATAGGGAGAATCTATCCCAGGGTACTCAAGTCAGGAGTTATCTTTTGGAGGCATAATAAAGATCCCATTGCTCAAAGTGGGCAGGTCTCACTTAATTAAAATATTTTAACAGGTTCACTTTCAATATTTTGAAGCATCTTTCCTTTCTGACTTCAACACAATTCGTCAGCAATTCAGGGAGAAGCTTGGGACTTAAAAATGTAAGGATCCACCTCCAACCCGAAGGTTTATCCTTGAGCAGTGAGATATACTGTACCGCGATATCTTTGGGGCACATAACCCACAACCCTCTTTTGGCATCTCTCAGAACCCTCCCTTACCTAAGAGCTAAAACCGATGACACATATTCCCTATATTATGAGGTGGGAAATGGATGAAAAGTGCACTATAAGTCCCAAAGTTTTTATAGATCAAAAAACAATCTATATACATCCTGTTGTGCTGAACACAGAAACTTTAGAATCAGCCAACGAACAGTACAATGTCTTTCTTTCTTATCTTAATTTCTATCGCAAGAGTTTTCTATTTTTATAGCAAGATTACAATTTGCACAACAAAAAAAATAATATTTAGAATGTATTAGACTCCTTTATGTGTGTATGTTTGCAAAGGACTGCCAAAACCAATATTTTGTTAAAATCATAAAAAGGATAATGCTTTTTAAAAATATTTTTATAATGGTCTACATTTACCAAGTTTGGGGAGAAAGTAGTGGATTATATAAATATAACTGCAATAAAAGCTAAAATTTTCAGAGGATAATATTCTTTTGAACTACATGCCTAGTACTTGGAATTTGACAACTGGGCAATGTAAATGGATTCTTCACGTTCTTATTATGGCCAAATGATTGAAACTGAAGCATTGCAAAGATAAATGCATGGCACCTTTCACTCAATGGACTGAGAACCAGATTGCAATTGCCATCCAAGAAGTAGATTGCTTATAAACATAGACCTTGTATGGACAATTATAATGAAATATGGGAGTTATTTATACAGAATACAGTAGATTAAAAATAGAGTTGGTAAATGTATCATTAATATGTACAACTTGAATAATATTTGCATTGGACAAATACACACACACACACATGCAGATAGGTAGGTAGGTAGGTAGGAAAATAGATAGATAGATAGATAGATAGATAGATAGATAGATAGATGATAGATGATAGATTATCACCTTTTATCACCTGGTTATCACCTTTAAAGCGCTCCATGGCATCGGGCCTAGCTATCTTCGAGACCGCCTGCTGCTACAAACGACCTCCCATCGTCCCGTGCGCTCCCATAGAGAGGGCCTCCTCAGGGTGCCATCAGCCAATCAATGCAGGCTGGTGACCCCCCAGGGGGAGGGCCTTCTCTGTGGGGGCACCTACCCTCTGGGGCACCTACCCTCAGTTGCCCCCAGAGATAAGGAGAATCCAAGACCTTAGCGCCTTCCGCCGTGCCCTTAAAACCCACTTTTTCCAGCAAGCCGGGCTGGCTTAAGAAGAAATTTTAAATGTTTTAATTGGTTTGTATTTTTAATTTTGGGCCAAATTTATATATATTTTAATTGTTTTTAATATTTGTATTTCATGTTTTTTAATTCTGGCTGTACACCGCTCTGAGTCCTCAGGGAGAAGGGCGGTATATAAATTTAAAATAAAATAAATAAAATAAATAAAAAGATAGATGGTAGATGGTAGATGGTAGATGATAGATGATAGATGATAGATAATTGATAGATGATAGACGATAGAAGATAGAAGATAGACGATAGATGATAGACGATAGACGATAGATAGATGATAGATGATAGATATAGATAGATGATAAATAGATAGATAGATAAATGATAGATGATAGATGATAGAGATAGATAGATCTCTATCTATCTATCTATCTATCTATCTATCTATCTAGATAGATAGATAGATAGATAGATAGATAGATAGATAGATGATAGATGATAGATGATAGATGATAGATGATAGATAGATGGTAGATGGTAGATGGTAGATGATAGATGATAGATGATAGATAATAGATAGAGGATAGAGGATAGAGGATAGAGGATAGAGGATAGAGGATAGAGGATAGAGGATAGATGGTAGATGGTAGATGATAGATGATAGATATAGATAGATAGATAGACGATAGACGATAGACGATAGACGATAGACGATAGACGATAGATAGATGATAGATATAGATATAGATAGATGATAAATAGATAGATAGATAAATGATAGATGATAGATAGATGATAGATAGATAGATAGATAGATAGAATCATAGATGATAGATGATAGATATAGATAGATAGATAGATAGATAGATAGATGATAGATAGATGATAGAGAAATAGATAGATGATAGATAGATAGATGATAGATAGATAGATAGATGATAGATGATAGATGATAGATGATAGATGATAGATAGATATAGATAGAGAGATGATAGATGATAGACATAGATAGATAGATAGATAGATGATAGATAGATAGATAGATAGATAGATGATAGATGATAGATGATAGATGATAGATGATAGATAGAGATAGATAGAGAGATGATAGATGATAGACATAGATAGATAGATAGATAGATAGATAGATAGATAGATAGATGATAGATAGATAGATGATAGATAGAGATAGATAGATAGATAGATTGATTGATTGATACTGTAGATAGATAGATGATAGACAGACAGGCAGACAGACACGTGTGTGTGTGTGTGTGTGTGTAATAATGACATTATGGGGTTGCTGTCCTATTTTTGTCACTTCTTTGTTGTAGCATTTTTTTTGTGCTCATCCCCCCCCCCCTTGAAAAAGTATATGTCACTTTCCATATTATTTTTCTGTTTTGCTCTTTCTATTTTTTGTTATGCATTTTAAAAAGCAACAAGATAAATTCTTTAAGAAGAATCGGAGACGAACTCTGTTTCTGGGTTGAGGCAAGAATCAGTCAAATTCAACGGAGGATCAGCCAGGTTTCCTTTATGCTTTGAAGCATAACTGGGATTACAGTTGCAAAAAGGTCAACCGACTCAATGGAGGTGGGGATTTGGAGAGCTGATATCCCAACGTATCTGGAAGGAACGGGGCAGCCAAAGACACCAAGGGAGACAGAAGAGATGAAAAGAGAAAAGCTAACCTTTTCTCCTCCTGCTGTAGTGGGTTGCTTTCCGTCTCATAGCTGCACAGAGCAGTTTTGTACTACGGTTGAGCTTCCGCAAAAGTGACAGACTCTGGGAAACAGCCATTAACAACACGGTGCGTGACTGCGATTGTTTTGACATGAAGAAAATCAGCCACACCAGAGAGCCCTAGCCATTAGCGCACAGATTCCAACATGCACATATTAGATCCTTATGCTGTCAAAGGAATATACGTGGTTTCTTTTAAAATATGGAGCTTTGGCGTGAACACTACTTCACAACATTCATTTAATTTGCTTTAACATTAAAAAATACGAATTAAAAGCAACTGCAGGTGATACCATACTAGGCTGTGTATCTTTTTCCTCCCTCTTTTATGTTCTGTTTTGTCTCCTGCCATTTCAGGAACGCTTGCCTTTAAAGCAGTTGGGCCGTGTGTTATGAACAGCTACTAGAGATGGAGCAAAGATCAATGAATAGGACAGGTTCTTCGCTTGTGAAGCTCAGAAATTCAATAGCCAACATCCTATCTATCATCTGGGGGAGAACTTCCCTGACCCTATAGATTGGGGCTGAAGATCCTATGACCCAAACAGGAAATAAGGGAAGTTTGTACATTTATGGCAACCTAGCGCATACTGAAGTGGAGATAAGACATTGCTTAGTCCATATTTTTTAATACACAAACTCATCTTACTATGACTTTGTCTGTATCCGAGGATATTTGCATGAGGTCCAAAGCACTTCCTCTAATGATTTTTGAAGCCTGTATAACTTTAGCCTCCATGGCACAACTCTTTACATATTTACATAAGGGGGAAAAAAGCAACCTATTAAATGGCTATTAAATCTTGCCTAACCTTTATAGTAATCACACTCGTATTCATTTCAATGTCAGGGGTCAACTGATTAAAAAAATCCATCAGCACTATAAATATTTTAAAAAACAAAACAATTTGGAGTTTTTTCTAGCATTTATTCATTATAAACCTTGTTTAGTGGCTGTCATCACTGTGCAGTTCTAAGAATCCTGCAGGGTAAAGAGTTTAAGCAAGGAGAATATGGTCCAACAATCACTTTTTCCATCAAAAACACTCCAGCAGGTATATAGAATTGAGAGGTAGGACCATGTCAGTTCCAGAGGTGGTATTCCGCCGGTTCAGACTGGTTCGGGCGAACCGGTAGTAGCAATCTGTGGCCCCACCCCGAAGCTATGCCATCCCCTCCCCCGCTCTGGCGCTATGCCATCCCCTCCCCCACCCCAGCGCTATGCCATCCCCTCCCTGGCACAATGCCACCCCCTCCCCCTCCCCGGCACTATGCTGTCCCCTCACCTGCCCCAGCGCCATGCCATTCTATTAGCCACGTTTTCAAGCCATGCACATGCATGGAAGCCGCACGTGTGAGCAAAGCACATGCGCGGAAGGCCGTGCGCATGCATGGAGGTGCTTGTGCTCACATTTTTGGATGTTGTGTAAACCGATAGGTAAATTATGTGAATCCCACCTCTGGTCGGTTCCATTATTTCTCTCAAGGGCAGTACATCACTGGTCTTGAAGTCATGTTTGCATTCATTCATTGATTAAAACTAGCTACCTCTAATTGTGAAAGTTGGACCTTAAAAAAGCAAGATGGGAAGAAAATCGACTGGTTTGAGCTAAGGCTCCTGTGTACTCCTTAGACAGCACAGGTGACCAACAAGCAAGTACTGGAGAAGATTACAACAGGCATGTCACTGGAAGGAAAAAAAATCACAAAACTACATCTCACTTATTTTGGCCTGCGATGTGGGAGAATTCACTGACAATTATGTTTGGAAGTATTAGGGGTAAAAGGAAACCAGGCAGCCAAAGAACATGGTGGCTGGACATCATCAAAGCTGACACCAGCCAGAGCATAAAAAAACTCAAAGAAGAAGTGCAAGATCATAAGATGTGGAGAGACCTGGCCCACAGAATCACCAAGAATGGATAACATCATCATGTTCATCATCATGAACCACCCCACCCCATCATCATGAACCACCACACCCCAACGATGCCCTTGAAGTGATGTCCCGGTGCCTGGAGGCCGTACGGATCTGGATGGGGAAAAACAGGCTCAGGCTCAACCCATCCAAGACTGAGTGGCTGTGGTTTCCGACGTCCCGATATAGTCAGCTGGTGCCATCGCTGACTATTGGGGGCAAATCATTGGCCCCCATGGAAAGGGCTCGCAACTTGGGCGTCCTCCTGGATTCACGGCTGTCTTTAGAAGAGCATTTGACGGCCATGACCGGGCGGATTTTTCATCAGGTTCGCCTGATCCGCCAGTTGCGTCCCTTTCTAGATTGGGACTCTCTATACACAGTCACTCATGCCCTTGTCACCTCTCGTCTGGACTATTGCAATGCTCTCTACATGGGGCTCCCCTTGAGGTGCACTCGGAGGCTCCAACTGGCGCAGAGTGAAGCCACGCAGGTGGTTATGGGAGCGACGTGGAGCTCCTATGTAACACCTCTCCTGCGCGAGCTGCACTGGCTCCCGGTGGTCTTCCAAGTGCGCTTCAAGGTGCTGGTTATCACCTTTAAAGTGCTCCATGGCTTAGGACCTGGTTATCTACGGGACCGCCTGCTACCACAAGCAGCCTCCCACCGGCCAGTACGCTCCCATAGAGAGGGGCTCCTCCGGGTGCCATCGGCCAAACAATGTCGACTGGCGGCCCCTAGGGGGAGAGCCTTCTCTGTGGGGGCACCTACGATCTGGAACTAGCTCCCTCCGGAGATACGGAGGATCCCGGATCTGTGCACCTTCCGTCGCGCGACTTTTTTATTTCATCAAGCAGGCCTGGCCTAAATCCTCTCCCCTTTTTAAATGTACATTTTAATTTGTTTTATATTATGGGGTATTTTAAATTCAGCCAAATTATTTAATTCGTTTTTATTTGATTTTAAATTTTTGTATTTATGTGTTTTTATCTTGTGGCTGTTCACTGCCCTGAGTCCTTCAGGAGAAGGGCGGTATAGAAATTTAATAAAATAAATAAATAAATAAATAATCATTAGTTAAAACACTGAAAAGCAAAAAATGGGTAGGAGTTGACTAATGGCAAAGGTTCCCCTCGCACATATGTGCTAGTCGTTCCCAACTCTAGGGGGTGGTGCTCATCACCATTTCAAAGCTGAGGAGCCAGCACTGTCTGAAGACATATCCGTGGTCATGTGGCTGGCATGACTAAACGCTAAAGGCGCATGGAACGCTGTTACGTTCCCACCAAAGGTGGTCCCTATTTTTCTACTTGCATTTTTTACGTGCTTTCGAACTGCTAGGTTGGCAGAAGCTGGGACAAGTAACGGGAGCTCACCCTGTTACATGGCACTAGGGATTTGAACCACTGAACTGCCGATCTTTCAATCAACAAGCTCAGCATCCTAACCATTGAGCCACTGCGTCCCTAGGTGTTGACTAGAATATTCATAATTTCTAGAAGTTCTTTCCTTTTTTCCTTCTTTCCTTCTTTCCTTCCTTCCTCATCTGAGACAGCTATTTCCCTCTCCACTCCACAAACATTCATGCATTCTACATTGTTTCCAGCTGCCACTTGCAAATACTTTTCCTATTTTCTCTTCAGTGCCTATTAAATATGTATTGCATACTCATATATCACTCTTTCATTGATACTTTTTGCCAATTCTGTTCTGCTTTCTTTCTTTTCTTGATGTTTAAACCAAATGGCTTAAAATAGATTTGGTACTCCGCGGGCAAAAAACAGTGGTTTTCTCCATGTCTTTAGAAGGCCAAGGTGGGCATGCTGATGAATGAATAATACAATAACAAATCGTGCTAATTTATTATAAAATATTGGGTAAGAAGATAAGAGAAGCCTTGGGCTTAAAAATGGTTGCCTTTGTCTTTCCTCCCCTTTTTAATAAAACCCAGCAAAAATAGTTTGCACAATAGCAATCAGAACACTAAGGATATAAGGCAGCCTATAAGCAATGAAATATTTAAAAATTATACCTCCCCACCATTAAATATAGATACACTCAGACCTCTACTAATGGCTTAGATGCTAGCTCCAGGCTTCCATTTTGTTGCAGCTGGTCAAATTCTGGTCCCTAAGAGAGCAAAATAAACAGTTTTAAATACTTCATATTACTCTGGAAGAAGAGAAACAGAATCTACCCGATTATTCCTTCAGTGACTGTTTAAATTTAATTTTTGATTTTTTTCCTTCCCTCTCAGTTCACCGCAGTCCTTTTTTTACTTTACTGCAGATAATTACAAGTCTCCATAGTTGACCTTGGCTCATCTCAAAGAAGCTAAATAGCATTTGACCTGGTTAGTACTTGAATAGGAGAATAATTTTTCCTGCCTCAGATGGCCACATTGCTTGATTCTGGAAACTGCATAGTCAAAATTTAGATGCGGCAAGATGCTTGGACACAATTACAGTGCCAATGGGGTGAACGGTTAGAACTCCTAAATGACCTGATTGTAGACAATCCTGGAGAAAATCTATATTTGTAATCACTAACTTGAGAGCAGATACACAATTAATTAATAATAACAAATGTTAAATGCTTGAAAGTCTGCATAGGATTCTCTCTCCCTTCTTGCTCTAAATAAAATCAAGTTGGGGCAATCTTGAGTCTTTTTCTCATCTCCCCGCTGTCTATTCAGACTAAGTTGATGTTTACCTCATGGCTGCTGATTTCCTTCTTCAAGGCCAGCTCTGTACTCCTTGAGACCAGGCTGTATCCTGTTCAGGTTAGAAGAACAGGATACAGGACTAGAAGGATTAGAACCACCACTGTGGTTTCAAATGGTTCTCTAGCATTTCTAGATGCAGAGACCAACTGTCAAGAGCCAGCAGCTTTAGGCAAAGGGAAATGTGGCAACACCAACAATACTTTCTCTAATAGCTCTTCTGGCTCCATCCAGCCTTTTCTATCCAAGTGTCCAACTTCACAGGGTTATATTTCATACTAATGAACTAAACTACAAGGTAAAGAAAGAGCCACTTCTTTCAGTTTCTCCCTCTGTAATCCAAGACTTCTGGTGGAATTCAAAGTTGAGTAAATAAGTAAATAAATAACTTTATCGTCATTGTACGTGTATACATAGTATACCCATACAACGAAATTCACTTAACACCCAAAGACCAGGTCCAACATACATAACAATCCCCAAACACACTCCCACCCACCACAATTCTCCACCCCTAAACCACCCAAACATCCACACAACAGACCAAGTAATACTGTCCAACAGCTCACTGATGAGTAAGATTAAAACATCACTGTTGATAGATGAAGGTGGCTATGTGACTAGAGGAAAACCAGCTACTGGCTTTTTGAAGCAGCTTGTACTAATGAAATATAGGGGACCCATCTAAAGGCAGTGCCGGTTCTCTTAAGATGACTCTGTCTTGGTCAAATACATCCATCAGCTTTTTTGCTGATGCCTGATAAATTAGGCTAACCTTGAGAGTGATGAGTTGAATTTTTTTAAAAAATTAGTTTACAGAGAACAGTTCCTATTTCATAACAGCAGTCCAGAAGCAACATGACTGCACATGAAGCATATTTTAGAAACTGTGACCTTAAATTAACAAATGGGCACCACCAGCGACCCAAAGTTTCTCATAACCGATGACAGAAGAAAATGACTTACTGTGTAGGAGTACTTCTGTGGTCATCAGTACTCTAATATATGTATGTAATTTAAAATTAGTATTATTTAGAATGAAGAAGGCAAATCTGTTGGGAAGGAAAGTTATTATGATGGCAATAATTCATAATTTAGTTGGCTTTCAGAAAAGCATCCAAGCAATCGCAGCCTCACATCTTAATCTAAGCTGTTTGTGATTACTGAACAACAGATTGCTTGCCAGCCATATTTCAAAATAAAGTTTTGACAGGGCAGTTTTGATGGATCTTTAACATATTGCTGGAGTTTGCACTACTTTCTCCATGTCCTTGCTTTTATGTAGCTAATTGGTTGGTACACGTTCAACCCTTGATAATATTTTCTACCACGCCAGAGAAGTCTTTTGAAACATAATTAAATCTGGAATTCACAATACAGTCTTAAGTACATTTAAAGTCCCGTTGACTTAATTGGAGAGAAATGTTCTTAAGGTTATGCAAGGCTGCAGCCCAAGCATTTGAAGTTAGCATAATTACAGATAATGGAATGAATCAACAGACAATCACGAGAACACATTTTTGTTAAAGAATCAACGAGTTGGATAGGATCTTATAAAGCATCTGATTGGAATTCCTAACTGATGCACAATCCGCCAGCAAAGGAAGGCCCACCGCCTCTTAAGGCAGGATGGAAGAATCCTGTAGATGTATCATGTCTTTGTAATATTAGCTTTAATTGCAAATCTGTTGTAGAGCATATGGGAAGCAGGTAACTTCCAGAGCTCTATCAGGTGAATCCTGCAATCCTTATCTTAATTTTCAAGGACTGAATTTCAGTTCAGACACAGCAAAAACGTCTAAAGGTGCACATATGTTTTGCTTTCAAGAAACACTGCCAATCACTTTGTTCACATCTGATCATCTCCAGCTAGATCAATATGCAGGAGTTATTAACAGTTATGAAAGCTACATTAAAGACATTTTGGCAATTTCTTGACTCTCATCTAGTGATATTTCAGATTTCTCAGAGCCAAGGACAAGAACAATAGTGGTGATGTAATGATATCAATGGAGAGGACAGGACCGAATTCTGTGGCCCTTTAAATAATTTCTCAAGATTTTTTTGGATTAATATTAAAAAGGTATGTTAAACCTGCTAGGTCTTTAATATTCTCATCTCCCCCCTCTTTCTTTTTGCCTGAAATCATGAGAAATCCATTGCTAGGGGATTTGTCACATTGAATTTCCATGAGGCTGTTTTAAGAATGCTTAAAGCCAGGAAGGCAACAGTCGCAATTGCATTTCCCCACTGTTTTTGCTTCCTCTCCCACCCGAGCGGCTCTCCAAAGCGAGAGGCTTCATCCTCCATTGACAGAGAATTGTTCTTTTCTTGCCAAAGGCAGAGAGTCACATAACATAGCATGTCTATGAAGCCAACACTGTTGCTCCCAGAGGCAAAATATTTCTCACTTCAATAATAAATTGTGTAGTCAGACACCTGACAGACTTAAGGGCAAGATGCTAGCTGCTTCTGCTCACTCTGTTGATTTTTAAATAAGGTCATCACTAGGTGCCAAAATAAATGAAGGACTATTTTTTAAGAATGCTGCCAGGGAGCCATTCACAACCCTGCTCAATAACCCTCTTTGGATAACATCTTCCCATAAAGTTCAAATTTAGCAGTCAGGATTGACCACAACGGAAGGAATTGCTTCATAATTTCTCGCAAACATTTTAGACCATGAGGGAATCACTCATCTCAAGCAAACTGACTGGTAACTTTCCCAACAGCATTTTTCAATCAGTGGTCAGCAATTTACATAAACACTTAATTAAAGGGGGCTGATGGTGTTCATCCTTGTGTCAGCTGCCTGCCACCATATTTTCATTGCAGCAACACCACGTTTAGATATCGGACAGGTGAGAGAAGGTTTCCTATCCATTAGAAGGAGAGTCAATGTAATAATGATCTGTTGTTCTGGCTGTGGTACAAGATATAACTATTCCAAGTGGTACTATTGGAGTTACAACACACTGATGATGTTACCTACTTAGGGTAATGAAACATCTGGAAGAAAACAAGCAAGCTCAGAGAGCACCAAGGACCCCTCAGTTACAATAATATAGCACCCAGTGTTCATATCTGTGCTTGGGGTGGGGCAGTGGTGGGTTGCCCCCGGTTCGGACCGGTTCTATAGAACTGATAGTAAAACCGGCAGGAGGCTCCAACGTCATCAGGAAGCTTCTGCGCATGAGCAGAAGTGCAGGCGGGCGGCCCCGTTGCAAACCGGTAGTAAAAGTAAGTAGAACCCACCCCTGTTCAGATAGTGGGATTTTAGGGCACATACCCACAGAGGTACAGAGGGAAAGAAGTTAAATCTGACTCTAAAAAAAGCATTTTTTTATTCCAAGGAAAGTGTGAATATTTTGCAGATCCTCCCAGAAGGTTCCCTTTGCAACCCAAATTCTGTTGTATTATGATGACCTGATGCTCTTTGATGGTTAACCTTTGAGTGCATGTTTGGCCTGTTCATATCCCCAGAGAAATTAATAATGCTACTGATAGCCCGTAGGGTGTTACTTTTGGTTCAGCCACAGCTTTCCAGTTTGAAGTTAAAAGTCAACAAAATTAGAGGCAATACATCTGTTGGGGGGGAAACTGGATCTTTAGACAGTATTTAACCATTAATTTTCCAAGCTGATGCCCCATTTCTAGGCAACCCTGTTTCCAACGTGATCAGGGAATTTGCTTCTCCCTCCTCAGTATTGAGGAACAAATCTCAAATGTTGATTTCTACTGCTCCCAATGTTTTTCACATAGATTGCCAGATGAGCACTGCACGGAGAACAATGTTCCTATTTCAGCTGGCATCATCTCTGTTCTGCAATAAGAAAACCCTGGTTTTCATAAATTCTCAATTCAGATAAATATTCCAAGAAGATATATTTATCATCATCCATTTGCATCTTCACATTTGGATTTCCAATTCGAACTGTAGACTAGGTGCCTTATTGTTTGTCTTGGTGAACATCCCTTTATAACCCATCGGTGGGATCTGGATTTATTAGAGCAAAACCCAAGAAACTGGCAAGATTTAAATAAACACAGCTAATTTCCACAGAGTCTGACTATGATTTGTTTTGAAATGCAAAATTTTTATACTGGAATTAATTTTGGAGGGCATCATTCTATAGTGAAAGCAAATATCAAACTCCATTTCTGGGAAAGAGAGAGAGGAAAATAATTAAGAACTCTAAGGAGAGTAGTGGCAAAGCTTTTGTAAATAACATGAAGGAGCATTTTATCATGCCTCGTGGACATGTAAAAAAAAAAGTTTAAAAGCTTTGGATACAAATGCATACATTAATTCAGAAGATTTTAAAGATTCAAATACATTTGAAACCTGAGAATTTTAGAACATAGGGTTGGAAGGGACGTTGAAAGTCTTTGAGTTCAACTCCCTGCCCATGGCAGAAGATCCTATACCATTCCTCACAAATGGCTGTCTAGTCTTCTCTTGAAAACCTCCAGTCATGGAGTACCCACAACTTTCAGACAAACCATTCCACTGATTAATTGTTCTCACTATCAAGATATTTCTCCTTAGCTCTAGGTTGTATGTCTCTTTAATGATCTTCCACCTGTTACTTCTTGTTCTGTCCTCAGGTGTTTTAGAGAATAGATTGACTCCCCCCCTTCTCTGTGACAGCCCCTCAAATACTGGAAGGCTGCGATCATATTACCCCTAGTCCTTCTTTTTGTTAGACTAGACATACTTTTTTTTTTAAAATTTGATTTATATGCCGCCCTTCTCCGAAGACTCAGGGCGGCTTACAATGTGCTCAGCAATAGCCTTCATCCTTTTGTATCTTTATACAAAGTCAGCTTATTGCCCCCACAATCTGGGTCCTCATTTTTACCTACCTTAGAAAGGATGGAAGGCTGAGTCAACCTTGAGCCTTGGCGAGATTCGAACCCTGCAGTAATTGCAGGCAGCTGGTCTTAATAACCAGCTTAATAATAGGGTGCCTTAAACCCCTGTACTACCAAGGCTCTTTACTTAGTTCCCCCAACTGCTCATTGTATGGTTTAGCCTCCAGACCCTTTATTATCTTTGTTGCTCTTCTCTGAATTCTTTCTAGGGTTTCTTTTGTTTGGAACTAATGGACAAGCAGCTTTAAAATAATCATGAAACTGCATTTTTATATATGAAACTGCAGTGGGACTACTATGCACTCAAAAGTGGGTAAGTTTGACAATACCCCCAATGAAGGAATGGTTGGTGAAAATGATGGAACTTGCAAAGATGGCTAAATTAACTTTAATTAGAAGGGGGGGGAAGGAAATTTACATTCATTGCTGATTGTAGAGCTCTTATAAACATTTTGCATAAAATGCAAAAATACATTTATGATTTGTGGTTTTGGCGATTAAAAAAATCACCAAATTTTCACCCTGGATAATAGAGAAGTGCGAGTTCCCTTTTGTAATGGTACAATAAGAAATACCTTTGTAATTGTAGTTATATTTGCTGCAAAAGGAAATTCAAAGCATCTTTCTATTTCTTTTTATTCTTTCTTTCTGCATTTTTGCCTTTCTTTTCCTTTTTCTGCCTTTATTTTTTATTAGTTTGTGTTGGTTTTTATGCTCTTTATAAAATGTTTAATAAAAAATGTTATTAAAAGAGATTACTAGCAAGGCTTCAAGATGTCACCAGCTCTTTCCCATTCTCTCTGGTGGGAATGAGCCTCACCAGTAAGGCCATAAGGTTGGAAATATATTCTGTACAGGTAGTCTTTGCTTACTAACCATCTTGTGTATTATGTGGAGTGTGTAATGTGTAGTGACTGTTCGACAGTCTAAAAAAACCCCAACTTTGTGACCAATCTTTGCATTTTTATGACCATCACACCATCCTACAAGTCATGGGTTCCTTGTTCAGTGACTTCTGCTTCCCAACCAGCTTGCAGCAAGCAGAGTTAATTGAGAAGGCAGAAGTACAATCTTAAACTACAGTCATATGAAATTTTCATTTAGCAACTGGGATGGCTTTGCTTAATCGCCAAAGGGGAAGTGAGTTTTTAAATCTGTTGTGGTTGTGTGATTTTCTGCTTATCGATGGTGACACATAGTGACAGAGTTGCTGGTCCCATTACGGTTGCTACGTGAGGACTACTGTAGACGCTTGCTTCCCCAACTGCTCTTTGACTCCAACAATAGTAATGTCGTCGTCCTTGTCCTCCTCCTCCTCCTCCTCCTCCTCCTCCTCCTCCTCCTCCTCCTCCTCCTCCTCCTCCTCCTCCTCCTCCTCCTCCTCCTCCTCCTCCTCCTCCTCCTTTTGGAGGACTAGATGTCAACATGGCTCAGTTCAGAGGTGGGTTTCAGCAGGTTCTGACCAGTTCTGGAGAACCGGTAGCGGAAACTTTGAGTAATTTGGAGAACCAGTAGTAAAAATTCTGACTGGCCCTGACCCCATCTATTCTCTGCCTCCCAAATCCCAGCTGATCAGGAAGAAATGGGGATTTTGCAGTAACCTTCCCCTGGATTGGGGAGGGAATGGAGATTTTGCAGTATCCTTCCCACGGAGTGGGGTGGGGAATGGAGATGTTACAGTATTCTTCCCCTGCCATGCCCATCAAGCCACACCCACCAAGCCATGCCCTGCCCACCAAGCCACACCCACAGAACCGGTAGTAAAAAAATTTGAAACCCACCATTGGCTCAGTTGCAAGGTTTTCAGTGTTTTCACGACCTGTTCATTGTATGGTAAGAACTAGCATTTAGTCCCATGGAAATCTTGGTCTGTTTTGAATGAAATTTAAATCTCCAGATCTTAGCTGATTGGGTCACCTTTTTTGGTATTTCCACAACATACTATGTAACTAATTAAACATATTATGGTAAAGAGCCAACAATTTTTTTATGCACTATACTTAATCTGTTTTCTGAATTAACTTTTTTCTGAAATAATACAACACATTAAAGCATAAACTAATTTAAAAAAAACAAGTTTAATATTAACCAAGCCAAGCATATTATGCAAGTGCATCAGTTATATCTCTAACTTGGTTAAGTGTGTTGTGGGGACACAGTTATTTGGAAATACTTGATAGTATATTTTCTACTCTGTGATCTACTGTTGCAGAGCAATAAGTCAGTTTTCATTTTCAAAAAATATCAACATGAGTACAAGGTGGTCAAGTACCTAAATCTGATTTAAACAATACTTTAGGGAGCTACATTTCTTTCACACTGCTTCTGCAAAATCTTTTTTTGACAGGAAACCAGCTACTGCAAGTACATATTATGTCGCCTAAAGCAGTGCAGTCCATCTGGCACCAAGCTTCAAAAATTACATCATCCAGTCTGTTTCTCCTTCATGAATTAGAAATAATGTTGATTAGCACTCTACCATTCATTTATTTATTTGCAATACTGCAACTTCAAGACACAAATTGTAGAAGATACCTGTGGGAAAAGAATCCATAATTTGAATAGTCTAGTCCAGCCCAGTCCCATCTAGACTAATTATCCCCCAAATGTCTTCTTCCCTATTGACATTAACCATGGCAATTTTTTCCATGAATTTTGGGCTACTTATATCCTCATGTTGTGCACACTTGGCAAAGCATAGGAATACAATAGCAAACATAAAATTTGACCAGTCATAACATGCCTTAGTTAGTTTCACAAGTGTCTATGTGTATTATAGTTTGTGATCATAATCAGCTGCCTTATGCCAAGTCAGATTAATCCAGAATTTGAAAGTGAATCTAGGGTAGAACAAAATTTGTGGCACTGTTGTGCAGTCATCCTATGGATTTGGCTTTTAATTTCTTAAGTCAACACAAACGAAGACTCCAAACTGACCTGCAATAGCTATAACTTCTCAGCAGAGTTTCTCTGATTTCTATCTTGCTGTAGGTTAACTCTCAAATGCATATTTTAAAAATGAAATAAATACACAGAATAACAAAGTTTAGGCTTATCCAGCCTCTTGGTTATTGATGGGGATTCCTTAATTAGCCAGATTAATCCAGATCATTTTTATCAAATGGAAAGAATAATCCTTTATAAGACAGACAGCAGTCCTACTTTTAAGTACGTGCAAGAAGCATAGCCTCAACATAAGTGTTTAAAAAATCTATCTTGAATATAGATATAACTCACAGGTGAGCATTTAACTGATTCTCTGATTAGTCTTGGGATAGCAATATTTATCATCCTCAAGAATTTGTTTGTCTCATTCTCCATGTCAGCGTTCCAAGTAACGCAACCATAGAAAATGAACTCCGGGGCACTCGATCTCTTCAAAGAACAGTTTATTGGATACATCATTTTGGCACAAACTGGTGAAAGCCAACTCTGAGGTTTCCCACGGCTTTCACCTAATTAATAGTAAATGTGTTCCCCTTCTCCCTAAGTCACTGGTCACATTGTCCAATCCAGGTGCTGGCCAGTTGCTGGGTTACCAGCTCCTCATCTGGCCAGTCACCTGTGAGAATGTCCTTGGCTCCCACAGGAAAACTTTATTGTTTTGGCTACAAAACCCCATCTATTTCCCCCCTCCCACTGCTGTGTGGCAATCCTGAAGCCTCCAAGATGGCTTCGACCAGGCTCACTTCAGGGTTGACACCCCACTTGTTAAAAAAAGGTTGTGGTTTGCTCAGAACACTTGATACTTGTCTGCAGTTTTTATCTATCCTAACAGTTCAATATCATTCTCAGGCCCACGAAAAGTACATAAAATGCCTCACGTTGCTGACATTGGTATTAATAGGAAAATTATAATATTTATATTCTTGACAAACACACTTTGTTTGCTGAGTTTAGACTTGGTGAGGCTCTAAGCTATATAAAGCTTTGAAACTCTTGTTAAAAAGTTACACCAAAAGGTCTCATAAAGGTGCGTACCAAATAAGGATCTTGGGATGCTTAAAAAAATCGTAAACACACACACACACATGTATTTTTTAAATGCATAAAATCCATTTAAAACTATACATAAAAATTTGCTACACAAGATTTTAAAGATTACAGTCACATAAAAGCCACATAAAATTCTAAAAGCCAAAAAAGAAACCACAAAAAACCCTGAACAAACTTAAATTTTGTGAGGCCTTGCAGATTGCTCTGCAGATTGTGGGGCCCTAAGTTGTAGCTTGTTTATCTTATGCCTAAATCTGGCACTGCACTTGGTTTACAAAATGTTATGGCCCAATAATGTAAAAATGCATATTTTAGCATTTTCTCATAAGACTAATTAGAAGCCATTAGTATATTATTTTAATTATTAGTATATTGTTTATTATTATTAGACTGATTAGTGTGCTATGTAAATAGATTTGTATTTTCTACTGAAGACTTTATTAAATTAATAATATAATGTTATTCTGTGCTGTTATTTTTTTTTAATTTATTTTTATATGCCGCCCTTCTCCGGAGACTCAGGGCGGCGTACAATGCACTAAGCAATAGCCTTCATACTTTTGTATATTTTATACAAAGTCAGCTTATGGCCCCCACAAACCGGGTCCTCATTTTACCCACCTTAGAAAGGATGGAAGGCTGAGTCGACCTTGAGCCTGGTGAGAATTGAATTCGCAGTAATTGCAGGCAGCTGGATGTTAAATGCTGCCTTAGTAGGAGGCATTAGCCTCCTACGCCACTCAGGCTCCTATGTCCTTTCAAGTGAATGTTTTGGGGTCCCTACCTTATGAATCTAGAGACTCTAGAAAGAGTGCAGAGAAGAGCAACAAATATATTAGGGGACTGGAGGCTAATTCATATGAAGAACAGTTTCAGGAATTGGGTATGTCTAATTTAATGAAAATAAGTATTGGAGTGACATAATAGCAGTGTTCCAATATCTAAGGGGCTGCCACAAAGAAGAGAGGGTCAACCTATTTTCCAAAGCACCTGAAGGCAGGACAAGAAGCAATGGATGGAGATTTCTAAATTGTTCTATCAGGAAATTTCTTTTTAGAAATTTCCTGATAGAACAATTAATCAGCAGAACAAAAGTTGTGGATGCTCCAACACTGGAGGTTCTTAAGAAGAATTAGGACAACCATTTGTTTGCAATGTTACAGGGCTTCCTACTTGGAAGTTACTAGAAGACCTCCAAGTTCCCTTCCAACTCTGTTAATCTGTTAAAATTCTGTTATCATCACTTGTTAAATTGTCTGATTGGCAAGGGCATTCCATTTTCAAGAAACTATGGGCAAAAAGAGTAAATCCTATTATTAACTCCTTGTCATCATTTTTGTTTATTTATTGTGATTTTCCCTGATGTTGACATGATTCCCTAAAGTTCTGGTGAGTTTTTTTTTAATAAGAAGAATTCATCGAAAATTGCAGACATTCAGCAAAAACAGAAGCAAGAAAGAGATGCATATGGTAAGGTCTGTCAAGTCCCCTGATGTATTAAAGCAACATTAATCATTATCGTTCCAATCTGGGAGCTACTCAGTGATGAGGAGAAATGGTAATTGATTGCTATTCCTTCTGTCAGCTGTTCTTGAAGTCTGATACAGAAAGACTCTTTACTCAGAGGAGCAATGCCCCTGTGACTCTGGGCACACCAAAACAACAGAACATGTTCTTGTCCAGTGCCTAATCTATTAGCATTCATACTAGTCTCTCATCTCACCATTACTCCATAAATACCTAGGGCATACAGGACAATTTTATACCACCCTTTGCTTGCAAAATCTAACCTTCCTATAACATGCAGTGTTGCCACATTCTATACAGCAGCTCTACAAATGTTCAGATGATGGCTTGCACTATAAACTAGATTAAATGAGCAACTAGTTCATTCAAAGTACTTTGTAACTTGATAGTTACAGCTTTCCATATACTAACATTTTATGGTGTCTTTCACCCATCTGATACTCCTATCCCTTCTTTAAGATTGTTTTAGAATCTCACTGTGTGTGTGTGTGTGTGTACACACACACTCTTTTAGTTTTTAATTCATACTTTTTGGAGATTTTTTTTTTTACTCTTGATGTCTTTATGTTTTTTCTGTGATTTCATCCCGGCTTTCTTAGGCTGGTGCATAACCACAATAAAGATTTAATTTATTTGATTTATTGAACTGATTGTCATAGATCACAGAGTTCAGGGAAAGTGCAAAATAAGATAATATAACTGGGAGATCAATGCTGCAATGGATGAAGACAATTGCTGTGGATTCTCCAAGCCAACCTGTGGCCAATGGCAATCCAAACCTCTTCTAATTGTTCTCCACTGCATCGACTGGGGTCTCTGGGTTTCAAAACCCTAGCTGTGATCTTTTAAAGGTTATTTGAGCAAGTAATGACTAAACAAACCTAAAGTGGCTACTATGCTGTTAAGAAATAAGAAATCATTTGAGGGCACAGGTGTTTTTGATGAAGAGCGGAGCTGGATCAGAGAACATCCAAATATGGTTTTGACCAAAATGAACTCAAAATACATTAAAGCAAGCCTGAATTTTGGTATCTTTCTGCCACTGATGTGTAATACCAGCTTTGCACAGGTCCAGTAAAAGACCACTTCACTAATTTCTGATGCAAAAAGATGGATGACCCTTTTTATCTTATTGATTTATTAAACTTATATGGTGCCCATCTTGCTATCCAGTAATCCTGTCAATTTACATGACCCTTGCTGTGTGCGCGCACTAATGGATGCCAACTCAAAATGTAGCATTGCTGTTGCTCCTGCACTGAGATATATTCCTTTGCCCCTACACTATAATTACAATTACAGCTTTAAAGGCATCTTACTATCAAAGAGCATTAACCATTTTCTGTAATGTAAAATGAGGCCTTTTTCTGCCGTAGCCAGAACATCTAGAGCTATAAGCTTGATTGTATGAGTAATGGTACGTATTCAATTTGGAACAGCCTAATTCTTGATGATGGGATTAGTTGTTTAGATTAAGGGCTAAGCTTTCATTAAGATGATAAACCACCTTCTAGACTCTTCCACTTCAGGTGGATGGTATGCATGTAAGAAAATCAGCTGACTGGAGACACCATGAAGAGAACATAATCATGACTCCACAAAGGAAAATACCTTTGTGAGAAAAGAGTCCAGCCTTGATGCTTTCTGCCCATCCCTCATGGAAGCTACTTGGTCGTGGTGTCCTCCCATAAAGACATGAAATGGAAGACTGATCACCTCAAGGAGAATTGGACCAAACCTCCCCCTGCTTTCTCATCTGTGCATCACATGTAGCCCCAAATACTACCAGAGCCTTGGTAGTACAGTGGTCTAAGGCACCCTGTTATTAAGCTGGTTATTAAGACCAGATGCCTGCAATTACTGCAGGTTTGAATCTCGCCAAGGCTCAAGGTTGACTCAGCCTTCCATCCTTTCTAAGGTAGGTAAATTGAGGACCCAGTTTGTGGGGGCAATAAGCTGACTTTGTATAAATATACAAAAGAATGAAGGCTATTGCTTAGCACATTGTAAGCCGCCCTGAGTCTTCGGAGAAGGGCGGCATATAAATCAAATTAAAAAAAAAAAATTCTAGGTTTTTCAGATACCAGAACACCCTATTAAAATTTGGCAGCAAATGCCTCAAACCAGCAGTGTCATTTCTTTCTGATTTTTTTTTTTTTTGAAAAATCTAAGGAAATATGATGTGCTGTTTAGGTGAGGACCAATTGGTGTAGTGATTAAGACATTAGCCTAGAAACTGGAAGACCATGAGTTCTAGTTATGCCTTGGACATAAAAACAGGTGGATGGCTTTGGACTAGTCACTCTCTCTCTCAGCCTAGAGAAGAAACAATGGTAAACCACTTGCTAAAAAAACTGTACAGATTTGTTCAGGCAGACTCTGAAAATTGGACAGGATTGGAAGGGGGGGAAGTGTTTGGGTAGGTGATGCTCCACATCTTCAGCATCTGGCAACATCTGGGTAACATTAGGAATTTGTGAAAAACATCCCAGGTGAAGATAGTGCTGTGAGAAGAGAAATATATCCATTGGAAGGTTGCAGGTAATAAGGCCTAGGAGTGGGCTTGCAGGCCTCACTGAACCAAAGTTTTAAACTAACATAATTACAAAATGTACCAGACATATTTCTAACATGCTGACTTGTGTGCTGCATTTTCTGCAAAGTACGTGGTTTTGAGATATATTTGGAATCAGAACGTTGAAACTGTGAGAAATAGGGAACTGAAAGTAGCCAATGGATAGAGGTTTGAGATGTACACAGATGTTTGCAGACAGTGACGGTCAGTAAGAATGTAAGAAAGAACGAGTAAGTGAACCTATGGAATGTGTATGTCAGTAAAAAAAAATATAAGAAATGTGGCTTGAGATGAGAATGGTGTCCTTTGCCCGATAGCAGTCCTTGTAGGACTTGCTATGTGTCATTGGACCCCATTGCAATGGTTTAATAATTTTTGTTGTGCAATTGCATTGCTATGTTGGCTATTCATGTTCCAAATTGCTCATGAAACAAATCTCTGAATCTTAAAGTAAGATTTATTGCTTGTGGTTTCCTCTTGGGTTTTTTATTGGGGTATTTTTACGGCAGTGCCAAGCCCTTTCCTCGCGGTTGCCAAGGAAACTGCCAAGGAAACACCATGAAGTTAGCAGGAGGAGTTAAGTTTGCTTCAGAAGAGATGTTGGCTTCTTACCTATCAATTTTTTTAAGGCCACTGCGAAGTCTGATTTTACCTCTTTGTATAATGTCACGGTATCATTCCCCAAGGCCTTGACCCCTGAAAATAATGCTTGAAGTTGAGCGATAATCACCCTGGTACATGCAGAAGAGATGTAGCTGAGAGGGAAATAGTATTTTGAATAGCAAACAGGCTGTAGACTAATCTTGACACCAGCATCATTTGGCTAGGCTGAATCAACTTCAGAGCAGCCGTGATAGACTGAGATAGAAGGTGACTGTGAGGGGGGTAGAGTGGGGGAATCCAGCTTTGTATAAACAGTGTGAAATTTTGCTAGCTGTCAGTGACAGCAAATGTAGGCTGTTGAGGTTTTTTGGTGGCAGTGGTGGTGAGAGTAATAATGTAGAGCAGGGGTGAAATGCGCCCGATCCGGTAGCAATGGCTACCGGTGGGTGATTCGGAGAACCGGTAGCAAAAATCCCTCCCCCCCATGCCCAGCTGAGCCGCGCAATCATCAGAGGCTTTTAAAAATTATTTTTAAAAGCATTTTTTCTACAACCTCTTCAGCTGACGAGGTTGTAGAAAAAATGCTTTTAAAAGAAAAAAAAGCCTCTGACGATCAGGCAACTCAGCTGGGTTGCCTGATCGTCAGAGGCTTTTAAAAGCATTTTTTTACAACCTCTTCGGCTGAAGAGGTTGTAGAAAAAATGGTTTTAAAAGTTTTTTTTTAAAAAAAAGTTGGCCACGCCCACTCAGTCACATTACCCCCCCCCCCACTGATGTAGAGATATTTGACTCAGATAAAGAGACTATTCCTTATTGTTAGATCTGCTGTAGGCTAGACTAATTTTGCAAGTTTGATCATTAATGGGGAGAACGGACTTGAGGCTTAAAAAAATGGACTTCTGTGCTACAAGGCAACTGGACTGGTGGTGGCATTATTGCCTTCTCTATCTTCACCCCCATCTTCAATGGTTTATGGCTTCCTAGGAATGAATCTTCTCTCATTTCTCCATACAGGTAGTCCTCGACGTACGACCACAATCAAGCCCAAAATTTCCATTGCTAAGTGAGATATTTGTTCAATGCATTTTGCCCCATTGAACGGCTTTTCTTGCCACTATTGTTAAATGAATCACTGCAGTTGTTAAGTTAGTAACACCGTTGTTAAGTGAATCGGGCTTTCCCCATTGACTTTGCTTGTCAGAAGGTCGCAACAAAGGATCACATGACTCCGGGATACTGCAACCGTCATAAATATGAGTCAGTTGCCAAGTGTCTGAATTTTGATCACGAAAACACAGGGATGCTGCAGTGGTTCTAAGCGTAAAAAATGATCGTAAGTCACTTTTTTCAGTACCATTGTAACTTTAAACAGTCACTAAACGAACAGTTGTAAGTCGAGGACTACCTGTATTGACTTATTATTAACTGTAAGAAGAACAGTAAAGTAGATATTGGATGAGTCTTTTCTACCCACTATAGTTAAAAGAAGACTGATGGGTTTTAGATGGTTAGCGTGGTAGCTTTTTCTAGCCTTATCTTGAATCGGGTGCAAAATTAAGACCCAAGATCTCAGCAAAATAAATGCACCCTGATCTGATAGTTATGTGTAGCTGCTGCTTTGAAAGTTCTAGCATCTGGAATAATTTATCGATTAACTGGTGTCTAAGGAGAATTATACACTACATTTTTTTGTTGGATTATCATAATACATTTTTAAATTACATGTACTTGCTGATACTAATTAATCTTGCAGAAGTATTACATAAGTGGAAGTAAACAGTAATTGAAGGGACTCTTTCTGTCATTCAAATTAACCATTACAAAGAGAGATCTCTCAAAATGATGTACAATCTTGAAAATATATTAAATTATTCAGGAGCAAAGGGATAACACATTTACATATTACCCAAACAATTAAATTCTGTGTATGAGTTGGGATATTGTATTGTACATACAATTATAGACTTATGAATACATTTGTAGAGATTTGGTCTTTGATCAGGATTGGAGATTTGAATTTGAATCTTTGTTTAGCCACCAAATTCACTAAATAACTTCATTTTAAAATCTCTGAATGAGTTGGAAAGGTCATCTAGTTCAATGTAGTTGTGCCTCTAACAAATGACTCTCCAATCTCTGCATTAATCCTTCCAGCAAAGGGCCTATCATTTAACTACTTTTACCATTAAAATGTTTCTTCTAATATTTAGAAT
The DNA here is from genome assembly GCF_059756535.1 of Pantherophis guttatus. Classification (NCBI taxonomy): domain Eukaryota; kingdom Metazoa; phylum Chordata; class Lepidosauria; order Squamata; family Colubridae; genus Pantherophis; species Pantherophis guttatus. The sequence continues at coordinate 158,124,194 of NC_142063.1, forward strand.
ATTTATTTCCTGCCGTTTTATTCCCCATAGCTATAAACTCTTCCTTAGATCAACAAGGATCCATTCCATCTTTTGCTGGCAGTTTAATAGAGGTTTGAAGATCTAATCCAGTGGTGGGATTCTGCCGGTTCTAGGCAGTTCGGCTGAACCGTTTGTTAAATTGCTGGCTAGTCCCGCCCCTTGCCCCGCCCCTCCGCACCACTATTTATTGCCAATAAATAGTGGTGGGCAGGGTGGGGCGAGGGGCGGGCGAGCCAGCAATTTAACAAACGGTTCGGTGTTTTTTTGTAATTTATTGGCCCCACAGCACACCGAACCGTTTGTTAAAATGCTGGCTTGCCCGCCCCTCGTCCCATCCCGCCTCTCACCTGCACGGCGCCAGCCTAACCTAGCCATCCAGTCACTGGGGGAGATGCGCGACTTTTCTCCTCCCCGGAACACTGGCTGCCCAGGCTGCAGCCGAAGCTCCGCATTGTAATGGGCTCCAGGAGGAGGAGGGGCGCCGTCTGCCCCATTGCGAAGCTCAGTAAGAGCAACCAGAGCTGGCTGCAGGCACAGCCAGGTGGGCGCACGTGCAGTGGGGCGCAGGCTTAAGGTGCCGCTTCCAAGCCGAGGGGTGACCCGATAGTGCGGTAGGTGCGCTGCCACCTGGACGCGAGAAGAGAAAGAGATGGAGAGAAAGAGAGATGAAGGAGAGAAATGGGGCGAGAAAGAGAGATGGAGAGAAAGATGAAGGAGAGAAAGAGGGGGGAAGAAAGAGATGGAGAGAAAGAGATGAAGGAGAGAAAGGGGGGAGAAAGGGGAAGCAAGAGAGATGAAGGAGAGAAAGAGGGGGGAGAAAGAGAGATGGAGAGAAAGATGAAGGAGAGAAAGAGATGGAGAGAAAGAGATGAAGGAGAGAAAGGGGGGAGAAAGAGAGATGAAGGAGAGAAAGGGGTGGGAGAAAGAAAGAGATGGGAGAGATGAAAGAGACACACAGATACCTGTTTAAAAGAAAATACTAGGAGCCACAAAACCTGGGTGGGAGTAAGTGAGATGGAGTTGGCAATGCCCACCCAGGTTTAAGGTTGTGTTTAAGTTTTTACATGTGTTTAAAGATTGAGTGTTTAAAGTTGCAGACCCCTGACCTACCCCATCCGATAGCTTCACCCTGCAGCCAGTCCTGAAGGCCTGCACCCGCCTCCCACCTGGGCAGCAGCGGCCTACCTACCCCAGTTGTATCACCTTGCCCTGCAGCCGGCCCGAATGCCCACCTCGGACTGCCTCCAACTGCTCCAGCTGGTCATTTTTATTTAATTAATTTAATTAAGTATGCTGCAATGGGCATAAATGATGACTGGTCAAAAGTGCGAGGACCTGTCAGAAATCACTTTTTTCAGCCCTCTGGGTAGTCCCTACGTGCATAGGGGACTACTCAGAGGGCTGAAAAAGTTATTTTTGACCGGTCCTCGCACTTTTGACCGGTCCTCGCACTTACAACTGTCCTCACATTTTACGTTTTGCGCCCTATCTTCTCACCATGGTGAAGAGAACTAGTTGTGAAATGACTGACACGGTTGTTAAGAATGCTGCAACGGGCAGATATGTGAGGATGGTTATAAGTGTGAGGACCAGTCAAAAGTGTGAGGACCAGTCAGAAATGACTTTTTTCAGCCCTCTGAGTAGTCCCTATGCACATAGCCATGCCCACCCAGTCACATGACCAGCTAGCCACGCCACCTGGTCACATGGCCAGCTAGCCATGCCCACCTGGTCACATGGCCACCAAGCCACGCCCCCAACTAAGCCACGCCCACAGAACCGGTTGTTAAAAAAATTGAATCCCATCACTGATCTAATCTATTCTTAGATTAGGATCCATCAGGAATTCAGCTAGAAATCCAGAGCTCCACTCAAGGGTGGCTCATTTCATTTTTTTAAGGGGAGGAAATGTACATTTACAGAGAAATATCTCTAAGACTGAAATCCAGAGTCTAAAATCAAGCATTTAGTCCACTATGTATTCTGCAATATGTATTCTTGTGGTACAGTTCAAATAAAATAACTTCTATGTCCACCTGAGCAGCTTGATATAAGATGCAACGTATGATGAATTAGAGGTAGAAGGGTTGAGGGGGAAAACTGGAAATGAGATTGGATTAAAAAGAAATAATGACACCATTATTATCACTATCATTACAACTATTCAGTTCATCATTGGCAGCTTGGCAGTAAACGATATAATTGGGTTTCCATATATTAAAAGTTCGCTTTGATTAATTTTGCCTTTAGTATTAAAGCAACTCAATTGGGTATGTATTAAATATAGAAAAATCAAAGCCTCCCTGGAGTAATCTTTAATAGAAAAATCTGAAAGAAATTATTCAATTAAAGTGGTGATAGTGAAAGATGCCCCCGGTTAAAAATTCATACATATATTTTTAGTGATAGCATACCTCAAGCAAAACTTTGTGTGTGTACATTTGTGTTATTCAGCAGTTTATAAATCACAGTGCGGCAACCTGTGATTTCATTCACTGTTGAAATATGAACCGAAAGTGCTGAAATAAAATTCCGTTTCTTATCTAACAATGTCAAGTTGAATAATTTTCTCAAGCAGTCTGGTACGAAAATGACTCTCGTTTCACTGACTCACTCAGCCCAAACTGACATTTCATTCTGATTATCCACAAAGGGATACTCTGAAAACACTGTCAACGATACAATATTATACATAATATTATAATGTCTTATTTATACTTATTAATCAACCTGATAGTAAACACTGAAACTTTAAAAAAGACATTTCTTTTTAAAAGACACTGTCAATATGACTAAACTATTTTCCCTTTATACAAAGAACTTCAGCTTCAACTGAGAACCATGCTAATCTTTTACACAAGCCAGGTGAGATATGCAAGAGAATTCTTAGACGCGTGGCATTTTAATGCAGCATTATCAAAAGACCTGAAGAAAGTTAGCACCCCCCTCCTAGAAGAATGAAATATTTTAGGAAATATTAAAAAGGCAGAATATTATATTTCCCTGGATGAGAAAAGGAGAAACATGTTTAAAGACAAAGCAGCTCCCTGCAGCTCCCTGCCCTCCCCACCACCACCGCCTTCAGCTCCAGGGTGATGGGTGTTCTGCTCCAGCTACGGACCCCAAAGAACTCAGCACACAGGAAGTCTGTACAAACCTTAGTTTACTAAATTAAATCATTCTTTTTCAAACAAAGGCTGTTAATTAATTTTCTTAACAGCCTACAAGAATCCAAAGAATAAATAATCGTAATTTTACTATGGTTGGCAGAAAGCCCAGAAGCAATTTGCAGGAAACTGATAAGAGAACTAAGATCCAGACGCGAAGGAGAGTAAACGAAGTTGTTCCTGCAAATTGCCTCAGTCGTTGTCCTTCCTTAAATAAGCTAAGGGAGTGGCCAATTAGCCCCAAGTCTTACTCTCAAGGAGACCTCCTCCTGAGGAGCCACTCCTGCCTTTTGGCAGCCCTGTGCGCCCGTGCATCAAGAAGAGGCTCCTCCTCTTCTTCCTCTTCACTTATGGGAGCTTCTGAAGGTCCTGGCTGAATCCCCGCCTCTGGCACCACATCTTCTCCAGCCTCCTCATTGTCTGACTCGAGTGCAAGCTGCACAGGCTGCTGGCGCAGCACCACACCAGCCTCCTTACTGTCGGAATCAGCTACTAGCTGCACAGGCCGCTGACGTGCCACAACAATGGGATTAAGACATGGCCCTCAGGACATGATAGGATTAGCCCTCTACCCTTATAGCAACAGAACTCACCACATGGCACCTGGGGAGATTAAATCACGCAGCAAGATTCAACCAACCTTGGGACTCAAGACACTACAAAGTTACCCCTGCAAGGCCCCATGGAAGTCTGACAACCAATCAGAATACAGGAACAGGAAGCTCCAAGGTGGGGCCCAAGAGAGGGTATAAATCCCCCCTCCCTCCCTCCCTCCCTCCCTCCGTCTCTCTCTCTCTCTCTCTCTCTCTCTCTCTCTCTCTCTCTCTCTCCCATGTGCTCATTTTGCCCAGGACCTCAAACCATGTGATCCTGTCCACCATTAAACCATCTTTCCAAACAGCTTCCATATTTCCAGTGTCTTTCTCCCCACTTGGAACTGAATCCAGATGGACATTTCGTCCAACAGACATATAGACTTAAACTCTGTGTAAGGTCCTATCAAGGTATAATCAAAGATCCAATCTAACAGCATCTGCTCAACACATAACGTTTTCCTCATCACACAATGATAACCAAATGAATTTAAAATCTAAAAACCAGCTACAGTTCTGCAATCACAGGACAAGACAACCCCCATCCAATGAACCACCCCACCCATAATACAGTTGTCAGCACCACAGATCACACAAGAAAAAAAAAAACCCCAATGTATAGAAAAAACAGCAACAATTTACCAGCCAAATAATCTGCCAACAACGAAATATAAATCACTTAAAAAACAACATCCTGGCTCCAGTAGGACTATCCACCCCTTTTAAGCATCCAACAAGCAGGCAAGACAGAAGGTTATATAATTCATATCAACCAACACTAACATCTCCTGCACTAATGCTGTTATTTAGTTTGGCAATGAAACATCTTCAATCCCCAAAAAAACAAATTAGGGGAATTTCAACAGTACGTTTCTTTTTGCCTAATGATGATGTGCCCTAAAGGTGATAATGAACAGGGAGCAAGATTGCACAGGGTTGCTACACTCCCAATCTCTACATATTGCTGTGTTTTTCTTCACAGACATTACATGTTGACAATTTAAAAAATGCAGAACAGTGAATGAATTATGTAAAGAATCAGTGGCGGGATTCAACCAGTTCGCACCTATTCGGGAGAACCGGTTGTTAACTTTCTAAGCAGTTCAGAGAACCTGTTGTTGGAAGAAATCTTATTTTGTTTTTTTCCACTTTACAGGGCTAATCCTGTAAGGAAGGCAGGAAGAAAACATTCTGGTGGTGTTTTTAGCCTAATCTTTATTGCCCTGCTTATAGAAACTGCCTCTCTGGTTAAACCTTATTACATTGTAACAGTAAGGTGAAGCGCCCATCGACGTGAGTGACATTGAGTTGGCCACACCCACATGGTCACATGATCACCGAGCCACGCCTACCCAGCTGGTCATTAGGGCAGAGAACCGGTTGTTAAATTATTTGAATCCCACCACTGTAAAGAATATATACATGGACTTGGTTTCCCTGGTTCATATTATCTTGCTCGATTCTACAGTCATAGACTTACATAACCAAAAAATATGTCCAACTGAATTTAGAAAGACTAATTTCCAATATATTTAAGAAATATATGCAATGAACTTAAAATATATATTTGCAAGCTTAGGTGGATTTTTACATTTACTGTTTAATTTTACTTCTTTTACCTTCTGTATATTTTAAATGTTTAAATGTTGTGAGTTATCCTGCAAAAAACTGATTTTTAAAAGGTGCCATGGGTTTTTTGTGTTTTTATAATTATGTTTTTATTTTCGGTCTATGACGGAAATAAAATTGATTGATTGAGTAATTGCCCTGATGTAATAAGCTGAAAATGGATATGAACAGAAATTTAAGAATCACACAGTATGTCTCTTAGCTAAATGGCAACAACAAAATGAAAAAAAAAATGTTATTAAATACCCTCTTCCATGCCTTAGCATCATGCTATCAAATCTTCATCCATAAACTTTAATCTCTTTCTTCAGCCATTAGTGCTGCTGATCATTTATTTACTTACAGGGTGCCTGTACTGGTAAAATAAATTAAATACATTAAGAAGTTGCATATATTTGTAATGAGTCACTCAATATAGTCAAAGATTTGAAGTCCTGGTGTGTATCTGTGTATGCATATACAGAGAGAGAGAGACATATGCACACATAGGCAACAAGCTGTACACTAGAGGATTATAATCTGTGTTTTTTATATAAATGCTTTCCATTGAATTGATGTAGTCCTCTACTATTTCTTTCCAGACACGTGTGTCACTTAATTCAAATTGCTTAATTCCAACTGTGCAACCTCTTCGATATCCTGGCTCCATTCCAAAGTGCATGACATCATGACTCCTGAAGAATGATTACCAAATGGTAAAATAAAAAGGAAATGGAGATGTTTTAGCATTCCAGCTAGCAGAAATATTTCATAAATGAAAAGATAATCTATCTTTTACAGTGAACATTTGGCAGTGGGTATTGGACATACGGCTTACAGTGACCCAGAAAACAAAATATAACACGGCAATATGTTCAGGTCAGAGGTAGATGCTGTCTTCTGTGAGGCAGTGTAATATGTTAAATCATGCATAATCACTCTTTAATTGTTCCACCTTAAAAATGTTATGTTATCTAAATCTGACATCCGGATTTGATGGGACAGTCTGATAGAATCAAATCAGATCAATATTTATTATAGTCCAAGACCAGCACAAGTGGTGAGGTAGAGACATTAAAAAGAATACAAATGTAAAATCAATCTCTCTCTCTCTCTCTCTCTCTCTCTCTCTCTCTCTCTCTCTCTCTCTCACACACACACACACACACACACACACACACACAGCTTCCTTGTATGATGAACTAGAGGCACATTGAATCTAACTCAGGATGCTGAATCCCAAAATCAACCAGTAGCCATGGTTTGACAAAATTTTGATCCCTGTGTTATAAAACCGGGAAACACCGTATTTATTTATTTGTTTGTTTGTTTTAGTCATAACATCTCCGGCTATTACAGGCTGGAAAGACTAGAAAGGAGAGGCTGAAACTAAGTAGAGAAAAGTCAGCCTCAGTTTTTTTTACTTATCCTTGAATTAGAGGAAATAAGTTTATGGGGTGCAAGATAAGCCGAAGTAACACTGGGCTAAAAAAATATGTCTTGAAATTCTTAGGAAGTTTTCTTCCCGTGCAAGAAAAGGATTCTCTTTTTCTATTTTCAAGGAGATTGTTTTTTTCTTGGACATGGTTTGGAGCTTTATTGTTGGAGCTGGCAACTGATGCTATAGTGGCTAACTGTTTTTTTTGTGTGTGTGTGTGGTTTTTTTTTTGTTATGCTTCTTTCCATCTTTCTCAATAAAACTGCCCAACTGTCTCAATCCCTCTCAAAGCCCTGTAGATGGCTTCTCTTGGAACTGAATTAAAGTGTGGGAAGCAGGGGTGGTGCAAAGGTGACTATAAAATGACAGAAGGTGTACACACACACATACACACAACCTCATTACTAAATAAATGAACACTATATTCCTTCCATCAGAGAAAAAGTCCAAAGACTTTTTAAAATGTACTTTGACCGCATGGATGTGCCACATACCAATGTACAGTAAATTAATGCTGCCAGTATCCCCTTGAAACTTATTGATAAAATCTAGATTTTTCCAGAATCTTGTCACAAGCACGTCTAGCTAGACTTAAAGGTGAAGAATAGTTCTGCCTGAAGAACTTCTAAGAACAAATGGTCTAATACAGATCAAATGATTGCACTTATGGATCTCTCTTTCAACAAATGGCTAATCTTTTTTACGATGCCAGCCTTTAAGACTGCTGCAACTGGATAAATGGCCAGTTCTGAACCACTGTTTGCTTCTGGGGCTTTGATGGGGAAAAGAATTGTGTCCAATATATGTTCAGTTTTAATTGCTTTGGAATCAGTCCCACTGAATGGGGGATAATTTGAACTTTTCTTTCTTAGACCACTCCATTTGGTCCCGTGGGAAGTAACTCCTATGCTAATGCTCTAGAAAATGCTTTGAAAATGCAGCAAATAGTCAATCAACCTGTATTCAGAATGGACCATTTACCATGTTGGAAATGCTGCTAAGGCACATTTCTGCATATTCGGTGGAAATGCCCATTCAGTGGTAGGTTTTGTAGGAAACCCAAATGCTACTGCTGCTATAATGTTAAAATCCCTTATATTTTCACCAAATTATGTTTATTGGATATCTACAAGGACTGTAGTGGAAATATTAAAGCTAAGCAACTCTTCTTTTTGTTGCAACAAAATGTTGGAAATACCCTTCAAGTTGGTCTAAGATTATCTGGCATGCTGAGATGTGGAATATAACCCTTGCACCAGAGATGGGTTTCAGCAGGTTCTGACCAGTTCTGGAGAACCGGTAGCAGAAATTTTGAGTAGTTTGGAGAACCAGTAGTAAAAATTCTGACTGGCCCCGCCCCCATCTATTCTCTGCCTCCCAAGTCCCAGCTGATCGGAAGGAAATGGGGATTTTCCAGTAACCTTCCCCTAGATTGGGGTGGGAATGGAGATTTTACAATATTCTTCCCCTGCCATGCCCACCAAGCCACGCCCACCAAGCCATGCCACACCCATCAAGCCACACCCACAGAACCGGTAGTAAAAAAATTTGAAACCCACAACTGTGTTAGGTTTTGAGGTTGTCTCAAATAAATTAAATTAAGTAGGTGAAAAGTCAAACGTCCCTTTCCAGACGCCTCCCTTCTCCTTCTTATGTCAGCACTAGAGTAAATGCAGCTTGAAGTGCTGATACACTGCCTTGCACATATCAAACTGAGATTATTAAAGGCTCAGCCACAGAGATGGTTTTAAGCATGCATGGTCTCCATTCAAAGCAGTGATTACAAGGCTACAAGAGATACCTTCTCATCTATTTTTTTTTTTTTACCATTCTGAATTTTGAATCTTTTTTTTTTTTTGTCCTTTCATTTCTCAAGCCTCTTATAAGTTGTGTGAAGAAGCATACATCCCTTTATGAACTGCTTCTGCCTTTCCTGCCCATCAGGCTAATTTTATCCCACCAGATACAGTGTTAATTGCCTGGATGCAGCTAATGAATCTGTTGTCCGTTGTGTAAATAGCCAGCCAAGGCCTGTAGGGAAGCTTAGACTACTTTGGGATTATGTGGAAGGGGAGTGAAGGCATATCTCTCTCTCCCTCTCTTTCCCTCTCCCTCCCTCCCTCTCTCCCTCTCCCTCTCTCTCTCTCTCTCTCTCTCTCTCTCTCTCTGTGTGTGTGTGTGTGTGTGTGTGTGTGTGCGCATGGAGAATCAAATTCTATCCCCTCCCCACCTGCTCACATAATGGTGAAAATCTTTCTTGCTGAGAGTGCTGTTCCAAAGAACCCCATGGCGGCGGGGGGGGGGGCTTCTTTTGAAAATGCAGATTAGTTTGAAAAGGATTTCCCCCCCCCTTGGAAAATGGCATAGGAAAACAAAGAGTCTTAGTCTATTCTATCTTTTGAATAACGTCACACACTTGCCAAAGCAAAAGTACAGAGGACAATATTGAAAGCATCCATAAGGTATCTATATTCACGTCTCTCTGCTTAACCATCTCAGAAGTGGCGACGCTCTTACCCATCGTTATTTTTCTATGCATGGTTGTTGCCCTCGTGAGCGAGTCAATTCATCTCATTCCCTTCTGCCAATGCTCAAGAGGAACAAACACTAGTTTCTATTGCATAGCTACCTTTGCTCATTGTGTCTTCTCAGACACTTGAGATACATTTGACTTTGCGGTATGGTTTTCCAAAATGTTTAATAATCTATACTAATATTTATTTTGTAGCTGCTGCAAACGGAAACACCCCATTTTCATTAACAAACAAAAGTTTGTTTGTTTTAAGGTGGCTATTGAGGCATTTGTACTCAACCCTTTTGGTCCACAAGCTTACCGTGAGATTGTTTACCAACTGTTCCCTTTTTAATGAGAAAGGAATAAACTTTAATCCATAAGAAAACAATTACCTAGCAGCGCACAGAATGTTGCACCTTGATTTATGGATAATGCTGTATGTAATTGTATTGGCTTACATATAGAGCGCTTGTAAATTGTATGCTAATGAATTTAATAAGACGCAGTCAGCTTTACGAAAAGAGGGATTGTGTATGATTATTCTGCGCTCCAATTTTAAGGGTATTAAAAAGGGATGGGGCTGAAGGGTTGATTAGACAAGGAAGACTACAAATTTCGTGCCGCATTTGTTCTCTGAATTGTTTTGAAATGGAAATTCTCACCAGCTGCTGTTCAGTTGGGTTGGTATTGCACATCATAACATGCTGAGGAGAGGGAGAGGGAGAAGGACACACAGACACATAGACACACACACACAAAGACAGACAGACAGACACTCACAAACTTACTTTTACACATAGAAGGGAGAACCAAGACCAGTTTGGTGCAGTAGTTAAAGCACCAGGCTAGAAATAGAGAGACTGTGAGAGCTAATCCTACCTTAGGCACAAAGTCAGCTGGGTTGACTATGGCCAATTGTAGGAAACTGACAATGACAAACTACAGGTGGTCCTCTACTTACAACAGTACTTATAAAAGCACTGAAAAATGTGACTTATAACCGTTTTCCACAGTTCTGACCTTTGCAGTTATCCCCATGATCATGTCATCAAAATTCAGATGCTTGGTAACTGGTTCATATTTATGACTGTTGCAGTATCTCAGGGTCATGTGATCACCTTCTGACAAGCAAAGTCAATGGGGAAGCCAGATTCACTTAACAACCAAGTTACTAACTTAACAGTTGCAGTGATTCACTTAACAACTTTGGCCAGAAAAGTCATAAAATGGGGCAAAACTCACTTAACAAATGTCTCACTTAACAACAGAAATGTTGGGCTCAATTGTGGCATTAGTCGAGGACTGCCTGTACTTCCAAGAAAATTGGAGAGATTTGTCCAGGAGGTCACCAGAAATTAACACTGACTTGAAGGCAGGAAAAAAAAAGTTCAAGCCTCTAAGACAAAGTATTTGCAGCAAATGATCAATATGCATTAAGAGAAATAATAGCTCCTACTCTTTTTCTATACCTTTTCTAGTTCTTTCTGAACGTGCAGTAAATTTGTACCCATTTCTGAATCTGGTATGTTTAAAAACCCACCTCCAGTGGTGGAATTATTTTTTTTTACTACTGGTTCTGTGGGCGTGGCTTGGTGGGCGTGGCAGGGGAAGGATACTGCAAAATCTCCATTCCCACCCCACTCCAGGGGGAAGGATATTGCAAAATCTCCATTCCCACCCCACTCTGGGACCAGCCAGAAGTGGTATTTGCCAGTTCTCTGAACTACTGAAAAATTCCGCTACCGGTTCTGCAGAACCTATCAGAACCTGCTGAATAGCATCCCTGCCCATGTCCTTTGTCAAATGTTAAATGTCCAGGAATTGAGCATCGTTCCAACCCCATTTTGGAAATTCCTTAGCTAATTATGGTACTGGTCCTCACGTTTCTTTCTGAGCACTGAGCAATCCAATGAAATCACATCCATCACTGCTGTTGTTATTCAAGCATTCTGCTTCTGCTGTCCTCCTACACTGGGATGGAGAGCAAGCATGCATCCAAATCAGTGAGCAAAAAAAACAAAAAAACAAACAAACAAACCCGATCACTTGATACTCTGGAAAAAGCTACACGGAGAGAACAAGATAAATGGGCAGACAGCACCAACATTTAGGTGTGCCTTTAACAAAACCAAAAGCCACATTCTCCAAAGGAAGAGGGAGGAAAGGAGAGAGAACTTATCTGCCGAACAAATCTGCAGCTGAAAGGATTGCAGCAAAGTAGACAAGCTGAGAAAAGGACTCGTGGCATCTGCTGAAGATCCAGCTGGGTTTTCAGAGCGAGTAAGAGATCACTAGAGAGGAGCAGTTATTGTCGGCTTTATTGTCCCTTACAGTGCCAGTCAAAACCATTTCTATTCTTGCAGGCCTTTGAATGTTGATTTTTAAAATTATTATTTGTGTCACACTGGAGCTTTTAAATTCTTATTTCTGACTGCCTGGCTGCTGTTTTATTGAGTTTAATTGTATATTTGATTTGCTGTTTTAGGATAAATGCCTTCTTCTGTTTTGAGTTCAGATTTCAGCTAGATATCGGTTTTTAAATGTTTGTAAGACAGCACGGGAGCACAATGAATAACATGGAACTAAGATTAAATATAAAGAAAACCGATCTAATGACAGCAGGCAGAACAATCAATCTTCGAACCGACAATGAAGATATCAAAGTGGTGGATAGCTTCTACTTTATATCATCTACCATCAACAATGAAGGAACAAATAGTCAAGAATGAATAGAATAGAATAGAATAGAATAGAATAGAATAGAATAGAATAGAATAGAATAGAATAGAATAGAATAGAATAGAATAGAATAGAATTTTTTATTGGCCAAGTGTGATTGGACACACAAGGAGTTTGTCTTGGTGCATATGCTCTCAGTGTACATAAAGGAAGATACGTTCAATGGTGGGATTCAGCCAGTTCGCACCACTTCGGGAGAACCGGTTGTTAACTTTCTGAACAATTTGGTGAACTGGTGGTTGGAAGAAATCATTAGGGCAGAGAACCGGTTGTTAAATTATTTGAATCCCACCACTGGATATGTTCATCAAGTATCAATTCATCAAGTATTATAAGGTATATACATTCATCAAGTATCAATTCATCAAGTATTATAAGGTATATTCGTTCATCAAGTATCAATTCATCAAGTATTATAAGGTATATTCGTTCATCAAGTATCAATTCATCAAGTATTATAAGGTACAACACTTAGACTTAGGGTACAAATAAGCACTCAGGAAACAATATCAATATAAATAGTAAGGATACAAGCAGCAAAATTACAGTCATACAGTCATAAGTGGGAGGAGATGGGTGATAGGAACAATGAGAAGATTAATAGAAATGCAGACTTAGTAACTAGTTTGACAGCACTGAGGGAATTATTTGTTTAACAGAGTGATGGCATTCAGGAAAAAAACTGTCCTTGTGTCTAGTTGTTCTGGTGTGCAGAATTCTATAGCATCGTTTTGAGGTTAGGAGTTGAAACAGTTTATGTGCAGGATGTGAGGGGTCTGTAGATATTTTCACAGCCCTCTTTTTGACTTGTGCAGTATACAGGTCCTCAATGGAAGGCAGTTTGATAGCAATAGTTTTTTCTGCAGTTCTAATTATCCTCTGAAGTCTGTGTCGGTCTTGTTGGGTTGCAGAGCCAAACCAGACAGTTATAGAAGTGCAGATGACAACTCAATAATTCCTCTGTAGAAATGGATCAAATTATTATGCCAAAGTCCAGCACTAGACAGAACATCCATGAAGGCCTTAGAAAAGAGCCTTGGTACTACAGTGGTCTAAAGCACTCTGTTATTAAGACCAGCTGCCTGCAATTACTGCTGGTTCGAATCTCTCCAAGGCTCAAGGTTGACTCAGCCTTCCATCCTTTCTAAGGTAGGTAAATTGAGGACCCAGTTGTGGGGGCAATAAGCTGACTTTGTATAAATATACAAAAGGATGAAGGCTATTGCTTAACGCATTGTAAACTGCCCTGAGTCTCCGGAGAAGGGCGACATATAAATCAAATTTTAAAAAAAAAAGATATTCAGATGCTGTGAACTAGCTACACCAAGGATGTCAAATTCAAGGCACAGGGGCTGGATCCAGCCCACAGGGTGCTTAGATCTGGCCCACAGGGCTGCCCTGGAAACAGCGAAGGACCAGCCTGCAGTGCCTCTGCCAGCGAAAATGGATCTTGGGACAGCCTCGTGCAGCCCTCCCAGGCCCCATTTTGGGCCTGGACTGCAGCCTGCAGCCCTTTCCCAGTGAAAATGGAGCTCTGTTTTTGCTGGCAGAGGACTGCAGGAGACCATCCAGGCTGAAAACAGGGCACAGCTCTCCAGCTCCATTTTTGCTTGCAGAGGGATAGCAAAACAAACTAAAAGCAAAACAAAACAAAACAAAAGGAGAAATGTTTCCCCTTTTGCATTTGAGAATCCAAGAAGGGCCAGGAAAGGAGAAAGGGAAAGAGGAAAGACAAAGAAAAAAAAAAGGAAAGATGGGAAGAGAGCAAGGAAGGAAAAAGAAGGAAAGAGGGGAAGGAAGAAAAAAGGAGAAGGAAGAGGGAAGGAAAAAGAAGAAAAGGGAGGGGGGGAGGAAGGGAAGGGAAGTCCTGCCTTAGTACTTGGCCACCAGCAGACAGCAAGGCTCCTCTGGAGGACTTGGCACTCTCCCTGCTCTTGCCTTCCTCCACTGGAGACAATGGATCCCCCCAGCCCCACCCAGGCCACCACAGGTGCCCCTGATATGAATGATGTTGAGCTGGCTACACCCACCTCGGCCATTCCCATCCCGGCCACCCAAGGTCAAACACAACCCTGATGCAGCCCTCAATGAAATCGAGTTTGACACCCCTGATCTACACCTACAAAGATCAGAACTGTGCAAACCACAGTACTCCAGTGGTGGGTTGCTACCAGTTCGCACCGGTTCGGGAGAACCGGTAGTAAAAAATTTTAGTCACTCACAGAACTGGTAGCAATGGCTGGCTGGCCATGCCCCTGAACCGGTTGCCCGGTCGCCACTCACTCGCCCTGGCTGCCATGTTCGTCGCCACCATGTTCTTCACGCATGCGCATCCCATTTCCTTGCAAGTCCAATGGGATGTGCATACGCGAAGAACAAGGTGGTGATGGCAGCAGCTTGCCTTCAGAGAAACCTTTCCAGCAGCAGCGGTTGGCTGGGGGTTGCTCTGGATCAGCCGCCGCAGAAGGTAAGCAGCCGAACAAAGAGGCGATGGTGGGGGAGGAAGGCAGGCAAGCGGGCCTGGCCACAGGAACACCGGGAAGGGTGCATGGAAGGCAGGCAAGCATGTCAGGGCCGCCTGGCCATAGGGAAGGGAGCTAGCAGCCTACTCCCTTCCCTGCAGCCTGGCATGCTTGCCTGCCTTCCATGTGGTCTTCCCAGCGGTCCCCCATGCCTTTGCCTTCCGAGGTCGGGACACACATGCTGCCTGTGATAGGAAATGTGCCGCTTACGGCCCGGCCCGGCCAGTGGGTGGGTGAGTGGCCCTTCGGGGAGATGGAGCAGTTGCAATGGGGCTGAGAGGGGCGGCGGCAGTGGTGGTGCTGCGTTAGGGTGAGCGGATTTCCCAGGGCTGCTGCACATGTGTACCGCATGTGAAGGGAGGCAGACACCACAGAAGCCGTACAGGAAAAGTCCCAGGGAGTTCCAGGACTCCCTGCCACTTCCTGCCGTGGCAAAAGCCGCACAGGAAAAGTCCCAGGGAGTTCCGGGACTCCCTGTTGCCACCGCCGCCGATGCCTGCCGTGGCAAAAGCCATGCAGGAAATGTCCTGGGGAGTTCCAGGACTCCCTGCTGCTTCCGCTGCCTGCCAAAGCAAAAGCTGCGCAGGAAAAGTTTAGGGGAGTTCTGGGATCCCCCGCCACTGCTGCCTGAAGCTTCCATTTTGACCCCTGCTCCCACCTGCCACAGCCTGAAGCTCCCTTTTTGGGTGCCTCCACTGCTGATGCTGATCCCGCCACCGCCAAGCACTTTCTTTCGGGCCTCCCGGTCTCACTCTCCTAGACTTTGAAGGCGGGAGGGGGAGAGAGAGAGAGAGAGAGAGAAAGAAAGAAAGAGAGAGAAAAAAAAAGAAAGAGGAAGGGAGAGACAAGAAAGAAAAAGAAAGAGACAAAGAAAGAAAGAGAAAGAAGAAAGGAAAGAAAAAGAGACAAAGAAAAAACAAAGAAAAAGAAAGGAAGGGAGAGACAAAGAAAGAAAGAGAGAGAGAGAAAGAAAGAAAGAAAGAAAGAAAGAAAGAAAGAAAGAAGGAAGGAAAGAGAAAGGGAGAGAGGGAAAAAAGAAAGAATGAAAGAAAAAGAGACAAAAAACAAAGTGAAAGAAAGAGAAAGGAAGAAAGGAAGGAAAGGAGAGACAAAGAAAAAAGAAAGAAAGAAAGAAAGAAAGAGGAAGGGAGAGAGAGACAAGAAAGAATGAAAGAAAAAGAGACAAAGAAAGAGAAAGAAAGAGGGAGAGGAAGGGAGAGACAAGAAAGAAAGAGAAAAAGAAAGAAAGAGAAGGAGAGAAAGAAGGAAAGGAAGGGAGAGAGAGCAAAAAGAAAGAAAGAAAGAAAGAAAGAAAGAAAGAAAGAAAGAAAGAAAGAAAGAAAGAAAGAGGAAGGGAGAGAGAGACAAGAAAGAATGAAAGAAAAAGAGACAAAGAAAGAGAAAGAGAAAGAGGGAGAGGAAGGGAGAGACAAGAAAGAAAAAGAAAGACAAAGAAAGAAAGACAAAGAAAAAACAAAGAAAAAGAAAGGAAGGGAGAGACAAAGAAAGAAAGAGAGAGAGAGAAAGAAAGAAAGAGAGAAAGAAGGAAAGAGAAAGGGAGAGAGGGAAAAAAGAAAGAATGAAAGAAAAAGAGACAAAAAACAAAGTGAAAGAAAGAGAAAGGAAGGAAGGAAGGAAAGGAGAGACAAAGAAAAAAGAAAGAAAGAAAGAAAAAGAGACAAAGAAAGAGAAAGAGAAAGAGGGAGAGGAAGGGAGAGACAAGAAAGAAAGAGAAAAAGAAAGAAAGAGAAGGAGAGAAAGAAGGAAAGGAAGGGAGAGAGAGCAAAAAGAAAGAAAGAAAAAGAGAAAGAAAGAAAGAAAGAAAGAAAGAAAGAAAGAAAGAAAGAAAGAGGAAGGGAGAGAGAGACAAGAAAGAATGAAAGAAAAATAGACAAAGAAAGAGAAAGAGAAAGAGAAAGAGGGAGAGGAAGGGAGAGACAAGAAAGAAAGAGAAAAAGAAAGAAAGAGAAGGAGAGAAAGAAGGAAAGAAAGGGAGAGAGAGCAAAAAGAAAGAAAGAAAGAAAAAGAGAAAGAAAGAAAGAAAGAAAGAAAGAAAGAAAGAAAGAAAGAAAGAAAGAAAGAAAGAAAGAAAGAAGAGGAAGGAAGGAAGGAAGGAACACAAACCCTGGAACTAGACGTGGCTTCAGAAGATGCTTTGAAACAGGACAGCAATCTAGGGCTAGAAGGCATCTTACAGGCCATCTAGTCCAACCCCCTGCTCCAGCAGGAAACCTTACATTGGCTGGATTATTTTGGTGCCTCTAACAGAGAGGAAAATTGTGAGAAAGGAGAAGGAGTTTAGTAGGACAAGGCTGCCATGCAGAGGAAGGCAGAGATAGTCCTTGACTTATGACCAGAATTGAGCCCAAAATTTTGGTTGCTAAGCAAGAGCGTTGTTAAGTGAGTTTCACCACATTTTACTCAATCCATGATCTCTCCTGGCTCTAACAGTCATGTGCAAGTTAGGGAAGAACATCTGAAGGCCTGTGTAATGTTCTAAATGTACAGAAATTATAGTTAAATGTGTTGCAGTACTGGACTCTGGGTGTGTTTTTCCAAATGTAGTAAGTGAGGTTGAATGTGTATAATTTTAGAAGAGATGTGTGTACATACACATACAGTATATATAGTAAATAATGTATCTTTTTGTGTGCCTATAAACATTCTATACTATGTAATATGTATGTACACATATGGCATACTGTATGTACATAAGATTAAATAGTATATTTTGGATGTGAAGTAGTAGTAAATAAATAGACCTGGAAATTGTATCTCATTGAGGCCTTTGAAGTGAGGAGAGGCCAGGCACCCTAACCATAACCCTTGACATGAGTAACATCAAGCTGGCCACGCCCACCCTGTCACATGACCACCCAGCTACACCCACCCAGTCACATGACCAGCAAGCCATGCCCACCCAGTCACATGTCCATCAAGCCATGCCCACAGTTACGTGATCACCAAGCCCGCCCACCAAATAAGCCACACCCACAGAACCGGTAGTAAAAAAATTTGGAACCCACCACTGCAGTACTCCCTGTGACATTCTATCGAAGCAAAAGATGAGTCTTGAAGAAGTAAGGTAGGATGTGCATCAATGCTTTTGAATTTTGCTTTTGCAGAAAACTCATGAGAATACCATGGATAGCTAAGAAAACAAAGCAAAGGATCATCAAACAAATCAATTCAGAGTCATTCAAAGCAGAAGTGATCAGGCTCAAATTATTCTACTTTGGACATATTATGCAAAGACCCAGCACTCTGAAGAAAGTTCCAATGCTGGGGAAGGTGGAAGGAAAGACAAGAAAAGGATAACCAGCAGCAAGGTGGATGGACTCAATTATAATGATGAAAAATGTGCTGTTGGAAGACCTAAAGATCAGGTTAGGGATGAATCATCATGGAGAAAATCTATCTATGTGGTCATTACACGTCAAAAGTGATTTGATGGCACATAATCAATCAAGACAGTGTGGGAATACTTGCATTCTGATGTATGTCACAGACATTTAAAAAGAAAAGAAAAAAGAAATGGTATCTTGAAATAAGATTTCTCAGAGGATGCATGTAAGATAGCACAGAAAGAGGAACCCTGACATTCCTTTTAAAGAAAATGTTCTCAAAATTGGTGCTTGCATATAAAAAAATAAAATAGCATAGTAATTAGAATGTCAGAGTTGCTTCACTCAGTCTACATCTAAGATCCTTTAGTGTATTCTTCCCCATTATGAAGAGAGAATGAATTTGGTGAACTGCAGGATCCAATCTGGGTCGCAAAGATTTTGTCTTCCAAACTTTCTGCTGGTTGCTGGAGCCCATCCTCAGGGAATTTCTCTGTAGCAGAGTGTGTGCTTTGTGCAGTGGTGGGATTCAAATTTTTTTACTACCGGCGTGGGGTGTGGTGGGTACTAGTGGTGGGCGTGGCATGGCATGGCTTGGTGGGCATGGCTTGGTGGGCATGGAAGGGGAAGGATACTGTAAAATCTCCATTCCCACCCTACTCCAGGGGAAGGTTACTGCAAAATCTCCATTTCCTCCCAATCAGCTGGACTCGGGAGGCAGAGAATAGATGGGGGAGGGGCCAGTCAGAGGTGGTATTCACCGGTTCTCCGAACTACTCAAAATTTCTGCTACCGGTTCTCCAGAACTAGTCAGAACCTGCTAAAACCCACCTCTGGCTTTGTGCTGTTCTGCATGTGGCATTTATATAGTGCCTGTTGTAAGGCACCATATAAATTCCACACACAGAACAGCCAAAGCACACACTCTGCTAAAGAGAAGTCCCCTGCTAGAGAGAAGGTCACTGAAGATGGGCTTCAGCATGAGTCCAAAAGCTCAGAAGACAAAACCTCTGGTCCGGGTGATTGACCCAGATTGGATCCTGCAATATTATCCTGGGACACGTATATTTGCCTTCATTTGTGAAAATCTGAACTGTACAGGAGAAAGTCAAAAGTACAGGAGAGGTGAATTGAGAGAGAAGGGAGATGTTGAAAGCTCTGAGAACATCAAGCAAGCCAAATAGCAGCTGGAAACATAAAGATATGGAAAATATTTTAGATACTGAGAAAGGAGATAAAAGGACAGAGTCCCACCTCCTAACTCTTTCTACAGTTTTTTTGCACGGTCAGTAGGTTGATAGGTGAGGACGGCTCGTGAGTACAAAAGTACATTCCATCACTGCAGTCATCAGCCTGAATTCCACTGAGGGACTCTAATGCGACTCGTTGCTCCCATGTAACACCTCTCTTGCACGAGCTGCACTGGCTCCCGGTGGTCTTCCGGGTGCGTTTCAAGGTGTTGGTTACCACTTTTAAAGCGCTCCATGGCTTAGGGCCTGGATATTTACAGGACCGCCTGCTGCCACTGACTGACTCCCACCGACCGATATGCTCCCACAGAGAGGGCCTCCTCAGGGTGCCGTCGGCCAAACAATGTCGACTGGCGACTCCCAGGGGGAGAGCCTTCTCTGTGGGGGCTCCTGCCCTATGGAACGAATTGCCCCTGGATATACGAAGGATCCCCAACCTCCGTGCCTTCCGTTGTGCGCTGAAGACCCTGTTATTCCAACAAGCCGGTCTGATGGGACAATAATTTTAATTGGGTTTTAAATATGGGTTTTAATATGTTTTATAAGGGTTTTAGAATGGGAATTTTAAATTCAGCCAAAATTGAATTATTTTAATATGGTTTTTAAATTTGTCTTGTATATTGTTTTATTATGGCTGTTCACCGCCCTGAGTCCTATTTATTTATAATAAAATAAATAAATAAATAAATAAAAATTTTCCACCAGACATCTTCAGTTCTTTTTATTCCTTACATTTATCCCAGATCGGACTGAGAGGCTTGGAAAATTGTATAGGGCAGTTTGGGAATAATTTGATACTTTATGTCAGTGATGGCTAACCTTTATAACCTTGGGTGCCAAATGCGCGCAAGTGCGCAACTATGTGCATGCACATGCCCACACCCATAATGCAATGCCCCCCATGCCCCACCCTCATGCACATGCGCACACAATCCCCCCGTGCTGCCCCGCCCCCCTGTGCAGGTGTGTGCGATCCCCCCTCTCCCCCATCCCCGGAGGGGGTCATACGCGCATGACCCCTCCGCGCATATGACCCTGTTTTGAAGCCCCTGGAGGCTGGAAACGGCCCATATCCGTACTTCCGGTAGGCCCATTTTTCGCCCTCCACAGGCTCCGGAGGCTTTCCTGGAGCCTCCAGGAGGGCAAAAATGGCCTCCCCTGGCCATTTGGAGGCCAGAAACAGCTCATTTCTGGATTTCCGGTTTTTCCTGTTTTTCACCCTCCCAGAGCCTCCGCACAAGCCCTGTACTTACCTGGCATCCAAAATGGGCCACGTGGAGACTCCTGGGAGGGGAGGGGAGGGGCGGCATAGGCATGCACGTGCATCTCCCGTATGTGCTGCAGAGACCTGAAAATCAGCTGGCCAGTGGGAGGCACGTGCACGTGTGTGGTGGAGCTGGTCTAGGGTGACGGCTCCACATGCCACCTGTGGCACAGGTGCCATAGATTCGCCATCACTGATGTATGTAATACATTTTTTAAAAAAGAAGAAAGCTTTGCTGAATCATTCTCAGTCACAATCACATTGTGGAGAATACTTCTGTTGGTTGCTTTCCCTCAGAACTGTTATACATTCTGTAAAGAGGCAGGAGTGGAGGGTGGCTCATTTGCAATGTCGGGAGGGACATTCAGCAATGGACATGTTCTGTTTTTTATAGCACAAGGCCTTGAATTCTTTAGTTATCAACAGGATTGAAGCCTCCAATGCTGTATGCTGGACTGTGGCCGATTAAATGATGTCAAGATATCTGGCTGCCTATATATGTGATCTAGCCACAGCTTTTCATTCAGCCCCACCCACACATCTTCTTACAAAAAAAAAAAAGTTAAATAACAAGAAAACAGATGGAAACAGCTCTCCTCCCAGAAAATTGGACAAGCACCCATTTCCCCCACAAATTGCAAGGGTTTTGGAGTAACCCTCTAGAGCAGGGGTGTCAAACTCGATTTCATTGAGGGCTGCATCAGGGTTGTCTTTGACCTCGGGGGGGGGGAGCAGGGGGGCATGGTCAAGTGGGATGTGGTCAGCTCAACATCTGGTGGCCTGAGCACTCTGCTGGAGAAAACAGGCTCCCGAGCTCCATTTTCAGCTGTGACAGCCTTCTGCAACCCTCTGCCACAGAAAATGGCTCCCGAGCTCTGTTTTCGCTGGCAGAGGCACTGCGGGCCAGTCCTTTGCTGTTTCCAGAGCAGCCCTGCAGGCCAGATCTAAGCAGCCCATGGGCTGGATGCAGCCCTTGAGTTTGACACCCCTGATCTAGAGGACGATCCTTTGGATCCAGCTCAAAAAGGGAGCAGAATCAGTTCTGCCATTCAAGGGAAATGACCTCTTGATAAGCATGAAACGGTTCAGCAGCCGAAGTGATTAAATTACAAACTACACTAATATTAACTAAATTGCCTATTTCCATATAAATGAACGGCAAAAATAGCAGCAAATATTTACCAAAATAAAAAGCAAATAAGCATCGTATCTGCTGAATTGGCACACTTCCAGGAAAGCCTGACTGTAACTTAGAAGGCAAATGTATTTTTAATGGACCTCCCCTGCTTTTTTAACATGCAATTAATTTGAGAAAAGTGGGGGGGAGAGAGAGATTAAGGATAAGACTAAGAAAAATTAGCCCAGAATCTCAAAGACTTGAGGGTCAGGCTTAGCCATCAGCCTTCTTGGCTACTTGTACCAGTTATTATATGTCACTCCAATTTAATTCTTTATGTGCTGAAGATAAAATAAAGTTGCTGAAATACTGTATGTCTGCCATTCAAACCATGATAAAGAAAGGAATGTGCCCATTATCTATATCAAGGGTGTCAAACTCAAGGCCAGGGGGCCAGATTAGATCTGGTCCACATGGCTGCCCTAGAAATAGCAAAGGACTGGCCCGTGGTGCCTCTGCCAGAGAAAACGGAGCTTGGGAGGGCCACACGTAACCCTCCCAAGCTCAGTTTTTGCTGACAGGGTTGCAGGAGACTGTTGCAGCCAAAAATGGAGCTCAGGAGCCTGTTTTCTCTGGTAGAGTGCTCAGGCCACCACAGGAGCCCCCATCACAAGTGACATTGAGCTGGCCATGCCCACCCTGGCCACACCCACTCTGGCTCCCCGAGATCAAACACAACCTTGATGCGGCCCTCAATGAAATCGAGTTTGACACCCCTAATCTATATCATGGATGTCCAAATATTTATCTTGCCTGGACTGCATTGACTGAAGAGGAATTGTCTTGGGCTATATATAAAGTATATAATTAAAGTATATGAATCACGTAATAATCTTAAAAGGTTATGATCTTGTGGGGCTGCATTGTTAGGTGTCCAGGGCCCTGGGTTGGATGCACCTGATCTATACGTAATATAAGAGCAACCTATAAAAACATCTTCTTGTGCCAGTAGGAAAGTTACTTAACGAAATGAGTATTGCTTACATTTCTGATTTTTCCTTGACAAACTGGGATTGAAGCAGGGAGTGCTTCCCCTAAAAGTAGGGGAAGCAGTGCGCAGTGTCAGGGCCACACACAATCCTCAAAGTCCTTTTTATGAGTCATAGAGCTTCCTGTAATTGGAGTGCCAACTTTGGCTATGCAGTTGTTGAAAACTAGCAGACATCTCCCTGACAGGAGATAAGAAACTATCAGTAAGTTCTAAAATGAATGAATGAATCAATCAATCAATCAATCAATTAAGTAGAGTGCATGGATTTTAAAATGCCCAATTCTAGATGACTCTTAACACTGTACAGGCGAAAAGCACTTCAAAACAGTACAAAGGAAGAGATTATAAACATAACCATCTAAGCAGAACTAGAACATGCCAAACAAAATCTTACAGGGGCGCACTCATCACTGTGTCCCAAGGTCTGGCTCACTCACTTAGGATTTGAATGCCTTGTGGAATATTATTGTTCTGGGAGCTAAATGAATCTCTGCAAAGATGTTGTGTGATTAAAAAAACTAACAAACATGTTTGTTAGCATCCTCAATGGATGAAAATGCCTGCTTCCCTCTTTTTACATATGACTGCACCCATAGTATAATGGACCAGCCTTTTAAAGAGAGCTCCTTCAAACTTTTAGGGCATTGTGATTGGAATTGGAAGAAGGAAGAGAAAAAGTAATGTGAGAAGAGAGGTGGAAAATGAGAACAACTGAAGACACTGAAAGAAGATCTAAAGAGATATTATATTAGAATTTAGCTCCAAACAATAACGCCTTTGTGATCTCCAATTATCAGGTTAATGCCTGTCACCCAGCCAATATTGAGAGACAATCACTCCAGATGTGGTATTCAGCCGGTTCGTACCAGTTCAGGCGAACCAGTAGCGGAGATCGCAGGTGGGCCTACCCACCTGCCCTGGCGCTATGCCGTTCTATTTAGGCATGTTTTTGAGGCCGGGCACATGTGTGGAAGGCGCGAGCGAGCAAAGCGCATGCGCGGAAGGCTGAGCGCATGCACACAAGGTGCACACGCATGCAAAGAGCACATGCGCGTGTGTGGCAAATTGATGGTGATGAAATATGAAACCCACCGCTGAACCATTTTCAAGGGAGAGGCAAGAAGATCTTTTACAAAAACACAAGGTAGGCACACAAAGTTCAGCAATAGTTAAACTTCATTAATCCCAAGCAAATCAACAAAGATGGTACCCATTCCTCATACACACCCTCCACTACAAAATTGACTGAGACCAGTGATGGGTTGCCCCCGATTCGGACTGGTTTGCAAGAACTGGTAGTAAAACTGGCAGGAGGCTCTGCCCACCTGCATGTGCAGAAGCCCGGTGCGCAATCCCGTTGCGAACCGGTAGTAAAGGTAAGTAGAACCCACCCCTGACTGAGACGTAGCACAGACTACTGGAGAAGACAGCAACTCAGCAAAATGGAGGGGTCCAAAGAAGAGAACTTTCCAACAAGTCAGGATTTTGCAGCAAGATTTACAACATAGTCCTTAGGCTACACAGTCCCATACCTGTTTGCACATTCTTTAGTGTTGATGCAAAATCCAGTATGTATCAATTTGTAATACTAATACTCTTTGTTCTTTTATGGAAAACTTTCTAATATTGGTGTGTCTAGTACTACATACCTCACCATATGAGTTTCCCCCATGCATGGGTTATGCACAATTGCTATGCTACTAACTTCAGCAGGGACTTTGGCGTATTTTAGCACAAGAGGCAGAGGAGAGGCAATGAGTGAGAAGAGCTGAAAAAGGAGAGTTGGCCCAGAGAGGATCATCCCAGCAGCTGAAGTCCCAAGACTTCAAGGAATAAATGCAATGGCAGTGTGGGTTGACCAGGGGGCAGTAGAGAGTGGTGTTGGTACTAGCAGCAGCCTTGAATGGCAGAGCACTTTAGAACAGGGGTCTCCAACCTTGGCAACTTTAAGACTTGTGGACTTCAACTCAGCCAGCAAAGCTGGAGTTGAAGTCCACAAGTCTTAAAGTTGCCAAGGTTGGAGACCCCTGCTTTAGAAAGTACCATCTGAATTCATGCTAAAAGAAGCCAAGAACACCGGTCAGAAGACACCACCTGGCAGTAGCATAGGGAGGTCCAGATTGCTGTTAGAGGCATACAGAACAGTAGTGGGTTTCAATTTCGGTCGCTACTGGTTCGCTCGTGGGCGCGCTTGCACTCACATGTACGTGCGATGCTTCTGTGCATGTGCAGAAATGTCCGGGCGGGTGGGCGGAGCTTCCTGCTGCCGCCGCTACCAGTTCGTCCGATCTGGGGCAACCCAGTAGTAGTAGTAACCCACCACTGATACAGAGGGACAGAATATGGTATCCATAACTAGTACTATTAGGGAGAAATTATTTATAAAAACATGTTACATATTTTTTAAAATAATTCATCTTTAATAGTATTAGCTGTGCTCTTTTGAAGTTAAAGGATTCCCACTTTATAGGTTGATCATTTATTCAGAAGCAAAAGACTGTTTATTCCAAATAAAGGAATAAAGTGGGGAGAAAGGAAAGCATCTCTCCTGGTGCCAGTTCTCAATCTCACAGAAGGATCATCACTCTATGAAATTAGAGAATTGGCACCCAAAGGCCAACTTCCCTTCCTCCTTATCCATGCATGGTGGCAGAAGAAGCAGGCGGAAAGAGTGAGAAAGGTATCTTCTCCAGAGGTAGGTTTCAATTCTGGAGGACCGGTAGTGGAAATTTTGAGTAGTTCGGAGAACCAGTAGTAAAAATTCTGACTGGCCCCACCCCCATCTATTCTCTGCCTCCCAAGTCCCAGCTGATCAGGAGGAAATGGGGATTTTGCAGTAACCTTCCCATGCAGTGGGGAAGGAATGGAGATTTTACAGTATCCTTCCCCTGGCATGCCCACCAAGCCACGCCCACCAAGCCACGCCCACAGAACCAGTAGTAAAAAAATTTAAACCCACTACTGATCTTCTCCCACCTCTCTTGCCAGCATGGGTGGAGAAGAACAGGAGTTCAGACCACCCATTAGGTGGCCTTAAGCAGTCCATCACTGACAGCACATCTCTTAGCTTCATTGAAGACCGAAAGGCACTGGCAATATTTCAGCATGAGAGTAGAATTTTCTATTAGCTGACTGTCTTAGCCAGCTTGTACAATGGAGAAAAATAATTTCAGAATTCAGGGTGGAAAAATCTTGAGTTTCCTAAAAGAGATGATCACTGCACATTTTTGTAACCTCTTATCCCAATTTTAACATGTTTATTTACCCCATGACTGTCTCAAACAATCAAATTATCCCAGATCCTATTCTAATCTAAAGGACTTGTGTATCCTCATAAGAATGGATTTTGGTCCTTTCCATTAGGACGTTATATTAAAGTAATTCTTCTGCAGTAGCAACCTCTGAAAACCCAGGTTGGGTTATGTAAATGATTGGGTGTTGTAATTGTGAGCTTCTACCTGCATAACACAGCCTCCATCATTAAGTATCACTTCATAGAATCAATCCAGTGTTTTCAAACAGAGGAAGATCAAAACCTGAATGGATCTCTATATAGAAAGCAATTATCGGTATTGCTGGCAATGAATCAATATCTCCATCCATAGTTGGGTTCACCACTTTAGAACAATCAACGTAGCGATTCAGATATTGTCAATATCCATGTCTGTACTTCAGTCTAGCCAACAAAGGGAATAGATGAAGAGAACAGCTTGTGTAAGTTATAGTAATAATAGATTCCACAGCTTCTAATTTTTCATTTCAATCCATCAGAAATTGGTTTAAAAATAGCCATGTTGAAAATAATGTTATTTCATATATAAATGAAATAATGTTATTTTCGATGTGAATATTTAAGACTTTATATAGACAGTTTGGTATATGAACAATGCTGTGTATTTGTACCAAATGAACTACCAAATCATTTTAAAAAGAGGGTCTATGGCACATGGGCACATATATGAGAGCCAATGTGATAATCTAGTTAAATATTAGTCTAGGAGCATTAAAAACTCAAGTTGTAATCCACCATTGCATGGATGTTGAATGGATGACTTTGGGTTAGGCACTTTCTTTCAGACCTAGATTGGGAAATTGAAAAAAAAAATCTATCAACCTTAATGGACCAACATGGTATATCATGACCCATTATCTTCAATGAAGAGCTCTTCATTCTGCGATAGATTGAGTTCATCTTGCAATGGACTATTTTGAGATAATAATGTAGGTAGTTCTTGAGTTACCACTTCAGTTGGGTCCAGAATTGCCATCATTAAGTGATGAGGACCCAGATTGTTGGGGGGCAATATGCTGACTCTGTAAACCGCTTAGAGAGGACCGTAAAGCACTGTGAAGCGGTATATAAATCTAAGTGCTAATGCTATTGCTATATGGTCATGACGCACAATATCATGTGACCACATTGCTTAATGATGGAAATCTAGGCAGTCCTGGTTGTCATTGTAACTTCAGACCTATGAGTTGTTAAACAGAAGCAGGAGTCTTGGGTAAAGAATGCAGGAAGGCTGCAGGGGATAGGGGAGGCACTGGGAGGCCCAGCTGCACAATTTGGAAAACAGGGGTACTGCACCGCGGTCCAAGCTTAGGAAGGCTGGGGAAAGATGGCATGGGGTATGTGCATCTATGCAAGTGTAAGGGAGCCATGGAAAGAGAGTACAGGGATGCCAAGGAGAGAGTGTGTGGAGTATATGTGAGCACAGGGAGGCTGGTGAAAGAGCATGCAGGGTGAGTATGGGTGAAAAGAAGAAGGAGGTTGTGGTGCATATGAGTGCACAAGGAAAGGAGGAGCAGGGGACACTTATCCAGTGACTTGTGACCACCCCTGCTGGCTTCTCCACTGACTTTGCTTTTGGGAAGCTGGCAGGAAAAGTTGCAAACAACAATCATATGATCATGGGGGTGATGCAATTGGTTGTAAGAGTGAACCTGTGGCCAAGTGCTTTAATTTGATTCACAGAACTGTGGGGGTACTGTAGCAGCTAGAATTTTGAGCAGGAGTTGTAAGTCCCATACCGTTGTAACTTTGAGAACAAAGTTGTACCTCAAAGGCTACCTGTAACAATATTGGCATACCCTATTTGTGATACCAGCAGTTCAATGTTGTGAAGAATAGTTCATGTAAATACTGGAAATATTTTCATGAAGTTCAGAAAAGGAAATGGGTGAAGAGAAGGAACAGCTCTAGAATTTCCCATATAGATAATGATGATGATTGATTGATGATGGAGGAGGAGGAGGAGGAGGAGGAGGAGGAGGAGGAGGAGGAGACAACATCTGCCATGGTAAGGGGTAGGGCTCTTTCTTGTCCTTTTCTGCAAGCTGGTAGACATAGAATGCATAATGTTTGACAACTCTTTCAAAGAATTGCATAGCACTAACAAGAAACACATATTCCTCTCTATGTAGGAGTATATCTGCATAATAGAAAAGAGCAAGATAATTATGAAAAATGAGTATTCATGTTGAAATGTGACATATAATAATTCCCCCTCTGGCTTTTGTTAACCGTGTAGACCTGTTGATGTGATTTAGTTTAACAATCCATTTGTTCTTTGATAGGCTCCCAGTAAATGAATGGTGGTTTTGTTAGCTTAGGAAAAGATGCCTCCCTTTTCCCATCGATCAGTTGGTTAATTATGAACGAGTATCTATTAGGTTGCAAGCTGTAGCTTGAGTGAGAGGATGATAAAATATTATAAGAGAGACAGAAAATAGTCTTACTTTATCATTTGCAAGTGATCACTAACATCCTCATGTATATTAAAAAATGGGATGCAAATACATTTGTATTAATAGCAAATAATAAATATGATCAGGCCTGAAATCTTATTAAAGATTTGGAGACTAAATAATCATAATTATTTAGAGTTCAGTGTTCTGGAATGAATGGTAGGAACCATAAAGCAGAAAAAATCATCACATAGTATGGTTTTATGGTTTTTCCTAGTTTTATTGTTGTTGTGAGCCACCCAGAGTTGTTTCAGGATGAGAAGCCCTACAAGTCTTTTAAATTAAATAATTGAATAACCATGTTCCCTTCACCAGCTAGTTAAAGCTGGTTCAAAACTAAGAACAACCGATGGAGATGCGTAAGACCCAAATCAGTCTCCATAAAGACTATTATTTATTTCATGTAGTCCTGCTAATGAACGATGGTCTTGGGCTCTCCAATCATCTGGGTTACAATGCTGCTCAAAATCACTGTAGCCAATGTGGGAAGATGAGGCTGTGGAGCGGGGTGGGCTGCTGGGGGTTTGCAGGGATTCAGGAAAATCTCTAGCTAAGATTTTGTACAGTTCGGAGAACCCCCAAATCCCACTCCTGGCTGGCCCTGCCCACCCTGCCACGCCACTCCCAGGAGTCCCCACACGGCCCATTTTGGTTGCAGGTAAGTGCAGGGCATGCACAGAGGCTCGGGGAGGGTGAAAAACTGGAAGTTGGGAAGACTGGAAACTTCCAGAGCCTGGGGAGTCTGTTTTCACCCTCCTGGAGGCTCAGGGAAAGCCTCCGGAACCCGGGGAGGGCAAAAATGCCCCCCCCCGCCATGGTGCAGGAGCCCGACTGGGCCACACCCACATGCCCACCCAGCAACCAGGTAGAGCAACCCTAACCCTTGCTAAAATTTTTGAAGCCCACCCCTGCTGTGGAGGGTTACCTTTCCTTGTTTAACCCATACAGGGGGAGCAAAAGACAGACGCAGCAGTAACAGCAACCTCATATTATGCTCTGAATATAGTAAATCTGCAAATGGCTTCAGTAGGCAAAGATAATATGCAGATTCATCAAAGCATAAATGATTATTAATGCTTCTGCCCCTGCTCAGGAGAGCAATGTGTAACATTGATAGGCTAAGGGTTCTTAGAAATAAGTATCTGGCTTCGTTTCAAACTTAAAAGATCTGGCTTTCCCCTCCCCTCCCCCCCCCAGTCTTTCTTCGTTTGCATACAATTGTTAACAGACTTTGCCCTGACATTCTGGAATCCTGAAATGCACCGTATCTGCTACAAGAGGTCTAAGGGTTTTTTTTCTTAATCTGAATCAAGGAATCTGCTGTGGACATTATCCTGGGCAAGACAAGGTGAACGAGTCTTGTCAGTCCTTCAAACATTATTGAACTACCATTGCAGCATTTCAAGACCAAAGTCTTAGCATGTCTTTGTACATGCATGAATCTGGCCAACTCCTCTTCTGCTTAAGTAATTATGTTAGACTCTCTGAGTGACTAAAGGAATAGTGTGAGTTGAATGCATGGCAAACTTGCATACCTTCCGTAGCTAGTAAGATGATGCCTTCTAGAATGTATTGGACAAAGATGGGGTTATGCAGTCTGACGGTGCAGTGGTTAGAATGCAGTATTGCAGGCTTACTCTGCTGACTGTCAGCAGTTCAATCCTGACTGGCTCAAGGTTGACTCAGCCTTCCATCCTTCTGAGGTCAGTAAAATGAGGACCCAGATTGTTGGGGGCAATATGCTGATTCTATAAACTACTTAGAGAGGACTGTAAAGCACTATGAAGTGATATATAAGTTTAAGTGCTATCGCTATTGCTCATCAAATCTTTACTACATCAAGGAACTGGGCTAGTCAATGGCACTCTAAAGATCTGTTTCTTTGCCATTGCTATCACAATGAAACAAAGTGAATTTCATGTGTCACCTTCTTGGTGTGGGGTCTTCTTCACATGACAACAGTAACTGATTTGAGAAAGTGATAGTGAGGAAGAAAAAGGGAATAATAAAACTCTGAAAGTTGCTCCTTACAATAATTTGGATGAGAAAAAAAAATGGGCCAAAGAATACAAAATTTTATTCCAAATGAAAATCAGACCAAAGATGGCTCAACAAGAAACAGGTCATCATGGTATGAAAGATACAAGTCTGTGTTTGCATAACTCACTTATACATGATTTACTTGCCAATTGTTACTTGCCATATCATTAGCTGTATTCATTCAACAGACTAAGGAAAAAATTAACTTTAGAAGAAGACAGGCTAAAATGTGTTGGCTACCTTGTAGTACGCGGTGACTCAAGCGGCTAAGATGCTGAGCTTGCTGATTGAAAGGTCGGCAGTTCAGCGGTTCGAATCCCTAGTGCCACATAACGGGGTGAGCTCCTGTTACTTGTCCCAGCTTCTGCCAACCTACCAGTTCGAAAGCACGTAAAAAATTCAAGTAGAAAAATAGGGACCACCTTTGGTGGGAAGGTAACAGCGTTCCGTGCGCCTTTGGCGTTTAGTCATGCCAACCACATGACCATGGAGACATCTTCGGACAGTGCTGGCTCTTTGGCTTTGAAATAGAGATGAGCACCACTACCTAAAGTCGGGAACAACTAGCACATATGTGCGAGGGGAACCTTTACCTTTACCTTGTGGTTTGATACATCATGTGACCACAGCCAGAGAAGAATAAAGAATTATTCAAGACAGGACAGGAGACGACTTTTTTTTTCTATCCGTGGTGGGTTTCAATTCCTTTATTTGTGGAGGGTCTACGCTTTTCTGAATTGTTCAAAGTAAACCATGCATTCTTCTATTGTAAAAGATCATGTTGTCCTAGACACTTAGAGACCGGGGTGCATAATCTGTGTTTGTTTTATAAAGCTTTGTAGTGTCCTTTGATAAGTACAGTGCAGAAAAACAGCCTCCTAGCATCTCAGGGCCAGCAGCTGAGCTCGGATAATGAAAATGACGTGATTAAGTCCTCCAGCAGGCTGTCCTTGGAGATTTAAAAAAAGGAATAGAGATTTTTCCCTACCGCAGTTCCCCACCGGGTTACGTCTTATTTGTGACAATGATATTCCAAGGATCAAATGTTAATCTTGATAGAAGCTTCCTAGGATACGGTAAAGGAGAAAAACTTAAAGATAGCATTTGGATTATTGCAAATAATTAACTACCTTATGGAATCCTTGTGTAAGGGCTGACAAAAATCCACTTTCTAGTTGCTGCATTTGTATCAATTCTGTTAGTGATACTATCATGCCAATCAAAAAAAAAAAGTTTTGTGGAATTACAATTAAAGCATGTGTGTGTGTGTGTGTGTGTGTGTGCATGAGCATGAGCATGGACATAGCCTTCTGTAGGTGTTCAGCCTCTCTGTATGAGGATTGAATTGAGCAAGGTATGCACGCACATCTTGTACCATGTGCCCCAACTCCTCTATGGATTTTTGTGTATTGGAGGCTTAGACATTCCCCTTGCCATCAAAGTATTGTGGTATTGCCTGATAAGGAGTGGGGATATGTCTGTTTATCAATTGACCCTTCTGCATCTGATGTGCAGAAGAATTTATGTTGATAAATCTACAATGCCCACATAACTCATGTTGTATGAATCCTGAAATAAAAACTTTTCTGTGCCAAGATTCAACCTGAAAGTCTCAGGATGAACAAAAATAGAGTGTGTGTTTCAGAGGTGCGTTTCAGCAGGTTCTGACAAGTTCTGGAGAACCGGTAGCGGAAATTTTGAGTAGTTTGGAGAACCGGTAAATATCACCTCTGACTGGCCCCACCCCCATCGATTCTCTGCCTCCTGAGTTCCAGATGATCGGGAGGAAATGGGGATTTTGCAGTAACCTTCCCCTGGAGTGGGAAGGGAATGGAGATTTTACAGTATCCTTCCTCTGTCAAGCCCACCAAACCAACCCATGCCCGCCAAGCCAAGCCAAGCCAAGCCAAGCCAAGCCAAGCCAAGCCAAGCCAAGCCAAGCCAAGCCAAGCCAAGCCAAGCCAAGCCAAGCCAAGCCACGTCCACCAAGCCACGCCCACAGAACCGGTAGTAAAAAAATTTGAATCCCACCACTGGTGTGTGTGTGTGTGAGAGAGACATCTGTTGGGTTCAAAGGAGACTGAAATCCTGACTAAGGACTCTGCTTACAGTTCAAGGGGATAGCTCTGAAGTGCCCTGTGACTTGTCACTGGATTCTCCTCATTTCATTATATGGAAGTTGTGGGATTTAAAAGAGTATTGTACAAACTCAGTCAATAAATTAGGGGGTCTCCACAAGCATGAGTTCTTCCTCTCTTTTGGTCCCCCCCCCCCGGGATTTTAAGACCATAAAGAACATTGGGTTACGTCTGGTTTCCAGTTACTGAGGAAACACGGACAGTGCTTGACTGAGGGTGTCTATTGGAGGAAGAAT
This sequence comes from Pantherophis guttatus, assembly GCF_059756535.1. Lineage (NCBI taxonomy): Eukaryota > Metazoa > Chordata > Lepidosauria > Squamata > Colubridae > Pantherophis > Pantherophis guttatus. The sequence goes on from NC_142063.1 coordinate 158,156,985, forward strand.
TTGCAGCCAGCAATTTGAAGCAGCTATCTGGATAAGGTGCAGTTTAGTAGGGGACTGATGGTAAAGGAGGAATAGGCTGGACTCCAGCAAACCCATGACAGAAATGCTGAAAGGTGAAGCCAAGGCCAGAAGCTTCATTACCCCAGAAGAGACCCTGAGGGTTTACAGCCAGCCATCAGCTTCTTCCCCTATTCACTCCCAGGACAGACTAAAGGGCTTGGGAAGATCTGTAATGGTGTTGGAAGAAATGTCCTTCTGGGTTCAGTTCCAAGTGGGAAAAAGACACTGGATTCATGGAAGTTGCTTGGAAAGAAGGTTTATTGATGAACAGGATCACATGGCTTGAGCTCCTGAGCAGAAAAAGAGCAGTGATGCTGAGAGTGCCTTGGTTTTATGCCCTCTATTGGGCTTTGAATTTGAGCTTGTATTCTGATTGGTTGTCAGACTCCCATGAGGCCATGTAGGGGCAACTCTGTAGGCTGTCCTGAGTCCCAAGCTTGCTTGAGTCTTGCTGGGTGATGTAATCTTCCCAGTGCCATGTGGTGAATTTTTGTTGCTAGATGGGTCGTATTATGTCCTGGAGGCCATGTCTTTTGTGTTGCAGATGAGCTGGCTCAGGCCTTAATGGCCCACTGACAAAGGTGGGGGGGGGAGGCTGAGTTTCTGCCTCCCTTTTAGGGGAAATATTCTGCCCTTTTAATATTTCCTAAAATATTTCATTTTTCTAGGAGAGGAGTGGTGGTGCTAACTTTCTACAATGGCATGTGGAAATGACCTTGAGCAACAGGGCAAAAAGATTCAGCCAAGGGAACAGTCAGATAAAAGGCAACTTAGCCTGTAGCAGGAATGTGGGTGGAACAGGTGACTCAGAAGGGACCTCCCTAGTTCTTTGGGCTGGAAAGGCAATGGGAAGGGGGGTAGGAGAGAAATATACTTCAGACTTGCAACATTCTATTAATGTAACCTTACAGTAAAGTAGAGTTAGTTCCTCTAGGCATGACTTATTTGTAGTTCAATCAATAAAGGAGGAAACAGCTGATTATAAGACTCTTTAGGAATTAGATCCAGTGGTGAGTTGCTACCAGTTCTCCTCGGTTCTTGCAAACCAGTAGTGGAAATTTTGAGCAGTTCAGAGAACCGGTAAATACCACCTCTGCCTGGCCCCGCCCCCAATCTATTTGCTGCCTCCCGAGTCCCAGCTGATTGGCTAGAAGGAAAAAAACTGTTTAAACTCTTGCCGTGGCACTTCAGGGCCGCCCTACGGCTGATCAGCAGTAAAAGGCAGTGTGGTGGTAGACCAGTGCACTCCAAAAACAAATGGGTAGACCGGTGCGCTCCAAAAACAAATAGACCGGAATGCTCCAAAAACAAATGGGTAGACTGATGCGCTCCAAAAACAAATTGGTAGACCGGAACACTCAAAAAATAAATGGGTAGACCGGTACGGCTCTGCAAGCAGTTAAAAGCCTGGTAGACCAGTACCTCTGCTAAATCCTAAAGAATTGTCACATGACCATCAAGCCACACCCACAAAATAAGTCATGCCCACAGAACCAGTAGTAAAAAAATTTAGAACCCACCCCTGATTAGATCCCCACATAGGAATAGATTTTAGCTTAAGTTGAGTATAGCATAGTTAGTATATAGGTCAAGGGTCTGCAACCTTAAACACTCAAAGAGCCATTTGGACCAGAAAAAGAAAGCACCGGGAGCCACAAAACCCTTCCTGTGCCTGACTATTTCTTCAGCGGCCACAAAACTAGCATACGTAGTTGAATTAAACATTCTGTTTTCTTCTGAAACTTTTCTTTTCTTGGATTTATCCATGGTTGGCCTACCAGGGATTGAAAAGCTCAATAAATCGCATGCCAGCAAGTATCACACAGTGATATTTTGAGTGACAGGGAGCTGCAGCAGAGGGGTGAAAGAGCCACATGTGGCTCCAGAGCCGCAGGTTGCTGATCCCTGATATAGATTTAGTGGTAAGTCTTAAGTTAGAAGTTAGGAAGTACATTTATTAAACTTTTCATATAATAATAATCTTCCTGGGAGCAGAGGAAAGATAACAATCTGTTTTGGTGTGTATTGTTTCCCCAAAGAACCTCCTCACAATGATGTAAAAAACCCCAAGATGGTGGTTATAAGGTACAATTGAAATACCTATCTATTTTTTTTTAATGTGTGACATTCTGCATTAAATTGTAAGGTTATCAAACTTTCATTTTTCCTACAAATAAAATGGTTGCTTTACCTGTTTAGGAGTTCTTGTATTTCAATAGGTGTATCATTTTGAAAGCTTATCAAAATCCATTACATGAAATTGTGCCACTTCTGCGGACATGCTTTTTGCTCAGGAGCACATTGTATCAGCTCAGCCATTTTATTGTCATCTTAATACAACAAGATTTGGCAGTAAACTCTCGAAAGTGGACCAATAAATCATGTTTTGCTAGTTTAAGTATTTCTGTAAATTAAATTCCAAATCCAATTTCTGTCTTGAACTGGATGAGGGTTAGTATATCATCTCCCTGTATGATCTGGACTTACCCAAGATTTAAAACGAAAGCATCTGTGTGTTTTGCTTTTTTAAAAAAAAAAATGATGATGGAAAATGTGAGATCTGGTCATATTTTTTCCCCTTCAGGTTACATTTGCACATAGTACATAATAATATAATTAAACTTGAATCTATTATGTTAATATCTGTGCTAAGATCAGCACTACAGAAAATGATTACCATTATTCCTAAGCAGCTAATTCCTATTCATTTTTTCTAGATAGTTTTGTTCCTAAGTTTATCACTACATGACGAGGTCAGGGGAGGAAAAGGAAGAGTGCGGGGATACTAAGATAGCAATTCTCTTTTTTGGCTTGAGTGCTGAGGCCCAAAGCAAGCTCAATAGATAAGATAAGATAACCTTTATTGTCATTTTTTTTCCTGTGGGCACTCTGGCACACATTGAAAATGAAATTCTGTTCCCTGCTCTCAAAAGTGTACACATACATAACACATATAGATTTGCTATATACATATGTACTGTATATACACTCTACCATATAAATACATATAAATAATAATCACTGTCCATCTTGAATACATAATGGGAAGAGTGATCACAAGGTTGATGCTGCATGGAATAAAACTGACTGAATCTGGACGTCCTGCTTTGGATACCACAAAACTTCCTCCCAGAAGGTAACAAGGAAAACAGGCCGTAAAGAGGATGTGTAGCGTTCCAGACAATCCTGCGGACCCTGATCGAGCAACGATTATATGCTATGTCCTGGAGAGAAAGGAGTGAACTGCCAATAATCTTTTCTGCCATCCTCACCACTCTCTGCACCACCTTCCTTATATTATTTCCAATAGTATCTTCTGCCCTCTGGTTCCTCAAAGAAAACATGTCGATCATCTGAGATTGCAATCAAGTTCTCAATCATACATACATCAAATTCTCAATCATACATCATGGACACAAAGGCCCCTGGGCCCTGAGAGGGCAATGGAAAAAGCAGGGACACCCCCATTCTCCTGCCTCCCATGACTTGGAATTTTAGGATCCTGAATGCAGAGATGGGTGGTTAAATGGGACACCTCACCTCTGCAGATTACAGTTCTGGTGAAACAGCAACCCTGTCTGCCAATTATCTCCCAAGCCAGGTTTGAGATTGTGTTCTGACATATGAGGCAGCAGAGAAATGGCCAGGCATTAAGAAACCCTGCGCTAAATGCCATCTTGAGGTTATTTCCAAATGAGATGGATCTTCTTTCTGATGGCCCTTTCTCTAGAAAGCCTTCGTCTGAAATTCGGGGGTGCAACCATTTTGTCCTTCCGATATGCAAAACCTATCCCTTCACCTGGGGCTTCCCTGAAATAAATGTAATAGAGGAAATATTTCATTTTCTTTTGCTTTCCTTTCCAGTGATTTTCATTATTTTCATTCATTGTATTTCATTATTCATTTTAATCAATTCCATTTTTTATTGTAACTCATTTCAAGACTTGAGATCAGGGGAGCTTGGATATATGCATAGCTTGATGGTTGCTATCAGGGGTGAAATCTACTTATCTTCCCAACCGGCTCGGAAGTGCACGTGTCATGTATGCGCTTGGAAACAGGTTAAAAAACAGGTTAAAAAAGAGGTTACTTCCTGGTTAAAACCAGGAAGTAACGATGACCGGGCGGGTGGGCGGAGTTGTGCCGCCATCACTACCGGTTCTCCAAACCACCGGCTGAACCAGTCCGAACCGGGAGTATTTCACCCCGGATGCTATGCTAGATGGACCTTTGATGTGCTCCAGTAAAGTTCTTCTTGTGTTTCTGAATCGGTGCTACTATCTATTTATTTATTTATATAATAACATGTGACAATTGTATGTAGTTATGAGGGCTGTCCCGAGTCCCTCTTTGAAATATGTTTTCCAGCGCAAGGAAACTCTCTCATAGCTACTCTCTCAATATTTTAATTTCCCACAATGCGCCAACAATGCATTGCACTAGGGTAGGGGTGTCAAGCTCCCAGCCCGTGGGCTGGATGCATCACATGCTGGCCACGCCCACCTCCGGTTTAGTGGAAAAAGTCGTGATACATCACGTGATGACAACATGACACCGTGAGTCTGACACCCCTGCACTAGGACATTGTGGGAAATCTAAAAATGGTGTAATAGTTGTGGAGGACCTCTTGAAACACATCCCCTCACATCCCCAAGGAATAAAGGACTACCTGAAGGCATTTTGTCTATAAGCCTCTATATTTTGACATACCCTGCTAATTTGTCTCTGCTGGCACTACTTCAAATGGAAATATTCTTGAAGAGGGATGAGTTAGTGTAGAACTATAGAGAGGTTGTTAGATTAGGAGTGGGGAGATCCAAGTTGTAATCTATCATCAGCTACATTCGCTTCCTGGGGGACTTTAAGCCCAATCTGATTCATACAGTTGTTGTGGACAAAATAGGAAGAGAGAATACTCTGTATGCTGAGCGAAAGGCAAGATAGAAATCAAACCAAGATATAATCAAATAAATGAATCAACTACAAGGGTTCAGAAATGTCTGCAACAGAGGTGTGTGGAACAACAGAATTTAGGCACATCCAGAGGGGAGCCAAGATGGAGGCACAACTGCCCATTTGAATGCCCCCCAACTTTGTACATGCATTCAACACTGATCCATGGGGTGATGCTCTGATTGCAAAGGTATGCCTGCTATCTTGATCCCCCCACAAGATATACTTGTCAACAATATGTTTTTGTCAACATTCTGACAAAATCCATGCCTGAGTTTGGGACCTACTGTCTGACTTCCATTCCACCCTTGCTGTTTCTTTCAATCCCTGTAGCTGTTCCTGAGTTTTGCCTTATGGAAGGGACCCAGAAGAAGGCAAATGAATTAGCAACAACAATGAGGGTAAATTGTGCGTTGTAACCAGTGGTGGGATTCAAGTAATTTAACAACCGGTTCTCTGCTTTAATGATTTCTTCCAAAAACCAGTTTGCCAAACTGCTCAGAAAGTTAACAACCGGTTCTCCCGAAGTGGTCCGAACTGGCTGATTCCCACCACTGGGTGTAACCAAGATTTTTTTTTGGTTAATCTGTGGACCATTGAATGATCCTTCAGAGATTGGACTCGAAGATACAGTAGGGAGAGGACTTTAATTATTTTGTGACTTCAAATCAGTGTTGGTTCTTGATGACTGCTTGTTTTCCTGGCAAGATTTTCAGAAATGGTTTCCTTTGCCTGCTTCCCAGAGCTGAGAGAGAATGACTGGTCCAAGGTCACCCAGCTGCCTTTGTGCCCAAGCCAGAACTAGAATTCACAGTCTCCCAGTTTCTAGCCTGGTGCCTTAACCACTGCACCAAACTGTCTTTTATAGGGAGAGGAAAAAAGAGGGAGGGAGGCTAGCTCAAAGGAATGGAGAGGGCAGGACAAAAACTGAATTCCTTGGCAATATAATTATGTGTGATAATTAATCTAAATTACTTCAGTTCAGCTTAGATCATTACTCAGCATGTATTTAATAGCTCAACCACATTAAAAAAAAATAGAGCTGGATGTAATTTCTGAAATGGTTCTGGGGGGGATTCACCTGTTGGAAGGTTAAAAAAAAACACACACCATGACCATTTCCTCCACTAGCTAGGGGTAGGCCATACGTGAACCCATCCCCATTTTGCAAGCAACAGTCTCTCCTGACCCACTTGGAAGGTTACAAAACTCGCTGAGCTGAAATTGACGGAGTACAGCCAGTCAATACTAGTGAATCAATCAGGAAGTGAGATCCCCTCAATGATATGGAAATATCCTAAATCTCAGTACTGTTCCCCAACACCAGAAACCTCCCCACCCCCCGAAAATTCCACATATAGAGAAGATTTCACACATCTAAGATTGATACACCCAGGCCTGAGGAACAACTTTTCTAATCAGACTTCACACACCCCAGAGCACAAACACTTCAATTTGCACATCTAACACACCCAGTGGTGGGTTGCAAGCGGTTCGCCCCAGATTGGGTGAACTGGTAGCGGTAGCAGCAGGAGGCTCCACCCACCCACCCGGACGCTTCTACGCAGTGGTGAAATCTAAAATTTGTTACTGCCGGTTCTGTGGGCGTGGCTTGGTGGGGGGGTAATGTGACTGGGTGGGCGTGGCCAACTTTTTTTTTTAACTTTTAAAACCATTTTTTCTACAACCACTTCGGTAAAGAGGTTGTAAAAAAATGCTTTCAAAAGGCTCTGACGATCCCAGCTGAGTTGCCTGATTGTCAGAGGCTTTTTTTCTTTTAAATGCCTCTGACGATCAGGCAACTCAGCTTGGATCGTCAGCTTGGATCGTCAGCTTGGATTGTCAGACTCAGCTTGATGATCAGGTAACTCAGCTTGGGTCGTCAGAGGCATAAATGCCTCTGACGATCCAAGCTGAGTTGCCTGATCATCAGAGACTTTTTTTTCTTTTAAATGCCTCTGACGATCCAAGCTGAGTTGCCTGATTGGCAGAGGCTTTTGGCAGGCAACTCAGCTTGGATCGTCAGAGGCATTTAAAAGAAAAAAAGCCTCTGATGATCACACGGCTCAGCTGGACATAGGATGGGGGCAGGGATTTTTGCTACCAGTTCTCCAAACCACCCTCCTCCATCACTACCGGATCGGGTGATCCGGTCTGAACCAGGAGCATTTCATCCCTGCTTCTATGCATGCGCAGAACATTGTGCGCGTGTGTGAGCTCATGCACACGAGCAAACCAGTAGCAAACTAAATTGAAACCCATTACTGAACACACCTCATGATCAAAGTTCTCCAGTACTATAAATATTACTGTTTTCCAAGTAGCCTACCTTTCGATTGTTATAATGTACATTATGCTCTCAAAATATACTTTGCCCCTGGTCAAGTGATTTGTCCTGTGTGTTTTGTGGGGTATCTATCTAGATTTGAACCCAGGATTTTCTTCCAATCCAAGATTTTGGGAAGGTCAAGGTACTTCAGGACTCAGGGCTGGCATATCTTGATGAGGATTCCAAGGTCCATCCTCTTTTTACTAAATCGCTCTAGAGTTTCAAGGGTGTTCATTATCCTCTGAGTTAATGGAGATCACAGTTACTTATTGTTTTGAAAGGAAGTGTCCATCGTTCCATTCAGTGGTTGGTTGCCCCCGGTTCGGACCGGTTTGCAAGAACTGGTAGTAAAACCAGCGGGAGGCTCTGCCCACTGACCCTGATGTCATCAGGAAGCTTCTGAGCATGCGAGAGCGCCAGTAGTAAAGGTAAGTAGAACCCACCCCTGGTTCCATTTCTTAATGCCAAATTTATATTCAGCCTGTTCATCTTGCAGCAATCCTTTCTAATGTCAATTTGCTCATAGGGTACCTTCTCTACAAATTATGAATACACACATTCACAACCCACAGAGTAGCCTAGATATTTTTGTACTTCCAGTTGGATCTAGAACTTCTTCAATAGCTGCAACTGAACAGCAGCGGACGGTGTTGGAATGGTAAGCAAGCTAAATGCAGCTGTGTATATTTGCGCAGCACATTGGATTGCTAACCAGCCGACCATATTTTAGCCCAGTGTGCTGCAAAAATCCAGCCTGTATGGTTAATTTATGGCAGGGTATGTCATTTGAACCCAAGCAAAAGGGTTAGCCAAATAAAACACAGGTTAACATAACAATCTGCGTGTCATGCAAATACAGCCAGTGAGTGACTGATGGAGAGAGTCATTTCAAAAGCCAGCTGGAATAGGAGCCAGAAAAAAAAAGAGGGGGGGGAGCAAATGAGAGAATGAGAACTCTGATGGACTCAAGTGATGGAAGAGAAGAGAAGAGAGTTAATTGCATTTAATGGGCAGGTTTTTCAAATGCAAATGGGATTGGTTGGAAGTGGCCTGGTAATTAATGAGAGCAGAATTGCTATGGCTGAGAAAATGCAACCTTTAGTCTTTCACCATTGGTATCAATGGGAGATTCCTTTCCAGTACAACTCCAGCTTCAAAAAAGGAAATTGTCTTCAGTCAGGATTAAATTTCCTCTACAGCACCTGCCCCAATTACCATCCTCAGTGATCTTGGAATGAATTGGGAGAGAGGAGAAGGCGAGAAAACTGCATTTTCTACAGTACCCATTAAGGAAGGATGGGAGTCTGGGAGGAGGAAAAAAAAATGCTTCACTTCATCGTTTTTGTGTTTTTAATAGGCTGTACACCGCCCTGAGTCCTTCGGGAGAAGGGCGGTATAGAAATGAAATAATAATAATAATAATAATAATAATAATAATAATAATAATAATAATAATAATAATAATAATAATAATAATAATAATAATAATAATTATTATTATTATTTTATTTCACTGAAGTAAGATGTTTATGTGGAGCTTGTGATGGGGCTGAATTATCAATCTGTTTGGTTGTATTTATAAGGATATGCATGAAATAGAAAATGACTATCTTTGAGTTGGAATAAGCAGCTCTAATTGACATTTATTGACTTCCATTACAGGATAGCAAGGATAGAATAGAATAGAATTTTTTTTTATTGGCCAAGTGTGATTGGTCACATAAGGAATTTGTCTTGGTGTATATGCTCTCAGTATACATAAAGGAAAAGATATGTTCATCAAGAATCATAAGGTACAATACTTAATGATAGTCATAGGGTACAATTAAGCAATTAGGAAACAATATCAATATAAATTGTAAGGATACAAGCAACAAAGTTACAGTCAGTCATAAGTGGAAGGAGATGGGTGATGGGAATATGTATAGTCATAGTGGTAATCTACACCAAATGCTATCTGTTTCCCAAATTGCAGAAAGTTTGACTTGGTTGGGCATGATTTTTTAAAATATCAAAATAAATAAAAATAGATCAAGAAACAATGGATGGAAACTAATCAAGGAGAGAGAATCAACCTTAGGAGAGCCCCATAAGAAGAAAGTTTTGTTTTCACACCCTACGCATCTACTTAAATTAAAACCCATAGTATTATCAAACGATCCACCTTTTATCAATAAAAAAGAACAGAGGGAAGACCTCTTAAGCTAAAACATGACTGACACACATTTCTTCTTCCAAGAATTCTCTAATAAAAGACTCTCATCAAACTGACCAGTTGGGAAATTTTTAGCTTTTTACTAAGGATAGCCAGCCCAGGAAAAGAGGCAGTGATAGAGGGTTGAAATGAAAGGTGCTTGGATTTTTATACCCAAAGCTCAGAAATATAGAATTTAAAAAAAACCAACAACCTTGTGCCAATTTTTGTAATTATGTAATGTTCTAGGTTTTAATGAGAAATTCCTTTACTCAACCAATAAAACCAATTTTGTGTCTATAAAAATGAAAGGGGGAGGATTCTGGTAAGACATCCATCAGTGGAACATACAGAATTCCATACACATTACCATCAGGACCCAGTCTGAGTCAGTCACCTGAGGATGGGCTCCAGCACAAGTCCAAAAACTCAGAAGACCAAACTTCTGGTCCTGGTGACCAACCCAGATTGGATCTGCAACATTATCCTGGGACACGTCTATTTACAATACCATCAGTCCTTCTAAACCAGTTATTTATTATCTCCTTCCTACCATCTTGAATTTCAGCATCCATTCAGGCTTTGTTGGAGAGAGATTATCTAAGTCTCTTTTAGCTGCTAATCTCCACCCTGATTTCTCTCATGTAACTATTCTTGGAAGTGTAGATAGTAGAAGAGAACTGAAAGCCACTTCTTTGGGGAAGCTAACAATTGTTTTGTCCAGTCCAGCCAAATGCTTCTTCCCTGCTATAGCAATAGCACTTAGATTTATATATCGCTTCACAGTGCTTTTACAGCCCTCTCTAAGCGGTGTTACAGAGTCAGCATTTTGCCCCCAAAATGCTGACTCGGAAGAATGGAAGACTGAGTCAACCTTGAGCCTGGTGAGATTTGAATTGCTAAACTGCAGCTAGCAGTCAGCTGAAGTAGCCTGCAGTACTGCACTCTAACCACCACCTCGGCTATCTTTTGCCTAGATAAGAAATTTATTTAGTAACTAGAACTACCTAACCCTTGGGAGGAAAGCTGATTTCCATACCTGGTAGCTATACACTGTAGAAATGGGATTGATTACATGGAAAACAGTTGAAAGATATTTCCATTTATTCAAGCTTCTCAGCATGCGGTTACTTTATCAGAAGCTTTAGGGGACATTGTGATGTCATACCAAAACCAGATTGTTGCACAGAATTTTTTCCCCATATCTTTGACAGTACCTTCTGGGCCACCCAGCCAAATTGAGGTCAGGTTAAAGAAGGTTAACATTTATGCCTTAACATTTCACCTAAGGTATCTCCGATCCCTTAGGAAGTTTCCTTAATTTCTTTTTCTTTTTTTTTTTCAAATAAATCAACCTGCTTGGAAATATTCTGTAGGATTTGTTTCTTTGCAATCTGCCTGCTGAGCACAAACCCAGCAAAATCAAGTGAAGGTTATGCGTGCGCATAAGCTGCAGGCTGCAAAAATTAAAATGGAGGGGGTGGGGTGGGGTCTGCCAGTGCTTCTTAATTGCATGAATAACATTAACATGATGAGACAAAAACAGGATAGCACACACAAAATGTAGATTTTGTACAAATTAATCCAACCAACTTTGGACTAGTAGCCTATATTCGCAACCTCAGCAGTATTTGCGTCAACTGTATAAAAATAATCTGGTACACACACGGACCTTGCATTACCTGTCTACACAATGTGGCATAGCACAACTCCCACAAAATCTTCCAAAACCCCTTAGATGAACTCGCCAACTCACCATAGAATTTTTTTGTTTTTCCAATAAATAAATAAAACCCTGGCAAGATAGCTCAAACCTGTCTTTTCTTATTCTGTCTGGTCATTCATGCTCAGTGAAGAGCAGCAGGGACCTTATATCTGTTCTGACCAGATTGGGAAAAGATTGGAAAACACAATCTCATCATAAACCATGAAAATACAGCCCAACTGTGGTGCTTGGGACTGAGCTGTAATGCTCAGAGTCCTATTTTTCTTATGCTGCTTTGTTTCAGTATCTGTTGTGGTCCGACAGCAGCCTGAGGAGCTGGCAGTGGAGTCGGACAGTGAGGAGGCTGGGGAGGAAAATGGGCCAGTCCTGGAGTCTGGGGAAGGCTTGGACGAGGGCTCTGCATCAGAGTCAGAAATGGGGCCAGGGCCATCTGGGAGTTATGCGCGGACTCCGGAGCCTCCAGAGTCGGACATCAGAGAAGCAGAGGAACAGGAGGAGCCTGTTCCTAGTATGCGCATGCGCGGAGCTGCCAGAAGGCAAGAACAGTTAAAACAAAAAGGACTACTTGGGAGTAAGGCCTGGAGATGATTGGCCCCTCCCATAAGGCTTAAAAGAGGAGCAAAGGCATGTGGGGCCTTTGCAGGAAAGCAACGTTGTTAATTCTGTTCCCAGTCAGCATCTCTGTTTGATTCTGGACTCCGTGTGGCTTTGCCAAGTAGGTTTTTGGCAGAGTGTCAAGGGAGATAAAGGTTAGTGATTATCCCAAAGGACTTCTCCCAAAGGACTTTTTGCAACTAATTGGGACTCAGCTGTGAATGAACGTAATTCACAGCCATTGCAATAAAAGAGGTTTTTGGGACTACTCATGTGTTTTAATGACTCAGAAAGCCTAGGTCACAACAGTATCAGAAAAAAAAAATAGTTTGTGCCCAAAATATTCAGAGCAACTTCTTTGAGGCTAGGAGGCTGACATGTTGCACATCCCTACTCAGTAGCTTCTACGTGGCAGGATGAGCTGGATGAAAGCAATACAAATTCAATTCCATCATTAGAGAACTTTTTTTTTTTTGCAACATATAAATAGGAAGTGGGTTCTGTTTCTATTACTTGGACATGAAAATGATCTTGGTCAAAAGAGATTATTAAACGGGCCTTTTTCATTTTGGGGTGAGTCAATGCAACAGTTTGTTGTTTTACTAGAGTGTGGAAGAGAGGTTCAAATCCTATTTTGAGTCACGGAGGTTACAGTCTTAATTTTCTACGTTTCGGTCTATCCTGTCTCATAGGAATTTGTAGGGGGGGAGAGAGAAAGGGAAAGAGAAGCCTAATGACATACCCAACTTTGTGTCCCATGGGGCCGCCATCTTCTAAAGATAAAAATAGCATCGCTTGAGAACTTGGCCTCATTTTATATTATTGGTAAGTGATACACTGGAATAAAAGGAAAAGAATGACAGAAATTATTTCTCTACTTCTCGGATCACAGGTCTTTGGAAAAGGAAGCCTACAATTGAAATGAGGCAGACGTTTAAAAGAGAGCCAGCCAGAGGTTTTTGGAAGGGAAGAAGTCTAGACTGTAATGCATGGGAGAGGGGGAAATCAGAGCCATAAATGTGTGCTACCTAAATGTCCCCATAAATGTTTCATGAATGTCAAGTGCATGAAAGAGGTAAGAGAGGAGAATCTATTGAAAATAACTGTCATGATGTACAAAGCTCTTCCTTCTTATGGCCTGCAGTGTGGAAGAATGTGTAGAGTGGATAACTCAGTGGACATAGTGCAAAATCTGGGGTCTCCCACAGGGGCCGGTTCTACTTACTTTTACTACTGGTTCGCAACGGGATCACGCACACGTGTGAGCGAAGCAAGTGTGTGTGCTTTGCTTCTGTGCATGCATCTTGCTTCTGCCCATGCGCAGATTGCCGCTGATGACATCCAGGGCAGTGGGCGGGGCCTCCCGCCAGTTTTACTACCAGTTTTTGTGAACCAGTCCAAACTGGAGGCAACCCACCACTGGTCTTCCAGCACTGGACTGATTGTTAAGCAAACTAAGCACTTACTTAGGGTATCAAGGAAAGAGGGGTACCACAAAGTTTTTCTCCCTGGCTCCCTAGATCTCACATCCATAACTCTTTTTTGCTCAACTTTAATTTTCAATAAACTTTTGTAAGTGCATTTTCCCAATAATAATAATAATAATAACAACAACTACTACTACTACAACAACAACAATAACAATAATAATGTGAACCAAAGTACAGAAAAATTGCTGCAGGCTGTGAAAATGAAGAACATTATAAAAACAACAGAAACAAAGGCAGAATATAAGGAAAAACAGCTGGATGACTGATTAAACAGACTGAAAACCAAAGCTTTGCATGGACAGCACTTGAAAAACATTGAAGGAAAATGTGATGACAACTTTACATGGGCATGGCTTAAGATGGGAACCATCAAGAAAGAAACAGAAGGTTTAATACTCACTGCTCAAGAACAAGTACCACAAACTAATGCCATGAAAGCAAAGATACAAAAATCCACCGACAATCCAAACTGTCGACTTTGCAACAACAAAATTGAAACTGTTTCACATTTAATATGTGAATGCAGCAAAATCACACAAACTGATTACAAAGCTAGACATGACCGAGTTGCTAAATTAGTCCACTAGTCGTTATGTAAAAAATACGACTTTCCTGTATCCAAAAGAACATTAAGTGGAAAAAGTTATAGAAAATGAGAAGGTGAAGATCTTGTGGGACTTTCGAATACAGACGGATCATCACTTGGAACACAACACACCAGATATCACAATTGTCAAAAACTGAAACGTACAATTTATTGACATCACGGTACCAGGAGATGCCAGAGTCGAAGAAAAAGAACTGGAAAAAATCATGAAATATTGTGACCTGGCCATCAAAACTACACGGCTATGGATGAAACATGTAACAGTGATACCCATTGTCATTGGGGCACTTGGTTCCATGTCCAAGAATTTTATAACATACATCAGCAAATTGCAGCTTCCTGCAATAACACCAGCGGAACTGCAAAAAACTGCGCTACTTGGAAGATCATACATCTTAAGAAGGTACTTGGTTGATACCTAGGACGCTGGCAGCAACCCGTATCAACCATTAGCACCAGTCAATCGTATTTGTGATGCATTTTTGAATGTTCAGTTGACTGAGTTTCATGTTTAATGAATAAAGATAATAATAATAGAAAAGGATAGCAGTCAGTGGTGGGATTCAAATTTTTTTACTACCGGTTCTGTGGGCGTGGCTTGGTGGGCGTGGCATGGCATGGCATGGATTGGTGGGCGTGGTTTGGTGGGTGTGGCAGGGGAAGGATACTGTAAAATCTCCATTCCCATCCCACTCCAGGGGAAGGTTACTGCAAAATCCCTATTTCCTCCCGATCAGCTGGGACTCGGGAGGCAGAGAATAGATGGGGGCGGGGCCAGTCAGAGGTGGTATTTACCGGTTCTCCAAAGTACTCCAAATTTCTGCTACTGGTTCTCCGGAACTGGTCAGAACCTTCTGAATACCACCTCTGATAGCAGTCACATGGCATCAAGTTTTACGACCACATCACTTAGCAACAGATATTCTGGTCCCACTTATTGTTGTCAAGCAAGCAATACCTATATTGATTACTGCTATCTAGTATTAATTCTTTTTAGTTTACATTTAGTGTATTTGTGGAAAAACTGGGAAAAGATGAATTTTTAGATTCTTATTTCAACTTTGTCACTTATTGAGTCTATGTCTTGCCAGTTAAGCGATGGAAGGGCCAAGGGGTACCAATGTTGGGCTATGCTTAGGACATCAATTGGCCCTAATGTAGCCCTGGGTCCTCAGGAAGCTGATCTTCTTCAACTCTCCTTCCATGCCATTCTGACTGGGGCTACTAGGAGTCATTGTGTAGCAACATCTGGATCATGATGGGTTCCTACGTGAAAAATGTTCTCCAAGCTCCCTGGCCCATCAAAGCATGTTCTGTGCCTTGTGATGCACAGCAGAATAATAAGTATTGGGCTGGTAGTCTATTATAGTCCTTTTGTTTCTCCAACTTGGTTTCTGAGAAACATTTCTTCAAGAGTGGGTTGCAGACACATGTTAATTACTGCCTGATTTGGTAATTAGTGGTGGCTAGCCAACGTGAATGATTCATCCTGGATTGAACAGTGCAGACAGAGATTTCTTCTGAACTTTAGTGCAATCATGGACACAGTGAATGCTACCGTTGTAGAAGTAATAAAGTATTAATGTACAGATTATAAATATCTTTTAAAAGACCTTTTTTTTTTTTTAATAATGGAAGAAAAACCGAGTATATGGGGAATAATCATATGGACTATGTTTACTTATTTTACTTATGGCTAATTTTAAGTTCAATCAACTGATAGTTTTACACCCAGATGGTTCCAAAGCAGAAGAGCCACTGTTGAAAGGGCCCATTCCACAAATTTACCAAGGATTAAGACAGCGTCTCAGAAAAGTGTAAATGAGTTCCATAGGTTGACTTTGTTTAATGGTCAAAATACTGAGCTGCAGTGGTGGGTTTCAAAATTTTTACTACCGGTTCTATGGGTGTGGCTTGGTGGGCGTGGCATGGCTTGGTGGACATGGCATGGTAGGCATGGCAGGGAAAGGATACTGTAAAATCACCATTCCCTCCCCACTCCAGGGGAAGGTTACTGCAAAATCCCCATTTTCTCCCGATCAGGGAGACAGAGAATAGATGGGGGCAGGGCCAATCAGAGGTGGTATTTACCGGTTCTCTGAACTACTCAAAATTTCCACTACCGGTTCTCCAGAACTGGTCAGAACCTGCTGAAACCCACCTCTGCTGAGCTGAGACTGACAGGTTCCAAGGTCAAGTCCCCCAATGATCTCTGAACTCCCCGGATAATTGTTGCTCTCTTTTAACATAGCCTTCTCCATAGCATTATTATTTTGTGGCTAACGTAAAGGAAGACTTCAGAGTGTGCAGACTTCAGAGGTTATAAACATAATAGCAAACCTAGCTCTGAGAAATTATTTTCAGCATCTTTGATGCTGCTTATGGATTTCTTACTTTGCAAATTTATGTTGTTGTTAATTAAATCCAACCCTTCTCCAATTAAATCCTCTAGGAACCCAGGCTGATGTACCTCCCCATTACCTCCCCAGTTTTTCCTTACAATAACCCTTTAAAATAGGCTAGGTTGAGACAGAGAACTGGCCCAAAGCCATTTATGGTGCTCCCATGATGAAATGGATTTGGACCTGAGTCTTAATCCAACACCTTATCCACACTACATTTACTGGGCATTTTATTTGGTGAAGAAGAAATGGTATTTTTGACAATCAATGGGACAGGCATTGCTTGTGGGAAATTGGCATTAGACATATGTTTTATGCTCTCCGATCTCTGTGCCATTCATCAAAACAAACAAGTTTCCTTCTTGATTTGTCTTTCTGATGCCAGCCATATGACTGAGTACTATAGGTCAAAATGCACATATCTTGCCAACTGATCTGATAGTTTAACATCTCACTCTTCTGAAAAGTATTGACATATGAAGACCTGCAGCTGAAGGCGAAAAAGCATTTCATAGATGCAACGGTAGCAAATCTGAACTGATATACATTTTCAGTTCTCATTCTCAGAATATTTCTATCTCATCTTTCTTGATCTCTGAGATCTTAATGAATGGGAACAATGGTGTTTTCCTGCCACTTTCAATCTCCCCCCCCACCCCCACACACCGTTTCATGTTTGTTGGACATAAACCTTGAAAGGAAAATGAGTTATTCAACATGAATGGACAGAAAAGGAAAGAGGCTTCTTCCAGAATCTTTTCCTAATTCAGAAATTTCCTGGTAGTCTCCAAAATCAGTATCTACAGTAAAGGAAGGCTGTGGGTTGTTTCTCTCTCACACATAATAAGCAACAACAGCAATCAGATAACCCAACATACTTTAAATAAAACAACAAAATGTACATGTTGAAGATAGATAGATAGATAGATAGATAGATAGATAGATAGATAGATAGATAGATAGATAGATATTCAACATTTGTGTCTGTGTGTAGTATGTATGTACAGTATGTATGTATGTAGTGGGAAGTCAGTCCCATTGCTTTTTATTGTCTTCTAAACAGAGCACTAAATGATGACAATCTTTGGTCATACTTCATTCCCCTTGTAAGTCAAACAGTTACACTAAAGATACATCCAAGGCTATTTTCTCTACTGTATAGTTCTCCAGTGCAGGAAAAAAAAAAAAACATTTACATAGTATTCCTCTTTCCATGATTCAAAATGATGACTTACTGATGAAAATATATGAGCCAGATAAAATTCATTTCAAAGAGAACTTCAGAAAGAACAGTTTGCAGGACTCCACACCTGCTATGCTTTATTATGTTGCATTTTGACGATGAGGAGGATGCTATTTTTGCAGGGGTGGGCTTCAAAAATTTTAGCAAGGGGTTCTCTGCCCAGTTGCTGGGTGGGTGTGGCCATGGTGGGTGTGGCCTAGTCAGCCTCCTGCACCATGGCGGTGGTGGGTGGGCATTTTTTTCCCTCCATGGACTCCGGAGGCTTTTTCTGAGCCTCCGGGAGGGCGAAAATAGCCTCCCCAGGCTCCGGAGGCCCTCTGGAGGCCAGAAACGGCCCCGTTTCCAGCCTTCCTGAACTTCTGGTAGGCTCATTTTTCACCCTCCCTGAGCCTCCACACACACCCTGCACTTACCTGCATCCAAAACGGGCTGCGTGGGGACTCCTGGGCGTAGTGGGGTGGGTGGGGCCACCCAGGAGTGGGATTTGGGGGTTCTCTGAACTGCACAGAATCTTAGCTAGAGGTTCTCCTGAACCCCTGCAAACGCCCAGCAGCCCATCCCTGTATTTTTGTCAATTTAAATGAAGGATCAAATTCTCAATTTCACCCCACAAACTTTCCATGTGCTAACTGGCTGAAGATCAGTTGCTGAGTTTATTCTCTTTCATTATCTATAAGTCAAAGAGATGAAACTCGGACCTAAATTTTAAAACATAAGCAAATTTCAGAGAGAGATCTAAGCACTGACAGCTTCTAAGGTGGTGGTAGTTCTGTCATCTTATAGTCATTTTTTAATCTCCCACTAATGAACTATGAATGTATGGCTACACAGGCTGCTAATTATTTGCAGCACCCTCCTCTCTGGAGTAATCATGCTAAGGGCTAATAAAACCAATCTGCAACCAAGTTCTCTCCTATTCCATGACATAAATATACAGGAACTATCTTATGCAAACCTTTGGAGAGCCTGCCGCCCATAAGGACATGGAAACTTTACTTCCTTGGCCCACCATACCAGAAGCTGTTAGTCAGAATGACAGCAGAAGTCAATCACCATCTGCAGTAGGCATCACTCCTATCAGCCATTCATTTTTCAATCTATCCAATCCACTTTTATGGTCCCCATTCAGACATTATGCCAATCTTGATTGCTTGCAGACCAAGCAGGATGAAGCTTAGTTAGTACTTATTTGGGAGGCAATCAGGGAATCATAATGCTATCAGCCAGAGGAAAATCCCAGAAGAGAGAAAGAACAATCCACACAATGTGTCCACAGAATATCCAGGAGTAAAGCTCTTAAAGGAGATTTAATCAGGGGTGGGCTGCTGGGGGTTTGCTGGGGTTTGGGAGAACCTCTAACTAAGATTCTTTGCAGTTCGGAGAACCCCCAAATCCCACTCCTGGCTGGCCCTGCCCCTCCCAGGAGTCTCCACGCAGCCCGTTTTGGGGAGGGCAAAAAATGGGCCTATCGGAAGTTCAGGAAGGCTTCCAGAGCCTGGGGAGGCCGTTTTCGCCCTCCCGGAGGCTCGAGGAAAGCCTCCGGAGCCCAGGGAGGGCAAAAACTCTCCCCACCCCCACCCCACTGTGGTGCAGGAGGCCAACTAGGCCACATCCACCATGGCAGATAAACTAGGCAGAGAACCCCTTGCTAAAATTTTTGAAGCACACCCCTGGATTTAATCATAACCACTTAGATATGTTCTCCTCTCCTATTCCCATCAATGGAAACACTGTGGAAGAGAGTCAAAAAAAGCCAAGATGGCAACAACCTCAACAATGTGGCTTAGGGCTGGGGTACTTACAAGACCGCCTACTACTACCAATAGCCTCCCACCGGCCAGTATGCTCGCACAGAGTGGGCCTCCTCAGGGTGCCGTCCGCCAGACAATGTCGGCTGGCGACCCCCAGGGGGAGAGCCTTCTCTGTGACGGCGCCCACCCTCTGGAATAACCTTCCCCCAGAGTTACGTATAATAACAGACCTCCGGATTTTTCGTCAGGCCCTGAAAACCTATTTATTTCAACTAGCTGGGCTGGCTTGAGCTAAATTTTAAATTGATTTTAAATTGGGTTGTTTTAATTTACGGCCAGAATATTTAATTATTTTAATACTGTTTTTTAAATTTTGTATGCTTTGTTTTTACTTAGGCTGTGCACCGCCCTGAGTGCTATTTGGAGAAGGGCGGTATAGAAATTTAAACAAAATAAAATAAAATAAATAAATAAATGTGATTAAAGGTCCGCCCCTTTTAAAATGTGCATTGCAGTCACCAACTCTGTTTCCCCCAGCAGCTTCCCTGGATGCCCCTATATACAAAAAGAGGAAGACTGAAGCTAATCTTGCAAGGGTTCTGAGATTGAAGAAGAGGGTTGTAGGTTTGTGGCTGCCTAGTTTGCCTCTGAGTCAGAAGGAATGGCCTTCCAACACTCATTATCCTTTGTTGCTTCTCCCCCCCCAAGCCTAAAAGATCCTCTGGATCTGATTACAGTTTACTTTATCTAGTACCCTGAAGTGTACAGGGGCCAACCAGAGGCATTCTAGAAGACTGCCAGAAAAAAAGAAGATACATCCTCCAAGAGACTGCATCCTGGAATTTATTCCTTTTAAAGCCAGAGTCATAAGCCAAATATTATTTTCCAAGTGAGTTCATCAGTCGAGGCTTTCTGTATAGCATGACAGACAGTGTAATCCCCAGATTTATTGCAAAGTATCCCTGTTGCTTACAGTATATATACGGGGATATCCATTGGCGTGGGTTTTTTTTTCCTTCTTCTTTTTCTTCAACAGCATCAATATCACCACCGACTTATAAATGCATAAACTGATTGATGTCTTTTCTCTTCTGACTTTGCCAGTGATATATTTTTCATTAAAAGTCATGATCGCATGGGAGAAAAATTCTGCCCCATAAAAAGGGCTATTATTCTTAAAATGAACAATATGGACAGTGAAAAAAAAAAATGAAAAAGCAGACCTACAGGGACTGGAGAAACTTGTGTTCAAGCTTATTTATTAGATTTATATCCCCTCTTTGGTTTGAGAGCTCAAACTGACATACAAAGTGTTCTCCTCTTTTTCCTCCCAACATCAACCCTGTGAGGTGGGCTGGGAGGAAAAAGAATAACTAGCCCCAAGTCACCCAGCGAGTTTACATGGCTGAGAATGGACTGAACCATAATCTATTTGATCCTAGAAACAGCTTAATTACAGTGTCTCTCATTTACCACAAGATGAGGTGTCTCTCATCAACCACAAGATTGATTTGCTGAGTCTCTTTGAACCAGTCAGTGTCTCTCAGCCCAACCTACCTCACAAGGTTGTTGTTGAGATCAAATGCAATGAACCTGGTCTGTACTCCAACTTCCCAAAAAAGTTATCAATATAAGCGATATTGTAAATAAAAGAATGGAACCCAAGATGCCTTTCTTCCTCATCCCATTTTGTACTTTATTATTCTGCAACATCTCCATCCTCTTCTTGTTGTTGTTCCATATCCATCATCGGACATTGGTGATCATGTTGGCAATCCTATTTTTGTCAACAGCCGCATGAATAAGTGCTGCTGAGTTTTGTCCAAACCAGTCCCTTAGATTTTGAAGCCATGATGTTCTTCTTCTGCCTGGACCTCGTTTGCCTTCACTCTTTCTCTTGAGGATTAAGTGAAGGATGCTATATTTTTCTGGGTGTCGCATCACATGTCCAAAATATTCTAACTTTTGCTTTTTAATGGCTTTGTTGATTTCCCTTTTTTTCCCAGGCGGCTTATCACCTCCTCATTTCTGATTTTGTTAACCCAGTTTATATGTAACAGCCATCTGTAAATCCACATTTCAAATGCTTCTAGTTTCTTCAAGTGGTTTTCTGTCAGAGACCAACTCTCTACTCGGTAGAGCAGGATAGAAAGGATGTAACATTTGACAAGCCTGATTTTTAGTCTTAGGCTTATGTTGTGACTTTTTCATTTTGAAGAATGCTGTTCGAGCTTTCTCTATCTTTATCTTTACTTCATTGATCATGTCCAGGCTTTTATGTAAATTAAAACCGAGCTACGGTTTTAACATCTCCATGGGAAAATGAAATTCCCACTTTTTCCGGATATCTTTCTGGAATCCATTCTGAAAGCATTTTGGTATGGTGGTTAAGGTGCTGACCTAGAAACCAGGAGACTCTGAGTTGTAGTCCCACTTTAGGCATAAAGCCATCTGGGTGACCTTGACCAGTCATTGTCTCTCTCTTAACCTTAGGAAGTAAACAAGAGCAAACCACTTCTGAAAATCTTGCCAGGAAAACTGCAGGAGGTCTCAAGGAAGTTCCCAAGAATTATCACTGACTTGAAGGCATTAATTAACTAGCCTGGATACCAGGAGGGAAAAACACTTAATAAAGCAGTCAGATATGTTTCCACAGGCCACCCTTTTTTCACACTGGGAAATTGTCTTCTCTGTTGAATCATAATGATGCTTTTGGACCACGTTTATTCAAAGCCTAAGCAGGTAAGGCTGCATTCCTTGCTCATAAAGCAATTTTCCTTGGCAAAAGTTCTATTGAAAAATATACTGGGAACAAAAGTTATCATTCCAATACAGCTTTTTCAGTCTGTTTAGATGGCTGGGGAAAGGAGAGGGGATGATGCAAGAAGACACATATACATGTGCTGATATGTTTCCTTCTGACCTATTGGTACACGTTCAGGCACATGTAAACATGTTGTAGACATGCTTGGGAAGCTGTGTTTGTCAAAAAAGCAGAACCTGCTTCTTGCTGGTGGCAACCCAATGTCTTCGACTCTCTTCCTTTCTCAAGTTCCACTGATCATATTTTTCACTTGCTGTTGGGGGATCCAATTTCAATCCTGCCTGCTTTGATCAGCGAGGAAGGAAAGGAAGCAAAAAAAAGTTCCAAAAAGGGTTGCATAAGAGTGGCAATAAAACTTCCACATCCTATACTAACCTTACCAAAACCAAAAGATCAATTATTGGATGGCAAACTGACAATACTGGCTGCGTGTCCTCTAAGAAATATCTCTGATGTGCTAACAGGTCTGTTTGATCTCCAGGCCTACAATTAAAAACTCTCCATCTCCACCCCTAATTTTCTTTTACCAGTGTGCCCAAATACTTCAGTGTATGACAGAGCTGTGGAAATTGGAAATCAAGTAAAAGGATGTAATTATTTGCTGTCTTAAAGCTATTAACTCAAATGAATGGAGATTCCCAACCATCCAGGTCATGGTTGTCCCAGAGATGTTTTCCCAAAAGGCACAACTGTACTTGGAAAAAAGAAAAGAACACAAGAAAGTCCAGTTGCCATTTGGAAAAGCATCTTTGGGACAACCCTAATAATCCTAATTTAAAAAGTCACATTCTCTCACCCAACCTACCTCACAGGGATGTTATTGTTGTGGGGAAAATAGGAAGAAGAAGCAGTATTAGGTGTGTTCACTGTCTTGGAAGTCACCTATAAAATAATACAGATGAGATAAAAATCTAGTAAAAAAATAATAAAGTTGGGTTTTATGTATTTTGTGGTACTGTGCCATGATCTCACTATTAAGTATTATTGTTGTTGCTGTTTTCAATCCCCCCTCTTTTCCTGTAGCACTGATGTAAATTTAATTTCAAAACAGCTTTTCATACCTCATTATGCTTGAATGAGACCTGACAGTGGCCTTCTGAGTCATTTGTGAGTCATGCATTGTTTAGCTAAGTGTAAGATAGGCTGTGAATGTTTAGTGTGTCATTACAAGAGAGCAGCTCAGTTTTAGGCAGAGCAAGCATAAGAGGTGCTGCTTGAAAACCATTCTGAATAAATATGCTTGTACAAAGAAAGGTGGGGAAAAATTAAAACTCATTCAAATATTCCCTTAACTGTTAAGAGTTGGCAGAAAGCACACCCACCTACCGTGTTACTGAGAAGAGAGACACAATGGAAAGGGGTGTCCAACCGTAGCAACTTTAAGACCTGTGGACTTCATCTCTCAGAATTCCCCAACCAGCCATGCTGGCTAGGAAATTCTGGGAGATGAAGTCCGCAGCTCTTAAAGTTGTCAAAGTTGGACACCCCTGGAATAGAGAGTTCCTGCCACATTTCAGAATGGTTCGACCCATTTTGTGTGAGAAATGGATTTCCTTTGAGGGACTCAACCTATTTTCCAAAACACCTGAATGCAGGACAAGAAGCAATGGATGGAAACTAATCAAGGAGAGAAGCAACCTAGACCTAAGGAGAAATTTCCTGACAATTAAACAATTAATCAGTGGAATGACTTACCTCTAGTAATTATGGGCACTCCATTACTGGAAGTTTTTAAGAAGAGATAGGACAAGCATTCATCTAAAATGGTGTAAGGTTTTCTGCCTGAGCAAAGGGGTTGGATTAGAAGACCTCCAACTCTGTTATTATGTTAAATATGCACAAGTTGTGAATTGTGTGGTGGATTTTTTTAAAAAACAAATCTAAATCTAATATGAATCAGGATTAATCAACACTGACAATTAATTTATCCACTCCCTCAATAACAAATTGAGAGGAATTGAAATTGATAGATTTACAACGATGAGAAATTGGGGGAATCTACAGTTGATCGATTCAGTTTGTAATAAGGTAATGTGTTGCGGTTGAGCAATATGTGCCCGAATCTCTATAGTTGGACCATTTCGGAAGGGTTGATAGAGAAAGCCAAGATAGTCAGATTTTCATCTCCATCTCTCTGTCATAAATATTTTACCCTTCAGGGCCATCTGGCTATCCAATACTTTCAAATTTAAATGAGAAAGATACCCAGAAAAGTCAATTTTGCATTCTGGAGTTTATAAGAGCAACTTTTTACCACAATTTCAATTACATTTATAGCAGAAAATAATACATATTTTGAAAAAAGGGGAAATGTTTTTTTAAAAAACAAACAAACAAACATTTGTTGTATGTGTTTAATTTTTATTTTCACATGTTGAGCATGTGTGTATGTGTGTGTGTACACTTTTCCCACTCCCTGGGGAAAGAAAATTCCTGCAGATTTCTATGCTAGCTGTCAAACCAACACTTAGCAAGATCTGAAATATAGCAAATGGTACTCAAAGCTCCCTTATTCTTTTCAAGGTCCTCTGCTTTTGCAATATTTTCTTACCTAAATCATAATGCAGCTTCTAGGTATCTTTCCAAGCACAGGCATTCTCCTTTCCTTTCTCTTGATCTTTCTTAGCCCCAGTCAACACCAATTCTTGGCTAACAAGAGAAAAACATTTGTTTTTCATTCAGACCATTGAGTTTTCATTCCCCTGCTGTGTGACAATGTGGATTCCTTCAGTTTTGCTTCACTTTACAGACCTGCAAAGGTCGTAAATGGGAGGATGGGTTCATCCCCATCATAACTGTGAGTGGTCACTGCATTAGGCAGTCACTAAACAAGGACTATATAGAAAATATTATTCCTCTCACCTGGGTGGAAGATGAACTGGCCCACGTCTCTGGACCAGGAAAAGTGAACTTTGCCTTGGTTGGGAAGGAGCTACAGATAATCCTTGATTTACAACCATTCGTTTAATCACAGTCCAAAGTTAGAACAGCACTCAGTCAAAAATGTGACTTAAAACCATTTTTCAAACAATTATTTAGTTTAGTTTAGTTTATTTGATTTGTATACCGCCCTACTCCCAAAGGACTCAGGGCGGTGAACAGCCAAGCAATAAAATACATAAATACAAAAATTTAAAAAACCAGTTAAAATCAAATTAAATATTTATTTATTTATTTATTTATTTATTTATTTATTTATTTATTAATTAAATTTATATGCCGCCCCTTTCTGGAGACTCGAACTTATGACCATCACTGCATCCCCACAGTTCTGTGATCAAAATTTGGGAGCTTGGCAACAGGCATATATTTATGATGGTTCCAGTAACATGGGATCACCATTTGCGACCTTCCCAGCCAGTTTCTGGCAAGCTAAGTCACTGGGGAAATCCAGATTTGCTTAATGATCGCATGGTTCATTAACAACTGCCGTGATTCACTTAACAACCATGGTTAAAAAAAGATCATACAATTGGATGCGACTCACTGAACAACCGCTTTGCTTAGCAATGGAAATTCTGGTCTCAGTTGTAATCGTAACTCAAGGATTACCTGTATTTGCATCCAGCACCAAATTGAATGTAAAATATAACACTGGATACAAATGGCTTCATTCTCAACATTGCAAACAAAGTTCACTTTACCAATGAAGGATGTAGGAATCTGCAGTCTGCATATGTGCAGGAATTTTCCTATCTTGGATGGCAAACCTCAGATAAGGAAGGTTACTTGCACGTAGGCGCCAGGAAATGGCATTAGAACATAAGACCCTAACTCTGTAAATAAGAGGAACAGGAGGAGAGGAAGTGGGATGTGTGTTAGATTTTAATTATAGCCAAACATTATAAGTGCTTAAGCAAAGCAGTAACGATTAACCTATGATTTAAGTTACCTGGAAGATTCTGTGAGCCAATGATATTCTGCCAAGTACACTGTAACTTGAAAGTAACAAACTATATAATGTCACTATGTAAGACAATAAAGTTACCACATATATCTTCAACCTTTGTGTGTGTGGTCACTCAACAGAAGGAGAATATTTGTAGCACAGGGTTGAAATGGAGGGGTCATTGGTGCTCTCTGAGTTGGCTTGTTTTCTTGCAGATGTTTCATTAACCAAACTAGGTAATATCATCAGTGTTAGTCCTTTTCATTACCTAAACTAGTGTTGGAAGAAAAATCCAGTCCAGTTCCAAGCTGGGAGAAAAACACTGAAAATAAAATCAAGGAAAGAAGATCTCTGTTTATTTGGTTTCCAGAAACTTCAGTGACAGCAGCATTTTTCTGGGGTGGCTGACAAAATGGCTGAGTAAGTGAATGGATTTTTATAGGGTTCTGGGGTTTGGTGATTGAGATGCTCCAGGGGAGTTGTGCAATGTAGTGAGCCTTGTGTCTTTTGCTATTCTAATAGTGGTGGGTAAATCCTATTATATCCTAAAGGTCATGTCCTATTCTTAGAATTGGGGGAGAGGGGGATGTAAATTCTTAATTTCACCAGCTCCAGCTTTCTGTGGGAACTTGTGGCTGAACGAGTTTTGTTTATGAATAGATTGGCCCAGGCTTTCTGAATGGATACAAAATCTCCATTCTTAAAGACCAGCCTCTTTAAGCTTCTGCTTGAGTTTATTTTCCTATGGCAGGAAGATTTCTGCCTTTGTAAAGATTTTTCCCTCCTCTTCTTCTTTGGGGAAATGTTCTACCCTGCCTCTTTTTAAGATTAAGAATAAAGAATAATTTAATCGGGGGGGTGGTGGCTTCCTACACTAGGTAAGCACTAATGATGTTACCTAGTTTAATGAAATGTCTGCAAAAAAACCTGAGCTCAGAGAGAACCAAGGACCCCCATTCTCCTTATGGTTCTTTGTAGCCAAGATATGATAACCGTGGAGCAGAAACACAAGCAGAGCAGGCAAAAAAGGCAAACACAGATGTTTCTGCCAAAGGTTGTAACATAACTGAACTTTCTGACATAATTCTGGAAATCTGGCTACTCAACTCTTCCCCCAACCTTGTGTTTCAACACAAACATGATCACTCACTGGAAACACTTCTAGCTCTTGTTCAGGATGAAGTATATTAGCAGTGAGCAATATTTGCTGATCTCAGGCACCCTTGTGTGATCTCAAACGATGATCTGGGCAGCTCGCTCTGAGAAAAAAATGTTCAGTTTCAATTGCCAAAATCTGATGAGATCATCGAAATTAGAAACGATGTTGCACTAAAGATCTAAAACTGTGGTTGTAGTGAGATCTCTAAAGATTGCAATGGTTATTTGAATTTTTATTTGGAATCTGCTGAGGATCTCTTCTGAGGATCTGGCAGATTTTCTGGCTCTCTTGAGCAGCATGCTGTCAGCCCTGAGATACATAGAATAATACAGTGAATATTTTTAAAATGCAATGATTTGAGATCTTGGATATTTTCAAAAACGTGCTTCTTAAAAATCTGGTTCAACAAATGTCTTTATTATTTGAAAGCAATATTAGTCTTTTCATAATAATAGAAGCGATTAAGTTAAGATGCCTCAATTTTGGAACAAGCCCTCCAGAAAATATTATCTTTCTGGTTTCAAGAGCAATTATTTAGCAAGGCTTTCAGAGATTCTGATTTTTAAAATCCATGTGCAAAACAATTCTGTCCGTATCTGTCTGCCCTGACCAGTGTTTGCTCTGTAGTATGTAACCTTAGATTACAGGCAGTCCTCAACTGATGACCACAATTGACCCCCAAATTTATGTTGTTAAGTGAGAAATTTGTTAAGTGAGTTTTGCCCTATTTTATGACTTTTTTTTGCCACCTTTGTTAAATGAACCACTGCAGTTGTTATATTAGTAACATGGTTGTTAAGTGAATCTGGTTTGACTTTGCTTGTCTGAAAGTCGCAAAAGGGAATCACATGACTCCAGGACACTGCAGCTGTCATATATGTGAGTCACTTGTCAAGCATCTGAATGTAAATCACATGATCATGGGGATGCTGCAACGATCATAAGCGTGAAAAATGGTCATACGTCACTTTTTTTAGTGCTGTTGTAACTTCCGGTCACTAAATGAAATGTTGTAAGTCGAGACTACCTGTATAGATGTATGCTTTCAACCTTCTCTATGTCTGATAAGATTCAACTGTTCTCTTCATTTTGGGGATATTGATTTTACTATTCCTTTGTTCCTTTTAAATCTGTAAATTGGTTAGCTATTCTTAGAGGTTTTTGATTGAATATAATAAATATCCTCAAGGAGTGCACACAACAGCAAACACTGTCTCTGTGGCAGTCATGGCAATATTATGAGCCCATGTACATGAGTATCGATCTGAAGATATTATAAGGTCCCAAAATATACTTGAGTCACCAGAATGCCAAAGAGAGAGACTCAAGACGAGGCTTGCAAAAAAAAAAAAAACAGATTTTATTTATGGCCAAAAACAAAATACTGGGTGGGACTATATCCAGAACATATAGATATAATGCATGCAAGGAGATAGTCACACCTTGTGGAAGGTATGGCATCCTTTTATACCGTCAGAGATATCAGCTTAGTACCCAATTCTGGCCCCCTAGTTTAGATTCGAGTATTCGTTGTTGCCCTGCAAGGGAATAGAAACTTCCCAATTAGTCTTATCTTGTCCTTGAGCATTCCTTTGTTTTCTCAATTGACCATTTGGCCCCCTGGTTCTGCAAGGCAGGAGCTTATCCAGATCAAACATAAATTAGGGCTGAAGTGTAAATTATCCCTTGGAGATATGTACCATGCTCTTAGATGGCACAAGAAAAACAGGAAGAAGGTTGATATGGGTTCAGGTCAAATGGCAGGGACATATGTTTGACAAATACCAGATACATTACAGAGGCCTAATAACAGAATATGTTTATTACAGGAGATACAAACATAAAGGCATATATGTATTACAGGAACCTAATGGTTACAGAATCTAGTATATCAGTATATCATATTCTAGTATTATTTATTATATCCTTATTATTGTTTCCCTTCAATATAAATGCATAAGGTATAAATGTATGCATATACATATAAATATAATGTATCGATCTAAAGATATAAAAAAAAGTCACCACATATTTCATTGAGATCTGCCCTGTGACCTCTGCTACTGCCTGGTCTGTAGCACTGAATGAGATCAGCAAGGACGATGCATTCTCTGCTCATAGATTCACACTCACGGACACACCCTAATGTGTGTGGCAGAAGTATGTGACCAAAATGATGTGTATTTGACAGGGGGTGCATTTAAAATGTGTAGAGGTAGTTGCATTTTTGTACTTGTACCGGGAGAATAAAGTCTAAACTAAAAATCAGAAAGATACTTTACATAAGTTACATTAAAAGCTGTTGGGACAATGAATGCAGATTTTTCTTAATTTTTTTTAGAGTCTCTCAATTTTTTCCCCAGAAGAGAATGAAGGGTAAAATTATACTTAACTATGGCATGATGCTGACACAGGCACATTGCAGTTTAAGATTGGCTGATGTTGAAAAAAATGTTTTTCAGCTTTTCAGAGCTAGTTAATCCTTGAATAGGACACCACCAGGAAATTTCAGGATTGGAACACTGAAAACATTTCCAAAAAGCAATGACAAATCAGTTCCATACAGTTGCCATGAAAATATCCCTGAGGTCATCAGGTGTGTCTATTGATCCACCAGGCGCTAACCTGAAGTCAAGGAGTTTTGCATATTTCTAAGGCAGTTCTAAATTAATATTTTCTTTTTCTCTGAATCAGTAACATTGATACAATTCTCAGTTTATATCATCATCTAGAAAATGATGAAATTAATCAGGGATGTCAGCAAAGTGTAGTAAAAAAAGGCAACATGGCGGCCATGACAAAACAATCAAATCTCCACGCAATTTTTATGGACATCACATATAAATCAAAGGTTTTATTACCATTGTGACTGCCATCTTGATTATTTTTTAACACATCCTGCCAATACCTCTGAAGATAGTTCTTCCTGTGGAATTATCTCAACAGACGCCAAGTCCTAATTGCTTTTGCAACTGGAAGAGATTTAGAAAGCTGTTTGTGGTATGTCACAAGAAGGGAAATGCTTACTGTTCAAGAGGATAATGGGAGTTTCTCTTAAACATTTGTAAAAATAATACATACATGCATATATGTGTATGTGTGTGTATATATATGGCATATATATATATATATATATATGGCATATATATGGCATATATATGGCATATATATGGCATATATATATATATATATATATATATATATATATATATATATATATATATATTTGTTTTCTCAGGTTTTCGCGGGTGTTTGTATGTAGGTCTTTGGTTATTCGGGTCTTCTCCCACGTAAAATTGGAAGTGTCTTGGCGACGTTTCGACGAAGTCTCATTCGTCATCTTCAGGCTGGTGTTCTCGGCTTCGTGCTTCCAGGAGCAATGTGAGATCGCAGCTGTCTCTTCCTTTTAACTGCTAGTGGAGGTGTGAGCTGATTGGGTGGGAACTTGGCTGTGTTCTGATTGGGTGGAGGTGTGTTCTGATTGGTTAGGGGCTTGGCTGTGCTCTGATTGGCTGGGGTTGTGTTCTGTTTGGGTGGGGGCTTGGTTGTGCTCAGCTTAGTCTGAGTTGCAGGGGGATTTGAGCTGGTGAGCTGCGTTGTTGTTGTTTGGCTTCGTGTTTGTGGCCGTGCGAGCTCTTCATGGTGGGTGTCAGTCTGCTTCATGTATGGATTGGAGGGGTTTAAAGTGGCTAATGATGCAGCTGCGGTCTGGCTTCTGGTCCTTGGTCGTGGCTCATTATCAGTGTGGGTTTGGGTCTGCTTTCTGCGTGGATGTGTGGTGGTTACATCCTGTGTGGCTCTCGTGAGTGTGGGTCTGGTGTCATTCATCGTATTAGGGACTCGTTTGTCAATAAGGGCGGGTTTCCAAATGGCTGGTAGGCGGGAGGTATCGTCTCGTTTGTTCATGCTGTGTGGGCGTTTTTCTATCTCGATGGCTTCTCTGATTATTCTGTTGTTAAAGTGTTCAGTTTTGGCGATAGTTCTGGTCTTTTTAAAGTCAATATCATGTCCTGTGGCTTTAAGGTGTTGGACCAGGGAAGAAGTTGGTTCCTCTTTTTTGACTGAGTTCTTGTGTTCTTCTATGCGTGCACTTATTCGTCTGTTGGTTTGTCCGATGTATGTGGT
This sequence comes from Pantherophis guttatus, assembly GCF_059756535.1. NCBI lineage: Eukaryota > Metazoa > Chordata > Lepidosauria > Squamata > Colubridae > Pantherophis > Pantherophis guttatus. The sequence goes on from NC_142063.1 coordinate 158,188,331, forward strand.
GGGGCAGGCGGTGCATGGGATTTCATATACTCCTTGATTTTCTAACTCAATTTTGTCTTTGGGGTTCCTTAGGATGGTGGATATTTTTCGGTTTGTGCAGAATGCTGTCTTGATGTTATGTTTGTGGAGGATTTTGCTTATTCTGTCTGTGGTGCCTTTTATGTATGGGAGGAGGGCCTTGCCGTTTTCTTGTTCTCTGTCTTGGATTTTAGTGGGGGTTTCTTTTTGGATTAGGTTGGTGATCTTATTTCTTTGGAATCCATTGGATGTGAGTACGTTAGTGAGGGTGTGTAGTTCGGTTTTTAGGTGTTGTTCGTCAGCTAAGCGTTTTGTTCTGGAAATGAGTGTCTTGGCTACAGAGTTGATCTGGGCAGGGTGGTGGTGTGAGAGTGCGTGCAGATAGCGGTTTGTGTGTGTTTTCTTCTGGTATATAGTGTGTCCTAGGGAGCCATTGGATTTTCTGTAGACTAAGACATCCAGGAAGGGAAGTTGGTTGTTCACTTCTGTTTCCATGGTGAACTGTATTTTGGGGTGTAGGCTGTTGAGGTGTGTGAGGAAGTTGTCCAGTTTTTCTTTCCCATGTGGCCAGATTATGAAGGTGTCGTCCACATATCTGAGCCAGAGTTTGGGTTTGTGATCGGATTTTTCTAGAGCTTGGGTTTCAAAGTATTCCATATAGAGGTTGGCAATGACAGGTGAGAGGGGTGATCCCATGGGTGCTCCTTCTGTTTGTTTGTATTTCTGTCCATTATAGATGAAGTATGTGTTGGATAGGCAGTGGTTGGTCAGATCTAAGATGTGCTTGGGGGGGGTTATATTTGTTTTGGATAACTGTCAAGGCTTCTTTGATTGGTACTTGGGTGAAGAGGGATATGACATCAAAGCTCACGAGTAGGTCACTGGGCTGTAAGTTTTGTTGCTTTATGATGTCTATGAACTGGAATGAGTTTTTTACGTATGAGGTGATGGATTCTGCATAGGGCTGTAGTTGTTTGGCGAGAAATTTGGCTAGGTTTTGTAGAGGTGAGCCTATGGAGCTGACTATGGGTCTAAGTGGGGTTCCTTCTTTGTGTACAACAACACTGGAGGCTTTTAAGAAAGAATTGGACAACCATTTGTCTAAAATGGTATAGGGTCTCCTCGAGCAGGGGGTTGGACTAGAAGATCTCCAAGGTCCCTTCCAACTCTGTTATTCTGTTAAATTGCAGCACAAGTTCCTTTGGCTGCAGAAGAGCAATCCCTTCATCCAGTGGTGGGTTTCAAAAAGTTTTACTACCAGTTCTGTGGGTGTGGCTTGGTGGGCGTGGCATTGCATGGTGGGCGTGGCATAGTGGGCGTGGCAGGGAAAGGATACTGTAAAATCTCCATTCCCACCCCACTCCAGGGGAAAGTTACTGCAAAATCCCCATTTCCTCCCAATCAGCTGGGAGGCAGAAAATAGATGGGGGCGTGGCCAATCAGAATTTTTACTACTGGTTTTCCAAACTACTCAAAATTTCCGCTACCGGTTCTCCAGAACTGGTCAGAACTTGATGAAATCTACCTCTGCCTTCATCCCAGTTTCTTTTTAAAGAATAAACATAAAATACTTTGGTCCATTTACATGGACTCGGCCATGACATGGACAGCAGCAGCAAATGGATGGGACCCATCAATAAGAAAGAGCCTTTATCTGGAAACATTGTTTGTAAAATATATGCAAAATATATTTAAAGAGGCAGGTACATGCAAAGATATATTTTGGAAAATGTGTACAAAAAAAAATAGATTTTTTTTAATTTGATTTATATGCCGCCCTTCTCTGGAGACTCAGGGCGGCTTACAATGCGTTAAGCAATAGCCTTCATACTTTTGTATATTTATACAAAGTCATCTTATTGCCCCCATAATCTGGGTCCTCATTTTACGTACCTTAGAAAGGATGGAAAGCTGAGTCAACCTTGAGCTTGATGAGTTTTGAACTTGCAGTAATTTCAGGCAGCAGATGTAAGTGGATGTTAATTAGTCTGCTGAGCCACCAGAGCAAATAATCCAGGTTAAGATTATTTGCATTTAAGCATATTTTAGGACTAATCTCATGTCACAAGTATAGGTAGTTTCCTTGAAGAATAAAAATCCATATGGAACTTGCTAAAGTCTGGAAAACATATTCAACTTCCATATAAGAGAGTGCTTTGGGAATGGTTGAAGGCTAAAGCAAATAATTGATTCAGAGGACTGTCAGCGGTGTTGGTGTTATGTTCATTAAAAAAATATGAATTCTTTCATAACTTGTGGGTGGATGCCATGAGAACCTGAAAATGTGATAATGTATATTTTTCAAGAGGTCTCTTGGTACTCAAGCTTGCTTTAGTTCTGATTCCTTGAGAAATTCAGGATGGGCTTGAGCATTTATCTTATATCTTCTGCAGTAATTGATTGTTGTACCATCAAATCATTTTTGTCTACTAGTGTAAGGTGACCAGATTTTAACATTGGTAAAGAGGGACATTGTGGGCGTGGCTTATTTTGTGGGCGTGGCTAGCTGGTCATGTGACTGGGTGGGCGTGGCTAGCTGGTCATGTGACCGGGTGGCCATGGCTATGTGTATAGGGTAAGGTGAACAGATTTTAACATTGGTAAGAAGGACACCATTGTGGGCGTGACTTATTGTGTGGGCGTGGCTTGGAGGCCATGTGACTGGGTGGGCGTGGCTAGCTGGTCATGTGACCGGGTGGCCATGGCTATGTGTATAGGGACTACTCAGAGGGCTGAAAAGTCATTTCTGACAGGTCCTCACACTTTTGACTGGTCCTCACACTTATGACCATCCTCACATTTATGCCCGTGCAGTATTCTTAACAACCATGTCACTCATTTCACAACTGCTTCTCTTCACCATGGTGACAAGATAGGGCAAAAACGTAAAATGTGAGGACAGTTGTAAGTTCGAGGACTGGTCAAAAGTGTGAGGACCAGTCAAAAATAACTTTTTCAGCCCTCTGAGTAGTCCATATGCACAAAAGGACTAACCAGAGGGCTGAAAAAAGTCATTTCTGACAGGTCCTCGCACTTTTGACTGGTCCTCACACTTATGACCATCCTCACATTTATGCCCATGCAGCATCCTTAACAACCATGTCACTCATTTCACAACTGCTTCTCTTCACCATGGTGATAAGATAGGGCAAAAAACATAAAATGTGAAGACAGTCGTAAGTTCGATGACTGGTCAAAAGTGCGAGGACCAGTCAAAAATAACTTTTTCAGCCCTCTGAGTAGTCCATATGCATAAAAGGATACAGCAATAGAGAGGGATGAAGGAAGGGAAGGGAAATTAGAGTAGGAGTGAGGGTAAGAGGGGGAGGAAGAGAGGAGAAGGAGAAAGGAAGAGGAAGTAGGGAGGAGAAGAAGAGGGGGGGAAGAGAAAGTAAGAAGGAAAGAAAAGAGAGAGGTGGTAGGTTTGAGGAGAAAGATTGCTGTACAATAAAAAAGATGAAAGGGAAGAAAGCCAACCCCAAACAAATATAAAGATATTAAGATAAAGAATGAATGGTTAAACTTTAAAGAATAAAAGAGAACAAATATGAATAAATAGCAGTAATTAGAAACACACATACAAACATACAATTTATTTTCTTTGAACAGAGTATTTGGCCGGTTCACAAATTTAAACAGTGTTTAGTCACTTCAATTAAATTTACAATTTCTATATTTCCTTTTTGCCATATTTATTCCTCATCTATTTTTTTTAAAAAACCAATATTACCCTTCATCCTCATCTCTAATCTTAATCAAATTCAATTTTTCCCTTCTATTCTATATTATACCCCTTCCCATTGTCATCTATTTTTATATCCATCCTCACATTGTTTAATTATGTAATTATGTAATACAGTTGTTTAATACAAATTCAACATTTTAATATAAATCAATTAGTTATAAAACTATCTTTTTTTTGTATATTAATCAATATGAACATGAATATTCCAATTATTTCCATGCAATCCAATTTCTTACAAATCAATTAATTATATTTACCAATAATAATAAACCAAATAATTTCCCCCATATATTCCTCTGAACCACAACTTAAACATTTCTGCTTTCAACACAATATACAATTAATAGTATCTCAATTCAATTATTACAATTCCCTAGTTAAATACAGCTTTTTTTTCTTTTGTGTTTTAAAATCTTGAACTCCCCTCCTAAATTTCCCATTGTTTGCAGTTTTTCACCTACCTTTTTTGGGGAGGAAAAATAAAAATAAAAATAAATCTCTCTCTGCCTCATTTTGTCACGTTCCACCAAAGATCCTGGTTTCGGTTTCGTTTCTGCAGCTTAGCTAGGGGAAAAAAAAACTGCTTCAGGAACTCTTTACACTGATTGCCTGTAGGGCGGCCCTTTGAAGCCCTGGGCAAGAGTTTAAACAGTTTTTTTTTCTTCTAGCCATCAGCTGGGGCTCAAGAGGCAGCGGGACTGAGGAGGCAGAATGAAAAATCGGGACTTTTTTGAAACGCCGCGGGACGCAGGACAAATTGCTAAAAAGCGGGACCGTCCCGCCAAAAGCGGGACGTCTGGTCACCTTATACTAGTGGCCACATAGATATTCTCCATGATGATATCTCTCTAGCTTGTTTTTTTTTTCAGAACTCCCAAAGGTGCACTCATTGCCATTGTAACTCAGTTTCTCCATTTTGCTTCTGGTCATCCTCTTCTTCTTCTTCTTCTTTCTTTCTACCTTTTCCGACATTAGAGCCTTCTCTGGAGTTGGGTCTTTGCTTGATGTATCCAAAATAGGGTAATTTGACCCTCATCATTGTGCCTCAAGTGAGAACTCAGGGTTAGATTCAGGGATGAGCTGCCAGAAGGCACAAACAGTTAAAACAAAAGGAACGACTCAGGAGTAAGGCCTGGAGATGTTTGGCCCCTCCCATAAGGCTTAAAAGAGGAGCAAAGGCACGTGGGGCCTTTGCAGGAAAGCAACTTTGTTAATTCTGTTCCTAGTTGGCATCTCTGTTTGATTCTGGACTCCATGTGGCTTTGCCAAGTAGGTCTTTGGCAGAGTATCAAGGGAGATAAAGGTTGGTGATTATCCCGAAGGACTTCTCCCAAAGGACTTTTTGCAACTAATTGGGACTCAGCTGTGAATGAAGGTAATGAAGGCAACATATCTCTCCTCCCTTGCCTTTACAGTCCAAGAAACTAGGAAGGATCCCTTCTGCCGCACCCCATTTGTTCTGTGGCTCACCTGCCTCCTATCTGAACATTGTCTAGTCCAGGGGTGTCAAATTGGCGGCCTGCGGACTGGATGTGTCAGGCTCAGGCCACCCCAGCTCCATGAATGGGGAAAAAGTTGCAAAATATCACATGATGGCAATGTGATGCTGTGACTTTGAAACCCGTGATCTAGTCAGTGGTTCTATGGCCCTTTTATGACCTGTGGACTTTAACTCCCAGAATTCCACAAGTCATAAAGTTCCTCACCTCTTTCATAAACCAATACAGGTTACGCCACTTTGACTCTCTTCGGTATAAGAGGGAGCAAAGGGAAAACACTTGTCAGGCTTTCAAGAACTTGTCATTCTAATGAGGCAGAATTCTAATATTTCTCAGGGAATCCTTTCCTAATAAGAGCATCCTCAACACTGTGACCAGTGCAAAAGGATAATCCCTGCTTTTATCATTTAGGTTCTTAGCAAAAAGCTGCACCCATATTGATTCTGTGAAAGAATCTAGTTTTCCAATATTTTCTAACATATGACATACACCCTATTTAATGTGAAAAGCGGTCCCTGGGGGCATCCCCAGGGGAAAGTTAAAGCAATCAAGATAGCAGCCATGGCCATGAAATTGAAGCTAATTTTTTTTCTTACATGTATTGCATCAAGTGACATATATTTTTTTTTTAAAGGATGGGGCTTCAAATACATATTTAGAGCTTCCATCTTGATATTTTGACTATCCCCCACGGGCAATCCTGACAATGCAGTCTGCTTTTTCTATAGAGTTTTTATCCAGGAATGATCATATCTCACTGAGTTTCCCTCTTCCATCAAGTTTATATTATTATACAAATAGAAATGTAGAATATTTTATAATAATCTTTTTATATGGATTAAAGATATACATTTGTAGCCAAGTATTCTAAACGCCCATCCTGGCTTGGAGATCTCTAGCAATGGCATAGTAATACCTGTATATCATGTCCTATTTAAAATGCTGAGGTTGATTTTTTTTTTCCAGAAATGTCCACGCACTAATCTTCCAAGATCAACTCTTTTCTTTCTAGTATAAATATTGACAGTGTATGATATACATTCCTTGTTTTTCTTCTTGTTGTTGTTAGTTGCGAAGTCATGTCTGACCCATCGCAACCCCATGGACAATGTTCCTCCAGGCCTTCCTGTCCTCTACCATCCTCTGGAATCCATTTAAGCTCACACCTACTGCTTCAGTGACTCCATCCAGCCACCTCATTCTCTGTTGTCCCCTTCTTCTTTTGCCCTCCATCTTTCCCAGCATTAGGCTCTTCTCCAGTGAGTCCTTCCTTCTCATTAGGTGGCCAAAGTATTTGAGTTTCATCTTCAGGATCTGGCCTTCTAAAGAGCAGTCAGGGTTTTTCTCCTCTAGGACTGATTGGTTTGATCGCCTTGCAGTCCAAGGGACTTGCAGGAGTCTTCTCCAGCACCATAGTTCAAAGGCCTCAATTCTTTGGTGCTCAGCCTTTCTCATGGTCCAACTTTCACAGCCAGACATTGCAACCGGGAAAACCATAGCCTTGATTATACACACTTTTGTTGGCAGGGTGATGTTGCTGCTTTTTAGAATGCTGTCTAGATTTGTCATAGCTTTCCTCCCCAGGAACAAGTGTCTTTTAATTTCTTGGCTGCAGTCCCCATCTGCGGTGATCTTGGAGCCCTGGAAAATAAAATCTGTCACTACCTCCATTTCTCCCCCATCTATTTGCCAGGAACTGAGTGGGTCGGATGCCATGATCTTAGTTTTCTTAATGTTGAGTTTTAAACCAACTTTTGCACTCTCCTTCTTCACCTGCATCAAGAGGCTCTTTAATTCCTCTTCACTTTCTGCCATTAGAGTGGAATCATCTGCATATTTGAAGTTGTGATATTTCTCCCGGCTATCTTAATTCCAACTTTTGATTCATCTAGCCCCGCCTTTCTCATGATGTGCTCTGCATATAAATTAAATAGGCAGGGCGACAGTATACAGCCTTGCTGGACTCCTTTTCCAGTTTTATATGTTCCTACATTACTGGCTTTCCTCGTAGAGCAGATTTAGAGCAATATTTTGGTGTTTTCTGTACCAGCAGTTCTCTCTCTCTCTCTCTCTCTCCCCCTCTCCCTCTTCCCTCTCTCTCTCTTCCCCCCACTCTCTCTTTCTTTCTCTTTCTTTCTTTCATCTATCTACCTCTCTATCTACCTCTCTATTTATCTATCTCTATTTATTTGTTTGTTTGTTTGTTCATTTATTAAATTTGCATGCTGTCCCTCCTAACCAGAGATGAGAATTTTAGCTCAAGCATAGTCCATCTCTCCTGCCCCAGAGAGTCCCATAGTCCCTAAATCTAAACCTCTCCTCTTGGCCCTTCCATCTCATCCCTGCATTGAGACTTTTGAGTCCTGCTTATCTAGCTGGCCCAGAGCCTATAATGTTGGCCTCAAAATGGGGAGATCCCAATGGATTGAACATCATCTGTGTCCCACCTCCAAGGGAACTTAAAAGGAGGAAAAAGCAAGTCTAAGTGACAGTTTCAAGTGACCCACTCCTAACAGGGTATTAGACTGTGTTTCAGTGGGAGGACAAACTGCTTTCTGCACCAGGTCTCCACTGTGGATGCTCCATTTTCTATGGATGCTGTTACAGTGCCATTCCAGCTTCTTAAGTAATAGAAAAAGAACATCGAACAAAGTGACAATGAAATCCTAGAGTAGAACCGAGTTCCAAGGTGATGCAAGGCATCTTAAAAGCATGAAATTGGATAAATGTTCTTTTTCCTTTACTGCACTTTCCATCTTATCACAATCCCCCTAATATTTATTGGCAAACTTGGCTGCTCCTTCTCCCACCAGCTCTTTTTTGGGGGGGGGATAGGTTTTTCAAACTTTCCTTTCACAGAAATCCAGATAGCTTGATTCTCAATGAAAATCTACATGTTTCCTATGGAATATAAGATAGGATAACCTTCATTGTCATTTTTTTCCCTGTGGGTACATGGCACACATTAAAAATGAAATTCTGTTGCCTGCTCTCAAACGTGTACACATACATAAAACGCATATAGATATGCTACTCTGTTTCCCCCAAAATAAGACATCCCCTGATAATAAGCCCAATCGGGCTTTTGAACACATGGCAATAAGGCCAAGCTCTTATTTCAGGATTCAAAAAAATATAAGACAGGGTCTTATTTTCGGGGAAACACGGTATATACAATGTACGTATATACCAACATCCCAGGGGTGAAATGCTCCCAGTTCGGACTGGATCGCCCGATCCGGTAGCGATGGAGGCGGGTGGTTCGGAGAACCGGTAGCAAAAATCCCTGCCCCACCCCCATTGCCCAGCTGAGCCACGCGATCATCAGAGGCTTTTTTTTATTATTTTTAAAAGCATTTTTTCTACAACCTCTTTGGCCGAAAAAAATGCTTTTAAAAGTAAAAAAAAAGCCTCTGATGATCATGTGGCTCAGCTGGGATCATCAGAGGCTTTTAAAAGCATTTTTTCTACAACCTCTTCAGCCGAAGAGGTTATAGAAAAAATGTTTTTAAAAGGAAAAAAAGCCTGTGCTGATCAGGCAAGTCAGCTGGGATCGTCAGAGGCTTTAAAAGCATTTTTTTACAACCTCTTCAGTTGAAGAGGTTGTAGAAAAAATAGTTTTAAAAGTAAAAAAAAAAATTGGCCACGCCCACTCAGTCATATTACCCCACCACCACCACCAAGCCACGCCCACAGAACCGGTAGTAACAAATTTTACATTTCACCACTGCTACACCCTAACATATAAATATTAATCAGGGTCCATCTTGAATACATAACGGGAAGAGGAAGCTTGAGAGTTCACAAGGTTGAACTCTCAGTCACACAAAGCTGTGGCTGAATCTGGATGTTCTGCTTCGGATACCACGAAACCTCCTCCCAGAAGATAACAAGGAAAACAGGTCACATCCCAGATAATCCTGCGGACCCTGCTCAAGCAACACTTATATGCTATGTCCTGGAATGCCAGTGAAGAAATTCGGGAACAAGGTGATGCATTCCTTAAATACAAGAATGGAACCAGTCACGTTCCAGGATTTATGCAAATAAATTATAAAATAAATCCACTTAAATAAAGAGGATAAAGAACCAGGTTGGCATAGTGGTTAAGGCATCAGGCTAGAAATCTGAAAAATATGAGTCCTAGTCCTGCCTTTGGCACAAAACCAGCTGGGTGATGTTGGGCCAGCCACACCCTCTCAACCAGTTGCTACCGGTTTGCCCCGGATCGGGCAAACTGGTAGCAGCAGTGGCAGGACGCTCCACCCACCCACCCGGACGTCTCTGCGTATGCCCACAAGCAAGCGCCCACGAGTGAACTGGTAGCGGCCGAAACTGAAACCCACTATTGCTCTCAACCCTTGGAAAGAGGCAATAGCAAACTAAAAAATCTTTCCAAGAAAACTGCAAGAATTTGGCCAGTCAGTCCCCAGGAATCAAAACTGACTCAAAGCCTGCCCTTTTCCAAAAAAAAAAAAAGAAGTTTGATAGAACCTCATGACCAAATTTCAAGTTCTTGCATTTTGGGAAGTGTGGCTAAATTATTCAACCATAAACAGGCCCAGCATCATCTTCTGGATAGGCCAGTACATTAATTTTGATACAGAACATTCTGTAGTGTTCTGTGTTTTCTTTATTAAAAAAAATTGCTATTGGTCTCTATAGCTATTTTATTAATAACTACCAATATCTCTCTTACTGCTTTTGCTTTGAAACAGATGTTCTTCTATCTCTTCTACCAAATGTTGCTTACTAATTGCTAAGTATAACTATAAACCGTCAGCATCAAAGAAAACATCAGTTTTTATTCCTGCTATCGTGATGGTGCCCTGGTTTAAATAGACTTAAAATGCAAAGCCACATTTACCTGGAGTGTTTTTCCCCCAAGTTTATTAATGCGGCAAGACCATAGAACCATTTTTAAAATAAAGAATAAATATTTGCCAGTGGAGGAGGGGAAAGTAATCATATGCATAGCAATCTAAAGCAAGTAAGATAATTAAGTCCAGAGTCTAACATTAGCCAACTGTTTTAAATACATTACATATCGTATTGTGCCATAAGCCTTACAACTGTCTTTGCAGGCAGCTGGGTATTATTATCGCCACACTGCAAACTGGGAAGATTAAATCTGAGGGACATTAGCTTGCCAAATGCCAACAAGTGAATTTTATGGCAGAGGAAGACTGGTGCCACAAAATTATTTATTTTGTAAAACTTATCTGCTGCTCCGATCACAGACTGAATGGCTTACAACTAAATGTATAATAAAACCACATACATAGTCCTCGACTTACAAATTCATTTACTGACTTTTAAAGTTACAATGGCACTGAAAAAGGTGACCGTTTTTCACACAATTGATGCAACATCCAGTCACATGATCAAAATTCGGATGCTTAGCAACTGGCATGTATTTATGACAGTTGCAATGCCCCAGGGTCATGTGATCACCTTTTGCAACTTTCTGACAAGCGAAGACAATGGGGAAAGCCAGATTCATTTAACAACCATATCATTAACTTAAGTGCAGTGATTCACTTAACAACTCTGGCAAGAAAGGTCATAAAACGGGGTGAAAGTTATTTAACAACTATCTTGCTTAGCCATGGAAATTTGGGCTCAGCTGTGATTGTAAATCAAGGAATATCTGTATGCTAAAAATGTAACCATTAAAAACTGGCCAAAAAAAAAAAGTAGCTTCCACTTTTTTGGCTGATACAATAATCAAGTTTTGAAATGCTCTACAGAAAAGAATCATTTTAATTTCTTTCCCAAAGGCAAAAAGTAGAACCATCCTAACTTCAGGGAACAAGTTGCTCCATAGGGCTAAAATTATCACAGAGAAGGTCTATTACTATTAATAATGACTAGTCTACTATTCAAAACTATTCTTGTTTTGAATTGTTTTTTTTTAAATACATTTTATTAATTTTCTATTAATTACATTTCTTTGTGCTTAATAAATGTCGTGTTGTCTGGGTATTTAATTTGCTTAACAATACAAATGCTATTCTTACTCTCCACCCCAGGGGTGAAATGTAAAATTTGTTACTACCGGTTATCTGGGTGTGGCTTGGTGGTGGTGAGGTAATGTGACTGGGTGGGTGTGGCCAACTTTTTTTTTTTTAACTTTTCAAAGCATTTTTTCTACAACCTCTTCAGCTGATGAGGTTGGAAAAAAATGCTTTGAAAAGCCTCTGACGATCCCAGCTGAGCCGCGCGATCATCAGAGGCTTTTTTTTTTACTTTTAAAAGCATTTTTTCATCGGAAGAGGTTGTAGAAAAAACGCCTTTAAAAGTAAAAAAAAAAAAAGCCTCTGATGATCGTGCAGCTCAGCTGGGCATGGTGGGGGGGGCGCAGAGATTTTTGCTACCGGTTCTCCAAACCACCTGCCGCCATCTCTACTGGATCAGGCGATCCGGTCCGAACCGGGAACATTTCACCCCTGCTCCACCCCTTTTTTCCAACCACTGGTAGAATAAGTTCCATGTTTGATAATATTCTATGTCTTCTTTTTGCTTGATTTTCAATGTAAGTCTATCCATTTCTGCACAGTCTAATATCTTCTTAATTATCTCTTCATCTCATGGTGTTTCTTCATTTTTCCAATATTGTGAGAAGATAATCCTTGCTGCTGGTTAGGGTTGCCAGGTGTCCACTATTTGAGCGGACAGTCCACTTTTTTCACATTATGTTCACTATTTTTTTTCACAAAATAGTGGACATTTTTTTTATTCAAAAGCTTTATGATGAAATGGTACGTAATCTAAAGCTGTACAGTCTAAGAGAATAAGGATAGGAGAATTGCGTTTTGTCTTTTTTTTCATAAGTTAGAATGAGACAAAGATCGAATGCTCATTGCAATAATCACATTTTACACAACAGCACAAAAAATGCATTAAAGCAGTTATCTTTTGATATCGAAAATGTAGTGCTGAAGGTTTTTGCCGAATTTTCGAATTCTGTGAAGAAATGAGAAGAGTTGAAATCATTTTCTGAGTTTTGCGAGTCAGAATTCCATGAAGTTTTGCGCCATGTTCCAACACGTTGGTTAAGTTTGTTTAAAGCGGTCGAAAGACTTCTTTTAAACTGGATACCTCTAAAATCGTATTTTATTTCTCTTGGATCTGATGAGTGCCATAAGGTTATCTGGAACCTTATTTCGGATCAGGAAAATTAACTCGCAAAGGACGATGAACCAACAATTTCAGAATTGTATTTATATTTCACGCACTTCTTCATGTCAATAATGCAAGACACCCTACTGAAGCTGGAAAGCAAGAAAATTCTTGCATGTGATCTTCACATTATCATGTGTAAGCTGTGTGATTCTTTACAAAAAAAATACGATGAGCAGTTTTTTGGAATGCCATGCAAAAGTTCAAGAAAGAAGCCATCAACGTGTATCAAAGAGCCATTGTGTACCTAGAAAAGTGGTATAATTTCACCGATTCAGTATATGAGACGCTAAGTTGTTTCAATCTAATTGATCGCAATAATCCTCCAATTTTAGAAGAAATGACGAACATCTGGTTATTATCACCATGGCGAGAAGAACTTCCACCCAACACTCTCTTCGATGAAATTTCTGCCTTAGAAGAAGTTTATGTTCATCTGCAGGGCGATTCATCCCTTGATAAGTGGACGTACTTTTTCAAGAAAGAGCCAGCTCCAAGTTTACTGAAACTGTTCCAGTATTGTGCATCAATTCCGGTATCAAATGCAAACGTTGAATGAATTTTCAGCGTCATGGGAAATTTATGGACTGACGAACATAACCGACTGCTTGTACCATCAGTTCGAAGTGAACTTTGTATATTTTTTAATATTTCTCAACGTTGTACTGAAATTAAAGAATTATTCCTTAAACACAAAGAATTGATCAAAGCTGCGCAGTCAAATAAAAAATACACACGACAGCAAAGTAAAATGTAATTTAATATTTTACATATTATTATAATATATTTGATGTTTTGAATTTTAAGTAAAGTTTTGAAGTGATTATTTTAATACGTGTTAAAATGTTTGTAAGAAAATATATAATTTAATTGTAAATTTTTTTTATTTTTTTACTACTTAACACCCCCCCCCCGCTTGTCCGCTATTTTTTGGAAGCAGAGCTGGCAACCCTAGCTGCTGTTAAGACAAGTAATACTAAATACATATTTTTCTTATCTAATTTTTCTGATATCCCTAATAAAAAAAGTTTAAAATCTACATGTTTTCCTATTATCTTTTCTAGCCATCTGTGTATTTTTGCCCAATTCTTTTTTGTTTTAGCACAAGTCCACCACATATGATAAAATGTGCCATGTTTTTTTTAGTTACATTTCCAACATTTGCTAGATATATTGTTAAACATTTTAGCTAACCTAGCAGGTGATAAATGCCATCTATAAAACATTTTATATAAATTTTCTTTATAAGAAGTTGCCATTGTTAATCTATAGTTCCTTTTTTATAAATTTTGCCATTTCTCTAATTCCCTGTTATAGCCAAAATTTTCCCCCATTGTATCTTTTATTTGTTCATCCTCCATTTTTAAATTTAATAAGAAGTTATATACCTTCTTGAATTATTGTTAACCATCCAGAGTCTAACACTGAGATGGATAGTCCTCATTTAGCAACCACAATGAGGACTGACAAATTGGAGTCACTAATTGAAGTTGCAGGTATGCATACGATTTTACCTCAGCTTTCCCTGCTTTTTATACAAAGGTTGTAAATATGAGGCCTGGTTGGAAAGTTATTTTTTTCATCTCCGCATATAACTTGAATGGCCGATGATGCCAAATGAAACAAACAAAATGTTTAAAAGTTACAATATTTATATAGTTACTTACCAAGTGCATCGGAATTATATTAAAGTAACCAAAATATCTTTACAATCCCCAAGGCTTGTCACAACTTTTGAGCACCCCTAACATTTGGAAATTGGAAGTTGAACAATTTGACACGCCTTAAAATTGGCCTTAAAATTGGTCACTAAACAAGATGGTTAAATGAAGATTACCATGAACAGTCAAGATGAGAGTGTAACAGAAAGTAGGAAGTCTCTCAGTCACACAGTTACACCCCCATCTTTTTATTCCCTGTGCAGATGCCCCTAATTAGCCCAACAATTGTAAGCTGTTGAACAAAACCAGATTGTGAAAGGTCCAACCTTTTCTGAGAAGAGATTTCCATTACCACAATTTCACCACTGAGGAAAATCGATTCTGAATTCCAACTGGTCATTTTTACCTTTCAAGAATCCAAGAAGATAGCTTCAAAGCCATTGATCTGGAGCCTTATTATTTCAAACAGGGCTACAATTATTGTGAATTTCAAAGAAAACACATTCTTTTCCATTTTCAGCTTCCCCAGACGCTGAAATGTTTATTTTTCCACCAAACCGATTGCCAGTTACAAGCTCTGTGCCCCATTTCCTTCTTTCTTGCATAATTTTCCAAGTGGAATTTTAAGCAGTTGGTTCAAAATGGGTAGAAAAGCACTATTTATATTCATTTTTTATTTAAGAAAGCCTTACTTATCACAGTCTTTTCAACCAGTCTTGCAGAAGAGCCTTCAAGCATGATCAAAAGCATTTCCCTGCAAGAAATAAAACATTTCTTTTACCCATCTCTTCTTAATCCCCTCCATCTGTTTGCATTCCCCAAAGTACATTTCTTTATATTTGATATAACATTGATAGTGATTATATTTGATTTTATACCTGAATTAGATTTGAAATAAGATCCCAAAGCTCCCAGCATGCTTTGCCTCATCCTTTGCCAGCGTTTTTGTGCAAAAAACGACAACAACCGTGTTTTGCTACCCCTTTCAGTCCACAAGAATCAAGTGACGTCCTATAACTTATTCTCAACCTTGCATTTTAGCATTGGAATATTCTTAGCTTTGCAAGCTCTAGAAAAATCACAGAAATGACCGCACTGAGCCATTTTAGTCAAAGCAGAAAAAAGGAGCCACTGTTTTGTTTCAGACTGGGACAGCTGCTAAACTCACACAGCTGCCTTTTGGGAGAAATGGAAATAGATTATTTTACTCATAACCAGCCAAGTACCCAGGGTTATGCCCAACAAAGTGACATGCTGATTGTTAGGTGGGTGATCACTCTTAATACTTATATGCCTCAGTTTTAGTTAAGTATTGGCTTCTGAACCAACTTAGTTTTTGAAGTATAGAGGTAGTCTTTGTTCAGCTACCATAATTGGGACCAATAACTTGGTGATTAATCAAAGCTAAGTGAAAGAGCAACTATGCTTATGATCTTTTTAGAATAGAATAGAATGAGCTGGAAGGGGCCTTGGAGGTCTTCTAGTCCAGCCCCCTGCTCAAGCAGGAGAACCTATACCATTTCAGGTAAGTGACTGTCTAGACCAGGGGTGTCAAACTCAATTTCATTGAGGGCCGCATTAGGGTTGTGTTTGACCTCAGGGGGGCGGATGGGCATTGCTAGGGTAGGGGTGGCCAGCTTGACATCACTCGTGTCGGGGGCATATGTGGTGGCCTGAGCACTCTGCCAGCAAAAATGGAGCTTGGGAGGGTTGTAGGAGGCTGTTGCAGCTGAAAATGGAGCTCAGGAGGGTTGTACGCAGCCCTCCCGAGCTCCGTTGTTTGCTGGCAGATGCACCACAACATGGTCCTTCGCTGTTTCCAGGGTGGTCCTGTGGGCCAGATCTAAGCACCCTGTGGGCCAGATTTGGCCCATGGGCCTTGAGAAAAACAGTCATAACTCACTTTTTTCAGTGCCGTTGTAACTTAAAATGGTCACTCAATGAAATGTTGTAAGTCGAGGACAGTCTGTGCTTAACTCTACACAAAAAAAGAAAGAGAAAAACTGGGCAGATGGCTGAAGTGGCTTTAGCACAAACTTCTCCTTTTATATTCTTCCTAAATTTACATTTATTTAATTGTTTCTGGCTTAAATCTGATGGATGTTTATCAGCATTCCAAAGCCATGAAATATTATTGCGTCAAACAAGAATGGAATGGAATGGAATGGAATGGAATGGAATGGAATGGAATAGAATAGAACAGAACAGAACAGAACAGAACAGAACAGAACAGAACAGAACAGAACAGAACAGAACAGAACAGAACAGAATAGAATAGAATAGAATAGAATAGAATAGAATAGAATAGAATAGAATAGAATAGAATAGAATTCTTTATTGGCCAAGTTTGATTGGACACACAAGGAATTTGTCTTCGGTGCAGAAGCTCTCAGTGTACATAAAAGCTATAAGTGATAATCATGATCATAGTCATCATAGATACATTCATCATGAATCATAAGTTATAACATTTAGTGATAGTCATAGGATACTAAATAAGCAATCAAAATTATACTAGAAAACTAAATAAAACAATATGAATCATAACGATACATGCAACAAGGTTACAGTCATAAGTAGAAAGGAGATAAGTAATAGGAAAGATGAGAAGAGCAATAGTAATACAGTCTTAGTAAATAGTTTGACAGTGTTGTAGGAATTAGTTGTTTAGCAGACACCTGGAATATGTATGCAGTGTCATCTTTAGCAACTTTTCTCTTTCTTGTTTGCCTGTCTACAAATCAAAAAAAAGGGATGGCAATTATAACATCTTTGAGTTTATAATCTTTCTGGGACTAAATTCCACAGATGTAGGTTAACGAATGTGGGATGTTTTCTTTCAAATTAGATGGCAGGTTCTTTTTCTCAGAATCCTTCTTATTTCACTGGCCTGTGACCAAATGTTTTTCCTGAAGATTTTCTATATTTGATTCACTCATAGTTTTATCCAAAGTGAATAGTACAGCTGATGTTTCCTCTGTCACTACTGTCACAATGAGAAACAAAGTGATTGGAATTCCAAAGTGATCTACTCACCTATAGAATTCATCACAATATTGTCACAGCAGAGCTGAAATCTCATGTGTTGCATTGTCAAGCATCATTGTTGTTCAATTGTCTTGTATCCTTATCCTTTCCCTCAAATTCGAGTGTTATCGGTTGCTATTCCATGCTGATTGATGGTTGAGTATGGAACCTTTGAGTTTTCTATAGCTATTCAATTTTCAAAATATTATTCTGTATCTTTGAGATTCTTGAAAAGAGTTGCGTTCTTCCCTCCCAAAGCTAATATCTGATGACACTGACTTCCTTAAACAACTCCAACACTCTTAAATTTTTAGCTCTTAAAGGGTGTCTAATGGTTCCTTAAGAATGATTAACAGGATGAGTTGACTACAACCGGCCTAGGATCCCAACTCTAAAAAACTCTGAAGATATGCTGGTAATCAGCGACAATAGATTTAGGAGTGGAGATTATGCTGATAATCAGTGGAAGGAGTGGAGGATACTATGCTGGAGAACAGCTAAACTACATACTAAACATACTAAATTAAGAGTGGCCAATTGGAGTTCTAGTTTTGCCTTAGGCCCAGAAATCAACTGGATGACTTCAAGCCAGTCATTTTCTCCCAGCCCGCATTTTTTGTAACGTTGCCTAAATTTGCACAAACTTATCTATGTAGTTCTCAGGAATTAAGATTGACTTGGAGGGAAAAAAATATATGGATCATCCAATTCATGATAACAAGCCAAGACTCATCATAGTCTCTTTTAATTGGTGTAAAGAGTAAGGAAGATGACCTTGATGGAAAAGAGCCTTGGTAGTACAGTGGTCTAAAGCACCCTGTTATTAACACCAGCCGTCTGCAATTACTGCAGGTTCGAATCTCGCCAGGCTCAAGGTTGACTCAGCCTTCCATCCTTTCTAAGGTAGGTAAATTGAGGACCCAGTTGTGGGGGCAATAAGCTGACTTTGTATAAATATACAAAAGGATGAAGGCTATTGCTTAGCGCATTGTAAGCCTCCCTGAGTCTCCGGAGAAGGGTGGCATATAAATCAAATTAAAAAAAAAAAATGCAAGGATTGTGATCTAGGGCAAAATGGACTGAATTTTTTTTTTAATGTTCAGAGCCACAAGACAACATTTGGAAGGAGATCAGATAGACATTTCCTGATTCCCTAGAGTATAGGAAGGAGAAGATACATCATTATCAGATTTGCAAGTTTCTGTAATTACTGTATAATTAATCTCAATAAAAGTAGTGTTACCCTTCCTGTGAGTTGATTTCCGAATCTGGTCTACCTAGTGTGGCTGCCATTTGATGTCCTGGAAATATGATGGACTTCAACTCCCTAAATCTCCCTAAATCTCCAGCCAGCAGTGGTAAGACAGTGGCTATGCTCCAGAAACAGGAAAGTTGTGCCAAAGCAAGAAGTGGGGGGACGACCCTAGATTAGCCTAAAAGCTAAATTTTGGGGTGATTTTCTTCATATAACAGAACTGGAACATTGCAAAGTAGCTGCCAAGGTTTTTTCTGCCTCACTTCCAAATTACTTTTTCATGGCCATCCAAGGGAAAACTCAAATACGGCTTAATATTTCAACACTCAAATGGAAGTATATAACTATAAACTATAAAACTATATAACTATAAAATTCAGTATTTTCCTGCGATGCTATGTTGTGGTTCTTATCATTATTACACAATTGCACTATTATCTTGCTTTCATGGGAAATACTGAGCAAAATAGGCAAACCTGGGTTGCACCCTAGCCAGAGGGGCATTTAAGGCCCTTCCTTGCACCTGTGGAAAAGTTTAATTATTGCAGCTGTCAAAATGTTTTAATGGAAACAGGCTGCCTAACAGATCACTTTCTCTACCTGGAATGATCCCCTCCCTAAATGCAAGCAATTTTGTGATAGTGCTTGAAATGTAAGTATCATAAATTAGTGCAAGTGATGCTTTCATGATTAAGGATGCCACTTGCTTTGCTTAATGTTTCATTGATTAAAAATGGAAAACAACCCTCCTCATTAAAAGAGAAATAGGAGTGGGGAAATCTGGGATATTATAGCCAGGATTAAACATTAAGGCTGGAATTCCCAAATCTCTATAAACAGCTCAACTTCTGCTCAGATAGAGTGAGGAGAACACTGTTGAGCTGTTCATAGGTTTCACTGTTCTCTTGATTTCTCCAGCAACATATTGGATTATTAAGGAATGAATAAGTTGACTCAAAACACTTTGGTGCCATTTTTTATCACCCAGGACATGGATCTGTGACCTTCCAAATATCTCTGAGTGACAATTGCCAATAGTGCCAATCTTTTTAGTCAATGTTGAATGATCTGTGATATGGGAGTCAAACTCGCCACGTCACATTGCTGTCACGTGATGTTTCGCGACTTTTTTCCCATTCATGGAGCGGGGGTGGGCGTGGCCTGTGCATGACGCATCCGGTTCACGGCCCATGGGTCACCAGACACCTCTGATCTGGGAGGTGCCTTTCTGTGTCATCTTGGATGACAAGTTTTTCACCATTAATAACAATAACATCTAGACTTATATGCCAGCCCATAGCATTTTTACAGCACTTCTCTGGGAGGTTTACAATGTAGAAACATTATTTGCACATTGCCTCCAACAATCTCAGTCCTCATTTTACCTACTTTGGAAGGAAGGAAAGAAGGAAGGAAGGAAGGCTGAGCTAACCTTGAGCCCTGTCAGAATCGAACTCCAGGCTGTGGGCATAATTTGCCTGTAAAACTGCATTTAACCACTGCGCCATCAGGGCACCTTAAGGTTATACAGGGAGGAATAACCCTTTCTTTGAGGATCACATTTGTCTTTTAAATGGTAAGCTGAGGGCCAAGATAGGAAAAAAAAATGGTACCACGGAAATGATCTATGTGCATTCAAATTTATATTGTTAATAAAACTCTTCGTTGTATATTTTAAAATATCCCAATTCTACCCCATTTAATGCTCTAGCAACATTGGAAGCAGCTTTGCAGACCTTATCCAAATGTTGAGGAACTAAACATAGCTGGAGTACATCAAGTACTTCTACTCTACAAGGCTAGAAACCAATCATTCCATTCACCTGTTCAGCAATTCTTGGCTTGCTTCCCACTTAAGAAAGAAAAGAAATTTAGGGACATTTATGTGTGATGCCTAGAACTCTGGGGCAGCCATCTATAAAGCCAACCAGCCATAATTTGTTTGGATTAACCTGCTAGTCACATTGTAGGGAGAGAGAGAAAATGTCACAGCATGTAGGAAAATCCATCTTTATTACCTTTCACTTTTAGAGCAGCCACAGATTAGCCAGAAGTGCAGAAGAAAGAAAGGAAGAAAGAAAGAAAGAAAGAAAGAAAGAAAGAAAGAAAGAAAGAAGGAAGGAAGGAAGGAAGGAAGGAAGGAAGGAAGGAAGGAAGGAAGGAAGGAAGGAAGGAAGGAAGGAAGGAAGGAAGGAAGGAGAAAGAGAAGTAGGCAGGCCTTGGTCCAAACCAAGCCAATGAGTATTACTTCTCTGTCAAAAACATATTTAGATTATATGTCACTCCCTCAATCCTTTCCACATGATTCTTACACTGCTGTTTATTTTTTAGAATATAGTTGGCTGAAGAGCTAAATGTTAATCCGAAACATCCTGGGATTATGTATGATTATGGGCATTGTTCATCTCTGTACTGTACTTGCGTACGATATACAATCATACGTGAAATATATAGTATTTATTTAAACAATGAATTGAGGGGCAAGAGAGGCTTACTTTGTTCCATACTAGGTCTCTGTGGAATGGCTTTGATTAGACTCAGAATACCAGAGTATTTCAACTGGGAAAGTAGAGTGATTTGCCTCCTGAAGATAAAGTTTTTGTGTTCTTTCATATCGTTTTCTTTTTCTCTAGCACATGCAAAAATTAGGGAATTACCTGTATTGATGTTTCTTTCAACTATTCCAGTAGCTTTTGTAAAGATCACAGACAAATATACAAGGGGCAGAGTTTGTACTATGATGTCACACTGCATGGTCTATTATTCTGACAAAATCTTCCCTTACTGAAGCCATTGCTGTCCATTTCTACTGCTGGGGGAAATGCACAAGTTCTACTTTTATCTTCAGTTCCATTCACCTCAATATTTGGAGCAGGGATGGGGGAACAACGCACAACTTTTTATTTCTCTTACCCCCATTTCTCATTCTAAGGCAGCTCCATGCCCATTTTTCTGTTGTGACTTAGCACGTGTGTATTTCAGACTACTCTGTTCACATTTTTAGAACCTGTGCAATGTAAAACACTTTACATTTATGTGTTAATGCCTCATTTATTGACAAGCGGTGAAATCTTAATGAACATGAGAGCCAAGAAATATTTTTACACTTTCTAAAAATACCCACCAACAAAAGTTTCTGCAAGCAATAATGAATTGAGTGATTATTATTTTAGAGAAGCTAACAAATGAATCTGGTGTTAGATTTCTGCTAATGCCCCTCGTTATTTCATGTGAAAAAAATATGGCCCTGTGTTTTTAATTCCTTTTCCACTGTGCACATGAAAAGCAATGAACCTATCCTCCCATACTTCGACGGATACCCCAAAACACACAAACCAGACAAACCTCTCTGTCCAATTGTATCATTACCAGGGACTTCAATCTATAACATTCCTAAAGAATTAACAAAAAATCTTGGACACCTCACCAAGGGAAGCAAATACAGTGGAGAAGGGGTGAGGTGGCGCAGTGGTTAGAGTGCAGTACTGCAGGCTATTTCAGCTGATTGCTAACTGCAGTTCAGCAGTTCAAATCTCACCAGCTCAAGGTTGACTCAGCCTTCCATCCTTCCAAGGTGGGTAAAATGAGGAGCCAGGTTGTTGGGGGCAATAGGCTGACTCTGTAAACTGCTTAGTGAGGGCCGTAAAAGCACTATGAAGCAGCATATAAGTCTAAGGGCTATTGCTATTCAACTGCTTTGAAACACATCAAATTTGGTACTCAATGCATTTTGACATGAACATTTTGTCCTGGTACTCATTATTTGTTTGGTACTTAACAACAAGCTAGAACTTGTTAGTGTTGGCTGCCTTGTGACTCACTACATTATTATTATTATTTTTATTGAAAATGTTTTTCAAATACAAATTTTCCCCCTTTTTCCCCCCTCCTCCCTAACCCCCCCTCCCCCTCCCCTCCCCCCATGGCTTCTCCAAAATAAAATCCAGATTGATATCAGATTATATAATACTTTACCTTCCTTTTACACCAACCCCCATATGCTAACCATTTCTTTCTAACATTATTATTATATCCCCCCTATACTATACATTTCAAAGCAACATTCAGCTATAAAATTATATAATAAATCCTAATTTGGCATTTATTCAACTCATAATCTACCCATCCTCCACCCCCATACATATATCTCTTAATTCAAATCTTTTACGTATATTAATATCTAAACATAACATCCCTTTTCCTAAACTAAACAATCAGTAACCTAACCTATCTCCACCCATTTTCCTACAGGTCTACCATACATAATATTTTTAGTATCTTTGTTCTTCTGCCCACCCCACACCACTAAAAGATATTTCCATATATAAATAAAATCCTCATATGACTTTAAATTTGTAATCCATATAGTATCTTCTGTAATGTCTTTCAACTAGATTATTAATTCCATCGCCCATGTTAGGGTAACATCAAGTTCTGCCTCCAACAGTGACTCACTACATTATTAGTTAAGAACAGTGGTCCACCAAGAGGGACTTGCAATGGGTTCTCGTAGTTCTGGCCATTAAAAGCATCCCTGTGATCATTATCCTGGCGCTCAGCACCTGGCTTACAATTACATTGCTGTGGTCCCATGAACATGATTTCCAATGTTCCCTGACATTGGAGCTTCCCTCAAGTAAAGTCAATGGGGAGCCAGGAAAAAAATCAGAAGCTGCAATTAAAGGTCCTCATAATGACCTGTGCAGGTAACGATGGGAACTAGGACTGCAATCGTTGCCTGCATCACATGGCATCACACTTTCTGACTATATTGCTTAGAACTGGATTTTTTTTTTTTTTTTAATTTGATTTATATGCCACCCTTCTCCGGAGACTCAGGGCGGCTTACAATGTGCTCAGCAATAGCCTTCATTCTTTTGTATATTTTATACAAAGTCAGCTTATTGCCCCCACAAACTGGGTCCTCATTTCACCTACCTTAGAAAGGATGGAAGGCTGAGTCAACCTTGAGCCTTGGAGAGATTCGAACCAGCAGAAATTGCAGGCAGCTGTGTTAATAACAGGGTGCACTAAACCACTGTACTATCAAGGCTCTTGAAATTCTAGTCTCAATTGCCATTGTAACCTGAGGACTACCTGTATTAAGAGCAATAAAACGGTTATCTTTGGGGAATGTTGCTATTGCCACAATGGTTCTATTGCCCTAATATGATTCTTAGTTAGTTGGATTCACTCTTCATCTTTCTCCAATAGTGCTGCAGGAATTTCTTCTGATGTTTCATCTTCCAAAATTCCTCAGCAAACTACTCAGACTCTCAGGATCCATGAACAATAAGAGGTCACAAAGCAACAAATCCTGCCCAGGCCAAGGCCCTCATCACATGCCCATTCCAGGCAATGACCAAGGCTAAGACTATACCACACATCACATTCTTGGCAAAAACCTTCACGCTCCCTCTGGAACCCATCAGGATGCACTAAACAGACTGATCTAATAGGTTCTACTTCCCCATTGGGGCGGGGGACAGTATTAAACAGAAAAGCAATCAAAGTATTACCATATTTTTCAGAGGATAAGTTGCACCGGAGTATAAGACACAGCTTAGTTTTTGGGGAGGAAAATAGGAAAAAAAAATCTGCCTACCAGGTATTCATCTGGCTAGTGTCCTTAGTCTGGTCAGCTTCAGCACATTAGTTTGCTGGTTTTTTATCCCCTGCCTGGATAAAAAGCTGAGAGGAAGCAGCAATGAGAAAAGCAGGCGAAGCTAGCACCTAGTTCGGGCTGAAATGAAGCTTCTAAAGAACAGCTGAGAGTTGGAGCAAAGCATGGAGATCGCTTCACTCATTAGCGCCTCATTAAAGCACAGAGATCACTTCACTCGCTAGTGCCTTGTTAGCGCCTCATTAGGGCTGAAAAAACTTCAAAAAAGCTATATTTGGAGTATAAGACACACCCAAATTTTCAGCCTCTTTTAGGGGGAAAAGGGTGCGTCTTATACTCCAAAAAATACGGTATGCCTGAGACAATGGACTAGTAGCAATGTCTTCCCCACTCAGGTCATGTTGCAACTGCTGTGAGATGGAAACAAGATCTAGGTGTGACATCCAGTATGTGTTGGGCTCTCAGTTATTTGGGCCAAGTTCATGGTCACCGTGCTGGAAATGACCTCTTGCGCTGCCCTCAACATCTCCCAAATGGAAATTAAAATCCCCAAGGACCATAAACTTTGGGGACTCCACCACACATCCAGTCATGCATCTAACAGCTTAGATGGGGCTTCTGCAACATAGCAGAAAGGCTGGTACTGAAGCACCCGAACCTATTGCTCCCTACAGCCCTGCTCAGTTCAGAAGCTAATCAAGATTGGGCCTGATTAGGCCACAGAAGTCCCAAGGGCTACAGATGAGACTGGGAAATCGAATGAACATCTCAGAAGAAGGCCGTGGCAAACCACTGCTATACTGCCAAAAGGAGTCACGCTTGACTTGTGAACTATTTTCTTTTCTTCTCTGTAAATACTAACAGTGCCTTTAATGATTAAAAAACAAGCTGTACAGTTAGAGTATGTTTCCATTTAACATCGAGGGGCTTTGCAAACAAAGAAAAAGTGGGTTGTAAATCTTTTTCTTGACTAATTTGCACCAGAAGTGTTTTCATTCCTAGATTCCATTTATGCATGGCAGAACCAATGAAGCAGCTGAAAGTTGCTTAACGTGTTGTAGTAAGAACCCAGGTATTTCCAAGTGTCCAGGATTAATACACAGTGAGCCAAAAAGGGCAGGGAAAGGGCAGGGTGCATCCTACATTCGTCTTCATTTTAATATCCAGAATATTTGAGCTCTGAGTTTCAGACTTTTCTAACCAACTGTTCCTTCCCTAATTTATTCAAATGAGTGCCGTGTTATTGTTATCAGAAGATTTGAATTTCAAAAGTGCGCACTTCCACTTAGCTGTAGTTTGAGAAGGGAAGCAGGGCACTTTTCAAAGAATGGTTTCATTGTTTGGAAGCCACCATCACTGGCTTTGTGCTTTCCCGCCCCCCCTCTCTTGGTGACACACTTGCTATGGATTTCTGACATGCTGAAAAGGCAAGCACCCTTGGATGTAAAAATGATTTCATGCCAAGACAATAGCCAAAATAATTCTGAACTGCAGTTCTTCGGGGGAAGTTCTCCAACTGTTGATACAAAAACGGCAGTCTTTCTCGGATTTAGAGTTTATCGAAACACCTGCTATCTCCAAGCTTGGCTGGTTGACAAAGCTCCCCTGAGGCTAAAACCTGCACGTTTGAGATGTGCAGGATATCAGCTTGGCATTTAATCGTATTTGCACGAGGGATGAGCACCGGAGAGAAGATTCATTTTTGGTCTTGTTTCCTTCTGGTGGTAATATCTTTCTGCACTTGGATTGAGAGTTGTTGTTTCTGATTTCAATTATGAAAATGGCTGAGAAAAGGAAGCTGCTTTCCCTGAAAGCTCTCCTCCAAGAGTCCTTGGCAAAGGTGGAAATTTTTTTTTTTGCTTCCAGCTGCTTTCACATCTGCAGCCTTTCATTCTCCTATGCAGATACCGTCACAGGGACCACACAGGAGAGAAAGGCTGAAAACAGGGGAGGGAAACCTCACCCACACACGGGCATCTTTAGTTGAGGACTGCAACAACATAAACTAAGATAAGATAACTTTTATTGTCTTTTTTTTTTTTTTTACTGTGAGCACACTGGCCCACATTAAAAATGAAATTCTCTTCTCTGCTCTCAAGAGAAAGGGTATATCTATCCAAACACATACATAACACACATATAAACATTCTATATGGTAAAGGTTCCCCTCGCACATATGTGCTAGTAGTTCCTGACTCTAGGGGCTCATTTCCATTTCAAAGCTGAAGAGCCAGTGCTGTCCGAAGACGTCTCCGTGGTCATGTGGCTGACATGACTAAATTCCAAAGGCACGGAATGCTGTTATCTTCCCACCAAAGGTGGTCCCTATTTTTCTATTTGCATTTTTTACGTGCTTTTGAACTGCTAGGTTGGCAGAAGCTGGGACAAGTAACGGGAGCTCAACCCTTTATGCGGCACTAGGGATTTGAACCGCTGAACTGCCGACCTTTCAATCGACAAGCTCAGCATCTTAGCCACATTCTATATACATATATAGTGCACCATATATATATATACTGCACCATACACATATACTATATATATATATATATATATATATATATATATATATATATACATCCTAGAATATATATATATATATATATATATATATATATATATATATATATATATATATATATATATATATATATATATATATATATATATATATATATATATATGTTTTTCTTCTAGCCAGGTTTTCCCTATGTAGCCAAGGTTTTTTTTGTAGCTCCAGCTCAGTAGAATCTCATCTACTCGGTTCTTGGCTTTTTTCTCTGTTTTCCAGAACCGAGTAGATGAGATTCTACTGAGTAGATGAGATTCTACTGAGCTGGAGCTACAAAAAAAAACCTTGGCTATGCTTCGGATACCACGAAACCTCCTCCCTGAAGATAACAAGAAAAACAGGTTGTGAAGTGGATGTGTAGGGTCCCAGACAATCCTGAGGACTCTGCTCAAGCATCGCTTATATGCTATGTCTTGGATAGAGGAAGTGAACTGCCAATGATCTTTTCTGCTATCCTCACCACTCTCTGTACCACCTTCCCGTCCGAAGCAGTAATGCTTCCAAACCAGAATGTAATCTATGTGACAGTATGCTCTTGATTGCCCCTCTGTAGAAAGTGGTAAGGACAGGGGAAGGAAGATATATTTGTCTCATGCAGAAAATACAGGCACTGCTGTGCCCGCTTCACCAGTGTCTCACTGTTGAGCAAGCTAGCTATTTTCCAAAGCACCTGAAGGCCAGACAAAGAATAATAGATGGAAACTGAACAAGGAGAGATTCAACCTGGAAATAAGGAGATGTTTTCTGACAGTGAGAACAATCAACCAATGGAACGGCTTGCCTTCAGAAGAGCTTCATCACTGGAAGATTTCAAGAAAAGACTGGACTGCCATCTGTCAGAAATGGTGTAGATTCTCCTGCTTGAGCGGGGGGTTGGACTAGATGACCTACAAGGTCCCTTCTGTTCATCTGTTAATCTGCACATCCAGAAACTTGATGCTGCTAACCACCTCCACAGATAAAACATGTTTTCAGGGTGCAATCTTTCTTTTCCTCCAGTGAAAGTTATTTGAGACACTCTCTCCAGTGATTCACACCAGACAGCAGAAGAAGAAGTTCTAAATTCGAAGACGTTAATGTCATTCTTACTGGGTGGCATTCTCCACATTACAGGTAGTCCTCGATTTGTGACCACAATTGGACCCCAAATTTATATTGCTAAGATAATACTGTATCTAAATGAGAGGAGGGTGTATAAGATTGTAACTCTCTGTTGAAAAGAAGGTCAGAATCATTATTTAGTTTTTACTTTTATTTATTAAATTTGTTTGCCACAAGGCTGCTCTGGGTGGTTTACAATATTAAATGGAAATAATAAATATCTAAAATCACATTAAAATTACAAATAAATACAATTTAGAACTAAAGATGGGGGGGAGGAAAGAGAATATGCGGGAAGAAGGTGGGGGAAATTGGTATTAGTCAATCATCAACCTCCACTGTGATTCTCCTCCCACTGGAGCCTCAAGCCAACTCAAGTCTTCAGAACCTTGTAGAAAGTCAGGAGAGTGAGAGCTAATCTCACCTTGGGGGAGGGGAAGATGTTCTAAAGGGCCAGGGCCAGGGATGGGCTCCTGGGGATTTGGCAGGGTTCGGGCAATCCTCTAGCCAAAGTTCACTGGGGTTCGGTGAACTCCCAAATGCCACCCCTGGCTGGCCACGCCCACTCCACCCTACCCCTCCCAGGAGTCTCCACGCAGCCCATCCATCATTCCAGTGCAAGGGCCACACGGAGGGGCTGGGAGGGCAAAAAGCGGGCCTACCGGAGGTTCTGGAAGTCTGGAAACGGGCCTGTTTCTGGCCTCCAGACCCTGGGGGAAGCAGTTTTTGCCCTCCTGGAGCTCAAGGAAAGCCTCCAGAACCTGGGGAAGGCAAAAAACACCCCTCGGTGGTGCAGGCAGCTGACTAAGCCACACCCACCATGCCATGCCCACCCAGCAATGGGGTAGCGAAGCCGTTGCTAAAGGATCTGAAGCCCATCCCTGGCCAGGGCCACAGCAGAGAAGGTTCTTCTCCCAGACTCCGCCACCCAAAATTTCTTATCTGGTGAGATCCGCAGCATACCTCTTCTGCCAGCCTGGGTGGGGTGGGCCTATCTCATAGGGATGAAACAGTTCTCTTACATTACAGTTTGGTTTTTCTCTCTCTCTTTTTTCATTCCTTGCATTTCTTTCTTTTTTTAATAAAAATAATTCTTGATAAATGTAACTGAAAAGAATAAAAGAAAAATAAAATTATCTCATCTTAAAGTCTGGAAAGGTACAGGGTCATTCTACAAAGGAAGAAGCAATGTCTGAGTGCTATTTTGAAAATTACACTACAGATTTCCCCCCCTTAAAACATGTATGCTGAAGAGACAATTGAAGTTGACTTCTTAATTCACACACCTATTTCTTACATTCATTCTGTTACATTCACGCTTTATATTTGGTGGATATGTTTTAACCTGTTTTAATTTACATCTTTCTCCTCAAATATCTCAGGTGTTTGTCCCCTCGCAATTCCTAATGTCCAAAAGAGCATATCTTTCTGTATGTGGCAAAACCAGACCAACAATAAAAGCTGTGCTAATGTGAACACAAAAGATTTGTAACCGATCAATACACTTTCTGTAATTGTAATGAATGATAATTGTTTTATGTTTTAAGTTTTGTTTAAAAATAAAAAAAAATTCCCCCCAAAAAATAAAATAAAAGCTGTGCTAATATGAACAAAAGTTCCAAATATTAAGGCCAGACTTTAGCTTGATTTAGGTTTTTTTCACATAGAATAGAATAGAATAACAGAGTTGGAAGAGACCTTGGATGTCTTCTAGTCCAACCCCCTGCTTAGGCAGGAAACCTTATACCACTGATGGCGAAACTTTAGGCACAGAGTGACCAAACCGGAAGACGCACGCATGTATACCAGAGTGCCAGAAACCCGACAACTAGCTGGCTGAGCTGGGGCAACGGCGCACCTGCCCACAGAGAGGGTTCTGTGTGACACCTTTGGCACGCGTGCCATAGGTTCGCCATCACGGCCCTATACCATTTCAGGAAAATGGTTATCCAATCTCCTCTTAAAAACTTCCAGTGTTGGAGCATTTACAACTTCTGGAAGCAAGTTGTTCCACTGAGTAATTGTTCTAACTGTTCTAACATTGAGACTTCTGCTGCTGTATCCTGCTTTGTCCTCCTTCATTCATTTCACAGCTTCTCTTTTGAGAGAGAATATGACAGACTGAAGTCTGTCCTACCTGTTTCTTGTCCTCTTCACAGATTGAATCCAGCAGGAACCGCTTGGCTTCTCTGAAAATTTCAACATTCAGTCCCTGCTATCAGTGTGTGGCTTAATCCTCGGGTTACGCTTGCCAGACATTCATAGCAGGAAATGTGGAGGCTGCAGTCCTAAATCTGCAAACTCACAAGGTCTTACTGCCAAATAAATATGGTCACAGCTCTAAATCACAGATCAGAAATTCTTGTAGCATCTTCTTCTTTCGCAGCAACAAATACATGCTGTGAGGCAAATCATGTTAAACCATTTACGGCCGCACATTGTCACATTCTAAATTAGCCCAGCAAATCAGTCCACGAGGCCACGGTGGGAAATGGACATTATTAGAATTATGCCTCATTCCTTTGCTCCCCCCCCCACATTGGCCCTTTCCTTAGCATTTCTAATCCTGTCTTCAGAAGATTCCCCCCCTCCCCTTATTTGTATAGGTGACTGCAGTATGAAGGCGGTGTTAAGGAAAGCCTTCCTGGGTGTATCCTGGCACATGCTCTGCCTTGGAAACAAACCGTATTTGTTTGCTACAATGTAGGTTCTTGCACTTTGTTCAATAGGTAGGAGTAGACAGTTCATAAGTAAGTTAAGAATTAACTAAGGGAAATATTTGCCAGGCCTAAAAATTCCTTGCAATCTTGATTGAAACAAAACAGATGGGGGTGGGGGGTGTTTGTCTGTTATAGGTGTGTGTTGCTTATTTTTTCCTGTTTTACATTCAGGGAACTTTAGCATCTTCTACTGATACTTTTAATAGCTCCTGCATTTATTTACCTGCAACAGCAGTTCTGCAAAGATGCCTTGCCAAAACATAATGAAAAATAACATTCACTGGATTTTCCAGTGCGAAAGTGCGAAAGGAAAATGTTTTTTTTTTGTAGTTGCAAATAAGAGATGCGGCTCTCCGGATGGTAGTTGAAAACCCATCACCCAGCATACGGAAAACAGGTTTCTAAATATTTTATACACCATTCCAAGACTGAAAATAAATGTCATTTTCAGTGACCTATAAGCTATGTTGTCTGAATACATACACACACACACCTCCAGATAATTTAAAATCTGAAAATGTATGTCATGTCTTTTTTAAAAAAAACCCTTTAGAAGGATACAATATAGCTGTGCTTTTCATTGCACAGGAAGCGCGAGAAAGCTTAACATTCATTTTGAATCCAGTCTGATTCTAATCGCTTCATCATCACCATCTCTTTTTTGGGGGGGAAATTCAGCTTTTAGTTCTCTCCTCTCCTCTCCCTCCCATCCCTTCCAAGCCTCGGAAATCCAAAAACAAAACGGTGATATCTTGCAGGAGGTTAACAGTCAAACCAAAGACAGGCATTTTCTCAAACAATTGTGATTGACTCTCCGGCTGTGTGTTACTGGATAGGAAATACATGAGTGATGAACAACGAGATTAGAGGTTTTAGCCTGACAGATAACATAACTCTTTTTACAATGACTTTTCAACTGCTTCAGCTGTCTTCATCTGTCAAAACAAGAGCACTATAGTGTGGAGAAGCGAGGAGAAACAACATTGATGAAAATGTGAAACTGGGAGAACTCCTTCAAATATGAATGGATATTATTAAAATCCACAAACAAGTGGAAGGGGAATTTGGAAAAATTCCTTTTGAAAGGAGTGATTGAATCCAAAATACTGAAACAGACCAAATGTAGGGACAACTCTATCATTAAGCTGTTGATTTGGTCTGGCCTGAACGACCAGCAGATGGTTAGTTATTTAATGCACTATTACTGCATTTTTCCTTTTAGAAAAAAAATTAAAAGTGCTTTATAAGATTTCTACTTAGTTCTTCTGTTCTTGAGCACGGGGAGGGAGCTATAGGCTAGTCCTCCTCGACTTATGACCACAGTTGAGCCCAAAATTTGTGTTGATAAGTAAGACATCTGTTAAGTGAGTTTTGCCACGACCTTTCTTACCAGAGCTATTAAGTGAATCATTGCACTTGTGAAGTGAATAACATAGTAGTTAAGGGAATCTGGCTTCCCTATTGTCTTTGCTTATCAGAAGGCCACAAAACCTGATCTCATGACCCCAGGACACCGTCATAAATATGGACCAGTTGCCCAGTATCTGAATTTTGATCATGTGACCATAGGGATGCTGCAATGGTTGTAAGTGTGAAAAATGATCATAAGTCACTTTTTTTCAGTGGCATTGTAACTTTGAATGGTCACTTAATGGATTGTTGTAAGTCAAGGACTATCTGCTTTGAAGTCTGGTTACAGGTCCTCATGCTGCCAACTGTAATAACAAAATGCTCTGCTTTTGAAGTAATCTGTATGCTATGCATAATGAAGATTGTAGGCTGAATATTTAATATCTTACGATTTATATTGATATTGTTCCTGATTGCTTATTTGTACCCTATGACTATCATTGAGTGTTATACCTTATGATTCTTGATGAACATATCTTTTCTTTTATGTAAAAGAAAGAGAGCATATGCACCAAGACAAAATCCTTTGTCTACACACTTGGGCAATAAAAAATTCTATTCTATTCTATTCTATTCTATTCTATTCTATTCTATTCTATTCTATTCTATTCTATTCTATTCTATTCTAAAGAAGGAAGAAGGGAAGATGGTGAAGTAGAAGGCCTCTGCTCAGAGCTGCTCTGAGAAGTACAAATAGTCTAAATTAATATAAGGCACCTTCCTGTGAAGCTACTACGGTATAGAAATTGTAGTAATGCTCATAACAGCATCATTTTTGACAACTTTGTTGGGATAGCAACTTGCAACTAAACCATTATGGTTGGGATAAATGGATGTGGTTTATTTTACTAGGCTGGTTTGTTTTCAGTTATATTGAAGTTTGCCCTGCCTTAACTAGTTTTGCCCATTGACAGTGAATGCTTACTGAACAGTTAAGGCTCTGTACAAAACCTGACTATCATTACACCTATTATCAAAGGATTCTCCAAATGTTAGCGGATGGTCCTTCCACAATAATGCAACAAGCTTGTCCTTTTCCTTTGAACCACTGAGGGGCAGCCTACTCCTCCAAACAGTTAGGTCAATTGGCTCAGTGTAGATCAGGAAGTACAGTTGCCAAGAGTGTCTTGTGAGAATCGATGTTTTTAATTTCCAACTCAGCCAGCCAGTGCTCGCCATATAGTATTGGACTCACAACAGGCTTTTTCCATACTATGGCTATTCCCAGTAGTATGGTAAGTAGAGATCACAGACACCCCACCCCCCAAATCTTGCAATTGTAAGATCAGATCAGACACATCCACAAAGGGAAAAGAAAGCAAGTTTGCCTTTGTCAAGATATCTGGTGTAAATTGGGCCTTCAAGTGCCATCAGTTTCTTCTCTTTTTCTAGGAAGCCCAAGTGGCCATATGACATATGTTCACCTACTAAGGCAGAGATCTTCAAACTTGGCAGCTTTAAGACTTTAAGCTATGCTGGCTGGAGAATTCTGGGAGTTGAAGTCCACAAGTCTTAAAGCTGCCAAGTTTGAAGACCTCTGTACTAAGGCTATAAATCAATCAACCAAGGGGGGAGGGGGGATTCAGTGCTTAAATGTCACAACAAGAGCTTTTTCTGGAATGGAACTGAGTCATTAATTTGGTCAGGAGGGAACTGTGGAAACCGGATGGGCCTGAAAGGAACCAAAGGCAAACATCAAACATAGAACAGGTTCTTGTAAGGAGCATGACCAGGCAAGCACAGAATCTCTGCAATAATGTTGATTATTCACAACAAGGAACCCCATTAAGTATCTAACATGAACCTTGTGGGACCATTTCCAGATTTTTGCTTCTGGCAGCAACTTAACTAGAGGTCTCTAAGGAATCTACAACAGTTGTCTCTTAGCAACTGGTATTTAATGGTAACCTGCTTCTGAACCTGGTGTTGCCATTGTCATGATTAATAGCTCTTGACAAGCATATCTTTCATGATTGGGCCTACCGTCCTTTTAAAGCTGTTTGACCCTTACCACATCTTGAGGCAATGAAAACCATAAATAAGGGCTTATATAACAATACCCGTAGTGAGCTGAAGCAGGATTTACTCAATTAACCCTATTTGGGGGGTTCCTCCTACACCACAGAAATAATTCACACAACTTACTGGGCTGGTTTGTGGTTCGGTGTATCAAGAAAACATTGTGTTTCTAATGTAAAGAGATGATCATTCTGCTATTATAGATAGGGCTTTGTCAGAGGGCCTCCGATTCTAATTTACTGAAGCAAAAGGAAAACTGCATCAGTTTCTTGTTATACTATCTATTTCTTGACCCTAAACCTAATTTTGTACAACTACAGATAATAGATAGATAATAGATTGTCTGTCTGACTGTCTGTCTGTCTGTCTGTCTGTCTATCTTCTATCTATCTATCATCTATTGCATATCTATCCATCTATCTATCTATCTATCTATCTATCTATCTATCTATCTATCTATCTATCTATCTATCTATCTATCTCACCAGGCTCAAGGTTGACTCAGCCTTCCATCCTTCTGAGATTGGTAAAATGAAGACCCATATTGTTGGAGGCAATATGCTGACTCTAAACCGCTTAGAGAGGGCTGTAAACCACTGTGAAGTGGTATATAAGTCTAAGTGCTATTGCTATCTATCATCTATTTATACTGCTCAAAAAAATAAAGGGAACACAAGCAGAAGACATCCGAGATCTGAATGAATGAAATAGCCTTATTAAATACTTTGTTCTTTACATACAGTAGTTTATACACTGCTCAAACAACTAAAGGGAACACAAAACTACTGTATGTAATGAACAAAGTATTTAATAAGGCTATTTCATTCATTCAGATCTCGGATGTCTTCTGCTTGTGTTCCCTTTATTTTTTTGAGCAGTGTATTTATCTCACAATACCTTCTTGGCATAGGATCTCACAACATTATAGAAAATGTAAAATGCATCAGTTCCATGTCGCCATGAGCTAGGCAGATATTCTTGCAGCTGTTCACTTATAAGCAGGGCTGTCAAACTCGTGGCCCACAGGCCGGATGTGTCACGCACTGGCCACGCCCACGCCCGGTTTAGCGAAGGAGAAAAAAGCCACGATATGTCACATGACAATGCGAGTTTGACACCTCTAACTTACAGAGTCACCAAGGTAGCCCAGCACCAAATGCTTTTCCAGCTTACAGTCCATTTCTTTTGGAAGCCTCTCTCTTTAAAAGATAGATGTGGGAAACTATAATGACACCACCACACCTCTGCCACCATTGCCCATAAATATTGAATAACAATTCTTTTGGTTATTAGGTTACAATTCTTGTCATCCCTTAAGCATTGACCTGTCTGGTTAAAGCTGATTGTAGTTCAAGTTCAAGACCAAGTATGCTGTGTTTAATTGACAGACAGGAAAGTCAGAATGAGAAATGAATCCTGATGCATTCTGGGGTCATATTGAAGATTTATAACTGGTTATAAGTGTGCTTTAGTGATACACGTGAAAAGGATTGATATAGGTCTGATAAATAGGTTAAACAAACTTCCTGCAAATACTTACTATCTATCAGTCCATAGAGAGAACCAACAGGCATAGAACAACCTTAGAAAGTTACGCCAAAAACTGATGGTAGCAACCTTGAATTCTTCATTAGGCAAGCATGGTTTCAGTCAGTATAATGACAGCCAAGCTTTGGCTGTTTATACCTTGTTTACTATTTCACATTACAGAACCATTATTCAAGTATTAGACTGTACTTTATCATTTCTGAACGCTGTATTTAATCATTTCACTTGAAATGTGTGTTAGGTGTCCTATAAAAATCGGCTTTGTGCATTTACCATGCAATTAGCATTCAGAGCCTGGTGGGATCCTGTGTGTTTGTGATGGGGAGCTATACACAGCCTTGCTTTTAAATAATTCATAATTCATGAGGTAGAATTTACATTGTTTGCTAGGAACATTATCAGCTTGCTGAAGTGTGTTTGATTCATTAGCTGTCTTTAAAAACTGTATTTAAAACATCGTTGTTATTGTTTACGCTGTTCGAGCACTATCGGAAAATCGTGTGTGAATTTCCAAATTTTTTTGTACTAATAATTTTTTTGTATTTCAGTACATTCCTGCTATGATCTCCTCGCTTAAAACCACAGCATTGAAAAATGTTCTTAGTTCCTTTCTAGTAATAGCACTTAGACTTATATACTGCTCCACAGTGCTTTACAGCACTTTTTGAGCGATTTACAAATGTCAGCATATTGCCCCCAACAATCTGACTTCTCATTTTACCGACCTCAGAAGGATGGAAGGCTGAGTCAACCATGAGCCAGTCAGGATCGAACTCCTGGCAGTGGGCAGAGTTAGCCTGCAATATTGCATTCTAACCACTGTGCTACCACGGTTCAATCCAAACTGACTTCAGAACCCTTTATCAGGAACGCAAAATATATGAAACAAGTTTAACAACAGTGGATTCCATTTTTCACACCCTTCTACAAGTTGTAAGAGTTGGTGGGGGTGGAGGGAGAAGAATCTTTGAAGAGAGAGAAGGGATTCAGAATGAAATAATAAGCAGATGAACTGTTTCTGTTGCATTTGACCGTGATATTAGTCAGTGTGGTACCGTATAGCAGTTAAGGTGGTTTAGGTGTTGCACTAGGAATGGGGAAGCTCAGCAGCTGTTAATAACTTTCCCCAGTCTCTCTTTCTCAGCTCAACCCACTTCACAATTTTGTTGTTGTCAGGGAGGAGGGAGTTCTATTAACCTCCTGTAGGAAAAGCAGGTTATAAATTTAACAAATCTAACAAATCTAAATTAGCCGAAGAGTGATTCATAAATAAATAGCAAATAAATATTTATGTCCATTTAGCAGTCAGAGTAATTCAGCTTTCGTTGTTGAACTAGCTGGAATGGTAATACATATTGATAAGCAATAAACAAAACTTTACAAATTACAATAACTGGATTGCCTGCTTCTTATTAAACTGCTACTGTATTCACTTGAGGTGCCTCATAGTCCTAGTCATCTAAAATGGAAAAAAGGGGAATTAAATAAACCCCATTAAATCTACAGTAAAGGCTATTTAATAATATCCCCAAATATTATTCTTCCCAGGCTAGGATTACAACTCTTGTTCACTGAAATATTGTTTTGTTCCCAAATATTCAAGTACAGGTAGTCCTTGACTTATAACCAGTCACTTAAAGACCTTTTGAAACTACAACAAGCCCAGAATGGGTGCTTTATAGACTCTAAAGCATTTTTGGCCGTTGTAACATATCCTGCCCCTCCTTGCAGTCACATGATTGCATTTTGGTTGGAATGCAAAGATTGGAAAGCTTAACCTGTGAGGGCCAGTTGCAGTGTCCTTTGGTCACACAATCACAATTTGCAACATTTTTGGCTGGTTTCTAGCAAAAAAAAAAAAAAAAGGACCATTCAGAAGAATGGATTCACTGTTACATCCTCAGCATTTCTTAACGACTAGAGATTCATTTGAAGATCATTGGGAAAAATGTCATAAAATCCAGTCTAGTCATGTAAGTATCTTGGCTTACGACTGTAACACTTTAGGATCAGAAATCTGATCCCAATTGCAGCCATAAATCGAGGACTATCTATAACTTTAGGACTTACTTTTAAAAACACAAGCTAATGTTTTTGAACTGTTTTTTTTAAAAAAAAACATTTGGAATTGAGGATTTTTATACGTGTAAAAGATAAACAGGAAAACAAATACAAAAGAAAGTTATGAAAAAGATACAAGGAGAAAAGAAAACATGTGGGAGACAATACAATAAAGAAAAAGAAAATTGAAAAAGCAACTTCTGATTAAACAAACCTATTATCCCTCTTTCCTCCTTAAAATCTGTTTTTGGAGTTGTTTTTAAAAACTCGGTGTCTTTCACTGCAAAACTAAAATATAATTTGGTCAGTACTTCAATTCTATTCCATATATTTCCCTGCGATTGAGGAAAACTATAATTTCCCCTTTCAGTTAGACCTTCCTGCAGAAGATATTAAACTCTTACATTGGGAATGATAATATTTTCCAGAATATGCATAGCTTTTGCTGGAGCATGAAAGAGGTCTTTGAAACAGTGACAAATTACTTTCAAAAGCAGAGAGGTACTCTGATGTCAAAAGAGATTCAGAAAGGTAATAGCTGTTTTCCTAAAGTACCTGCCAAAAGTCTTCAATTGCATACAGTTGGAAGTAGGACCACTTGTTCATCAGGGTTTCAAGAAAAATCCATTTTAAATGAATCTCTCTCTCTCTCTCTCTCTCTTTTTCTCCCGTCTGCCCCCCTCCCTGAAAAGAGCACTGAAAAAGTATTTCAGTGTCATGATCAAGGACCTCAATTGACTTCCATGATTTGGTCAGATCAATTATACATCTAAAAGCCAATCGAAATCAGTAGGAGGCCAAGGAGAAAAAGGAGAGATACAAGCATTTTTTAAAAACGTCTACAAATGTTCCATAAACTGCAGATACATGCTGAGTTCCTGTTTTACAGTTTGGGAGGATAAATGGCACCAGGTTTCCTTAGCTTTTCTAGGAGAAATGTCCCTGTATCAAATTTATGACATTTTACAAAGGTGAGAGACACAGGTGGGTTTCAGCAGGTTCTGACCAGTTCTGGAGAACCGGTAGCAGAAATTTTGAGTAGTTTGGAGAACCGATAAATACCATCTCTGACTGGCCACCCCCATCTATTCTCTGCCTCCCGAGTCCCAGCTGATTGGGAAGAAATGGGGATTTTATTTATTTATTTATTTATTTATTTATTTATTTATTTATCAAATTTTTATACCACCCTTCTCCGAAAGGGCGGTGTACAGTCAAGATAAAAACCAACAATATAAACGTTAAAAACAGTTTAAAATTATTAAATAGTTTGGCCAATCATCTAAAACACAATAACCCATTAAAATAATATTTTAGGCCAGCCCTGCTTGATGGAATAATAGCATTTTAAGAGTGCGGCGGAAGGTACAGAGGTCGGAAATCCGACGAATCTCTGGGGGCAGCTCATTCCAGAGGGCAGGTGCTCCCACAGAGAAGGCTCTCCCCCGGGGGTCACCAGTCAACACTGTCTAACCGACGGCACCCTGAGGAGGCCCTCTCTGTGGGAGCGTACTGGTCGGTGGGAGGCTATCAGAGGCAGAAGGCGGTCGCGTAAATATCCAGGTCCTATGCCATGGAGCACTTTAAAGGTGGCGACCAACACCTTGAATCACACCCGGAAGACCACTGGGAGCCAGTGCAGCTCACATAGGAACGGTGTTACATGGGAGCACCGAGTCGCCCCCATAATCACCCGCGCGGCCGCATTCTGGACCAGCTGGAGCCTCCGGGTGCTCTTTAAGGGGAACCCCATGTAGAGAGCGTTACAGTAGTCCAGATGGTAAGTGATGAGGGCGTGAGTGACTGCGCAGTACTGCGATTTTCCTTTCCCTGGAGTGGAGATGGAATGGAGATTTTACAGTATTCTTCCCCTGGAGTGGGGTGGGAATGAGGATTTTGTAGTATCCTTCCCCTGGAGTGGGGAGGGAATGGAGATTTTACAGTATCCTTCCCCTGCCACGCCCACCAAGCCAAGCCACGCCCACCAAGCCACACCTACAGAACCGGTAGTAAAAAAAATTAAAACCCACCACTGTTGAGAGACAATTGGAAGACTGACAATGAACAAAGGGAGTACAGAGCAGTAAGTACGGTATGTAGGCAGGAATCGCTTGAAGTATTTCAGCTGACATTAATGTATTAAGGGATTTTTAATATATATATATTTTAAAAATTGCCAAACCATTAGATCATTCCAGGACTTCATACTTGTCAACTGGAACAATGATAATTAGAGGCAGTTACGTGATATGTATATAATATAGGGAGGGGGGGTGAGCGGGGTTGTTTTGTTTTGATTTGGAAAATCAGGTTGAAATTTCAATGAAGGTGGTTTGGAATATGCTTGAGGGGAGTCTGTTCTCTCCCCTAACCATGCAACATACTAACTAATGGAGCTCATATATCACACTAACCCTGTGATAAATATATATATATAACATCTGACCATCACAACTGGCGAGTGGTTTGCCTGATGCAATAAGATTCAAACCATGGTTTATAAATCATAATGCCTTAGGAAGTCATGACAGGCAAGCCACATTGGTGCTCGGTATAATGTAAGAATTCAGCTACACTGCCAGTGACCGATGACAGTATTCTATTCTCATTGACACATGCACACAAACTGAGGCATACATTGAGTAAAGGCCTATTCAAATTACAGCTTTGCATGGAATCCAAAACATTCCCGAATGCAAGGAAAAGAGATGCCTTCCTTCCTGAGGTGTTGCTGACATTCAAGGCAGCATCACTTAATCAATCTTTCCGCTAGGCTAGGTGAGTGTTCTTGAATAGAACAAAATTTCTTCGGGAGTTTTGTGTGTGTGTGTGTGTGTGTGTGAAAATAGATGCATTAGCAAAGCAGCGTCAGGCGCATATTCTTTCGTCCTGGTGCACAGAATGCTTTCCAAATCAAAAAATGTTTATTTCTGCGGCTCTTGCTATTCTGAGCAGGGTCCCGACAGTTCGCATCACATTTGATGGAAAAGAAATTGCATTTCGAGAATGTTTGAGGAAGAACCTTTTTCATGGGTGGGATGTGGAATGTAGCCCCTACTTTTAATTATGAGATGGCCCTGTTTTGTGCAGATAGCTTCTCTTTCACTGTACAATCATACCTCCGGCATTTTGCAGTGTCCCGGACTCCCCACCCTTCAATCTAATCCCAAGGGAAGCTTTCCAGAGAGAAGTGAGAAAGATGGGCAGTCAAGAAAGCAAGAGAATGACAGAGAGGTGGGGAACAGAAATCAACATCTATGTCTGCCACTACCTTGTTACAGTAGAGTAGTTTCAAAAGGGCTGTGAAAAATTGGAAAAGCTTCCCGAGAATGAGAAAGAGAAAAAATAAAAACCAATTTTCCAGGAAAAGGAAAAAGGTAGGGCTGCTTTCAAACCGGTCACTCCTAGAGGGGATCAACCCTGACTGCTCTTTAGAAAGCCAGATCCTGAATATGAAACTCAAATACTTTGGCCACTTAGTGAGAAGGAAGGACTCACTGGAGAAGAGCCTAATGCTGGGAAAGATTGAGGGCAAAAGAAGAACGGGACGACAGAGAATAAGGTGGCTGGATGGAGTCCCTGAAGCAGTCGGCATGAGCTTAAAGGGACTCCAGAGGATGGTAGAGGACAGGAAGGCCTAGAGGAACATTGTCCATGGGGTTGCGATGGGTCAGACACAACTTTGCAACTAACAACAACAACAAAAGGACTGATTTCAGTTCAGGATTCATTTCTGCCAGCAGTATTTGTTTGCAGTGTTCTAGATAAAGGACCATGGCATAGGATCAAACTTGCCCTTTCTCGGATGAAAGGGCTCTTTCATGTCACAATGGGCTGATGATCCATTGGAGGCTATGTTGTACAGCTAGTCCTCAAATTACCACAGTTCATTTAGTGACTGTTTAAAACGACAACGGCACCAGAAAAAATGATTTATCTGGTTCAAATGATTATGAAAAGTGAAGGATCCTTTCTGAGTATTTGTCACACCCACATTCCTTCTGATAACTCAATTTCCGCTTATCTGACCATTACCCTGGTTTCAGCTCTTCCCCCTCTCTCCCAAGGTCATACCTGCATGCCATTACATATTCAGGGGTGTTAGCAGTCCCCTTGCTGGCAGGCTATTGCCATCCCAATAGATGTTGTGCTCAGACCTATCAGCCAGCAGATGTAAAAGACCAAATTTCTGCATTGTACTGCTTCATTTTCAGTGTCAATACTGAATCATCTCAGATGGTCCATAAGGAAGATTTGTATTAGAAGAAGAGGGAAAAAAACACTGTCTTAACGGTGGAAAAAACATATCTACGCAGTGGGTTAGCGATATGATGGAGGTGACACCATGAAAATAAGATCCTTGAACGCAAAATCTCTTGATGCTGCAATACGTGTGGGAGGAGGATGAGACCACAGAGGCTTTGATTGGGGGCAGCATCTGGTAAAGCTAATCTGTGGAAGTAACAGACAGAAGTGTCTGTTCCGAGTAATGTGTCATGGTTCCGAGTAATGCTCACAAGACTCTGAGGCCTTGGCTTCCTCAAAAATCCTGTTTATTGGGTACGTCATATCAGCACGTTCAAATGTGAAACCAACACTGAATAATTCCCACGTTTTTGGTATAATTAAAGAATAGATGCTGTCCACCCCCCACCCCCCTTGTGTCACAGGTCACATTAGCCAACCAATCAGGTGATGAACTTCTCAGCACTCCCTCCTGCCATTGGTAGGGCACGCTGATTTGGCCTTGGTTCTCAGGAGCCTTATCATTGTTACGTCTGGCACATTGGAGGAAAAACATCCTGCATTCCATAAGTTCCTCCCCCAACCCCCAATAAGTAGGGCAACTAAGAAACAAAGCAAGAAAAATATGGCTTCAGCTAGAGTCCTTTCGAGAGTTGACAACGGGTAATCTTTGTTTTACCACCACAATTGAGCCCACCGCATATGTTGCTAAACAAGACAGTTAAATGAGTTTTTCCCTGTTTCTTGTCACCGTTGTTAAGTGAATAACTACAACTGTCAATTAGTCACATAGTTATTGTTAAGTGAATCTGGCGTCTCCCTTGACTTTGCTTGTCAGAAGGTTGCAAAAGTTGATCGCATGACTGCAAGCATCATAAATACATGCCAGTTGCAAACTGTCTGAATTTTTATCACATGACCACAGGGTGCTACAACCGTCATAAGTGTGAAAAACAGTTGTAAGTCACTTTTTCAGTGCCATTGTAACTTTGAACCATCACTAAACAAATGGTTATAAGCTGAGGACTACCGGTAATGGGGAGAGAAGATTTTAGGAGAAGCAGACTAAAAACTGTAAGCAGTTTCTGTAATGCTATTTATGTGCCATTTCACAACCTTGGAAATTCCTGACTTTAAGGAAATAGTCCCTTCTGAATCTCTTGCTCCAGCCACTAATGCAGCTGCAGGCTATAGCAATAGCAATAGCATTTAGACTTATATTCTGCTTTACAATGCCTCTCTAAGCGGTTTACAGAGTCAGCATATTGCCCCCAACAATCTGGGTCCTATGCTGTCTCTTATCCGACTGTTCCCTTGGCAGCATCTCTTTGCCCTATTTCCCAAGCTCTTTTCCACATTCCATCTCAGCTGGCAGTTGCTACATGATCTTCATTGATATTGCTAAAACAAAAGCAGGGTCAGATGTAGTAATTGGATGGGAGACCACCAGGAAATCTAGAGACCATAAGTTATACTGGAAAGTTTTTTTTTTTTTAATGATTCTAGAAGAAGGCAAAGGCAAACCATTTCTAAATGATTGTCAAGGAAACTATAGGGATGACTCCAAGTACTATTTCAAGCAATGCAAATATTCTCTTCTATTTGTTCAAGGTGCCGCTTGACTTAAGGGAATCTTTTATGATGTAATCCTCCTCCATGCCCTTTGCTTTTGCCTGCTTGCTGGAAATCCCAGTTGCAGGCCTGCTAGGAAACTGTGTGGCAAGAGGAGGATGGATGTGTGTGTGGGGGGGGAGGATGTGCCTGCCCCCTCGTATGCCATCGGGCCACAGCACATTTTTATATCTTTCAGCTTTGCTGCCACTGTAGATGAGGTTAACTATCTGCTTGTCCTAGAAAAACCTGATGAATGGTCTGTGATCAAGAAGAAATGATCTACAAGAGGGCTGGTTTTCAGCCCAGGACAGAGAAGCCTGGAAAAACCCCTGAGGTCTTTGTAGAGTAACTGAATGAGAATCTGAAAGAATTGAAACATCAGGGGTTGACTCAACGTGGC
Organism: Pantherophis guttatus; assembly: GCF_059756535.1. NCBI lineage: Eukaryota > Metazoa > Chordata > Lepidosauria > Squamata > Colubridae > Pantherophis > Pantherophis guttatus. The sequence goes on from NC_142063.1 coordinate 158,232,031, forward strand.
TCTTGGAAGAAGGCTTTCTCACAAATGTAAAGATAGCAAATGCTGTGCAGGTGATAAAAAACTGACTCTGACGCTGACCGAGTTGATTGATAGTGAGATTGGCAGCATATAAAATCAACCAATCAATCATTTTGAGGGACAGTGTGGTACAGGGGTGGGTCCTACTTACCTTTACTACCGGTTTGCAGCGGGCCCGCGCATGAGCTTGCTTTGCTCGTGCACGCATGTTCTCTTATGTGCATGCGCAGAAGCGTTTTGATTATGTCAGGGTCGGTGGGCGGAGCCTCCTGCTGGTTTTACTACCGGTTCTATAGAACCGGGGCAAACCGGGGGCAAACCACCACTGGTGTGGTATCAAGAAGGCTTAAGGGCCCCATTCATCCAAATAAGCCTATAGAGCAGGGGTGTCAAACTCAAGTCCCGGGGGCCTGATCTGACCCACGGGGTAGATCTGGCCTACAGGGCCACCCTGGAAACAGCGAAGGACCGGCCTGTGGTGCTTCTGCCACCAAAAACAAGCTCCTGAGATCCATTTTCGGCTCCTGCAACCTTCTGCCAGTGAAAACGGAGCAGGAGGCCATGGCAGGCCGTGGCAGGCCGTGGCAGGGGTGGAGCTCAGGAGCCTATTTTTGCTGGCAGAACGCTTGGGCCGCCACAGGTGCCCCTGACACGAGTGACGTTGAGCTGGCCACACCCTCCCTGGCCACACCCATCCTGCCCCCCCCCCCGAGATAAAACACAATCCTGATGCGGCCCTCAATGAAATCTAGTTTGACACCCCTGCTATAGAGGGAAACAGGCAGAAAGCCAATGTAAGCAAACTTTGTTTGTCTCTCCCAATGTAGCTGAAGGGCTCAGATGTGCTGTGGCAAAGACACACCTAGAGGGCAGAATCTCATACTATGACTGCTGAATGTCCCAAATGTAGGAAGATAAGTCACTTTGTGTATCGCTTGTTGAGTGTGATAGAAGTTGCCAAGTTGAGCAGCAGGAACAAGTGTTTCTTTTTGGACTCACTTGTGTGTCCCAGTGACTTTGCCAGATCATTGGAAAAGCCTTTGCAAATAATTGACCCTGCAATCTGATAGTAAACCAGAACAGAAGCTGATTTTACTGTAACGTCAGGCTCTGTCTAAAAAAGCTTCCAGAATGTGCTGCTTTCCAACAAATGACTCCATTCTTTGTGTGGGCTTCATGGCCAGAATTCACAATTTTTGTCCCCAGAACAAAAGCAAAGAATGTGAGTTTAAAAAGGAAACATTCCATTTGCCAGTGTTCCTGAAAGCATTGCTGAGGTACGGACTGATTTGTCAACTCGTATCAAAGCATTTGAGTGGACGTTCTGTGTTTTGGACTGTAGAAGTACATTCTAGAGGTGAGAGGCATTGTTTTAGTGAGCTTCATTGTGAGACGAAGCCAGTGGTGGGTTTTACTATCGGTTCTGTGGGTGTGGCTTGGTGGGCGTGGCATGGCATGGCTTGGTGGGCATGGCAGGGGAAAAATACTGTAAAATCTCCATGCCTACCCCACTCCAGGGGAAGGATACTGTAAAATCTCCATGCCCACCCCACTCCAGGGGAAGGATACTGTAAAATCTCCATGCCCACCCCAATCCAGGGGAAGGTTACTACAAAATCCCGATTTCCTCCCTATCAGCTGGGACTTGGGAGGCAGAGAATAGATGGGGGCAGGGCCAGTCAGAATTTTTATTACTGGTTCTCCAAACTACTCAATATTTCCACTACCGGTTCTCCAGAACTGGTCAGAACCTGCTGAAACCCACCTCTGGATGAAGCAGACTGTCAATAACATTGGTCAATAAATATCGCAAGAGATCCTTGCTACCGGCTTGAAAGGGACTTGAATTTCATCTTATCCGACCACCTGTAAAATAAAGACACCTGCAGCATGTGGTCTGACTTTGCCTTCTTTTCAAGTGTTTTCCACCACCACCACCACCCGCAAAGTCTCAGTCTACAACTCTGGTTTTCTCTAACAGATTCACATAATGACCAGACTCAATTTTGAGAAATCCATTGCTTAGTTTCCGAGCCTATACAAAGTCTTTCAGGTGCTACTGACCACCTGCTATTCCCGATACATCACTCATGTCTGAACGTGATGAATGGTATGCCTCACTTTTGATCCATTTTCTTAAAATAGTCTTCTATGATTATTCGGCACAATAGAAAATGGGCGAAAAGGTGCCATTTGCTTTGGAAAGTGGTGTAATGCTTGTCCTCTTGCAGGTGTAATGTTGGTAAAGGAATACAAGAGACAGGGAGGGGGGGTGGGAAACAGGCCTCTTTGTGTTCTAATGGTTGGTTGTCTCTAAACACTTAAGAGAGAAAATAGTCCCAGAAATATCCACAAAGAAGCTCTAAAGAGAACAAAGACGGGAACAAAATACACACACAGTGGCAATAGAAAATAAATTGGTGACTATCTGTAAATCCTATTATTTTCCCAATGTCTAAATATTGCTACTGCCAAGGACTCCCACTGATTTACTAGCATGGAAATATAATATTATCATGAACATATTTTCCAAATAATACAGACGGCAGCAGAGTCAAAGTAATTTTCTGTGCTATATGGAATATTATAAAGCCGGTGGCTTGCCTCTTACTTTGGATATCAGAATGTCTAACTTGTCATGAACTTTGCATCTGAGCGCATGTGATAAAGATGCTTCAAGAAGGCTGTTTACCCTGGGTTTTAAATGAATCTCTTATTGGGGTCACGGGGTCATTTTGCTTTCCCTTAGCTTTTCTTTGCCTTAGAAGAGCTCCATGAGCCAACATTATTGTTAACTTACAATTTATATTAAAATATGGAGGATATATTTTCTTCAGCTTAGCATCTTCAGAGGTCTGGGGGACTACTGAATATGGCAGGAAAAGGACAGTTTTCTTGCAAGGTATTTTAAGAGTAGAGTTGAAGATTCTCTCCCTTCTTTTTGAAAGGCGCAGTCAAAATAAGCATGTCACTTGCCAAGTTAAGAAATGCATTGCCACATTCAGAGTCAGTATAATGGACGAAGTATTGGATCTGGACCAAGCTTCAAATTTATTTTCAGCCCTCAAAACACACTATGGATGACTTTGGCTGGTTATTATCTCACAACCTAACCTCCTGGATGAAACAGTTGTTGTGGGGTACAACAAATTGAAGATCACTGTGGATATTTCAGACAAGATATAAATAAAACAACAACAACAACAAGGAAATGTGTTCCGATTTGTAAATGAGCATGTAGATCTATGCTAAATAATACACTGTGATAAACGATGAATGAGTATGAGATCTAAGTGATTTGTTAGGAGTTAAAGATAATTTGACGGCACACAATCAATCAATAATCAGTGTGAACCATAAAAAGATTGTTGTACTGCACAATGTGGAATGAATAAAAGTTTATATAGTGTCTTAATTTGGGAAAAAATAAGGGAAAAATAAGGAAGTGTTCTTTGGACATCCTTTCTCTGTATTTCAGAGATGGTCTTTATTTTCTTCTAGCTACTCATCCCACCTATCATACTATTGGAAATTCTAGATATGAGTGGATCTCCTGATTTTTTTCCCCCTACTGCTGTTCTCCTTTTTCTATTTCTTGTTGACTGAATTCTTGCATTGTGCTAACCTATTTTTGGTTAAACTGAGATTTGTTGATTAGTCATAATAACCTGGGTTAAGACAGCATGCCGAGTTGTAATCTATAGTTCATAACCCACCATGCCTCAAATGAACCAAGTAACGGTTTATTTAGCATGGTTCATGAAATAGCACATCCTGTCTTCTCATTCATAAGTGACTGACATCTATTACCAGCCAAATATTGCCCAAAGCTTTTACAGCTGCAGGATTGACTGAGATGATTAATGGGAAAAGATGACATTACAGTGAAAGGGATTTATACTTTGCCTTCTCCCCAGCAATTCTGAAATGAAAAAAAAATCAAGACTAAATAATGAAGATGATGAATACACGGATTAGATCTCAATTTGATATTTTTTCAGTAGTTAACAATTAGCCTATTTAATTTGCAGATTTATTTTCTAGCCAGAAGAGTTTTGGTTTGCATAATCCTTACAGTGCCTTTTTCTGGATGATTGTAACTTCTCCAAAAGATGCTAAAGGGTTTTCTCTCTTAAGAGGTAACAAAAGAAAAAGAAATTATAGTGACAGTTAATACCATATGATCTGATAATACCCAAGGTTCCTGTTGCTGTGATCCTTTTTTTTGCCGTCCTAATGCAAAACGGGCAAGTTTTACTGAGACACCTCCGTTGCCTGAAACACTTTTTTGTTATTCATATGGTGCTTTGTCATTATAGGTAAAATTCCCAAATATCGTTAATAATCTTTCAAGTCTTTGTGTTCAAGTCTGAGTCAAATGAACTTTTTATAAGGCTAATTATCTTTGTGGGATTTGCCAAGTATTTAATAATCCGCATTAGTCAGTTCCCCAAACATTATTTCAATATATTTTCGTTTAAACTGCTATCATTTATAGAAATTGAATGAATCTGATTTGGGAAATGTGGTTACCCTGTGGTGAGATGGGCAGCCAATAAATATGAATGAATGAATGAATGAATGAATGAATGAATGAATGAATGAATGAATGAATGAATGATTGTTGATATTAGTAATTTATTTACAAAAGAGTGCTATGAATATATTTGTTGCAACATGCTGGCCATATTAAAGTTAGTTAACCTCTTATTACTGTGAGAATCTGACATATATATGGCATCCAAAGCAGCCTGTGATGACTGCCAAAATAAATATCAGAATAAAATATAGCATCAGCTCTGAGAAAAATTACCTTCCCCCACATCCAGGAATTTTTTTAGGTATTAAGAAAATCAAGAATTCAGTAAATATTCCCCATTACACAGGCACTGTTAGAAAAATATCTATATTCCTTAAGCCACAGTAATTCACATCTATTTAATACAAAAGTAGATTTAGAATTAGCAATTATAGAAATAATCTGACTAATAATCTTTAATGCTAGAAATGATTTAGCACCATTTCAAGTCCCAATTTGGGATTCCAAGTTTAGAACAGGGCACGTTTTAGTCATCAGCTAAAATGATAAAAGAGATATAAAGGTACAGTATGCAAACAAATCTTTTGCTCATACTTATTGTGGTGTGACATTAGAAAGTTGACACAGTTAATTAAAATACGGATTTAATAATGCTTTAAACATTTCAGGTGAAAATCTTTAATATTGACTCTACCCTTTTCTATGTACTTTCTTGCATTGTTTGTACTACAAAAAGAACGTGAAGAAGCTGCAATGTTGTCCTTACACACACACACACACACACACACAGAGAGAGAGAGAGAGAGGTGGGGGGGAGAGATCTCATATCCTAAGATCCAAAATAAATATTTTCACCTGCCAAGAAATTTGATCCAGAGAGTTTTCCTTGGTTAAATCATCATGAAAGGAAAAGATAAATGAGATTTAGAGGTTATAGGTTTCTCTGATCATAATGGGCCAAGGTACAATATGCATTCCTTTTAAGCTTTGTAAAGTTTCACATGAAAGCTATATAGACCAAAGTGCCAACAGCATCTTAAGCAACCTATTCAAGTGAATACCTTTGGTTGAGCCAGATTTCTATTAGCATGGCATCCCTCCAAAATAAAAGTTCTGCATTAATCCCTTGCCCAAATCTTGCTGAGGACATAGCTGTGCAACTACTCCTGATTTAGCAGAGAATGTTGAAATCACACCATATGAGACTGAATTGGGAATTGGTTATGTTACAGGTCGGGGATTTAATAATGGGCTAGCTTAAGGATGTATTTCAGAACCATTAGGAACTGATGAGCTAGTTTGGTTTAGTGGTACCGGGTTAAGACATGAGGAGTCTGGGAATTCTAGTCCCATCTGAGGCACTGGGTGACAGCTTAGCAAGTCAGCTCCCTCAGCCCTGGGAGGCAGGCAATGGCAAACCACATCTGAAAACCATGCCAAGAAAACCACAGGGACTGGTCCAAGCAGTCGCCAAGAGTCAAAAACTGACTCAAAGACATACACACACACAAAAGTGCAAATGTGAGTATTGTCTGAAACAGACAAAGAAGCAAAAATACCCCAAGGAAGAGAGAATCTGGCACACATAACTTTCTTTCAAGATGACTTAGGGAGTCGCATCAAAGACATTTCTAAGGCAATTCTCAGCCACCCAAATGAAAGCCTTCATTTCTTGCTGAAAGCCAACACTTCTAAAGTGAATGGGACCGATTCCCAGGGTAAGGAAGGGCAGGATTTAGTTTAACAGAAAGCAACTGAAGTAGTAATTTAATCATATTGACCTTAATTGATAACAATCAATGATGCATTGAAATCTTGGCTTCTTTCCAGTTCAATGGGAAGAAGTCAAAGTATGGGAATCTTGGCTACGTTATCTTGTGTTTGAATATGATTGGAATATTAAAATCATATCCCCAGTGATAAAATGCACACCAATTTTACACACTGATAAACAAAATACACCAATTAAGCGCATTTTTACATTTATTGTAAAATACACATATCCATTCATACAAATAAAATTCCATTAGTTCACCCTAGGCTTTCTATTGATTTATATAAAATTGTTCAGGTTCTTCAAAACATTTTCAACCACAAATATTTCTCCTCCTCTTCCTCCTGTCACTGATTTACTTAGAAATCTCCGCTATTTATCTTAGAAGAGATTGCTTAGAAGAGATATATGAAACTCCTGTGCACACTCTCTTTCTTTTTGGATGTTTGGAACAAATTGTGTTATGTACTGTCAAGTCATTTGAGGATCACCCATAAGATAACAGAACAGAATAACAGAGTTGGAAGGGACCTTGGAGGTCTTCTAGTCCAACCCCCTGCTCAAGTAGGAGGCCCTATACCAGTAATGGCTAACATTTTTGCCATCACGTGCTAAAAGTGGGGGGAGTGCAGGGGGCTTGCGCGCGTATGTGCCCACGCCCATAATTCTATGTGCCCTGCCCCCCATGCATGCAACCGCCCTCACTCCCCCCGCTTTTGGCATGCGATGGCACAGTGGGCTCGGTAGGCCCGTTTTTCACTCTTCCCAGGCTCCAGAGCCTTTCTAGGAGCCTGGGGAGGGTGAAAACAGCCTTCCCCACCCCCAGTCCCACTAGAAGTCGGCAAATGGGCCATTTCCTAGAAAGGCTCTGGAGCCTGGGGAGAGCAAAAAACGGCCCTTCCCCACCCCCCTGGAGGCTCTCCAGAGGCTGGAAACAGCCTGTTTCCTGACTTCCAGGGGGCTCAGAAGGCCTGAAAATCAGTTGGCTGGTGCACGCATGCCCGCCAGAGATGAGCTCACGTGCCCACCGATATGGCTGACACGCGTGCCATAGGTTCACCATCACTATACCATTTCAGACAAATGGTCATCCAATATCTCGTTAAAAACCTCTAGTGATGGATCACCCACAACTTCTGGAGGCAAACCATTCCACTAGTTAATTATTCTCACTGGTTAATTGTTCCCACCCCAGATAGCAGAATATTAGGTTTATGGACATATCTTGCATTGTAGTACCCAACTTCTGAAATTCCCTTCCTTGGGCTGGGTGAGGAATTCTGGAACTTGAAATCCAACATCCAAGATCGGTAAAATGAGGACCCAGATTGTTGGGGGCAATATGCTGACTCTGTAAAGAGAGGGCTGTAAAGCAATGTGAAGCAGTATATAAGACTAAGTCTGATTGCTATTTGTTAAGTGAATCACTGCAGTTGTTAAATTAGTAGCAAGTTGTTAAATCAATCTGGTTTCCCCATTGACTTGGCGAACTCAGACAGTCGCAAAAGGGAATCATGTGACTCAGTGGTAGGTTCCTCCCGGTTCAGCCCGGTTCCGCCGAGTCGGTAGCGGTGACAATATGACGTCACCGAACCGATTCTGCCCCCCCACCCGCCCCCCCACGTTATTCTTACCTTTTATTCCCCCTCCCCCAATCTATTGCTGCCTCCTGAGTCCCAGCTGATGGGCTATAAGGAAAAAAAACTGTTTAAACTCTTGCCGCAGGGCTTCAAAGGGCCGCCCTACAACTTACCAGGGTAAAAGGCAGTTTTAGACTGGTGCCTCCAAAAACAAATGAGTAGACCAGTGCCTGCAAAAATAAATGGGTAGACCACTGCCTGCAAAAATACATGCGTAGACCGGTACAGCTCTGCAAGTAGTTAAAAGCCTGGTAGACCAGTACCTCTGCTAAATCCTAAAGAATTGTTACATGACCATCAAGCCACGCCCACAAAATAAACCACGCTCACAGAACCGGTAGTAAAAAATTTTAGAACCCACCCCTGATGTGACCCCCGGGGACACGGCAACCATCATAAATATGAGTCAGTTGTCAAGCGTTCAAATGTAAATCACGTGACCATGAGATGCTGCAATGGTCATAAATGTGAAAAATGATCATGAGTCACTTATTTCAGTGCCGTTGTAACCAGTGGTGGGTTGCTACAAGTTTACCCCAGATTGGGCGAACCGCTAGCGGCGGCGGGAGACTCTGCTCACCTGCCTGGATGCTTCTGCGCATGCACACAAGTGTTGCGCGCATGCGCATCCACGAGCAAACCAGTAGCGATGGGTTTTGAAACCCACCCCTGGTTGTAACTTCAAATGGTCGCTAAGCGAACTGTTGTAAGTTGAGGACTACCTGTACTATTTTTATTATAAGGTTACAGTAATAGAATCCTGCAAGTCCACCTGCACCTCCCCTTCCCTCTGTTTACCTGCAGGAGAACTAGAGAGGGTCAAGCCTGAGATGATTTCTTAAATTACATTTCTGCCCTGGGTTCAGATTTCTTTTATCTGATCATTGTGTCAGTTGCAGCTCTCTCTCCTGTTACTCAAAATCACCTTTACTTCCCATTACAGTTTAGGGCATCTGACTGAGATTGGCAAGCACCACATTTGTTCCTCTTCTTCAAGGGCAAGTTGGAACCTTCTATTTTTTCCCCCCATCAATTTATTTGCTTTTGCTTCTTTAGGGTAGTCTTCACCAGCCACAAGATGCCACAGGGATTTCTTTTGTCTGAAGTATTGGAAAGTGACCTTAGAATGATTTCATACTGAAGACGGGGTTGAATTCTAGGCTAATAAATTAAACAAAAAGCTTAATAGTACCAATATATTTCAGTTTTAAAAACATATTAAAATTCCAATATTATAAACAATCATCTTCCGGCCATCAAATGCACACATTCCCAAATTGCCTTATGATGGCGGTTAAACAAACAGGCTAATTAAGAATATACAATAAATAACTGTAGGCCGCAAAGAATTCACAACATAACTAATCTCATTTAGGAGAAGTATGTTGAAATAGCTGTTGGAAAGACTGCAGAACCAGAATGAAAAGAAACATATGGACAGCACATCAGAGAGAACAGTGAAATAATTCCCAGGCCCTGGAAATCTTATCGAAAGTGGAATCAGATGGCCCAGAAGTGTTTCATTTGGGAGACATATTGAGAACAAATTGACCAAAAATGGTGATGAGAGACACCAACTAAGGAGGTTTCTTGTTTGTCACAATTTACTCTTCTGTCTCTCATTACAAATACTCAGATTCATTTGATGACGCCCAATGGCTTTTTCGCCATCGTAAGTCAGGGTGGGGCATTCATGGTTGGTCGACCCCCCCAAACCAAAACGTTGAGTTTGGGTGGAATAATTTTGGGCAAGGGGGAAGGAACCAAGAAGGCATAAAATAGGTAGGATTAAGCTTCCACTAGGTTTCATTTCTTGATTTTTTCCCTTATAACCCCCCAAAGTCTGTTCCCATTCAAAAAAATCCATAGTGAAAATTTCAGCCTCTCCCTGCTACATCACTACATTACTGAGTTACTAACATATACTCATGGATATGGATCCATGGATTTTTTAAAAAAACAAACTTTATGTTCTCTTTATGGAGAACATAAAGGTATGTAGAACAGCTCCCCTACCATCAAGGATATTTTCAAACTCGTTGGGTGGTTGGGTGGACAGAACCATTCACATGAAGGCAGCAATATCTTGAGAGATATTTTATCGTAGGGCAACATAAATGTAGGATTCTAATTGGCTGAATAATCACACATCAGCCCAATTTATACTGTTAAAAGAAGGAAAGATTGAGTTAAGAGTGGATTTGGCTGAGGGCGAGTGTGTCATTGTGGGACTAAGAGCACCTTCCAATTGATTATAGATCATCCTCAATTTACAACTTATTCTCAACACCTTTAGTGATCTTTTTTGCCCTGTTTAAATATATTTTGTTCAAGTATATTTATTTTGTTTTGTCATAAAAGATGGAAAACAAACAAAAACAAATGTCCAGCACTAACATCAACAAAAAAGATGTGTATCAAAAAAGAGAAAAGGGGACCCAAATATCACATAAATTTAACATTAAACATATAGATGGATGCTGAAAAGAAGAAAACAACAATTATCCTCTCCATTTACACACACACATACACACACACACACACATACACACACACACTAGTTGGATACCCGTGCTTCGCTACGGCTTGATAAATTGACACTTAAAGCTTGAAAATTAATGAGTAGTTACAATCGGCCTCTCCTCTCCCCTTCTCTCCCCTCAGCCTTGCCCCACAGAAGCCTGTCCTATCCTATCCCCTTCTCTCCCTCAGGGTTGTCTCACAGAGGCCTCTCTTATCCTATCCCCTTCTCTCCCTCAGCCTTGCCCCACAGAAACCTCCCCTATCCAGAGGTGAAATCCAGCAGGTTCTGACAGGTTCTGGATTCTATTCCGGTAGCGGAAATTTTGAGTAGTTCAGAGAACCAACAAATACCACTTCTGGCTGGCCTCAGAGTGGGGTGGGAATGGAGATTTTGCAGTATCCTTCCCCTGGAGTGGGGTGGGAATGGAGATTTTGCAGTATCCTTCCCCTGCCACGCCCACCAAGCCACACCACATCCACCAAGCCATGCCTACAGAACAAGTAGTAAAAAAATTTGGATTTCAACACTTATCCTATCCCCTTCTCTCCCTCAACCTTGCCCCACAGAAACCTCCCCTATCCTATCCCCTTCTCTCCCTCAGCCTTGCCCCACAGAAGCCTCCCCTATCCTATCCCCTGCTTGCTGCTGTGAAAGTAAAACTGAAAGTGAAATTCCTCTCCTCTGCTTGTGCTTTGCATATGGAACAGATTTCTTTTCAGGTGGGGAGGGGTAGTAGAACTCCTTAGTATTAGAGTGTGTGAATCATAATATAGGAAATACCAATACTCTGATGGTCATTTTGAAAAATCCTTTCTTAGTGAGCACCTAGAAGCCAAAAGGAACATACGTGGCAAATTTCAAGTTTGTAGGCTTTACAGTTCTGGAGATTTTGAGATTATGGTGTGAGTGGTTTTCACTTTTATATATATAGATATATGTGTGGCTGAGTGTGTATATATATACATTATATATTATAATATATATATATATTACCTTTTGCGATCTTCTGACAAGCAAAGTCAATGGGGGAGCCAGATTCACTTAACAACCATATTACTAACTACAGTGATTCACTTAACAGCTATGGCAAGAAAGGTCGTAAAACGGGGCAAACTTCACTTAACAACTGTCTTGATTAGCAACAGGAATTTTGGGCTCAATTGTAGTCGTAAGTTAAGATTACCTGTAGTTAAATCAATATCTGGGCTCAGAATCCTTTTACTTCTAAGTCCATTTCATTTGTACCAACTTGTATCTCCAGGTTCTGACAAAAAGGAAATAAGATCCTGGGATCCTTTGCACAAGGTGATACTGACATGATGCCCCACTTTACTCCATCTATATGACAAGCAAATCATACAAATTCAGCGTTGGAAGCACTGTTTCAGAATATTTTAATGTTTCAAAACTCACAATTGAACAATATTTTATACAGAGCAACTAAGATATCCAAAAACTATAAGCAAGTATTTGAATTTTCAAGGTCTCTTCATTAACCTGGATTATCAACCAGGGAGGCAGGGGGAAAGAGAGAGAAGTAGGAAAAACGAGGTATAATAATATTGTTGTCTTAAAATGAACATAGCAGGTGGCAAACAAACAGCCCAACACTATTTAATTAAATGAAATTTATTCCTATGTAAGCAATTATAGGATTTGATTCGGTTCAGGTTTGTACTCCATATTGCAGATTTCAAATTTCACGTGGCTGACTCACTGATCCTTCAGGTTTCAGTATTATATAATCCAGCAGTTATTTGTATTTTCATCTACCCAAACACAGGTAACCTGTTAGGCAAATATCATGGTTTTATACTGGCACAATTGGTAATCAATTTCAAATGAGCAGGAGTCAAATTGGAAAGTTTTACTTCGTAGTTGGAGGGAATGTACTCTTAATGAATAAATCCCATTTGGGGAAGATTTATTTTTATTTTTATAAAAAACTCTTTTCCTCCAGTCAGGATCCTGCTGTTCAGCTCTTAAATTCTGTGGTAAGGTATTCTAATTTTTCAAAAATACTCCATGAACTTCATTCTAAAATCTTTCTAAGGAAACATACATGATAGCTGAGTGTCTTTTGAGTACTACGTAATAAGGGGCAGACCCACCACTAAAGATAAGAAAAACCATATTTTAAGTTAGATTTTAATAAACTACAAGCAGCCAGACAAGCAACAGAAATGTAGTGAAACTATACGAGCATCTATAATAAGGAAGAGTCTATTAATATTGAATGCACCATTCAAAATAAAGTGAGGTCTTGAGGGGATGAAAACAAAAGTGCCTTTCTCCGAAATCTTCAAATATCTGCATCAGTATATTAAATAACTTTATGGCAGATCAAATCTTGCTATGGGCTGCGGGAAGGAAATTACTAAGTCAAAGAGCTGCCTTGAATTCTGACATCTCGCTTTGCTCAGATTTCCAGTTTTTAGGCTTGGCACTAAAGACTATATTATATTTAATTATTGTATAACTTTTCTCAAGCACATTTAGGCATCTTTGTATAATAAGGCACTATTATAATGTTGCTATGGCAATTCTAAACACTGAAGACACACTCTCTGTCTGTGGAGTTTTATGCTTTAAAAATTTGGAGAAATTCTTCTTAAAAACTGGACAAAAATCTAAGCTGTAACGTTATAGATGTGATCTCTTGTTTGTAAAACTGAAATGAAAGGCCAGAAAAGAAAGAAAGAAAGAAAGAAAGAAAGAAAGAAAGAAAGAAAGAAAGAACCCACCATGCAAAATTTTTACACCCAACGGGCTATTCTATGCAAGATTCCGTTGAACCTACTTCTATATAAACATAATCAGAGTTTGACTTTAACAGAATAACAGAATTAGAAGGGACCTTGGAGATCTTCTAGTCCCGTGATGGCAAACCTATGGCACGTGTGCCACAGGTGGCACGCCAAGCCATATTTGTGGGCACGTGAGCGTTGCCCTAGCTGAGCTCTAGCACGCATGCGGGTGCTGGCCAGCTGATTTTCGGGCCTTCTGGGCCCACCGGAAGTTGGCGAATGGGCTGTTTCCAGCCTCCAGGAGGGTGGGGAAGGCTGTTTTCGCCCTCCCCAGGCTCCTAGAAAACCTCTGGAGACTGGGGAGGGTGAAAAATGGGCCCACCGTGCCATCACATGCCAAAAGTGGGGGGAGCATGGGGGGTTGCACGCGCATGCATGAGGGGCAGGGCGCATAGAATTATCGGTGTGGGCACGTGCACGCGCAACCACCCCACACTCCCCCTGCTTTTGGCACGCGATGGCAAAACGGTTAGCCATCACTGTTCTAGTCCAACCCCTTGCTCAAGCAGGAAACCTTGTGCCATTTCAGACAAATGGCTGCCCAATCTCTTCTTAAAAAACTCCAGTGTTGGAGCACCCATAACTTCTGGAGGAAAACTTTCTTTTGTTACCATGTTTCCTCGAAAATAAGACATCCCCTGATAATAAGCCCAATCGGGCTTTTGAGCGCATGTGCTAAAATACCCCCCCTAAAATAAGCCCCCCTGAAAATAAGCCCCCCCAAATATCGCCAAAAAATAAGCCCTCCCAAAAAATTGTTAAACTCATACGCAGCCGGTCCTTGCCATTTCCTCTGGTTAGGATTAGGGAGATAAAGCTGGAAATCAGGTAAGATGGCAAGAGGAGCCCCGTCTTGCTCCACGGCCCCCCAAATAATAAGACCTCCCCCCAAAAAAGGCCACGCGCTTATTTCGGGGTTCAAAAAAATATAAGACAGGGTCTTATTTTCGGGGAAACAAGATAATAAAATATTCAGATATTCATAGATACCATATACATATTTGTTTAGTAAAAAAAAAGAGAATATGCATACACGTGTATTCATTTGGAGCTTTAATGTGGTTTCAAGAGCTGATGGTACTTCAGCACAGCTGGAGAATAAAACTGTGTATTTTTAGAATGTTAAGGATATTGTTGTTGTGTTACCAACCAGCAGAGTGTAGAGCACAGAGAAACGTTGCTGGGAGCAATGAATAAGAGATGTGCAAACTGGTTTATCAAAAGTTTACTTTATAGTGAAAAAACAATCTCATAGTCTTTAAATCAATCCAAGTCTTTGCCAGTTAAATCAGTCCAATGATATAAAATCTTCTTACCACACAAACAGTAGTTGGTTAGATTAACAAACTCACTCTGGTTCACAAACCACGATGGTAGCAGATCCATCCAACGATGATAGCACAATGGTAGAAACTCCACACACTATGGTAGCTTATCATCAACTGAATACGTTACAGTACCTTTCTTAAATATGTTCACAACTAATTACAGCATGACTCAGCATTACAATGAATCAGCAGGAAAACTTTAAAGTCATACAATACATATTCAGATTAAAGTTACAGAACACATATATTGCCTGGACAACTTGTTAGGCTCAAACCATATCCTAACACACACACATGTATACGTATGCACAAAATATGTATATGTGGGGTGTAGGGTATGTATAAAAGTAGTCCTCAACTTACGATTTAGCAACCATTCAAAATTGCAACCTAACTGAAAAAGAAGACTCACAGCCTGAATCTGAACTTCTGAAGGCTGCCTCCCCCTCACATCCCTGCAGTCTCATGATCACATTTTGGGTGTTCAACAACATGGCCACATTTAAGCCGTTTACAGCATCTCACGGTCTTGTGACCAGATTTTACAATGATTTTGCCAAAATCTGGCACTTCTGGTTTTCAGCAAACCGCACCATAGCAAACAATGGGTTCACTTAATGACTATGGCATTTGCTTAACAATCATGGCATTTGCGGTTAATCTATTTCATTTGGTTAACATGTGACTGACCCTATTAATGGGCAGGCTCCGTTATGGTCAGAACTCAAGGACTATCCATAATTTGTAATCTGCTTGCAGAAGAATTTAAGATACTATATATCCCTATGGAATATTGGGGGTGAGGCAGGCCCCCAATCTCCTGGCCTTCTGAAAAGGAGTCAGAATATGGCTTTGTGGCCTTACATGGGGAGCTTAGAGGATTATATAGCTGTGGCGCTGGTTAGTGGCCTGAAAGCCCTCCCTTCACCTTTTAACTAATTTTAATATTGTTTAATTACTTTGCCTCTTTTTAGTTTTTTAACTTTTATGTAGACTGTTTTTCTTTTTTATTATTTTTTATTGTATGCTGCTCAGAGTCCTTCTCTGAGGGAAATGGGCAGATCAGAAATGTGATAGATGATAGATAGATAGTAGATAGACAGATAGATGATAGAGAGATGGAGAGATGATAGAGAGATAGATAGATGATAGATGATAGACAGACAGACAGACAGAGCAAGTAAGCAAACAATAAGAATAACAATCAAAATGAAGAGATCCAGTTAAAAATTGATAAGTCAGAAGCAACAGATTGCTCAATGACTAGATTCATATATCTTGTTCAACTATAATATGGCTTCTCTGGTTTTCACTTTGCATATTGTTGTCTAAACACATCTACTGTGATATATTGAATAAAGGCACATTAAAAAAAAAGTCTTAATGCAACATCTGAACCAGTTCTCAGTGTTTAGAACTGCTTTGCAGTTCTTTGTAAACTGAACAGTGAAAAAGGACTAGTCTTTGGCCGAAAAAGGAATTTTAAATTCATATTATTGTTTTCTTCTTTGGTAAGAAAGATATCCAAGGTGGAAATTTAATAAGAATTGATTATGTGCCATCAAATTGTTTTCAGCTCCCAGTGACCATATGGATACAATTTTCTCCAGGAAAGCCTAATATTATGAGCTAAAAATCTATTAGTCATCACTGTTATTATCACTGTCAATATTATCAGTGTCCCTGATCTCATAAAAGTTTTCAGCACATAGCCAGAGACCTTCTCCTTTAGACTTCTACAAAGAGTAGGAAACAAATTAAATAAGCAGAGAGAGGGATCACTGGGTTAAGGACAGCAAGAATTGTCCGACTCTGTGCTTTGTAAAGACACACCAGAATTGACGAGAGGTGCATCAAAAAGGTATCT
Source organism: Pantherophis guttatus (assembly GCF_059756535.1). Classification (NCBI taxonomy): domain Eukaryota; kingdom Metazoa; phylum Chordata; class Lepidosauria; order Squamata; family Colubridae; genus Pantherophis; species Pantherophis guttatus. The sequence goes on from NC_142063.1 coordinate 158,248,529, forward strand.
CTCATCAGGATCCCTGTTTAGTCTGTTGAATGGCAATATCAAAGATCAAACCAATATATACGTTATCTGTTTATTTTTGTTCATTTTTTTTTCCTCATAGGAATATAGAAACAGGTTACCTAGAAAGTGTTAATGGATGGATCTAGCCCAATGACTCACAAGACAAGTATATTTATGAATTATCTTTTCTTTATTTCAGGCCTGAATTAAACCCAGGCCTGGTCAGGTTATCAGTTACTGACCTCTAGTCTTTTCCTTTACAGGTACACATCTGGAACTACCAGATCTCGACGTGTTGCAGGCTTATATACTGAGGAGGAGGAGCCAGAATGTAAGGTGTGTTTATGGGGATGATGGGGTGTGTACTTAGTTAACCCTTGCAGGACTGTGGGGTCATGGAGTTGAGGAAGTTAGACATTTACTCTGACAGAAAGCACAGGGAACCTGTTAGCTCCTCTAATTAGTTGCCCTTTCTGCATTATTGCTAGCAAGCAATGTCAAGCTTCTTCCTGAAGATAATTCTCCTCTCAAGACTATCTCAATATGCTTTGCCATCTGAAAAACATCCGTTTTCCAGTTCCTTCTAATCTCCCATGAATCAAACAAATTTTTAAAAGAACTTTACCAACTTATTAGAATCTACTTATACACATATAGTCTTTCTAATCTGCCTTAGAATGTAGCTCCTGGCAATGGTTTTGTCTTATGAGCCGCAGGGGAGGTAGAGGGAGTTATAGTGGCAAGCTATTTTTGAGCAGCAAATGAACTTCCTGACTTGTGGTTTCCTGATCAAAACTGTTCCCTGGTTTGCATTCACCAAGCTTTGCCTGGTTATGCTTTGTTTTGCTTCTTGAGTTTCCTATTTCCCCCCACAACTTGGTAGGAGCTGGATTTTGCATCTTTTAATATTTTTTTAGTAAGTTCTACCTAAGCTCTTGCTGTATTTGAAAAAGATTCCATTCTTTTCTAGAGGTGGAACAAAAGGAGTCATTTCATTTCCTTCTAGAGGTTTGGATTGCAATTCCTGTTGTATCCTAAGCAGTGGTGGGATTCAAATAATTTAACAACTGGTTCTCTGCCCTAATGATCTCTTCCAACAACCAGTTCACCAAACTGCTCAGAAAGTTAACAACCGGTTCTCCCGAAGTGGTGCGAACTGGCTGAATCCCACCACTGATCCTATTTATTGCAACTGAGATGCAATAAATCAGGACTATAATAATGGAACAGAGCTTGTAGAGCAGGGGCGGGTTTCAAAACCCATCGCTACTGGTTTGCTCGTGGGTGCTTGCGCTTGTGTGCGCATGCGCAACACTTCTGCACATGCACAGAAGTGTCCGGGTGGGTGGGCGGAGTCTCCCATCGCCGCCACCAGTTCGCCCGATCTGGGGCGAACTGGTAGCAACCCACCACTGTTGTAGAGGTGGAAAAGGTGATTTTTTTGCAACACATGGGAATACAAACAATTCACCTCTGTCTGAACTGTTGAAGTAGCTGTGTCATTTTTCAAGCTACAGCATAGCTTTGAAAGCTGTCTTCATTGGGTATGCCATAGCAGTGGCGCGTGTGCGCACGCGCACACACACACACACACACACAAACTGCCAGGAGCAACTTTCAAAGCAGCTGCACTGGTTTGACAGAAAATGCTGCTGCATTGACAATTTCCAGAGAAAGGCTTCATTTGTGCACTAGCACTCTGTAAAGCATCTCTGACCACTTTTGACTGTTTTTCACCAACCTAACAAATAGCGCATCTTAAAATAAGAATATATAGCTTCTAGATGTGTACAACCGAAAGATTCTTTCTCTGCAAGTGGGGATCAACATCTATTTTGGAAAAGTTCATTTTGATGGAAGATATATATACACTGCTCAAAAAAATAAAGGGAACACAAGCAGAAGACATCCGAGATCTGAATGAATGAAATAGCCTTATTAAATACTTTGTTCATTACATACAGTAGTTTTGTGTTCCTTTTAGTTGTTTGAGCAGTGTATAAACTACTGTATGTAAAGAACAAAGTATTTAATAAGGCTATTTCATTCATTCAGATCTTGGATGTCTTCTGCTTGTGTTCCCTTTATTTTTTTGAGCAGTATAAATATATATATATATATATATATATATATATATATATATATATATATATATATATATATATATATATATATATTACTTTGATTGGGGCTTATTTTCCTGTCGATCTTGTGTGAGAGTGGGAAACAGTTGGCTTTATTGTCTAATCTCTCTCTCTCCCTCCCTCCCTCTCCCTCCCCCTCTTAGCATCTGAATGCATTTACTGACTTTAGCTTTTATAACTGCAGTTGTACCATAAGGAATTACCTAAAACTATAAAAAGAACATACAAGCATTAAAAAAAACCTTATGGAATCACAAACCATAAAATATGCTATGAGATCTCCTAGGGTTGTGTCTTTCAAAAGTGGATTAGAGAAACAATTTAGACCTCATGCAAGTGCAGCATCTCTCTGCTATTCATTAAACTAAAATCCTCCAGCTTCTGCACAAGGTTGAGAAAGATATCATTGCTTTAAGAAATCCACTTATTAAAGTGACATGACTCTTAAAGCAGCAACATCTTTTTTTAGACTCTCATGGAAACTTGAAAAAGAGGGGTTACTCCAACTAATGTGAGAAAGGTGCTATGCTTCCTGTAACATTCAACTCCGCAGGGCAAGGGCAAGGAATCAAATACTGCTGAGCCTAAATTTGTCATGTTCCTACACAGCATCAGTGTTAATGTTAATCCCTCAATGGGAGAGATGCAAGGAGTTGAAATTCAGCAGGTTTTGGAGAGTCCCACTTCCTGATCTCTGGTCTAAAAAGTTTGAACTCAAGGAAAGAAATTTTGAACTATGCTCAAGTAAAGGAAAAACCTGAACTTTGCCAAGCTAGCTTGCTAATTGTTAAGTTGCAGAGTTGAAGGGAGCCGTTTAAGGACACAGCCAGAAGTTGAAGATAATCAGTTCTTGAGCCAGCAGAAAAATACATTGGTCTTAAAATGGACTGAGCCCTATTTTTGTCTTGGCAATGAGATCACTGAATGGTGTTCTCCTTATGGGTGGATTCTCCTGGCTTTGGGTTTCCTTTCCAAACAGCACCAACTGCTAGCAGAAAAAAGCAACCACCAATCATACCAGAGGTGGGTTTCAGCAAGTTCTGACGAACCGGTAGCGGAAATTTTGAGTAGTTCGGAGAACCGGTAGTAAAAATTCTGACTGGCCCCGCCCCCATCTATTCTCTGCCTCCCAAGTCCCAGCTGATCGGAAGGAAATGGGAATTTTCCAGTAACCTTCCCCTGGATTGGGGTGGGAATGGAGATTTTATAGTATCCTTTCCCTGCCATGCCCACCAAGCCACACCCACAGAACCAGTAGTAAAAAAATTTTGAAGCCCACCATTGAATCACATTCTGCAGTGGGTGTTTGGGATGGGTCTGGATGAGTAGAAGCAGCTGCTTTGAATGACAGGTTAAGCTATTTCCCAAGTGGATCATCAGATCACAGGAAATGGAGGTGCTATCTGCTGGAGGCTCATCAGGTGGGCTATTTTTGAATAGGATTCTTAACAGTCAAACAGTTTTAGGTTTGGTAGAGGTGGTTAGATGATGAAGCATTAACAAATGAGTTCCATCCTTGACTAGTACTGCAAGGAAATGGTAGCACAGGTAGTCCTCGACTTACAGCAATTTATTTAATGACTGTTCAACGTTACAAGAGCCCTGAAAAATGTAGCTTATGACCGCTTTTTCATAGTTACGACCTTTGCAGTATCTCCATGATCATGTGATCAAAATTCAAATGCTTAGCATCTGGTTCATATTTATGACGGTTGCGGTGTCCCAGGGTCATGTGATCACCTTTTCCATCCTTCTCACAAGCAAAGTCAATGGGAAAGTCAGGTTCATTTAACTACTGGGTTACTGATTTATGAATTGCAGTGATTCACTTAACAACTGGCAAGAAAAGTCGTAAAATCGGGCAAAACCCACTTAACAAATATCTCACTTAACAACAGAAATTTTGGGGCCAATTATGGTTGTAAGTTGAGTGGTGTGCGTATGTACGGGATATTTAGAAGGTGCCTGTGGGGTAGCAAAATGATACTTCTTACCTCCAAATAATAAAAACATTAAGTATGGCCATGCAAAATCCCTTGAAAGCAATACAGCCATTATGTGCTCATTGGTGACACAGTCAACAACTTAGAGCTGGTGTAAGCCAGGTCTCTTTTCCAACTTAAACTGACGTTTTGGTTTCTTAAACACAGGCCTAGTCTTCTCTCAAAGGACTACTAAACTCAGGTGTCTGCAGAACATGTGTGAAATCTCCCAACAACTTTGAAAAATACCAGCCATGCATTGCATGGGCAGCTGCCTCTGAGGAAGCCAAGGACTAGCCTGCGGCCCAAGCTAAGCCATGATGGTCAGGAGGCAATGCTATTCAGGCCAGAAGGAAGTCGGCATGCCTGCAACAGTCTAAAGCAGGGATTGGTCAAATCCCAGATCAGCTATACTGCAGTGTAGATGAACTATACTAGCTAATAGCCATGTCGGGGAAAGAGGAAAAGCATAGTTTTAGCACTGGAGTGGCTAAGAGGTAACTTTTTTGTGGAGAAGGCAAATGAAACATCAAGAAGATATGGTGTATCAAAGCAGTTGCCCCAGTGTTGGATTTCAAAAATTTTTTACTACCGGCTCTGTAGGTGTGGCTTGGTGGGCATGGCTTGATGGGCATGGCAGGGGAAGGATACTGTAAAATCTCCATTCCCATTGCACTCCAGGGGAAGGATACTGTAAAATCTCCATTCCCATTGCACTCCAGGGGAAGGTTACTGCAAAATCCCCATTTCCTCCTGATCAGCTGGGACTCGGGAGGCAGAGAATAGATGGGGGGGGCAGTCAGAGGTGGTATTTACCGGTTCTCCAAACTACTCAAAATTTTCGCTACCGGTTCTCCAGAACGGGTCAGAACCTGCTGAAACCCACTCTGAGTTGCTCCCTTAACAGATGGGGGGAATGTGAGGATAAACCCTTAGCCCAGGGGCCAGCAACCTGCAGCTCTGGAGCCAATGTAGCTCTTTCACCCCTCTGCTGTGGCTCCTTGTCACTCAAAATATGCGTCACAACTGCCAATGTGCGACACCTGCCGGCACGCGATTTATTGAGCTTTTCAACCCCGGGTAGGCCAACCATGGATAAATCCAAGAAAAGAAAAGTTTCAGAAGAAAACAGAACATTTAATTCAATTACATATGCTAGTTTTGTGGCCGCTCAAGAAATAGTCAGGCACAGGAAGGGTTTTGTGGCTCCTGGTGTTTTCTTTTCTGTGGGAAATGGGTCCAAATAGCTCGTTGAGTGTTTAAGGTTGCAGACCTTAGCCCATTCCCCTCCAAACTCTTCCTTGGTACAGGAATTCAAAATAAAAGTCTTCCCAAGCAAGGTCTTTTTTAGCCTGATTTCCCCAAATTGCCTAGGAAACACAGAAGTTTCTGACAAAGAGCCTTATGAATGGGGAGGACAATGTCAGAGCCAGCTAGAATTCTATGGGGAAAAGAGCTGACAAACTCCGTGTATTTATTTCACTGTCGCTCCCTGCTGCAGCATAACACTTCTGCCATAGCTGCTCTTGGCACCTCTCTTCTGTGGTTTCACCCTGCCGTCTCTCCCCACCTTGCCTTTCCTCCTTTCCTTGTATCACTGGGACAATGATAATGGAACATTACCATGTGGGGCACATTCCTATTTAAGAAGTTGGCTTTGCAAGTGCTGGGCTGGCCTATTAGCTGATTCCAAAATATTAGCTATGTTAATCTGTCGCAGCAGAAAGAACAAAGCTGCTTGTGATAAGACGAAAGATCTCTAAAATTATTGTGGCTTTATTGTGGAAGGCGGATCAATCCCATTGCTTCATGGAGCACTCTAATAGCAGAGTATTCTGACAACTAGCAAAAAGTATGGGGGAAGTTACATTCACTGCCCTACTTGATATTTTTTTTCAACCTCTCCTCCTTGGTTACTCAAATTGCTAGGCATGTGGTCAGATAGTGGCTAATTATGGTTAAGGGCAATCACCACTAGAACTGAGAAGGATTACTATTGCCTGATGCTTTGCTGAAGATGCTTCATATAAATTAGATAGATACGATTATATATTACTAGAGACAATCTTCTTGGGGCTTAATTTTCCAAATATCTGAGAGACACTGCGCTAAACAGAATGTTTTACCACATATAACTTATAAAAAGGAACCCACAAAGAGTCAGATTTCTATATTAGTATTTATTAGATTTTTAACCCCAAAATTAGGTACCAACATACCTAATATAAGAGGGACGTGGTGGCTCAGTGGTTAAGACACTGAGCTTGTCGATCGAAAGGTCGGCAGTTCAGTGGTTCAAATCCCTAGTGCCACGTAACAGGGTGAGCTCCTGTTACTTGTCCCAGCTTCTGTCAACCTAGCAGTTCAAAAGCAGGTAAAAAATGCAAGTAGAAAAATAGGGACCACCTTTGGTGGGAAGGTAACAGCGTTCCATGTGCCTTTGGTGTGTAGTCATGCCAGCCACATGACCACAGAACGTCTTTGGACAGCGCTGGCTCTTCGGCTTTGAAATGGACATGAGCACTGCCCCCTAGAGTCGGGAACAACTAGCACATATGTGAGAGGGGAACTTTTACCTTTACTATACCTAATACTCTTGTCTCCTATTTCCCCACACAACCATTCTGTCAGGTGGCTTGGGCTGAGTGAGAGTGACTGGCCCAGCTGGTTTTTCAATCTCCTGCTTTCAAGATCAGCCCCCTCACCACTACACCAAACTGCCTTTGTACCTCTCTCATAACAGTCCTATATGACATGTATTGTTTGAGAGATTGTTCACAGTATATTTTGTGGGGAAGGGATAGCCAGGGAAAAACAAAGATCTAAAATCCTATTGCATGGTTGCAGAATCCAGCTTGGCCTGCTTGAAGATTATTTCTTATCCTCATAATTTGGCAGAGTGGGGGGCATTGTATGTGTTAATGCAAACATTAATCCTCCTAGGTGTTCATTAGAACAATTCTGAAATGTGCCAAGCTTCTCCCAAATCTGTGTGGAATTACGGGTTTTGGGGTTGTTCTTGTTTTTTGTTGGCAGACAATGACTGTTTTTGCTAAATCAATGGCTTGAGGAATAATTTCTGCATCCTGGCATAATCAAGTATGAATCAGGTGGCATGGGTTTATAAAACTTAATAAGATTCTATCCTATAGGTGTATCACAGATATCGAAGCAGTAGGTAAAGACAAGCCTGCATTTCCAATGCAGAATATGCAGTTTTGAAACATGGGATTGCAACTTATTTTAGGCAATGGTAATAAAGTGCCAGAAGCCTTTCATCAATTGCATTTCATGCCTCAGAAATTGAAGCTTGAAAAAGAAAGATTTCCTCTATCTTTTCGCATAATGATAATTAAAGTTCACTAATTAAAATGGAAAGTGATGCCTTTCTTTAAAGACCAAAATGAAAAAATGATAATTATTGAAGTTATATACACCTGTAGGTTTTTAAAACTAACACATTTTTCCCAGCACTCACATTCTCTTTATATGTGTGCAAATCATGGATTAATATGAATGACTATAAGAACTCCAAAGGGAGCCATTATGATTTTCTTTGCATCAATAATCCTCAGAGTTGAAAAGATTTACACATTGTAATGTAAGGTCTCCATGGTTTATCCGAAATAATAAACAGTAGGAAATGGAATTTTGCTCCCACGTATATATATATTTACCCATTTAGGGTTTTTTTCTACCCCTCCTAAATTGTATTATCCTGAATGACTTCATTTTAAAACTGAAAATGTATCTATTCAGCAGCAATCCAATTGACCTTTTCATTTGAAGGATAGAGAAATTATGCACAAAATACTGCAGAAGTTGCCTTACCATCATCGTTGGCTCCTGATATGAGCATTATAAGGATTTGCAAAGAGGTTTGAGCAAAAGCGTTGAGCTTCATGGGGGTGCATGGCCAACCAACTACAGATAGAACAGTTCATTTAGTGACTGTGCCAAGTTACAACGGCACTGAAAAAAGTGACTTATACGACCATTTTTCACACTTACGACCTTTGTAGCAGCTCCATGATCATGTGATCAAAATTCAGAAGCCCGGCAACTGGTTCATATATTTATTATGGCCATTGCTGTGACCCAAGGTCATGTTCAACCTTTTGCAATCTTTTGACAAGCGAAGTCAATGGGGAAGCCAGATTCACTTAATAAACGTATTAGTAACTTATCAACTGCGGTGATTCACTTAACAATTGTGGCAAGAAAGATGGTAAAATGGGACCAAACTCACTTAACAAATGTCTCACTTAACGTTAGAAATTTTGGGCTCAATGATCATAAATCGAAGATTATCTGTATTTTTTTAATCCAGAAAATCATACGTTCAATCCCCAGGGAACTTTAAATAACATCTGGGAAAGACTCTTGGCTAAAACTCTGGAGAACATTTTAGTTTACGATTGGTTACTTTGAAGGTTTGGCATAGATTTTTCTGTTCATGACCCCTTAAATGCTGTAGTGAATATTGTAATTGTGCTGTGTTGGGTTTTTTTAAAAAAACAAACAACTCTTAATATGAGTCCATAATCTCTCTGTAGCAAAGAAGTTGGATTTTATTTCTATTGACTGAAACTATGACCAATGAAGGGTATCTGATATTGCTGTTTTAGTTTCCCACAGTGCATTGGGTGTAATGTACAACGTTCAAATGCTGCCTCTTATTGATTCAGATCCCCTTCAGTCACTGCTGGAGACCTTTGATTATAGGAATAAACCCCATTGGAGGGCTCTTTGCAAAAATACAAGAGGCTGTAATGACATATAATGTAAGATGATCTGTTCCCCAACTTTTATTCCACAGCTATCTTTAGAAGGAGGCATAATAAATAACTTATTAATTCACTTCTTACTTCAACTTTGAGGGAAACCAACTGAAAATTGAGTTCTAGTTTGTTAAAGGGAGCTTGTCAATGACTGACTGACAAGGAGGCTTGTAATGCTAAGCAGCAGGAAACTGGGTAGATTAGCTTTCCTAAACCTTGTGCTTTCCAGATAGATTGAGATGTTAACTCCCAAAACCCAACCAGTAGCCCAACAATGGAAAGCTGAGACTTGTAGTCATAATTGTATGAGACAGAGGATGGTAACTTTTCTTGGGGCCTCAGTGTGAGGAAATCTGATGTATCTTACTTTAGAATTAGAACAACAGATTTGGAAGGGACTTTGGAGATCTTCTAGCCCAACCCTCTGCTTAGGCAGGAAATCCTATACCATTTCAGACAAATGGTTATCCAATCTCTTCCTAAAACTTCCAGTGTTGGAGCATTTACAACTTCTGCAGGCAAGTTGTTCCACTGATTAATTGTTCTATCAGGAAATTTCTTCTTAATTCTAAGTTGCTTCTCTCCTTGATTAGTTTCCACCCATTGCTTCTTGTCCTGTCCTCAGGTGCCTTGGAGAATAGATTGACTCCCTCTTCTTTGTGGCAGCCCCTGAGATATTGGAACACTGCTATCATGAATCTATTCTAGAACTCAAGTTTTTTTGTTCTTACTTAAAGTTCAAACAATGAAACTGTTGACCGAATAGCCCCCCCAAAAAAACATGACAGCAAAACAATTCTGTTTGTTCTTTCCTACAGTTTTATTTTCAATCAAATTCCGATTGGGAAAGCCATCATTCCCAGCAATAGGGATGTCAAATGTGAACTAAAATGGGCTCCTAGGACATTTTAGAAAAGGACATTGCTCGTCTAAGTAAAGGATTAAATCAATGAGATCCTGAATGCTCATAATCGTAGCTACCAGGATCAGTAGCCTGGCCTCTTTAATGCTTATTGTGCAGGTGCAAAAGTAGGACATCAGCTTGAAATGTGTCTCCTCAGAAGTTACAGAGTGATTTCTCATAAATAAAGGCTGAGGTTATGAGCAGAAGAAAATTGTATTACATATAAGCCAGTGATTTGCTGGATTGTGATAGCTAGAATGTCCTGTGAGCTGCAAAGGAACTGATTAAAAAAAATATTTTATGCCTTTGAGTCACTGTTGACTCCTGGCAACTGCCTGAACTAGCCTCTGCAGTTTTCTTGGCAAGATATAGGAAGTGGTTCGCCATTGCTTGCATTCTAGGGCTGAGTGGCCATCCAACTGGCTTTGTGCCTAGGGTTGAACTCACATTCTCCTGGTTTCCAACCAAGTAGCTTCACCATTACACCAAACTGGTCCTGTTTTGTATATTCTAGGTCAGTGATGACGAACCTTTTTGGCACCGAGTGCTGAAAAGGTTGTGTGGAGACGGCACACATACATGGGCACTCTCGTCGGGGCCGCGCTCTGGAAAAGCTGAACTTCCAGGTTCTAGCGTGCATGCATGCCCGACGATCAGCTGGCTGGTGTGCATGCGCAGGCCAGTTTTCGGCACTGCCGTGCTCACGAAGGGATCACGCTCCGCAAAAGCCAAATTTCTGGATTCTGGCGTGCATGTGCCCCCTATAATCATCTGGCCAGCATGCATGTGCACAGCAGTTTTTTGCACTGCCATGTATACGGACAGCTAATCGTCATGCATGCATGCACACTAGAAACCTAGAAGACAAACAGGCAAGGCTGTGTGTGCCGGGCAACATGGCTTCGCGTGCCACTTTGGGCATACGTGCCATAGGTTCGCCACCACGGTTCTAGGTGGTCTTTAATAAACTTCAGTAGGCAGTTTCAGCTGCTGATTTTCTGTAATATGGAGACAACAAGTAATAACATTCTACTTTACAGAACTGGCATCCAACTGGTATTAATAACACACTGCCAAGAGAGTCAGAATATTTGAAAGGGCTCAAGAAATTCATCAAAATATCATTACCACTGTTTTTATAAATTGAGATTGCCAAATCTTCAGAAATTTCAGTACGGTCAATAGGCATCGTGAAGTCTTGTACAGGAACACCGCAATCTTCCAAGATTTTAATGGTATTCCACAAACTCTCATTAGATTTTGGAATAAAAAATACAGGAGATCTGAGGGTCCAAGTCCTACATGAGTTTTCACCATCAGGACCCTAACCCTTGGTGATCCCTGCTGTAAAATCAATGAACTGGTAGGAATTCTCTTGGAGCGTTGTAAGAGTAATGTAAATGCTATGGATTGCAATTATTAAAGAGAGAGTTGCCATTGTCACACTGATGATGCATTGGTGAAGGGGTGCAATGAATCTATGACTCCCATTGATTTTAATAGATCACAGTCATGCTAAGGCTAATTGGCTGCTGTCAGTAATGCATTATTGTATTACTGTTCCCCGACTATTGCCACTGGGAAGATGTTTGTTATTGAAGTCATTTATGTGCTGGCAGTCTCCACTTTAATAATGGAGAATGAAATATTGTTATCACCATTTCACGGTGCATGAATGACAATTCAGCATTATATTCCTGGGTCTAAGGATGCAGTGTCTATTGAAGCAAGTGCCCCCTGTTTCTGGAGCAATGCCAATTAGATGTTATTATTAGAAAGAAGCTCAAGCGGGTATAGATCTGCATCAGAAGCTGGCTGCTATAGTATGTTGAATGCACAAAACATAAAATATCACCCGGAAAACATCAAAGAAGGATAGTTTTGCAACTTTTGGAAATGTCGCATGCGTTCTGTGGATAAACAGTATCCAGTAGACTTCCTAAAATTTAGGCTTAAATCTCTCTCTGATGCACAGGGCTTGGTTTTGGCTGGATCCTATTTTATGTTTTCTTGCCTTTACTCTTAAGGATCCTGTCGAAGAAAATTCTTTTTTTCCCCTCTCTCCCACTCTCATCCTTTAAAAGACTCCAGAACCATCTTCTTTTGTCTACCCTCAAATATACAGTTGTACCCTAAAACAAAGGAACTCTGCATTTACATTTTTTTTCTTCAAAGCCTGATCAGCTGAGCTAATGGAGCAATTCACTATAGCTAGCTGTGAAAAGAAGCGAAGAATAGCTTCAATTGTTCTCCAAGAGCTAAAAGTCTGCCTTTGTGGGTTGGCTTCTGGAATTATTGCTGTGGATGGATGCATGACGAAATGGGATGAAAACCTATCCAGTGCACATGACTGCCTTTGAGTAAGCTAAGCAGAAGACTAATTATGGGGAAATAGTTCTGTACTTGAGGGAACAAGACCCAAAGGAAGCTTTTAAATGCAAAGTAGGTTGTCGGAAGTGGACTGAAGTTCAACATGTATCTTTTCTTTCTTTCCAATAGATTCATGGAAGCCTTTGGCCTCAACATGTTAAGGGATCAGTTTCTCCATCTCACTGGGTCTCTTTAGAACCAGCCAGCCAGTGATCTGTTTATTGCAACCTTCTCCAGTTTGGCCTCTGCTAGATGGGTCAGAACTGTGGCTCAAAGACTCCTCAACTAGCATGCTAGTTTGGCATTCTGGGAGTTGTAGTCCCAGTACATCTGGAGAACCTAGAGAACTGCTCAACGATTGTTTTGTGTTTTGCTTTATTTGTATAGTGCCTAGAGAACTCTGATTGCAGAGCGATTTGACAATGCGGTGAATGAATGAATAACATATGTTACATCTCTTTGGCTTATTTCAGTGCCTGTGCAAATTTAATTTGCAATTGTGTAATAAACAGTCATGTGTTCCAGGTTTCCTTCATTCAGTCAAGGCAAAGTGCTGCATGAACGTATCTGTTTATTCCTTCTGAAGATTCCAGTGGATGACTATGAGTTCCACTTTGTGGGTAGTCATCTTCTATAGCAGTGGTGGCGAACCTTTTACTCACCAAGTGCCAAACAGGTACGCGCTTTGCTTATGCGCGGCTCCCCTGTACTCTGCACGCACAGCCGCACCATCTATGCATGTGTGTGGCTTTTATGCAGCTCCCCCCATGTGCTGCGCATGCAACCACACCATTTGCAAATACGCACGGCTTTCACGCACACAATGCATGTGTGCTAATGCCATCTGCGCATGCGTGTGCTGAATGCAGGTACTCACACGTGCATGCACAAATGCACGCACATGCACAGGGGAGCTCCGAAGACCAGCTGGGTCTCCGGAATTGCATGCAGCTGCACATGAATTGGGTGACAGCTTCCCTGCCCAGAAAGATGGCTGTGTGTGCCACCTCGGGCACGCATGCCATAGGTTCGCCATCACGGATCTATAGAAATGGTTATCAGAAGACAACCTTCCATTCAACAATTAGCTGTATTAAAAGAAAAATTCCTGGGGGAAAAAGCTTAAGAAGGGGAAAAATTAATGTGGATTTGACTCATCAAACTTCAGCACCAAATGAATAGACTGGATACCCTTTATTAAAGATCACTGAGGTATGGGATCTTCTTTCCCCATGAGGAGATATATTTTTGTGTAACTTCTGGTATCATTAGAGCTGGACATGGATTCAACGACAAAAATCCTTTGGAGTTTTTCAGACCAACAAAAATAGCTCTCTTTGCAGTTCCCTGAACCAATTCCCCCCTCCCCCCCTCAGAAGACAGCATCCCCAGGAAAGTGCTGCTGCTTTGAATACAGGTAGTCCTCAACTTACAATCATTCGTTTAAGGACCATTCAAAGTTACAATGGCATGAAAAAGTGACTTATACCTAGTTTTCACATTTGCAACTATTGAAAATTGAAATGATCAATTTTCAAGCGCTTGGCTAACTGGCATGTGTTGACGACAGCTGCGCTGTCCTGAGGTCATGTGATCTTCCCAGCCGGCTTTTGATGAGCAAAGTCAATGGGAGAAGCCAGATTCACTTAACGACCAAAAAGATTCATTTAACAACTGCAGTGGTTTGCTTAACAACTGTGGCAAAGAAGATTGCAAAATGAGGCAACATTCACTTAACAACTGCCTTGTTTAGCCATGGAAATTTGGGGTTCAATTGTGGTTGTAAATCAAGGACAACCTGTAATTGTACACAAGTGCTACATTTCTGCCTCTACTCTCCTAGGCACTGTTCAGTCCTGGTGATTCTTTCAAACTATGTCTCCTCAAATATTATTTTGGAAAGCAATGCCTTCCCCCATCCTTTTTTTTTTTTTTTGGATGCTACTATTCCTTCAGCCCTAGTGATAATCTCTGACAGTGTTTGCCAAGAGGAAAATGTTTGTTGTTACAGTATTAAAAGTCACTAGAGAGGTAACCTCCTTGTATCAGCACTGCAAGTTATCTTCGATTTCCAGAGATACAACCATCAGCACTTAGTTCTGGGTATTTTTTCCCCTGCTAAGACTTTTTTTTGCAGCAAAGAGAAGAACAAGATATTCACACTCCTTCATTGTGCATTCTGTAGGGTTGGATGCTAACGCTTCAAAGTAAACCAGCTTGATTGTGATATTCAGGGGTGGGTTCCACTCACCTTTGCTACCGGTTCGCAACGGGAGTGCGTGTGCGGCGCTTCTGCGCATGCGCAGAGCGTCTGTGATGACGGCTGGGCAGGTGGGCGGAGCTTCCCGCCGCAATTACTACCGGTTCGCAAGATCCGGACCGAACCGGTAGCAACTCACCACTGATGATATTCTGATGTCTTTTCAAGAAGATGTATTTTCATTCAGCAACGTGGGAACGGAAGAACATCTTCCAGCCTAGTTTCAGTTGAGAAAAACTTTCTGGCACTGAATATTTTATATAAGTAATTTTATTTATTTATTTATTTATTTTATTTCGAATTTATATACCGCACCTTCTCCCGAGAGACTCAGGGCGGTGTACAGCCAGATAAAAACATACAATACAAACATTAAGAAACAATTAAAAGGATATATATTAATTTGGCCCCAATTTAAGATAACAAACCAATTAAAAAATTAAAAATATATTAAAAAATATGTTAAGCCAGCCCGGCTTGCTGAAAAAATAAAGTTTTAAGGGCACGGCGGAAGGCACCGAGGTCTTGGATTCTCCTTATCTCTGGGGGCACCTGATTCCAGAGGGTAGGTGCCCCCACAGAGAAGGCCCTCCCCCTGGGGGTCACCAGCCTACATTGTTTGGCTGATGGCACCCCGAGGAGGCCCTCTCTGTGGGAGCGCACAGGTCGGTGGGAGGTCATCGGTAGCAGCAGGCGGTCTCGAAGATAACTAGGTCCTATGCCATGGAGCGCTTTAAAGGTGGTAACCAACTTGAAGCGCACCCGGAAGACCACTGGGAGCCAGTGCAGCTCACGCAGGAGCGGTGTTATGTGGGAGCGCCAGGCGGCTCCTGTGATTACCTGCGCGGCCGCATTCTGGACCAGTTGGAGCCTCCGGGTGCTTCTCAAGGGGAGCCCCATGTAGAGGTCAATTAAGGTCAACATTAGTTGATACAAGCAAGCTTGTCTTTCATCAGCTGGGCCCTATCACAACTCTATGCCAATTCAGTGCAAAGGGTTGGAAAAACGGTATCAAGCACAGAATTTTCAATTAACCTCTATTCTATTAGCTTTTTAAAAAGTATAATTTTTTAAAAAATGGATTGGGGTATAAAGTAGAGCAGCCAATACCATTTTTTAAATCTTCCACAGATACTGTCTATATTTTGGAATACTTCAAGCACTGTGAAGGTCAAAGGGAATCTTTAGATCAGAACTTCCTGTTTTCCAAAATTTCAAGACTCTCAGTGAGAAATTGAAGTATTTGCCAGAGAAAACAGATCCTATTAATCTTCCATTAGGGCAATTGTATACAGCTGTGTTATTTCCACTTGGGCTACTCTCCTTTCTCAATTCAAGCCAGCTGGGCTAAATAATAAGACAAGGATTGGCAACAGTTATGGCATTAACTCTTCCCTCTCAGCCCTCCCTCCAGATCTCCTAAATTCACTAAATACCTGTGAGATTTTGCAAGTTCAAGAGAGTTTGACTTTTAAAAAATACTTTCTTTTTCCAGGATAAGGTTTGTCTCGTATGTGCCCTGACACCTATTTCTAGCCCATGTGACAAGGTGGGGTGCAAGCTTTCCTGAAACGATGACTTAAAATGGAATAATAAATTGAAATCCAGGCACATTATGGAGGGTTTCGTATTACTGCTTTGCAGACAGATGCTTCAGCACCACAAAGTGCTGAAATCCTGAGGGTAATTAATCATGTATGCGGAATGCATGTGTACTAGTTTCATTGCATATGGGAAGCAATGACTGGTAGTAGATTCCCATAGCATGTGCAGCATGTAAATACATGTACCTCCGTCAGCTGTGTCAAGACTACAAGTGGAATTTATTTAATATCACACAAAAGAAAGTTAAAGTAAGTCTTCCACCTGGATGAATTTAATTTCTACCTCGATTTCTACCTGAAAAGAATTGGTACAACTGCTACCAATCTGAGTTCGGAACTATCCTTGTTACAACCATCATAATAATATGGGATATGCTCAGTGGTGGGATTCAGCCAGTTCACACCACTTCGGGAGAACCGGTTGTTAACTTTCTGAGTAGTTTGGCAAACTGGTTGTTGGAAGAAATCACTAGGGCAGACAACCGGTTGTTAAATTACTTGAATCCCACCACTGGATATGCTGCTTTTTAAATAACTTTGAAAATGTGATTGTGTGGAGGGGACAGAGGGGAATAATGGTTTACTGAGAAATCCCAGGATATAAAGTGACAGAATATCAGTGGTGAAATGCAGCCGGTTCTATCCGGCTTGGGCGAAGCGGTAGCACCAGCGGTGGGAGGCTCCGCCCACCCGCCCGGATGTCATCACACCCCTTTTTTGATGCTCTGCGCATGTGCAGAAGGTCCTGCGCATGTGCAGAGGTGTTGCGGATGAGCAAAGAGACCGTGCACGCACACTCCCATTTGTGAACCGGTAGAGAAGGTAAGTGGATTTTACCCCTGCAAAATATATACAGGTAAGAATATTCATTTTTATTTATTTAAAACATTTGGAGGGCTGCCCCTATTAAGCACAACTTTGGGATGCTCGCAACAGATATGACTTGAATATGAATATGATCAAACATCAGGATAATTCCAGTCTGGATTACACTTTGTTGATTGATGCAGGAAGTAAAATATAATATTGTGCTGAAGATGCAATTTGGACGGTTAAACCAACAAGAACTCCATTAAACCTTCTCTTGCTTTTTTGGACTCCTCAGAATTTGCCAGAATGTTACAACCCTTCATGACAAGCAAGGCACAAGTAACAACTGGCTTGAGGGCTTTCTCTATCTCCACAAAACACATCCTGCAATTTCCAGACGCGGACGATCTGTCATGATACAGTAGCAAGCGCGAGGAATTTGCATTCCAACCTTTTCACAGGACTGAAGCACTGTGGTTCCTGGAGATACCAAAACAGGATGGATGGACCTGACCAACAAAAAGTTCTATCAGGTTGCTAGCTGCTACGGAAGTGGTATGTGCACATCTCATAGCAGTCTGGGTAACACCAACAAAAGTCTTGTGGATAGCATAGTATCAATTCTTAAATGGGCCACAAGGCTCCATTACATTTGGAGAACAAATAAAGAAGGGGACTCTTCCTCAGCTGGGGAGGTTCCTTCACCTCAAAATTCCGAAGATACAATTCAAGTGTCCCTGTTGGAGAAGTGTGGGAGGGATGATCACTTTTCAGAATCCTGTGACATGTTTCATAGGGTATTTTGCAGGGGTGAAATCCAGCAGGTTCTGGCAGATTCTGGAGAACCGGTAGCGGAAATTTTGAGTAGTTCAGAGAACCGGCAAATACCACCTGTGGCTGGTCCCAGAGTGGGGTGGGAATGGGGATTTTGCAGTATCCTTCCCCTGGAGTGGAGTGGGAATGGAGATTTTGCAGTATCCTTCCCCTGCCACGCTCACCAAGCCATGCCCACCAAGCCACACCCACAGAACTGGTAGTAAAAAAAATTGGATTTCACCACTGGTATTTTGCCAATAAAATTACTTGTACTCGTTTTGACTTAGTTTGCACATTGACAGGAATAAATGGGGTAACTTAAGCAACTTCTTGCAATATTTTCTGGAGTTGTATTGGCTTTGTGGACTCCATATACAGAGATCAGGTGTTGGTTGCATATGCACTGCCATTTGCCGGTTGAACTATATTTTACCTGTCTCCTTAGAGTGGCTAGAAGTGGCGCACATAGTGGCATACACGAGGGAAGGGACTGTTGAGTCCTTAGTGTTCTCTCTGCATGGTTGTTTTGCCTACAGTTGCTTCATTGCCCAACTAGGCAAGATCATCGGTACAAGCAAGTGCCAAGTTCAGAAAGCACCAAGGACTCCACAGTTCTGAGCTACTTATATTCCCTTCTGTCAGAAGGGTTTGTAACTGCTGCAGGAGCTGGTGGTGCTTTGAAGAAGCCTCTCTGTACCCAACCCTTCTCCTTTGTCTCCAACCTTCATTTCTAGGGGAAAGGTTTTGGAGAAGATGTTGGGGACTGCAGATACAAAAGTCCTAAGTGAAGTAGAACTTCTAGATCTCTTTCAGTCAGCTTTTGGATCCAGGCATGAGACTGAAATTGTAGCATTTGCTCTTGTAAATGTCCCCTATTAGAACCTGGAGCAGGGAGCACGATATCTATTTTTTTTTTTTTTAATCTCTCGGTGGCATTTGAGATGATGAATTATGGCATATTTCCGGGCTCTCTGTAAGGGTTGGGAACCGGGAGCAGGTTCTATTCTAGCCTAAGGAGTCAATTCTAGATGGTAATGGGCAATCCTTTTTACTCCTTATGGGTGTCAAAGAGTTTGATTTTATATTAGATCACTATGAGAGGTTAAGCCAATGATACCCAATTATATACCTCAGGAGATGCAATAGGTATTCTTATTTGATGTCTGGCAGCAGGAATTAGATGAAATGAAACAAGTTGAAACTGAATCCAATCAAAATGGACTTGTTTGTCCAGAATTATCAGAGTTGGTGGTAAACTGGCTTATACTCTCTTTGAAGAGTCTGATTGATGATTTGGGCATGTTTCTAGATTCGTGACTTAGCTGCAGTGGTGGGATTCAGCCAGTTCGCACCACTTCGGGAGAACCGGTTGTTAACGTTCTGAGCAGTTTGGTGAACTGGTTGTTGGAAGAAATCATTAGGGCAGAGAACCGGTTGTTAAATTATTTGAATCCCACCACTGCTTAGCTTGATCAGAATGTAGAGATTATAGCCAGGAGAGCTTTTGCTTGTTTTTGGTTGATATGCCAGTTATCATTTTTTTCAGCGCAGAAAGACCTGGCAACCATCACTCGTGTCTTCATTAACTCCAGATTGAATGGCTGCAGTGTCTTCCACTCAGGGCTCCCTTTGAAGGATTTCCTGCAAACTTCAGTTGGTGGGTGAAACAGCACGTTACATCTATGCGACTTGGTCTGTATTGCCCATGAGATGGTTTCCTGTCAAACCCCATGCAATCAGCTCAGGAAGCAGTCCGAGGCAAGGGATTGCAAGCAGGCTTTTCCTGTCACACTGCAACTATCCCCCAAGGCCCAAGGGGTTGCCAAAATGCTGCAGTTCTGTCAGGCTTCTGGGATGTGAGGGCCAGTCATATAACATGTCATTTCAATGATGCTGATCGGTTTTGTTTATTATGTTCAGTTATTTTTATGCTTTTTTTTTAATGTGAGCTGCTTGGAATCAGGTGGGATACACATTCTTTAAATAAACATGATTAATCTAATTCATAATGCTTTGAGAGGTACAACTGCCTCAAAGCTAATCCCCTTAATAACAGATGCATGTCACAAGTAAGCTATATTTGAATTCCTGCAGAGTGGTGAGTTGGTGAAATTGCAAAACAAATTTATCATTAATTTTCACCTTTTATCAAATAAAATCCCAAAAACTTAATTCTGACAGTCAGTCATTTCCCAAGTCTGCCTTGGCACCATCAGTAGCAGCATAATGGAAGACTTGATCTGCTGACTGATAGGTTTCTGCAATTGTCCTGCATGTTTCTTACTAATTATGCCCAAGATGCTCATCATTCAAAATACTGTTTATGCCAGGAGTTTTCTAAAGCATGGTTTAATACAAGAAAGAGTTCCTTTCTTCTTTCTTTCTTTCTTTCTTTCTTTCTTTCTTTCTTTCTTTCTTTCTTTCTTTCTTTCTCTTTCTTTCTTTCTTTCCTTCCTTCCTTCCTTCCTTCCTTCCTTCCTTCCTTCCTTCCTACCTTTCCCTTTCCTTTCCTTTTTTTTCTCCTTCTCCTCCTCATCCTTCTCTCTCTCTCTCTCTCTCTCTCTTTCTCTCTCTCTCTCTCTCTCCATCCCTCCCTCCCTCCCTCCCTCTCTCTTTCTCTTTTCCCTCCCTTACCACACCCTGATCTGGAATTACCGTCTGGTTTGTACCACAGCTTTCATCAAATATATTCATGCATTAATCATAGAATATGCTCTAAATACCTACCACAACTAGGAATGCATAACTTTTCAACTCTTAAATGCTCTTAAGCATCTTGATGTAACTATATGAATAAAAGAGGGGAAAGCCATTAGCAAAAAGAGAACGTGGGGACCATCCACACATAGAGACATACCTAAGATTCAGCTTGACTTCACATTTTTAAGCAACGCTCTCGTTCTCACTTTGTCACACCCTTATTAAATCCTTCACAACATGTCAAGTTTGGTCTCCAGCTGGCTAACAGCAGCAGCCAGAATGAAGTAGTGCTTAAAATACTAGACTAGGGTTGAGAAATCTGAGTCCAAGTCCACTCTCAGCCACGGAAACTCACTGTGTGATTTTGGGCTACTCCTAGTCCAATCTGCCTCATAGGGTTTTCCAGGAAAAATTAGGAGAAGGGAGTACTGTGTGTGCTGTCTTCAGTTCCTGAAATATAGTTGGGATTTAAATCTAGCCAATATTTAAACTAGGCAGCACGTTGACAGATATAGCAAATAGTAACAAATGACTAAAAAATTATATTGTGCCATCTTTCCATCCATTCTAGCTCACAAGGCTTCTCTGGGGAGAAATTGGAGAGGGTGTGCTAGGGATGCAATATTGAACTCATAGAGGAATGACATCAATGGCTATAAATTTAATGACGAAGTAAGAACTTTTTTTTTTAAAAAAATGAAATAGTACGAAAAAATCAAAACCAGAAAAACAGCAGCTATTGCAGATAGTCCTCGACTTACAACTTCATCTAGTGATCTTTCAAAATTACAGCGGCATTGAAAAAGGTGACTTATGACTGGTTACAGACACACAACATATAACAGTTACAGCATCCCTGCGGTCACATGATCATAATTTGGAGGCTTGGCAACTGGCATGTACAGGTAGCCCTCAGCGTACGACCACAATTGAGCCCAAAATTTAAGTGGCTAAGTGAGAAATTTTTAAATTGAGTTTTGCCCCCATTTTACGGCTTTTCACGCCACATTTGTTAAAGTGAATCACTGCAGTTCTTAAATTAGTAACCTGGTTGTTAAATGAATCCAGTTTCCCCGTTGACTTGGCTTGTCAGAAGGGCGCCAAAGGGAATCACATGACTCTGGGACACTGCAGCTGTCATAAATGTGAGTCAGTTGTCAAGCATCTGAATGTAAATCGCGTGACCAAGGAGATGCTGCAATGTTCATAGGTGTGAAAAATGGTTATAAGCAGTGGTGGGTTGCTCCTGGTTCTGTCCGGTTCTTTAGAACCAGTAGTAAAAGCGGTGAGAGGCTCCGCCCACCCGCCCGGACATCAGAATTGACAATCTGTGCATGCGCAGAAGTGCGTGCGCACAAGTGAAGCAACCACGCTTGCATGCTCCCATTGTGAACCAGTAGTAAATGTAAGTAGAACCCACCCCTGATTATAAGTCACTTTTTCTACTGCCATTGTAACTTTGAACGGTCACTAAATGAACTGTTGTAAGTCGGAGACTCCCTGTATTTATGAAGGTTGCACTATTCTAAGGTAACATGGTCGCTTTTTGTGACCTTCTGACAACTGAGGTGGCACAGTGGTTAGAGTGCAGTACTGCAGCTACTTCAGCTGACTGCTACTTCAGCAGATCAGTGGATCAAATCTCACCGGCTAAAGGTTGACTCAGCCTTCCATCCTTCCGAGGTGGGTAAAATGAGGACCCAGATTGTTGGGGGCAATATGCTATTTAGTATATACTGTCTTTGGTGTAAGCCGCCCAGAGACTTCGGAGAGTGGGCGGCATAGAAATATGACAAATAAATAAATAAATAAATAAGTGAAATCAAGGGGGAAGCCAGAGGTATGTAACAACTGTAGCAAGAAAGGTTGTAAAATGGGGCAAAACTCGCTTAACAACTGTCTTGCTTAGTAGAGGAAATGTTGGGCTCAAATGTTGTAAACTGGTTTTGGGGAGAATTAAAAGCTGCCTGTTCTAGGCCTGTATTAAAAAGGCCTGTATTAAAAACTGCACTTGCTTTTGCACTAGCCCTCCCCCTAGCAGCAGAAGTGAAATGAGGCTCAAGTTATTTGCATAACCGTCCAAGCATCGTCTGTCAACTCACGTTACTCCACCAGGATTGTTGTGAGGAGAGAAGAGTGGAGAGGTTCATCTTGCCTGTGCTGCATTCTATGAAGACAGAGCAGATTTGATGATGTGGGGGGGGGAGTCTCAAACTGTGGGTTGCAGGAGAGTCTCAGGAGGGGGATATGCAGTGGTGGGATTCAAATAATTTAACAACTGATTGACTAGGTTGTCTGTCATGGGAGGCATGGTCCATCCCCCTCCTCCAGGTCCTCCGTATATACGGGACGGGTCTCCTGCGACGGCCAACCTGACCCTGGGTGAACCGGTTGTTAAATTAAAAAAACACACACCACTATCAAAGTGGATCCTGGGTGCTGCACTGCAATAGAGAAACAGACAATAGAGCAGCCGGCATGAGGGAAGGAGGAGGAGCAGGGAGAAGAGGGAAAGCGGTCTCCGTCCCTCACACCGGCTGCTCTGTTGCCCTTTTCTCCATTGCAGTACAGCACAGAGCCCAAAATCCACTTAGATAGCAGGGAGTGGGTTTTTAATTTAACAACTGGTTCGCCTGAACTGGTGTGAACTGGCTGAAACCCACCACTGGGGATATGTGAAACTTAGAGATGAGGGTATCGCCATTTTGAAACCAGATCAGGCTCATGTAGCCAAAGTCGAAGTTTAGCAAAATTCACCCTAGCATTGTTTTATTCCTTTGTCTGTGGAAACCTTGAGAACTCCTGCGATAGGGAGATTAACATTTTGATGGCTACAAGCAAGTAGTATGTTTCTTTGTCTATCCAATCATTACTTTCATCCATGATGATAGAATCATGCAAATTCCTTCATCTTTTCAGGGAGAAGGGTTGAGAATTTTGGACTTTGGATATTTCCTTTGGAGGCCTGTGTCTCCTGATTTCTAATTGTAAGCTTGCAGTGGTGAGTGCAGATAGCATTGCGGCCGTCATATAAGATAAATATGAGGGAAAGATCAGCATGTACAACCTTGAGGTAACCAACTATCCAACTAACTAAAGAGCCGTGGTGGGGCAGTGGCTAGAAAGCAGTATTGCAGGCTAATTCTGCCGACTGCCAGCAGTTCGATCCTGATTGACTCAAGGTTGACTCAGCCTTCCATCCTTCCAAAGTCAGTAAAATAAGAGCCCAGATGGTTGGGGGCGATACACTGACTCTGTAAACCGCTGACTCTGTAAACCACTTAGAAAGGACTGTAAAGCACTGTGAAGTGGTATATAATTCTAAGTGCTATTCCTAATTAAAGAAGAAAAAAGAAACAATAATTAATGAGGGTATATATATATATATATATATATATATATATATATATATATATATATATATATATATATGTATATATATATGCATATTCTTTCTAGCCAGGTTTTACCTACGTAAACTTAGTTGTTCTACAGCCCTAGGTTCTGTGAAATCTCATATATATATATGTTTTCTCAGGTTTTCGCGGGTGTTTGTATGTAGGTCTTTGGTTATTCGGGTCTTCTCCCACGTAAAATTGGAAGTGTCTTGGCGACGTTTCGATGAAGTCTCATTCGTCATCTTCAGGCTGGTGTTCTCGGCTTCGTGCTTCCAGGAGCAATGTGAGATCGCAGCTGTCTCTTCCTTTTAACTGCTAGTGGGGGTGTGAGCTGATTGGGTGGGAACTTGGCTGTGTTCTGATTGGGTGGAGGTGTGTTCTGATTGGTTAGGGGCTTGGCTGTGCTCTGATTGGATGGGGGGGTTGGTTGTGCTCTGATTGGCTGGGGGTGTGTTCTGTTTGGGTGGGGGCTTGGTTGTGCTCAGCTTAGTCTGAGTTGCAGGGGGATTTGAGCTGGTGAGCTGCGTTGTTGTTGTTTGGCTTCGTGTTTGTGGCCATGCGAGCTCTTCATGGTGGGTGTCAGTCTGCTTCATGTATGGATTGGAGGGGTTTAAAGTGGCTAATGATGCAGCTGCGGTCTGGCTTCTGGTCAGACTTCCTCCCTTTTCCAGCACCTTAAAACAACAGGACACGAAATTGACTTTGAAGGAACCAAATTAATCTCCAAAACTGAACACTTCAACAAGAGAATAATCATGGAAACCATTGAAATAGAGAAACACCCCCATAACATGAATAAATGTGACAATACCTCCCGCCTACTGGGCATCTGGAAACTAGCCCTAGTCAACAGAAGAGTCCCAGCCACAAAGATTAACACCGGACCCAAGATAACACATGACACCACCACCGATCATCCTCACCAGATTCAAACCCAAATCCATCCCATAGACGAAATACAACCACCATCCAGAAGCCAGACCATGGCGGCATCACCAGCTGCTGCACCCCCCTCCGATCTCCACACAAAGCAAACTGACACATGCCATGAACACATGGCAAGACCTCAAACTCGGAGCCAAACCAAAGCCCGGGATGTGGCATCACAGCCATCTGCTCAGGACATTACATCAAAAAACTCAGGATATCACAATACTAGAACTCAGGATGTTAACACACAGCCCATTACCCAGGTCGTTAAAACACAAAAGACTAATGGGCACACATCAAGGACCTCACCCACACAGGATGTTACGAAACAGCTGACTAATCTGCAAACATCAACTCCATCAACTAATCAGGATGTAGCAACACAGGCAACCAACCTGCTCACAGCAACAAAGCCAGCACCCCACACCTCCCCACCAGTATTTATAGAGAAACAACGTTTTCTTCGCACAAGCACAAAGCCGAAGACACCAGCCTGAAGATGACAAGTGAGACCTCGTCGAAATGTCACCAAGATACTCTCAATCTTACACGGGAAAAGACCAAAACTTGCATACCTCTACCCGTGAAAATCTATGAAAACACACACACACACATACACACACACACACACACAATGTTCACATGCAACTACAGACTGATAGCAAGAAAAAAGAAGCAAAAAGGAAGACTGACTGGTATGTCTCTCTTATTCTTTCTGAGTACATAGCTGCTTCCCTTTTCTTAGCTTTAAATTCACCTGGAAAGTGAGTATGCCTCTTCTTTTCTCTTTATGTTGTGTGAACAAAGACTCATTATGAGCTGCAGAAGCATTAAAGACATTCAGAGCAGGCAGGGGGATGGATATAATGTTCTTGTTGGATAATTTTTACAATACTCTGCATAATCATCATAACCATTTAAACCGAATTTTAGTTTTCTGAAAAGCTTTGCAAGGATGGATTCAGATATCCTTACAACAACTCTGTTGCATTAATCGTAATTACCGTAGGTAGTAGAAACGGGGAGGCAGGTTGACAAATGATCACTGTCCTGCAGGTTGGGATTTGGAGAATTGTAATTCAACCAGATGGGTGCTGTAATCTGCCTATCACTTCTTGTTCTGCTGCATTCTGGGACAGCTATAGTTTCCAAATGGTTTTCAAGGATAGCCTCATATAAAACATATTACAATAGTCCATCGAAGAGGCAACCAAGTCATGAGTCACCATAAGAAGAGCCAGTTAGTCATTCAAAGGATGTTACAGATGTACATGGTGAAATTGTGCAAATGCCTTCCCAGCTACAGTTGCCATCTGCTCTTCAGGTAGGAGCTATAAATCTGGAAGGTTCCTCAGATGACAAATCTGACCCAAATGAGGAAGTGCATCCCATTTCAGGCAAAGATGGAAGATCCCCAGCATCAAAGGGCCCAAACACCCACAAGTAGTCAGTGTTGCTAGGGCCCACCCTTAACTTGTACTTCTTCAAGGCAAAGTCAGGCACTGAGACATGACTTCAACAGGATTACTTAGCTGACCCAGCGTTGAGATATAAAATTGAGAATGTAACATCATTTAAAAAGATAAATAATTTTTAGTACTCTATCAAAACCCTTACTGAATCAATCTTTTTCTTTTTTTACAGCAATGCTCTTCTTAGGGTTGCCTCATAGCAATAGCACTTAGACTTATATACAGCTTCACAGTGCTTTAAAAGGCCTCTCTAAGCATATTACCCCCAACAATCTGGGTCCTCATTACACCGACCTCAGAAGGATGGAAGGCTGAGTCAGCCTTGAGCCAGTGAGACCTGAACTGCCAAATTGCTGGCAGTCGGTGATCAGCAGAAGTAGCCTGCAGTACTGCATTCTATCCACTGTGCCACTGCGGCTCATGGATGGACTATTGCAGGGATGGGTTCCAGTGGTGGGTTGCTACCGGTTCTCCCCAGTTCTTGCGAACCAGTAGTGGAAATTTTGAGTAGTGCGGAGAACCGGTAAATACCACTGTGCCTGGCCCCTCCCCCAATCTATTCGCTGCCTCCCAAGTCCCAGCTGATCAGCTAGAAGGAAATAAACTGTTTAAACTCTTGCCGCGGGGCTTCAAAGGGCCGCCCTACAGCTAATCAGTGGTAAAAGGCAGTGTGGTGATAGACCAGTGCACTCCAAAAACAAATGGGTAGATCGGAACGCTCCAAAAACAAATGGGTAGACTGGTACAGCTCTGCAAGCAGTTAAAAGCCTGGTAGACCAGTACCTCTGCTAAATCCTAAAGAATTATTTGTCACATGACCATCAAACCATGCCCACAAAATAAGCCACGCCCACAGAACCGGTAGTAAAAATTTTTAGAACCAACCCCTGGTGGGTTCTATTTACCTTTACTAATGGTTTGCAATGAGATCGCGCGCACTCGCTCGCTTTGCTCATACACGCATCTTGCTTCTGCTCATGCGCAGATCGCTTCTGATGACATCAGGGTCAGTGGGCGGAGCCTCTCGCCAGTTTTACTACCGGTTCTATAGAACCGGTCTGAACCAGGGACAACCCATCACTGGACTATTGCAATATAACTTTATGGGACCCCTGAAAACCATGGGGAAGCTATAGCTGGTCCAGAATGCAACAGCACAAACAGTAATAGGCAGGCTACCCCATGCCTTTGTGACATTCATGCTGCAGTAAGTTACTTACCTTCTCAGTGCAATTCAAGGTGCTGGTTATCACTGGCTTAGGGCCTAGTTATTTGAGGGACTTTTTGTCTCCTGTGGGTTTTGCCCATCTGGTAAGATTTGATAGAGGTGAGGTGTTTTGGCTCCTCTAGATTAAACAAATTCATCAGAAAGGAGGCCTTCTTTATTGTGGCACCTGCCCTTTGGAACAATGTCCCCCTGGAGATTCATTTGACCCCTACCTTGCTGGCTTTTAAAAGGACACTAAAACCACAGCTCTTCTCCCAAACCTGGGTTAGTATAGTTGTCTGTTTATATCTCTGCTGGGAGGGGGTGGAATTTGATTACTGTTCTCTCTAGGTGATACAAACTATCTGGTTTTACTGTTAATTTTACCATTTTGGTATATATCAAGTCACCTAGAAATGTGATGAGTGAGGATAGTCAGGAACTCATAACGGTTCCACTCCTTGAATGCTAACATGATTGTCCATCACCCTATGGACTCAAAATGGTTCCACTCCTTGAGGATTAATGTGAGCAGAACTTTGGACCTGCTTGGCCCCTTTGCACAGGTAACTTCAAAGTCTTCTAATTTTTGCTTGTTTATGTTTAATTTGGGAGTTGGATTTTTCAACTGGTGCTTTCTGAGACAAAGACAAGGTGTCTTTTGACATCCCTTCAGGTAGAGGTCCATCCTCTCTTATGTATTCACAGGGTGGTGTCAAGTTCCAACTGATGAACCCAACCAAGCCAGCGAAGTCAATATGGTACGATCTTCTGAAGCAAAACTTTATTGAGTACATTGAGTAGAATGTGTAAGGGTACTTCAAATCTAAGTTGTAAATGTGAAGATCAAGAATTTTATCATGCTTGGTAGACCTCCAAAAATATATATATGCTTTTTTGGTTCACATGCATGACTGATTCAGAGGACTTTAAAGATTACTATACAATTGAAATAAAAAAAATTCTTCTTGGGATTGATGGATAAACAGAAAAAAAAATCATGGAATGTTGGTTTTTATATATGATAACTGCAGTGATTGTTGTAGGCACAAAGAATGTAAAAATTTGGCAATACATACAGTACAATGGAGGAATGTTGATGAAGGTGATAGAATTGCCCAGATGGCCCAATTGACTTGTCTAGTCAAAGAAAAGACAATATCTGTGTTTATTGCTGATTGGAAACCCCTTATGGACTTTTTGTGTAAAGCAGAAAAAAATCAACGTGATCTATGGTTTTTGACAAAGAGAGTAAATGATAGAAAGAAGAGCCACGATCTAGCTTTAGAGAAAGAAATAAATCTAAAATTATATTTATAATTGCTGTAAAGAAGGCCTCTTTATCTTTTTTCTTTCTTTTCTATTTTTCCCCTACTTTTCTTTTCATTTTGCACTTTAGCTTTCTCTTTTATTTCTTCCTTTGCCTTTTTTTCCTCTTACTGTATTGATTTTTATACTTATTTTTTAAACTTTCAATACAGTTATATTTTTTAAAAAGGGGGGACCAACCACCTCCAAGAAGGCCTTAGCCAATCTGGAGACGCATGGGGTCCAGAATACAGGTGGCAGAATTCTCAGCAATGAGGATTCTATTCACTTCCTTATGAGTAACCGGCTCAAACTATTTCCAAATAATTAAGCATAATTAAGCACAGATATACTCTATGTTCACTTCCATGCCCAGTCTGCAATCCATCTCCAAATGAAGCTGAACAATATTCTTATGTCAAGGATATTCCTCACAGGAGCACTTACCCTGAAGGATCCGAGTTACCCTAAATAGGTCATATGGTCTGCTATCCATAAATTCAACAAAAGTGGAAAATGAGCTTGCTTTGCCACTCTTGTCATCCGCTGGCAAATCCTAATAAAAACTTTTAGCTATTCCTAGTTGGCCTCTCTCTTCATCTTTCTCATCTTTTCCCAATCCCCCCCCCCCCATGTTTGCAAAATACCACAATACAAACATGCCTTCACTTAAACTATTGTAAGAGTTTGAGGAGAGAAATTTCTTTTTGTTGAGGGTAGGGAGAATAGAAAAGTAGGAGAATGGAATGGAACAGTTGAAAAGGGGCTCATAAGCATCCCATTCCTAACCACGATGACACCACCATTACAAAATGTCAGGACATAAACTACACACATTCAATATTTGTGGGGTAACATTGCCTACAGAGATGTCAGAAGACGTGTTCATATTGCAGTGTTGCAATATGGTACATTACTTGTTCCCCCTGGTCACTGCTCGAGTTGATGGCTATTAGCATAGCTGGATAGCTGAAACTCTAAAGTTAACACTATTGGCCACACTACACACACTTGCAAGGGCACACATTTGTAGACACCAATGTATCCGAGGCTATCTATTTTATGGAAGATAAGAGGAATACTGTAAAGATATACAAAGAATAACAGACAAAACAGAGACAATTCCAAATATTGTCATGCACTTTTTCAAACAGATAGATTGCTAAAGATGCTTATTATCTGGCCACATTGTATATCAAAGCCATGATAATCAGAATGCTGAATGCATGACGAGAAAGGAAGGAAACGATTTTCTATCATGACTAATAGCACAATTCTCTTGGTGACATTTTGTGATTCCTACTACCACCCAGCACAAACTGCACATTTCCTTATTGCTCCATAATTGATTAGCCTTACTTTTATAAGGCTAGCAATTTCCCATTACTTCATTATCAAAATTAATATTTCATTCATCTTAATTGACTTTAGAACACCACCACCATCATTAGATATTGGAGGCTTGGGTTAAAATCTAAGCTTGGGACACAGCCCTGAGTTGAAATTTCTGCTGATAAATTGGATCTAGACCATGGTGTCAAACTGGATTTCTTCAAAGGCCAGATCAGCATTGTAGTTCTCCTCTGTGAGCAGGCCATTTTGGCCAGCAAAGTGCTGCAGCAGGCCATCCAGGCCAAAAATGGGGCGTGAGAGGCAGCGGTGAAATCCACTTACCTTCACTACCGGTTTGGGAACAGGAGCATGCTACACGCGCCTGCACCTCTTCTGTGCTTGCACAGGAACTTCTGTGCATATGCAGATGGTAAAAAAGGGGACGTAATGATGTCCCGGTGAGGGGCGGAGCCTCCCGCTGCCAGCACTACTGTTCGGCGAGCCGAATAGAATCGGGGGATTTCACTGCTGTTGGGAGGCCCGTGTGCGCCCCTCCCCCCATGGCCTGTTTTGGCTGCCAGAGGCACCGTGGGCCAGTCCTTTGCTGTTCCCAGGCCCTGCGGGCCAGATTCGGCCTGCGGGCCTTGAGCTTGACACCTCTAATCTAGACAATTTTGCAAAGGAGCTGGCCAAGATGGCTTTCGTGGATCACTTTTCTTCATTGTTCACCTTTTTTTTTTTTATACAGCTTTTGGTCCTGTTCCATTACGTTTTCACTTACTGGCCATCTCTTTTGTCCTAAAGCAGACCACTGGCTGATCAGTATAGGTAATCCTCACCGTATGACCACAATTGAGCCCCAAATTTATTTTGACAAGTGAGAAATTTGTTAAGTGAGTTTTGCCCCATTTGAGGGATTTTTCTCGACAGATTTGTTGAGTGAATCACTGCAGTTCTTAAATCAGTCACACGGTTGTTAAGTGAACCCTGGCTTCCCATTGACTTGGCTTGTCAGAAGGCCGCCAAAGGGGATCATATGACTCTGGGACACTGCAACTGTCATAAACGTGAGTCAGCTGTCAAGCATCTGAATGTAAATCGTGTGACCATGGGGATGCTACCCAGCAACGGTCATAAGTATGAACCAGTTGCCAGGCATCTGAATTTTGATGACATGATCACGGGGAGGTCATAAGTGTGAAAAATGGTCCTAAGTCACTTTTTTCAATGCTGTTGTAACTTCAAACAATCATTAAATGAACTGTTGTAAGTCGAGGACTACCTGTATTCTTTGCACTACAGTTTTCAAAGATTTCAGCTTTACCTAGTCATACTTAGACTGAATCTGGGACTTGCTATGAAGGCTATAAACCCTCCTTGAGGTCAAATGCCAAAGCTGCATAGCCATTTAGAGGAAGCTATGTCAAATGGAAGGTGCCAATTCTTGTATTTGCTCCTAGAGTGGCTTATTTGCTCACAGCAAGCCAGCTGGAAGGTCAAGTCAGATTCTTCTGTGTTGACAAGGGAGCCCCTTGTAGAGGTAGGCCTTGGCAGGTGCCCAAAGAAACCAACTCCTGAAGTTGATCCTAGGGAAAAAGAGGATGTTAATAATGATCTGCTTCACAGTGCAATTTTATAAGACAATCTGCTGCCCTGTGCTAACAACTTTGAGTTCTTCTTAATCCTTTATCTATTTATAGACAGAGACTAACATGAGTTGAAAAGACCAACAACTGCTGAAATGACCAAGGCTTCATTTAAAACACACTAGATTATCTCTTATGGGGGGCAGGAAAGCAGATGAACCAGGTTCTCAGAGCTAACGGTATTGGTTTTTATGTTAGTATTTATACACCACTCCGTTGGAGTCAGGCAGCGTCTAGACCGAAATAAATAATAAAACTGCCCATGTTTCTGAATTAATCCCCTATCTGGGTTCACACAATAAATTGAGCTACAAATTTCCAAAGAAGCTGGGTTCATATGACACGCTAAACCACATACACACAACAAACAAAATTAAAACCAGTCAAGCTTAGCATATGTGAGTGCGCGGTGGCTAGGATTTGAAGAGATACAGTTAAGCATGGACTGTGTCAGAGAATAAAAGTCTAGAATGCCAGCAAGGGTAAATGGCTGAAACAACTGGTATACATAGACTTTGAATTCACAAAGCATGGAGCATATATGATTACACCACCACATTTTAATCCACAGGTTCGAAGCTTGGTGTGGATTAGGATCTGTGCCTATATATGTACAGGTAGACCTCAATTTAGGAACCACAATTGAGCCCCAAATTTATGTTGCTCAGTGAGAAATTTGTTAAGTGAGTTTTGCTCCGTTTTTTTTTACTTTTCTTGCCAGATTTGTTAAGTGATTCACTGCAGCTGTTAAATTAGTAACCCGGTTGTTAGGTAAATCTTGTTTCCGCATTGACTTTGCTTGTCAGAAGGTCGCAAAAGGGGATCACATGACCCCAGGACCCTCCAACTGTCATAAATGTGAGTCAGTTGTCAAGCATCTGAATGTAAATCACGTGACCATGGGGATGCTACAACGTAAGTCTGAAAAAATGGTCCTAAGTCACTTTTTTCAGTGTCGTCGTAATTTTGAAAGGTCACTAAGTGAACTGTTATAACTTGAGGACTACCAATATAAGACTATCAACCCTATAAATACACAGCCTCAGTTCACATTGAGCTTTCAGTTGTATTGGCTGAGGATATGCAACCACTCCTTTCTGCATGCTTTCACTTTATGCAGCTGAAATGAGGAACAGTGTCCTTCAGACATTGTTTAAGCATTACTCCTCATTGGTTACACTGGCTGGGACTTCTGTATTTCAGTGATATCTGGAAGGATACAAGTCAGACAGATACACACACAGAGAGAGAATGGAGCATGAATAAACTTAAGGGGGGAATTTTCTTGCATGGGGCTGAAATGGACTAGTAATTAAAATGAAAGTTTCCCCCAATTCTGTAATGGAATACTTTGGTTTGTGGGTAACCGGGAGGAAGATTCTTGGTCGAAGTAATCTGCAAAAATCTTTTACTATCAAGAGCAGTTTTACCCCACTTTAGCTCATTTCCTTCATCCAGTGCCTGGTTCCAGGAAAAGCAGCATATTCTCAATACTCTCACATTACAATGTCAGTGCTTGTGATCCTGCCACGACGTTTGTAAAATGTAAGCTAAAAGGGGTTGCAATCAGAAGGTGATGCAGCCTTTCAAATTAAAATGTGAAACTTTTAAACTGAATTATATTTAAAACACATGGTGGGTTTTTTCCCCCCCAAACTGATGGGCTGGTGAGAGACTTTTGTTGCTGCGAGGGTACTGTAGGACTTTTCTTGCTGCAAGTGAGGTTAATGGAAAGAGAGGGTTAATATACAACACTTAATCTCCCTGCCTTCCCCCCACCCCAATTAAGCATGCTGTGAAAACAGGGCCATAGAGCTGGAAGGAGCTATTTAAGCCATTGAATCCAACCCTCTGCTCACTGCAGGATCCAAAAAAACCTTGAAGTATCCCAGCAAATGTGTACCCAGCCTGTCTGTAAATATCCAGCATAGAGAGTCCCACCACCTTGCAAGGAAAATATTTATTTCACAGTCCTTGCCTTTTCCTTTGGATTTCAAGGAGGTTTATATGGGGAGGCCTCCCCATAATAGCCCAGTGAGAAGAGGGTTGCGTAGACAGGAAGAGCAGAGCTACTGGTTCAAGGTCTACCAGGAAGTTCTGTGGTTGTGGGGGGGGGGAGCTTCTTTTCCACCACCCCTTCCAACAGTGGAATTACTTCCTTGCATGGTAGTTCTATTGCTGAACTATTCTTGCTGTTAGCCATATACCGTTCACATTGGACACAGCCTTCAATCAACAGGGATACTGAAGAGAGATGATGGTCTTTATCCAGTACCAGAAACATCTTGAGGGGGAGAATCTGGAGGAGAAATTCTGCAAGGCAGATTGAAAGAAGAGCATGTGGGCTGGAACTTGGAGAAAAGTAGCATTGCCCTCCAGCTCAGTCGTTTCAGAGATTTTTTTTTTCTCAGAGTAGAGACCTGCATATATAACCTTCCCAACCAAAACTGATTTGCAGTCTTACAACTACAATACAACCAGCAAATGTTGTCAGTCATTTCCCTTTGCAGTTTCCTGCTTCTTCCAAACGTGTCTTCATTTTAAATGGGATGGGGGGGGGGTTTGCAAGAGAAGCGCGTCAGCCAAGGCAAGAGTTCCTCTTTAGTCTGGACTGCATTTCTTGTGTTCCATCTCCTCATTTTCCTATACAAAAGGAGGGAGGAGCATCATGGCTTCCACCTTGGGTTTCTGAATGAAAAGGTGTGGATGAAATAGAGGAGGAAGAGGCAGAGGCCTAGGAAAGTTGTGGCAAATTCTGTAGGGTGAGTTACAGACACTCTTGCTTTGGCCTAGCAAATAGACCTGTTCTTATATTTAACAAATCTACACTGTGCAACCTTCACTGCTGATGGAGGTATTCATCCCCCCCCCCTTTTAAAATTGTTATGAGCTAAAGGAAGCTGAAGTTCATCCTGTCGCACACAACTGTGGGAACAGCTTTTCTGAGATACTTTTCAGATGAGTGTTGAAGCCCTTGGTTTTTCACCTTTTGGGAGACATACTTTGGGGCAAAGCTGGAAAGTACACCATTACTTTGTGTGCGGCCACAAAATAGTAGCCAGACCTGATGGATATGAAGCAGGTTTTAGGCCACAATATTGTGCTGATTGGACAAACCTGACAATAGTTTGATTCAATAAGCTTATCTTTGTTTAGTCCTGAACTCCCCAATCAATATCTCCCAAATTTGACATTAGCATGAAAGACATCTCATTTGTATCATTGCTCTGACATGTTCAATTAGTTGCTTGGTTTTGTTTCATGGCACATCCCAGCAGTGTTAACTAACTCTGGCTCAGCAGCTAGGTTTGTTTTCTAGCTGGGTGGGCAATTTACTAACCCACCTGAACTTTTTTTTTTGCCACAGATCAGATTATCAATCTCCCATTCCTATTTCGTAGCTAGATCGAGAGAGAGAGACCCCAGCAGCAACTGGTAATTCCTCCCAAATCAATTTAATTGCAACTGCAAGACAGCTGTCAACGCACAACAACAGATTCACGATTTGGTTCTTTACTGCCATCGGCAATATCCCCCAACCCGGTCTCCCCTCCGTGCCCCCTCCCCTCTCTTCCCCTCAGCTGCCACCGCTGGCTGCGCATGGTGAAAAGAAAAAAAGAAAAGAAAGTGGTTGCGACGGGATAGCCGAAGAGCCCTTGCTCGGGTAAGGATCAGGGTGCAAACTTGAGATCCGTCCAAGCACATTTTGTCCACTGGGGAAAGCACGCACGCTGCAAAGGTAAAGAGAGCGCGTGCGCGCGCCCCAGCCCACAGGGGGGCGCGCTCTGCCAGGCAGTGTAGGGAGCGAGCGCCGTCCCCCCTCCCCGCCTCCACTCCCCCCTCCCCTCCATTTGGAACTTTGCTGACTGCAAGGTTCTGAAACCGAACGTAGCGACACACGGGGGCGGAGGCGGCGGAACGTTCGATTCTTCCTTCGTTCCATCCGGTCTTTTCCTCGAGGGAGGGGAAGAGGGGGGAGTAGCCGATCCCAGGTCCACGTTACCCTCTACCCCACCGCGGGAATCGCTTGGAGGAGGGGAAGGGAAGGAAAGGGGGAAAAAAAAAAAAGAGGAGGCCTCGGCAGCGCCACCCTCCGGCCGTCGAGCCTACTGCGCCTCCCCCTTTCTCCCTCGCTCACTCTTCCCCCCACCCCCACCCCCCCGCTCCGACTCTCAATGTTCCACACTGCCCGGCCACAGAGCGTCCTCTGCTGCTTTATTTCCCCCCCGGCTGCTTCCATCCCCCTCTCCAAGGACATTTTCTCTCCCCTTCCCTCCCCCCTCCATCCCTCCCCTCCGATCTAAACGTCGGGACAGGACGCCAGCGAAGGTAAAGGAGAAAAGGGTTAGGTGGCTGCATCAGGAGCCTGGGCGAGCAATGGTGGGGGGAAGAGAGAGGAGGGGGGAGCGGGGTGGGGGGGCGAGAGAGAGAGAGCGAGCGAGCGAGCGAAAGGGAGAGATTGGTAGAGGGAGCTTTGTTCTTGTTTTCAGCGCTCGCTGCCTGGCGGTGGTCAGGAGAGCCAGAGGAACCGGACTGAGTTCACGCCTCACTTGGTGCGCACACACCACACTGGCCGTGGTGGAAAGCTTCCTACCATAACAGCCTCTCCATACCTCCTGGCTGGGAGCTCGGCTCTCCCTACAGAGCCAAGAGGAGGAGGAGGGGAGGGGGAGGAGGAGGAGGAGAAGGAGAAGGAGAAGGAGGGGGCGGCGAGGGGGGGGGGAGACGACGACGACGACGACAACGGCTGTGTATGTGTGTCTGTTTGTGTGTGTGTGTGTGCGCGAGGGAGAGAGAAAGAGAGAGAGAACGAGGGCAAAGCTTCAGTTTCTGCCCTGCTGCTGCATTTTTTTTTTCACGAGGACCAACCAACCTTTTCTTTCTCGTTTTTTTTTTTTTAAATTATACAATACAAATATCCAACCGCCTCCCACCCCCAGTTTCATCTTTCCGGGAAATTTTTTTTTTTAATTTTTTTAAAAAAGAGGGGGCAGGAAAAAAAAATATGTCGGTCTGTTTTGTAGAAACTGATCAAGACTCGGTGGCGTTGAAAGCTTTCCAGAAGGTGCAGTTTGAATTATGCTTCTTCTTTTCCTTCTTCCTCCTCCTTCCTTTCTTTCTCTCTCTCTCTCTCTCTCTCTCCCTCCCACCCCCACCCCCATTTCCAGCCTACTCTGTAGTGACCAAATGTAATTCTTGTTGATGGCCGTGCCAACAGAACCCGAGCTGGCTGTTTTCTGACAAGAGAAAAAACATAGGAGTCTGAAATAGCAAATCCTTTCCAGCTATTTAAATAGAAGGAGACAAGAGGGAGTGGGTCATTTATTGGTTTGGTTTGGGCCTCCCCATTTGTATAACAGCTCAAGTATTGTTATTGGCAATATATTGGGGGGAGGAGGAGAATATGGTTGACTTCACTCCTTCTGCTCCAGTGTAAATATTTACAGGGCATTTGTGAGTTTTTTTAATTTATTTAAAAAGGGGCAATGTTTACAGCGTGTCATGAGTTATTAATGCTTATGCTTGAACACTTTGCGAAATTTGCCTCACACCTTTAAAAATTAAATGATTGATATACTATCTGAAGAATTGTAGAACTGAGCCTGTAAAATGAAATGTGAAAACAGAATATATATTTAAAAAGAAATTCCTTCCTTCCTTCCTTCCTTCCTTCCTTCCTTCCTTCCTTCCTTCCTTCCTTCCTTCCTTCCTTATGGTAACTGTTGCTCTATAACATGAAACTGAAACTTCTAAAAGAATTGTTCAACCATTGAGTTGTAAGGGGGTCTGGAGTAATTCCACTTGGATTGAGTGGGTTGTGCTCCACTTAGTTAACTGATATTCTTTTGTCCCATTCCTTTCCTTTTGCTCCTTCCCCAACGTTTCCCAAGATGTCCAGTGATAGACAAAGGTCAGATGATGAAAGCCCAAGTACCAGCAGTGGTAGTTCAGACGCAGATCAGAGGGACCCACCAGCACCTGAGCCCGAGGAACAGGAAGAAAGAAAACCTTCTGCAACACAGCAGAAGAAAAATACCAAACTCTCCAGCAAAACTACTGCTAAACTATCTACTAGTGCTAAAAGGTAACAACTCCAAACACCTGAAACATTCCTCCCTCCCTCCCTCTTTAGGGGAAAGGGAGCAGGACAGAAGCTTGATGAGAAGGCACTTAATGTAAAGAGGCAAACTTTGCTCTTTGATGAAAAGGCCTGTAATAAGAGATGGCTTTAAGGTTAGAATCTAGTTTCCGCAGGGCCTCTGGCTCAGATTTCTTTGGGATCTCTTCACCCAACCCATTTGCCAGGTTCAAGATGGAGGTGTGGGTGGGTTGTGTAGGCAGGTTCTTAATCTCTGAACTACATTATTATGGAAAGCACATGTGATAATGTAGGATGAAACCCACTCTGTGAAGGGGGTCCTCTTGCCATCTGCTGGGCTCTGGTTAGCTCCACTTGGCCCATGTGTATTTTTGCATAAGTGACACCTTGTTAATGCACGTGTTGATTCAGGCAAGGAGGCCCACTTCTAGATTCCCATCTTTTATAGCTGTTTGGTGAGGGGGAGGCACCTTGAAATAATGACCCTGTCATTGGCTATTTTATTTTCAATTGAGATTCTTTGGATGCTCTGAAAAAATGATGTTTTGCAAGTTATATGAATTCTGTGGGGGTTGTTTCTTTTAGAGCACCCTTGCAGGTCAACATAGATGGGGGGGTGGGGGGGATTGTAGGAATTGAAATGCAAGAAGGGCTGTTAACTTGGCTATCTCCTACCTTTGTGGTCCAGCAAGCTATTGATTTTCCTTTGATCTGTGAAGTTTCAAAAACTTGAGAACCTTTTACAGGTTGTCCCTAAGTGAACAATATCACTATCTGCATGTAGAGTTTTTCACAGCTTTGCTTTCAAGAAGCACATGTGCTTCTAATTTTCTTTAATAGCCATTTGAGTTGGGTGAGCTTGAAATACCTTGAATCTTGCCTCTTTGGAGGTAACTGAAGAATCCCTTTTCCTAAAGCTCTGTTTCACCTAGGAATCCACATTACAATATCTGGTAGTCTATCTGTCAAATGGCATCAGACAAGTTTAAAAGTGCAAGCCATTTTTGTTAAAATTTGTAGTAGTTTGACCACTTAAGTGAGCCAGTATGCTTGTGGGTAAAACATGTTGCTGTTGTACAGTAGAGTTTCATTAGGAATCTTGAAATGTTTCATTGTATTTTAAGCTCTGCCCGCATTATCTGAGAACAATATTAGCTTTTACCAATCTCATTTAAAATAATGTACTAAATTGAGCATAAATGAAAATAAAATGGTTATGATAAATCTATTAAAAACAGGACATTAATCTTAAAAAAAAAACTTCTGATGCATTTAAAGTAACTTGCCAGCTGCTGTCACAAAATAATTTGTACAATATGTTTGTTGTGGAGAAAATGACTCTGAATGTTTTCCTAATTTATTTGGTGTTTTGAAACTTTATCCCCACTTTTTAGTTCCATAGCTTGTGTAAATTTTTGTAGAGCACAAGCCCAAGTATTTAAACTATATCTAGTTTAATCTATATCATAATAATGCATTTTCTATCAACAAAGGATAAATTGCCTGAACTTTTAAAATCTTCAATATTTGTTTCCCTTAAAATATTTTGTTTTGGGAATAAATTACAGACCCTCCATCCTTTTGATATCTTTTTTCTTAAACTGTAATAAAACTGATTAATTTTTTTTAGTTATTGACACATTATAAGTTCTGTCCAGGGCTGGATCTATCACTGATAATATTGGTATGTGTTTTATTGAACAGGGTCATTTAGCAAATCTTCAATACAAATATTGGGAAGGAGGAAAGAAATCAGGGGGAAACGTGCATCTAAAGTTATCAGTTGATTTTGCTCTGATCACTTGATTGTATAGTTACGAAGTGAACTGAAATGCTAAAATTCACTGTCTGAAGTGGAGAAAAAATCCAGCCAAAAATATTTACTATGTAATCAGTTTTTGGCTGTAACTCCTTCAGTTAGTGGTACAAAGTCATTCTGAAATCTTCTTGTATTTCCTCTTTCCCTCCCCTTGCCTACCTTCCTGGTTTCATTTGCATATAAGATCTTTTTAATTAAAAAAAATCCTTTATAAAGAATGGGGAAAACTCTTTAAGACTCACTTTTTAGAGATCTCTGAAGGGATTCCTGCCAGGCTGAGGTGTAAATGCTCTCTCTGTTTACTATAACAGAGCAGGAAAAAAGCTGTAAAGTTTCTCTGTCCTGGGATTTGGGTTGTGCCTGTGAGAACAAAGAGGAAGCAGCCATGTTAGCATTACAGAAGGCAAAACCAATCTTGCATTTAACTGCATGGTGGTAGAGGGCAGTGTAATTCCCTGATTTATTCAACTGTCTCAAATGCTTTGTGCCTGTTCTCATTTTGCCAACAGAATTCAGAAGGAGCTAGCCGAAATCACCCTGGATCCACCTCCGAACTGCAGGTATGAGACAATCAACTACCCGGCCTTTGGGGGTGCTGATGCAATTGGGGGGTGGGGTGGGCGGAAGGATTTGCAGATTAAAAAAAAAAGTTAAGGTGATTGGAAGATTGCTCAGCAACAGAATTGTGCCATTCTGCAGTATCTGTAGATGAATATCAGATAAAGCAGGAATTGTAAACGGCAAGAGGAACAAGTGTCATTAAATGGCTTTGACAGAAGGTTTGATTGCCAGTGACACAGGGTAAATGCCATATATGTTGGAAATAGTTGCCTTTGTTAACAAGTGTTTTGTTGCGTACATTTAAGCTAAATAGTGATGTGATCATGGATGTGATGTCTTAGTTTAGGACTTAGGAGATGTAGGATATTTGAGGCTTATGACAACATGAACTTAACCTGCATTTGAAAAAAAAAAGATGGTTTCTCTCTCCAACTTCAAGTTTTGGTGTCAGTTTCAAAGATAATTTAAATGTCATATGTTTCATTATTGGATGATATTCCAGGATAATATAAAAATAATTTTGTAGCTTTGGGGAGATTGTAAATTATTGGAAGATTATTTTGCATAGAATTCTAAGTCAGCATAGGTGAATAATTCAGTTTTTGAATGAAAGAGTGGTTCAGAAGTTCTTATATGCCAGTTGAAAGATCCCCCACTTTTTTTTGAAAATTAGGAATATGTTGTTTTTTGTTTTGAAAAATTAGCAATGGGTTGCTGTAAGCAAAATTGCAGTTGTGAAATTTCCAGTGTTGGAAAATAAAGTTATTCAAGGATGTGGCTGAAACCTATATTGATTCTTGGTCTTAATTTGTTACGTACTACAGTTTTCACTGACCATTATGTTGAATGCATGGCTGGTGCGAAGGAATATTGCAGCATTTTTTGTGAATGGCTATTTAATTGGATTCTGGGGAAAGGACTATCAAAGCCACGGAGGCTTGTTGTAGCTTTTCTTGTACAAGTGTGTGTGTGTGTGTGATTAGCTTCTTAAAACATTTCAATCCAAAAATGTAATATTTATCATTTTTTTTTAAAAAAAATAATTGATGATTACTGGTAAGTCCCTTACTTTGGTGCTGCAGATCCAATGCCATTTGGAAGCTTGTGGTACAACAAGTTAAACTAGAACACTTGTGGGCTTTTGGTACAGTTGTCGATCTGTCAAATCAAGTCTGGCACAGGCTTCTTTAATCAGTGAAAGAGAATATCTTAGACTCACTATAAAGCAAATGAACTATGAGGGTAGAACTCCTAGATTGTAGCTATTCCTGGATCGTGGGGAAATTTGGGCTAGACACCTGGACAATCTCTACACCTGGAAAAGAAGGAATAATGATGTACTCTGCTTTTCGTAAGGATTACTGCAACATCCCGTGAACTTCAGCTGAAAAATGGTCTTTGTGTTTTGTAAAAGAATGGCCACGTTTCCTTTGGGACCATTTCTGTCCTTTAATTCGCCACTCACTGCCCTTTGGAGTCACTTTGGCTCTCTGAAAGGCTATAGTGGGTGTGTGAGAATGAACAGGTAGGATAGGCTGATAATTTTACTGCAATCTCTAAATGAGAACCTTTATAGATTATGCTGCTGAAGTCTGACTGTGAACGATATTTTGCCTCAAGGGACAACTTTTCTTTTTTTTTTTTTTTTGGTTCTGTAGTGATATCCAGGAGAATAGATTAGTAATGCTTATTCTCCTTTGCAGCGCTACAGATCCTTTGGGGTAGGCAGGTGAACTTTGCAGTGTAATAAAACTCCATGAAGAGCAACAGCTTTCTTTTTTTCTTTCTCCGAAAGGAAAAGGAGTAGAAGAAGAAGAGCAAATGAATGCGGAAAGAAAAATCAATAACGGATCTCGTTTTGAAAAATATTTTCCCTTCTTCCCTCTCCCCCACCCCTTTCCAGAGAATCATTTCTTTTTGTTCTTGTCAACCCTTTGCTCCTTCGGTTTTTGGGGGGGGGTTGTGTGTGTGATTCTTTAACCTCTGGGTCCTTTCTCTGCTAGAAGAGCCTCAAAGAAGGGGGGGTCAGTTTTCAGCTGGACCAGACTTTGTAGATTATATACATGGTGCAGAGAGAGGCAGCAGGATTGTGGGAAGGGAACAACCGTTCCTTTCCCTGAGGTAAAGTGTCTTGTGGGCAGGAGCCACCACGGCTAAGCATCAGAGCATGTCCAGGCCAGACATTTATGATTAGCCGAGAGTGGCAAATATACCTCTGCTCTGACAAGGTTGTGGAGACTGTGAGCGGTGTGAAAGAATTCTTTGTGTAAGTCTTCCAGGATAAGTAGGCCAGTTTAATGGTGCCTTGCCTGAGAGCTTCCCCCTCCCCCTCTCCATTGCTGCAGCTGGCAAAGGGAATTCCCCTCCCTTAATTCCTGGTGATGTGGGTGGAGATCAGGATGGGCTTTCCTAATTAAAGGGGGGGGGAGGGGAGTCCAGTTTTGGAATCTGAGATAAAGTCCCTGGATAAAAAGGAGGTCTTAAGTTTGCTTGTGAAGGCTTGCCAAGGGAAAAAAAAACCCACACCAAAAGACCTGAATCCTTTTAATATTCAAATTTATCTTCCATCTTTCTTGGGAAGAACATTATCTCTGCCCAAATACCTTTATATTCATAAGTGCTCCACTTTCAGGAGGCAATTAGATTCTTCTGTTAATACAATACAGTTTGGCAAGAGGCATATTGTGTTCTGCTTGCAGGATGAGACAAAACGAAGGGAAAAAGTGGGTCTGCTATAAAAAAAGGTATTTTTTTTCCCCTGAGGGCTGCTGCTTTTGTTAAGGAATACCATCGCTTTTCTTTGTATTAGAACTTGGTTTAGCTCCAGCAGGGCTCTTGAAAGCTTCTGACAACTGTTTCAAAGTTGCGTTTTGTCTTCAGAAACCCATTCCCAAGTATATGTGCTTTTGGAGAACAGCTCTTTTTAATGAAATAGCCAATTTTTTACTTTAAAAAAAAACATGAATTCAACAACTGGAAGGAATCATTATCCTGGACTGTATTTTGGCAAATGTCAGAATCTGTACTGAATGTGTGAATGGCTGATACAAATGAAGCAGTATTTTGTAGGTGGAAATACGATACATGGAGTGTTGATTGTCATGGTTAAGATTGCAAAGGCAAATGTGCTCTTTAATTGAGTTCAATTATTACATGAACACACAGTGCAAAGGGGGGGGGTGTGGCAACAATAGCAAAGTGATGTGTGCTCCAGCTTCCTTTCGGGATCTTTGTTGTTACTGTTATTTATTTCTTTTATCCAGTCCACAGTTCTGGGATTTCTTAGTGCCCTCCTATCCCAGATTGGCATGGCCAAGCTTCATTTCTTAAAAAAAAAAAAAAAAAAAAAAAAAAAGGTCTGTGGCCACCTGCTGAGACATAACCACATCAAAGTTCCTTACATCCAAATAGAGAGTCCTTAAAGCAATAAAGGCAGGCTGTGATCTTTGTTGTTTTATGGTGGGGATCTGAGAATAGGAATTCTGCTAAATCTCCTTTGTTGAGTTAACATCCAAGGTGACATTTGAACCTGGGACACTTTTGTTTCTAGTAGCTGAGATTCCTAACTGTTGCAGAGCAGGGTGTAGTAGTAGGTTCAGAGTGGTCAGATTTTGCAAGTTCTGCCTTGGCGAATTGGACAAAAGG
This sequence comes from Pantherophis guttatus, assembly GCF_059756535.1. Taxonomy (NCBI): domain Eukaryota; kingdom Metazoa; phylum Chordata; class Lepidosauria; order Squamata; family Colubridae; genus Pantherophis; species Pantherophis guttatus. The sequence continues at coordinate 158,292,318 of NC_142063.1, forward strand.
ATACGTTTGACTTATGGTTGATTGTAAGAGTTGCTGTTTCTGTTTTCTGCCTTTAGTGGTACCAGTTACCTATGTACTTCAAATGTAGAGCAATAGGTGGAAAGCTTCACCTATCTTGCTCTCTTTTGCAGTTTATGTGTGCATAGATTTTCCTAGTGATGTCAGTCAGTTTGCAAGGTGGGTTTGCAACATGTGGGCGTCCAGATTTTGTTGAGCTACAGCTTCCGGCCTTCCTCAGCATTACTCATGCTGGCAGGCACTGCTAGGAATTGTAGGTTAGTAACATCTAAAAAGCTACAATTTCCCCCTCCCTTCTTCTTCCAAATGAGTTATAAATAGGGCTTCAATCACTCTTCCAAGTGTATACTTAGTTTGGAATTGTAATAAGGAAAAGAATAAAGATTTGCCTTGTTCTTTCTTGGAAAAAAAAGGAGATCAGTCTTCTCAATTACTTAAACTAGCCTTCCCCAATTGGTGCCAGCAAATGTCTTACAGAAGAGTGGGAATTGTAGTCCAGGTTTCCTTAATTGAGAAAGGCAGGTTTAAAGTCTTAGTATTTTAGTGTGATAGACATTCAACGAAGTCAGATCTTCCCAAAGTTGATTTTTTTCATTGTCCGAGTGAAAAGGAATCACAAATGTTAAAAGGAAACTTGGCTGCTTCTTGGACCAGAATGATACTAATGTGCAAAGGAAATGATTGAATTACTTTAGGGTTGCTGTGCGTTATTTTGTTTGTATGTATAATTAGGGAGCCACTCTGCTAAATGTAATTGGGGATAATTTACCATGCAACAAACGTTGGCTTTCCTCATTGACTATGACTATTGCAAACATCATTGCTTGCTCCTTAATACAATTACATTTAACACTCTTTAACTGATGAATGTGACTATTTTGCAGTTTGCTGACAGTTTGGATTGCCTTTTTTTATTTGTTGTCCTTGCGGGAGCAAAGTTGTCCTAATCCAACAACATTTCTGTTAGATTTCAATTTTCATGTCATCGTTCCGGCTTCTGTTTTGTTCAGATTCACACTTCACATTCTCGTGTAAGAATTTCTTATATTTCATCCATTTACATTTCACACTTAGAGAGATCTACTTCCTATTTTTATTTTAATCACACCTATCAAGGTTTCAATTTTTTCTTTAATGTAAAAAAGTTGAGTGTGATATTGTACATTTGGAAAAAAGTGTGGCACACATATCTTTGGTGCTATAGGGTGATTTAACTCCTATCCAACCTGAGCAGAATCATTGGAGCAGATGGGGAACTCCATCTTCATCTTATTCCATACCAGTAGTGGGTTTCTACTGGTTCACACTAGTTCCCACGAACCGGTAGTGGCAGTGGTAGGAGACTCCACCCACCCACCTGGATGTCATCACTGACGCTCTGTGCATGTGCAGAAGGGCCGTGCACGAGCGAAGTGCGCGCATACTCCCAGTTCTGAACCGGTAGTGAAGGTAAGAGGAACCCACTACTGCTCCATACTTTATTAAAAACATGTATTCCCATGTTTCACACATGGTTAGGTTGACCTGTATAGACTTAGAATTCTAATACAAGTATTGGCAATAAAATTGAACAAAAGGCAATTGTAAGGCAAGGGAGCTTCAAAAGCACTGTACAAATATTCATTTTTGTTAAATTTACATGCCACCCATCTCACAAATGGGCGGAAAAACCAGCAGAGATATCAATGATCAGTGAAGGAAGAAGCAATCAAATTTAAACAAGAAAAAATACTGTGCACCACCAGTTTAAGGTGCTTGGCCTTGGAAATACACACCATTGGTTATATTCCAAAAAGTGGCTGAGTTCAAGGGTGGATTTATAATTTAATTTAAAATGACTATAATTTAATATGATTACCTCCCCCTATATATTTCATAATCCTCCCTTATTTTGTTCAACTATAAGTCAGCTTTAGAGAAATCATGGAATTTTTGTGTACTCCTGCACTAGATAATCAGCCTGTTCTGTAGAAGAACATTTTGGAGGCCCACCAAGCAGGATGTGCTTCTCCACAGCTGAATCTCAGATGTAGAGATAATCGAAGAAGAGTCTGCATTGACATGAACAGAAAGCTTCCCGATACTTTGGCTGCAAAGGGCTTTAGGTATTCTTTGTGGCACACCTGGGAGCCAGGATAGTTGGCAAAGCTTTGTATAAGTATCATGATGTCATTATCCTGCTGCAAGGTTTTTGGATCAATTTCAGTTCCTTAAAGTGCCTCCGAACGCAGCACCATATAAAACACATTACAGCAGTCTGCCATAGAGATGAGGTAGTGTTGAGCACAAGTTCTAGTTGAAAGCATTTTGTACCACCCTCTGTTCCATTGATAAATAAGGATCATTTAATATCAGCATTCAGAGGGATTATTACAACCCTATCAAGCACAGAATATTCACCATCCCTCTGTTTACAGGTCTTTACTTTATATGAACTGTAGATCTATTGGGATGTATGGATGGGGAGAGTATATGAATGTCGGCAGGACCTTGCTACCGATTTTGTCATAATGATGTAATTAGTGTCATACTACCGGTATAAGCTCTTCCCTTTTCATACATTTTCATACATTTCAATCATGGTTAAGTTGACCTGTATAGACTCAGAATTAGAACACAAATATTGACAATAAAACTGAACAAAAAATATTTATTCACTTTCTTACATTTATATGCCACCCATCTCACATGAAATGTTATGATTTAGGTATTTTACATCATATGCAAAATATGATATGCAGGCCTTTTATTGTATTTATTGAAACTGTAGTACTGCTTTTATTGCCTCCCCCCTCTTACCCCCTGCCCCCCTGCCACAGATATTGCTGACAGACTAAGATTCCAATAAAGGAGAATATTTGTACTTCAGGGTTGAAATGAAAGATCCTTGGTGCTTTCTGAGCTTGGTTGTTTTCTTGCCGACATTTCATTAATAGCCCTGATGATGTTACCTAGTTTGGGTAATGAAACATCCAGCAAGAAAACAACCAAGCTCAGAGAGAACCCCTCAGAATAAGATTCTAATAGATTATTAGATTTATAGTGTGCACCTTTCAGGTGCCTTTATGTGCAAACATAATTTTTCAACCTTTTCTTTACTTTCCCTTTGATCTCTCAAGACCACACGCCTTGTAAATATACTAGCTCATGATTTCCAAAAAAGTAAAAAAAGGAATGGCTTTAAAGCAAGCAAAGACTTCTGCTGTAAAATTAAGCTGTAGCTAAATTGCAGTCTTGGAATTACAGTAGAATCATCTGTACTGTGGTATTACTATTAAGTTTATTATTTCTGCTGATTATTTGCTAGACATATTTATGTCATTATGTGGTCATTTTGATGTGCGCTGCTTCATATTTGAATATGAAGTGTGGGATAGAAGCAAATAATATTTTTCTACTAAAAATATTACTGTTGAGAGCTATAATGGGATTTCTTGTCCTATCAATAGTAAGGATACAATAGATGATTAATCGTATAGCAAATCTAAGTATTAATTTGGCTCAATTAGTACAATGACTATTTTATGTATTTATAATGTGCTTATTTATATCCAGTTCTTCTACAAGAGTTTTAGGATAGCCATTGTTGATGAGTTCAAGGTGCAAGATATGAAACTGATGCTGAAAAGGGAGTGGATGGAAACAAAGAATTTTGTAGCTTTATTATTTAAATTCAGATATATATACTTAATAAAAAAGAAAGATATTTAACACTAAAGAAAGAAGATGGATATATGAATGGATGGATACATTGATTGATGGATTTGTTCTACATGAGAAAATGTTTGTAATATGACATCTGGCAACCTGAATTTTAATTTTGCATAACATAAAACATTAGAAGCAGCAATACCAGTAGCAGTGGAATTTGTTTCACCCTGTCTGCTTTCATATTTTCTGTACTGTTTGCTGTTCGTACCAGTTTGCAGCCAATCATCCATATTTTGAAAAAAGTCCACATTACATAAACATTCATTAGGCCTGGACTTCTGGGAAAAAACACCCAGCCAAAAGTTGAGCCAATGACCATGGAAGAATGAACAGCTGACGAGTAAATCAGCTCTTTGATACTTCCTCTCCGGACAAGGAAAGGATTTGAGATTGCCCACAAGTGCTCCAGAATGTTGCTCCTGGTGAGGAGCCTTCAAGACAGCTGTCTCTGGTGGGTTTATATCTCTGGGAATCTAGAGAATAATCTTGTTTGAAATCTTGTTCAAACCCCTTTGTTCAAATTCCTTACAGCTACTAGGAACATTTGGGCCAACAAGTTTTATAGCACCAAGTGAGTTTCATTCAATCTTTAGTGAATGAAATAGGGAATGGAGTTTTAAATACAAATTTACAGATTTTAAAAATTAGAGATGGGGGAAGAATTAAACAACCAAAATAATTAAAACTCTGATTTAGAAAGTTACAAATGGATTTAAGGGACCACATAAATTTTAAATAAGATTGTGGAAGTAATTATAAAGAATCCTTCCCATGAGAAAATGATTTTTGTTTTGAATTCTTATAAAAATGATAATAAGACTTTAAAAATTGTCACTAGAGAGAACTAGAAGGAACTAAAGATTAGAATTAAAGGAAAAGAACATTTAAATTTGACTTACAAAAACACGGAATGAAGCAAAATATTTTAATACTGAACATATACTGAAGGATATTTTTGAACAATGAACCAAGAAGTTGATTTTATAAAAGTATCTGTCTCTAGAGAGATTGTTTTAAAGATTTTATTAAAGAGGAACAAATTTTACATGACAAGATTGAGACTTATTTGAAAGTGGATTTTAAAATGGCAGGCTACAGATTTGACATGGAAAAAGATGTAACACTGGACATAAAAAGAAACTTGGTGATATTTTATATAATAAAAGAAATATATAAATAGTAAACCAAGAGGTTGACCTGGACAATTTTCCTATATTGGATTCACAGAAGATGATTGTTAAAACTTTGAAGAATTTTTTGAGAAGGAACAAAAAAAAAAAAAAAATCAATTGCTAGGACATTATTTGAAAGGACTAAAATTCAAGATTGTTAGAAGCAAAAGAAAGGCATATAAAGTTGATTTATTTGATCAAGATTAAAATAGAAATGCTATCTCTGATAAACATAGCAAGATTGAATGACAAGGCTTTAAGAATTTCTTTACAGAGAAGAGAACTGGGACGAAAATTTCATTATTATATTTTAAGAAGGTGAAGAAATTTCTCTTTTTTTCTTTACTATATTGTTATTTTTCTTTTCTGCACCTTTTTTATTTTGTATCTTTATTGTAATTTTTAATAAAATTATAAACATTTATCAAATAAAAAAAATAAAGAAACAAATAATTTGAATACAGTTATGCTGAAGGAGATAAATAGAGAGATAGAGGTAGACAGACAGACAGACAGATAGAATCCATGTTGTTGGCATGTTTTTTATTCTTTTGTGAAGCCACTTAAGCACCCTCTTGCTTCTGCCTACATTTGCAGATAAGATTCTCATGTATGGTTATTCTGGAGGAAGTTCACTCCAAAGGAATTTAAAGCACAAGGGCATTGCAATTGAGGATTATAATCCTATGTTTCTTTATTAATTCCCATAGAGCATAGTGGGACTTAAGTAGACGTGCACAAGAGGCCACCTTTAAGAAACACTCTTTGGGAACATGGTTATGCATGTACCCAAATACTTTCTGCTAAAGAAAAAGAGAATAGATTTGGAATAGGGTGTGGAGTTGGAACAATTTGTGGGAGTTTGGAGGCAGGTTTGACTCCTGTGAACCTGATAAAGAGAAGGTAGCCAGTCATTTTCTGAATGAATACAAACTGGTGTCTTCAGCCAGGAAAGAATAAAGTGAAGATGGGAGTAGATGGCCAAATACATTCAGATTTGTTACCCTAGAACTACAGAATTCTAGGGTTCTGTGAAAGCCAGTTTTTTTAAAAAATAAATAAAGTAGAGGTCTTTGGTCCTCTGTGTCAATTGGACACAGTTAAATAAAGCAATGGCTTATTTATCTTCAATCTCTGGTATATTTCTTTTTCCATAATACTTTCTTCCTTAAGACAATTCATAGATTCTTCCAATATTACTTATGGATTTTAGTATATTTTAACCTGTTTTTATTTTCCTGTTTTGGTTTTCTTTAAAAGAAAAAGGATTGAATGTAGCAATATCGGACCAAGAGTGATGTTTTTGTACATGGGATGGTGTAAATTAATATAGGAGCAGTATGGGAAAAATCAATTATATGGAAAGAAAAATCTTTAAATAACTAACAAGTTCATTTCAACTTTTCTATTGATTTAGCATCTATATTGTGTTTATTATCTTACGTTTTTATTTACTTATTTTCATTTATCAACTTTTTATCAAGAACTGTGGGAGTGAAATGATTAATGTGCACAATCTTTACTGATTTTTCCCACAGAACAATCCTGTGATATCAGGCTGGGAAACACTGCTCACTTAGTAAGCTTCACGGTTGATGGAGAATTTAAACCTGGGTTTCCTCAGTTGTAGATCAATATGACAATGTAGCTAATGTTTTTTTGCGAAACATAGTTTGTATCCAAGCTGTTAAGATTTCTTAGTTTTCAACCTCTCCATGCACAAAATGACTATTATTGGTACACTATACCTTGAAAATTGATTGTCACTGTTGTTCTAGGCTGGAACATGCATGCAGTTTCAAGGAGTTCACTTACAGTTGCAAGCAATTATAGACAACAGCAGGGAAATGACCACTGCATGCATGCACCAGAGCAAAAGCTTGATTGAGATTCAAAGCCAAGTCAGTATTCAAGAGTGTAGTCCACAAACAGTCCAGCTGCTCAGGTGCTGCAGAACAGTAGCCAGCTTATATGGAGTCAAATAGCCAGGTTTCTGGGCAGCATTATGGGATTCAGAGATATGAGCCGGGGAGTTGAGGATTGAGCTCTGATTTAGGTCAGTCACCTGGGTGTGGTCAAATTAAGGCCATCACCTCTTTTGTTTCTTGAGGAACCAAGCGTGGTGTGTGTGCTCAGTTCTCCAGAGGTTTTTTTTGTGTGTCTCTGCCAGCAATCATGCAGAACAGGAACAGAACAAGTTAGATGACCTCTGTCACATTACTTGTTCTACGCCTCTTCTGGATGATTACTGGCAGAGTCTAGGTGCTAGATTGCTTCCTGGTTCCTGTGGCTGGCATTCATCCAGAGCAGGCATCTCCCCATCCCAGTCCTTTTTCTCCCTGGAAAAAGACAGTTGGAGACCATGGCAGTTGTGAACATTTAATCAAACAGAGACATCAAATTGGGAATTTGCAGGTGGGCTCATTTCCTTTTATCTCCAGCTTTGCATTGGAGACCCTGAGGGCTTTCCAAGTCAATTGTCTCATGCTAATGTGTGACTCTAAACTGCATCCAGGGCATTATAATTTCAGGGAAAATAAACGTAGTTAATGCAGAGCAGTATCTTGTTAATGAGAGTTCCAGTTTAATCTCTGTGGAAGGTGTAAATTCTTCAGTGTTTGGAAAAAATCTCAGTCTCTGAATTCACAGTAGCTCTATTCAGGTGCTATAGAAACTGGAGAGTTTGCCAAGTGTGTGTTCATGTCTTTCTCCTGAAGACTTTTGTACATTCAACTTGAGAATCTTGGCTGGGATGGAAGCCAGTGCACGTCTGAAGATTTGCTAGTAATATGGCTGGATTTTAGGGAAGCTTCTGGATATCACAATGGCTTAGTGAATCAAATTTGGGGCAGAAATAACAGAATGGAGCGGTGTTTTGTGACTCAAGTACTCTTCAGATGTCCAAAAGAAATTGATTTACTTTTCTGGTGCAATGTGGAAAACAATTCTGTTCTAATTCCACAACAGGAGGCCCTTGTTTTTCTCCCAGATACATCTATTACAGGTTGTTGGGATTTGATTCTATTCCATATCAGGTAGTCTTCTGATAATTTTATTTCATTGCAATTACAGCTATGGTATTTCTTTGTTAAGGCTTTGCACCAAGGAGCCAATCACACCCTCTTCCCACTGTATATATTGCAGGCTCAGAAAAGTTAGATCAGTAGATTGCAGAGAATTGGGAAGCCATGCAGGCAAGGCGGTCTCTACCTAATAGAATGGAAGACTTTTGCCCTCTGAATGTGGTAGCTGCCAGCTTTAAACTATGGGCTTCTTTCTTCTGCCTTTTCAAATCAATGGCCATGTGGTTTCCTGCCCCGGAAAATTTCTGTCTCTTGTTTACAAGCTGCCTTTCTCCAGCATCCAGAACTTCCCATTTCACCAAATACACCATTTACCCTTTCTTAGTTATGAACACCCAGTTAAGGGCTACCTTCCTTCCTTTTTGTTTGACATTTTTGCCACCCATCTTGCCTAGTGGTGACTCTTAAAACAATAAAAGTGGTGGCTTAAAAACAATAAATATTCATAATAAGAATTATATAATTTACAGTTTAAAAGTTGGGGAGGAAGGGAGCCAGATTTATTTATTTGCTTTCCATAACTGCCCATCTTAGCAAACGACTCTGGGGGGCTCATAATTCAAAAACATATATTTACAATTAAGATCTTAAAAAACATTTAAAAACAATAAAAACATTAAAACAATAAAATGCCTAATTCGACTACATATAAAGCAAGACATCTGGCCTGTTAACAATATAGCAAGGATGTCTAGAGTTTCTTAGTCATCCAAGTCATAGTTGTCTTCAAGATATTTTTTCAAAAGGCAACTGGGCTGGTTTCTCTTTTCTTTTCTCTTTTCTTTTCTCTTTTTGTTTTTCTTTTCTTTTCTTTTCTTTTCTTTTCTTTTCTTTTCTTTTCTTTTCTTTTCTTTTCGGAAGACATTTCACTTCTCATCCAAGAAACTTCATCAGTTCTGGCAGGATAGTGGGGGTGATGGAAGAATTAGTTCTGACAGGATGGGTGTGTGTGTGTCAGAAGGATCATATTTCTTTGCAGTCATCTCCTCATTGAGAGCTCGTGAGGCCATTTGGGGGCTTATCTGTCCTCAGGGTCACCTGTATCAGACTGCAGATAGGCTCGGGATGCACACAAGAAGGGGAGTTGGGGGTCTTGTCTTAATCCATCAGCCACCTCCAGTTGATTCACCCCTTTTGGGGGCCCAGGCCAACAGGCAGATCCAGGTATTCAGCCATTAGGGAAGGCCAGAAGGATGGGTGCGGATCTCACCTCAGGGATGGACAGGATGCTCTAAAGGGCAGGAGCCATGGTAGAAAAGTTTCTTCTCCTGGCTCCTGCCAGCTGAAATTCCTTGACCATAGAGGTCTGCAACCTATTTTATTCTGTAGGCCCATGGCTGTCTGCCTCAGAAGTGGAGAACTCTCCTTTGTTTGAAATTTCAAAGCATCCAGGGCATTATAATTTCAGAACAAAGCTTTGATATTCTTAGCTACACAGTTGTTGCATCCAGCATTGTATTTTTTTCCCCCAGGAATTGGCCACGATATGATCTTGAAGTTCTGTTAGGCTTCTTTGAAAAGATATGTGAGGTCAACAAAATTAAGTGTCGTAGTTGAGAGAGTTTGATGGTGGGATTTGGAAAGAATGTATTGATTATTGTTATAAATAAATTTTATTTCTGTTTTTGAGCTTTACAGTGCTATAATGGTTTCTTCCCAAAGTTCTTATGATGTGGCCTAATAAAATTCTAGAGAGCATTATAGGGACATATACTTTTAGTACTAAGGCTCTGAAGAAAAAGGCTGGATATGAGAGTCAGTAATATTTTGTATCTTGGTTTCATTGGGTTTGCCATCTCGATGGTCCATGTGCTGGTTGATATTCTCTTGGGCATCCAATAGTCAACTTTTACAAAGCTGCCTTGGCACCATTCCTCCAGAGAAACAGTATTTCAGTAAGATGTCTGTTTAACAATGTGGAATTGGGTCAAAGTGGATAGATTTTGGGTTTGTTTTTTGTTTTTTTTAACCCAGTGCCTTAGTGTGTTTGTTAAGCTTCCTAGAAACAATCCCTTTTTTTCTAATCCCATTAGCAGAAAGATTTGAAGCTTTTGTGACACCATCAGGTATTTGCTTTGCTTTGAATTTTACCTAAAATGTCTCCAGAGAGTTTTCTGAAACAATATAAAGAATTTCCTTAAATTCCTTTAATTCTTCTCCTAAAATTCCAGAATGAGACTAGAACTGGGCCATCATGGAGTTTGCAAATGGTTAATATACTACGAAGCTTAAAGAAAACTAAAATGTCTGTCAGTTGTAGAAGCTGCAGAAGTAAGACAAAAAGTATCTTTAAAAAAATCTTATGCAGGAGAAAGATGCCCCCATCTAAGGAACATTCTCCCCCACTGAATACATTTAATAAAATTGTATTCCCAGTTACTCTATCCACTAAGAGAGGACAGAAAGTGAGGGGCCATCTGTGGAGTTTTAATAAAAGAGCTGGTGGATTTGATGTTGGTGGATATATTGATAAAAAGTTTTCCTCAGTGTCCCAGTTTGGATTTACTCAGCTGAGGCATCAGTCAGCATTTGGAAAAGGTGGGCTTTGGTTGTTATTTAGGCAAACATGAAATTTGGCGATTGTCGCCTCCAAATGCTAAACTAAAACAACCTGCTGGCTATAAATTGTGGCAATATATTCCAGTTCACTGTTTGTCTTGGATTTTGTGTATTTTTTGCTTAATGTCTCTTCTTTTTGCCCACAAAACACTCATACAAACAGGTTCTTGCTGGTAATCAGAACTTTTGCAATTTTTTGACAGCTGGTTGCTTAATTTGCTTGTTACTGAGCCGATAAACTCGGCCTGATGGAAAAAAAAATCTGTACCATTCTTTGTTTAGAAATAATATCCAACTTGGAAAGCAACTTTCTTTTCCTAAAATGGAAAGATTGGGCAATTCACCTTGGACTGGGAATTCACCTTGGGCTTGGTTTAACATGGCTCGGTATATAGAACATACCAACTCAATCTATAGGTCCTTCCTGTTGTTTCCCTAATATATGGGTAAGATGCATCATAAGTAGTCCTCAACTTACAACAATTTGTTTAATGACTGTTTGAAGTTACAACAGCATTGAAAAAAGGGACTTACAACCATTTTTCACACTTAAGACAGTTGCAACATCCCCATGGTCATGTAATCAAAATTTAGACGCTTGGGAATAAATTCCCGTTTATGACCGTTGTAGTGTCCTGGGGTAATGTGATCACCTTTTGTGTCCTTCTGACAAGCAAAGTCAATGGGGAAGTTTCACTTAACAACCATGTTACTAATTTAATAACTGCAGTGATTCACTTAACAACTGTAGCAAGAAAGTTGTAAAATGAGACAAAACTCACTTAACTGTCTCAATTAGCAGCATAAATTTTGGGCTCAGTTGTCATAAGTCAAGGACAACCTGTATTTTTAAACAGCAAGGATAAGTAATTTCCCTCTGTGTCTCAGAACCTCTTTGAAAAGGCCTGTCAAAATGGCTACGGGTAGTAGAAGATATCTATTATTGTCCTAAAATCACAGTTCTGGTAGCTGAAGGGGATCCAATTCAACAAAAGACCTCAGTTTTTCCAGGCACATTTTCCAGCATCTAGTAGTTAGGATATTTAGCCACCTACGTAAAAAATGATTGACGTGCTTCCTTTGTTCTTTCATTTTTTCTTTTTACAGAAAATCATCTTTCTTTTGCATATTTGGGGAGGAGACAATTTTCCCTGAAGGCCAAGGAGCCTAAAAGGGCTCTTAATTTGAAAGAAGCTTGGGCAGCCTTCTAGGAGGAATTCACACAGGCAGATAGATTCCTTGAATCTAGTTGAGCAATGTGGCATTTCCTCTCTTTTGAACTGGGCTTTTCACATTTTTGTTGACTAACGGGAAAAACAATTCCAAGCAATTGCTGCTGATTGGACACAACTCAGGGAGATTTAGGAGTTGGAGTTTAGCATTTTCAACTTGGTTGCCTTAAGAGCTCCAGGCCCCTCTGTGTGTATCCAAGGGTATCAGTAATTTGAGCCTTCCTAAGCAAAGAAATCTGAGATCATCTTTGATTGTATATATTGCTCTCCATGATATCAGTCTCACAGTAATTACTGAAAACAACTGTGGCATTTAGTCATCTAAGCCATCTAATTTCTCTGACAGGAATGAACCGTGCCAGGGATTTAGTGCGAGTAATATACAGTAGCCCCAAATGGTAGTGATCGTCAGCGCAGTGGCTGTTTATTTGCTCTTCTAAAAACCAAAATTTTGTAGCAGTGTAATCTACGCTTTGTGCCGTGAAAGGCTGAATTCTGGGACTTTTCAAAAGGGACTTTTCCAAAGAACTTACGTGTATTTGTTATTGGCATAATTCTTCGGTTAGCCAGGGGAATGGAGTTTTAGAGAAGGCTTAAACTGCTTGATGAAGTATACTTGACACACTTTTAAGTCTGTGTCATAGCCTTAAGGGCTTGAAGCTGATAGGATGAGCATTATTAAACCCCACTGATTTCATAGCATTAGTAAGTACATGCTTGAAGTTCTTTTTGTGAAATCTGTGAGATTCAAAAAGACTAAATTTAACTGAATCCTCTCCTCTTCCCTCCATCACCCCTCCCCTCCCCTTTACATCATGCTTTCAGAGAACTGAGGGAGATCTTTTTTTTTTCTTTTTGGCTAGAAATGATGTTCCTTTTATATGCATTATTAATTAACTAGAAATAGCACTTAAACTTATATAGAAACAGCATTTAGGCTTATATACCGCTTTAAGTGCTTTATAGCCCTCTCTAAGCGGTTTACAGAATCAGCATTTTGCCCCCAACAATCTGGGTCCTCATTTTACTGATCGCAAAAGAATAGAAGGCTGAGTCAATGTTGAGCCAGTCAGGATAACTATCTTATTTTTTCCTAATTATGTTTCTGGCAACTCTTCCTAGGAATGCAGTATACAGGGTGGTAAAACATCTCTCTTTCCTCTCTGAAGCAATTGAAATCCTCCTAGTCAAAATGCTTAGATAAAAGATCCTTATGGGCTGACAGAATGCCGAATTATGTCTGTGAGCCCACACATTTTTAGGTTGATAGATCCAAGAGTAATCTCGGCTTTGGAAAATTACTCTGAATAAATATGGTCCTGACCTTAGATATGATAGATAGATGGAGGGACGGATGGAGAGAGGGAGAAGTGGAGAGATAGAGTGATAGATAGATAGAGTGATAGATACCGTATTTTTCACAGTATAAGACGCACTGGACCATAAGATGCATATTAACTTTAGAGGAGGAAAACAAGAAAAAAAAATCTGCTTCTGCCTCCCGGCATCCATCAGTATTCATCTGGCTAGTGACCTTGCAGCAAACAGCAAACAGCCTGGTCAGCTTCAGCACATTATCACAGCCCCAGCAAGTGGCTCGTCAGGGCTCCGCTCTATTGCAGCCACCACTGGTCAACTAAGCTGAGCTGCTGCCGCCGGCGAGGAATGCTGGAGTCTTCACTGCCGAGCAGCGGATTGGCGGTTGGATCGACCTCCCGGAATACCACCGATCAGTTCTAGGCATCAGGGATCGCCATCGCCTGCCGCTTATCGCTGCCAATCGCCACCTCCAATCGCCGGTGGCAGCAGCAAACCCCACCACCTAGAACAGCTGGTATTCCAGGAGGCCGATCCAACTGCCGATCAGCTGTTCGGCAGCGAAGACTCCAGCGTTCCATGACGGTGGTGAACAGCAGCAGTGGTGACAGGCGGCACCAACCCCCCTTCCCCCTGCTGCAATATTTGCTCTATAAGATGCACAGACATTTCCACCCACATTTTTTGGGTGTGTCTTAATAGTGTGAAAAATCTGGTAGATAGAGCAATAGAGAGAGAGCAATAGAGAGAGAGAGTGATAGATAGAGATAGAGCGAGAGAGAGAGAGAGAGAGAGAGCGAGAGAGAGAGAGAGAGAGAGAGAGAGAGAGAGAGAGACAGTATTCTGACTCAACGCCCCAAACACAACAAACCCTCTGAAGTTAACTAAAAGATTTATTAGGAGCGCCAGCAGCCCTGGCAAAAAGTTTCTCTCTCACCGCAGGCTAACAAGTCTGTCCGGCTGGGAGATGAGCAGTTGTCTGCCACATCTATTCATCTCCGCCCCTGCCTTTTATCCCCAGAGTTAGGGTGGGGCTTCGCTAGCAGCAGTGGCTCTTCCTTCCCAAGGATTGGCCCATGGATTTCCACTGCTCTCTTCTCCTCTCCTCTGCGTGTCAGGCACTGAACCCAGCTGTTCCTCCTCTCCCTCATCAGCCACCTCCAAACCTGGGGGCTGCTGACTCTCCATCTGAGGGCTGAAGGATGGCCCAGGCTCCGCCTCTGTCTCTCCCTTTCTGCCAGCTCCATTCCCTCTTCCCCCTCGGAACTCTCAGGTTGCCTTGATGCTGACCCTGACTCCCCATGCCTCCTCCTCCTCTGATTCGGCTGTTGGAGGGGCCAGCGGCCGACAGGCCACAACAGACAGACATTAGCACTACCTTTTATTTTGGACAGACTGCCAGATAATGCTGGCAGCTGTCATGGGAGTTATTCTTGTCCTTGGCACTTCTTGACTATTGGTGCTGTTTCTCAGTGGTACCATTTGTGATTTTGAAGAGGCAAAAGTCTCTTGCTTTATCTATTACCAGCTCTTTTGAAAACAATGCTTGACTGAGGCGATTGCCTACCATTTTTGTTGGGATGATGACAGAGAAAGTAGGGGGAAAGGAGGCAGAACTTTTTTTGAAAGGAGAAAGGTCAGATCACAGATTAATTTGACCTTTGCAGTTGTATACCATCCAGGATCCTTTGAATCAGAGGAGATTTTAAATGTTGACAACAATTAAGCATTTGTGTCCAGCCTGTGTCCTGGGATTAAAACTGCTGTTTTGGGTCTAAGAAAGAGTTAGGCAGGGGACAAAATGGAGTAAGAGGGCTCAAACCAAATGCTTTGGAGCTGGTAATAGAAGGGAGAGAAATGAAAGAGTGGGGAGGGACTTTTCTCCTAGGGAGTATGTAGGCATCTGTGCCAGTCTAATCCAGGAAGGGGATTTTTACACTTCTCCCTTCGCTGAGGCATTTGAAAACTAGTTTGATGAAGCTCTAAGCTTGCCCATCCTGATGGCGGGGACCTCCTGATTCGACTGTGGCTTTTCTTGTAGTTAATCTTTCCTGAAGGCAAATCAATGAATTGCAGCCTTTTAAAGATGTGTTTACCTAATGATAACCCTTATTTACCCAATACTATTATAAGAAAGTGATTTATTGGTATATTGGGGAGGGACCTGGTGATTTAATTTTGTAGGAGCAAATTGGAAGAAAGAAACAGAAGAAAGGTGATGACATTGAGTACAGCAGCAGCCTTAACACTCTATTGTTTTGTTTTGATTTTAACTCGTTATCTATCGCTCCTTTTTTGTCACCTCTTAGTCCTTTGGTGTAACAGCTAGTTCTTAATGGTAGTAGTGATGCCGCAAAATACTAAACATAATATAATTTTAAGGCAATTAACTGCCTAATAGTATCTTCAAGGGTGTTATTAATTTAGAGGATTTGACAAGGCTTGGAGATCAGCAAGTGGTTTCTTCTCCCTAGCAGTGCTCTGCAAGGATTCGAACATATTTTTCTTGTAAACTGCTTGATGTTAGACAAAAAAAAAAAAAGATTTAATTAAAAAAAAAGGTCTGCAGCCTGAGTTTGACTTCTTATATGTATATGAGTTTGCACATATAAAATTGGAGGTGCGTTAGTCCAGTTGAATGTGTTTAGCACATTAAGTTCTGTATTTAGAACCCTCAAAACCAACCCTGGATGTAATCTGTAGCTTCTTTTATGAAATTATTGAATCCAAATGAAGTATGTCTACAACGGGTGTGGGTCAGTTTTCCATCTGGTTGGGAATTTTGGTAGTGCATTTGAAAGATACAAACAATGTCATGTGAACCTCGGTGTCCTTACAAAAATGAATGGAATTAGGATATTTTTGCATCACGATACAGCTGATGCAGATTACATATTCAGTGCTATTTGCATGGTTATGTCCTAGTGGACTTTACTAGACACATAAGCAGTAGTTTGGAGAAAACTAACATAGGTTAATGCCAGAATCTTGTAGTAAGTGCAGCAGTGAAACTAGTGAGGGAGAGGGACTACAGATAATCCTTGATTTACGACCACAATTGTTGGCCAGAATTTCCATTGCTGAGCAAGGTGGTTATTAAATGAGTAGCATCTGATTTTATCACCTTTTTGCCATGGTTATTTAGTAAATCGGTGAGGTTGTTAAGTGAATCATGTGGTTGTTAAGCAAACTTGGCTTCCCCATGGACTTTTGTTGGAAGCCTCCTAGAAAAGGTGGCCATCATATGACCCCAGGATGCTGTAACTGTTGTTAATACATGCCTATTGCCAAGGACCCAAATTTTGTTCATGTGACGGAGGGGATGCTATGATGGTCATAAGTGCAAGGACTATCTTTTCAGCTCCATCATAACTTTAAATGGTCATGAAACAAATGGTCATAAGTCAAGGACTACCTGTATTAGATAACCAACTACCTATTTATTTGGGAGCCCAACATGCTGGTTAAGACTACAGAATGACATCTTTCATTTGCAGATAGGATATTTCAAGATTCCTCCCACAGAAAGCTTTTTATTTTTTAAAAAAAAATGCCTCCAAAGAGTTGCTGATTGAAACAAATGGAAAAATCCAAGTTTTTAATAAATCTGGTAACAGAACACTAGCGTGTCCTCCTAGAAATAAAAGTCAGCAAATAACGCACTTAAGTTATAATTTATTTTGTATGAGGAAAAAAACAACCCATGTGTTTATTTTACTGAGGGTTTAAAATAGCACTGTTTGTTGCTTTAATAAAGAGGTGAGGTAGCATACACAATATTTTCCTTCCAAATTGATCTTGATAATTCTGCAATGTGAATTGTGAGACAAATGCAGTGTATTATCTGTATGTTGTTATCTGTGAATATACTTTTCATCTTTCTCTGTGGTGGTTCTGGTGCCTCTTTAGGACTTCACTATCTTTTCGGCCCCACATGTTCTTTGTTTCAAATCAAAACTGGCTCCAGAAGGAAGAGAGGGCATTTTAAGAGAGGCTTAACTGCAGTTTTCCTTCCTTCCTTCCCCATCTTTTGATTCAGTTTATATGAATGCCATTCTTTTTGTTGTACCTTGTTTTGGAAACCTGACAGGATTGGAAGGTGGCCTAAAGGATTTATCAGACAAAGCTTCAAATCTATCCAAGGCAGGAACTGATTCATTCTATTGATCAGCTGATAATATCAATACATGGGTTTCCTCTTGGGTCGACGTTAAAGTTTCATATAAATGGGGTGCTCCTGGCCAGTTCCATGACTATGTCTGGTACTGCTCTAAAAATAACCTAAATACATAAATAAAAGATCGAGAAGGTTTGACTAAGAGCTAACACAGCTTTATAATGTAGCGCTCTGCTAATTTTGAAAGCCAAGCTAAGGTTGAGAATGGCTTAACACCGTTCTGCAATTCATCCAGTGTTACTACCTCCTTGTTGCAGATTGGGGGTTTGGCTGAGAAAGTAATAAACATTGGTAACCAGGTACTTGGAGAGCCAATTGGGTGTTGTGGTTAAGGCACCAGTTCTAGAAACCGGAAGACCATGAGTTCTAGCCAAAAGCCAGCTAGGTGATTATGGGCCAAGTATTCTCAGTCCAGGCAAACCACTTATGAAAATCTTGCCAAGAAAATTGTAGGGACTAGTCCAGACCATTATCAGCATCTCAAGGAACTTTTCCTCCCACCCCAAAATCCAGATACATAGATACACTTACCCTACTGATTTCTTCCTAGATTTCTCCTGCCAGCTTTCATTTCTGCCTCAAACCTTGCCTGAGCATGAATGTAGCACCTCTGTAGTATTTATTAAAGAATCCCAATTTAAAGCTTCTATGTAAGCCTGCAAAAAACAAAACAAACAAACAAGGTACTGCTGCTTTTCTCCATTTTTGATTGAGCAAAGTGCACAGTGGTCCTATCTGCCTGTTTCCAGATTGCATCCTTCTACCCCCAAGTGCATTGTGATTTTGATCTGACATTCACACATTCTAATATTAAATGGAAGGGAAGATACTGTTTGTGTATGAAAGCCGGTTTATCGTAGTAGTTAAAATGCTGGCCTAGAAACTGGGAGACTGAGTTCCAATCCTGCCTTAGGCATGAAAACCAGCTGGGTGACTTTGGGCCAGTCACTCTCTCTTTCAGCCCAACCTACCTCACAGGATTGTCGTAGTGCGGAAAAAAGGAGGAAGAAAGAATATTATGTTTGTTCACCATCCTGAATTATTTATAAAAATTATAAAGCTGGGATAAAAATCCTAACAGATACATAACATTTATATGTACATACACCACACATACACAGCTTATCATTAACAGATGACTTTTCTATAAATGGATTGTCTGGAGCAAATTAAGTGCTGGTCCTTGGTTTATTGTTAACTCTTCCTTAATAGATCCACACAGTAGTAGATTTTTTTCAAAAAATCTATACAGTAATTGGCTGCGTTGTTCTTATTTTATGTTTGTTTGTTTTTATTGCTAATGTCATTAGCCCTCTCAAGAATCCTGAAGCTAAAAGACAGAGTAAATATGCTTAAATACTGTAAACCCTACCTTCAGTTCCCAAAACCAGAGTCAAATTTTTTGGGATTTGGATCTCTAACAATTTGCTGTAAGGATGTGTATGTGAATATGTGTGTACACAGGGATTAGTTGCTGGAAGGAAATAAAACCACTGTATTGCTGAAATAAATTGTACTATATGGTTAATGTAATGGTTGTTTAGATAGGATAATAGGAAAGTATAGGAGGGAGACGCCAAAATGGAGAAATGCAATATTTTTAAACTCCCGTACATTAAACTCTTCACATTTTCCCTTGAAAATTTGCCATGCATTACAAGCCTTTTTAAAAAATGTTATTCCTCTTGGGTTGCTATCCTAAATTTATTCGCAGATCAATTTCATTGAATTTGAGTGGACTTAACTTCTGTTCAGATACATAAATGCAGTTTGCATTGTCAGTTGCAATAATAAAGATATATGTAGCGTGTTTACTTCGCATTGAGGCAAGAAATGGTTTGCTATATTTCGGTTTAGTATATTAGGGAAAACTAATCAATGTTGATTGATTGATTAGATTTATATATTCTGCCATTTTTTTTTGGGTTCCAGTCAAGACAATGTACATCGTGCTCCCTCTTAGTTTTTGCCCTACAAAAACAGCCGTGTATGGTAATTTATTTTGTTGTGTCAACCTGGTCACAGTTTCCAAGGGAGCTACTCTGAATACATACTGTAAATATAACTGTTTTCCCAGGACTAAGATTCTCCTAAAAGTTTAGATTTCATCTCCAGGAATCCCAAATAAATGTCCACTGGTTGCTGGGGAACATGCAAACTGGAGCCGAGCATGTCTAGAAGTTATTAGCTTGAGAAGCAACCTCCACTGTTTCAGGCTGAGGAACATGCGGCATAGGATTGCACCCTGGATGGCTATTTTAAGTTGCCTGGTGTACTTCAACTCCGATATTTGTCAAGCGTGTTGAGATTACATCTTTAGATTCTCTACCTCCACCTCCCTTCCCACCAGATGCCAACCCTGAGTGCATATATGTATTTATTAGATAAGTGTTTTCCTGGCACGATTGCTCGCTTCCTTCCACAGTGTGGTGAGCAGATGAGCCCAGGGCCTGCTGCTGCTCTCTCCCTGGCTACATTTCCAAGGGCGAAATATCATCTTCCCAAGAGGCCCGAGAAAATGATTTAAGAATTTACAGTGAAGGCAGAAAGTACCATCCTGACAAAAGTACATTCAAGATTTTTATCTTATTTTAGGGAAGAAGTCTTCTTTGTCTTCTGCTTTTAAAAACAAAAAAAAAACCCTTTGTATGGTATTACTTCCTCTTTTTTCTCAGTGTGTAACCCAGGAGGTGTACAACTAATACCAAAATAATTCACTAGGGGGAAAAATGTTTTAGAATATGAAAACAATATCAGAGGAATCATAGCAAAGGGGGGGGGGGATTGAAGGAAATTTTGTGGACTAAAGGTTATTTCATTCTGTTGTAAGCTGGTTTATCAAAGGTTCCAGGTAGCTTACATTTAGTAAAACCAATAAAATGATTAACTAAAAAAAAAGCCAACCTCCACAAATAATGTTAGAAAAGTGTAAAACCACTTCTGGGCTTTTAACAGATGCCTCCAACTGTAGGTACAGTATCCATACTTCCTGTGTTATAAAGAATAATTCCTTTATTTCACAAAGTTGTCCTTTAGATTTGTTTAATTATTTTCTTGGTTTTGCTCTTGAATTTTCCATTGTAAAGCAAAGTTAAAAACATAAATGGCTGATTTTTTTTAAAACCTCATGAGCCTTTTTCAGATTTGCCTTGTTTTCAGGCTTGTCCTTTATTTTTTTCCCAAGAAAAAATGATCACTTTAACTATAGGGCATTGTCTGTTCTGATAGGAAATATTACCTTGATGGCCTCCCAGAAATGTTAACAAGGAGAGAGCTGTCCTAATCTTCTGGGACAAGCTCCAGAGAGAGGGAATTGTAACCTACATTTGCCTCCAGGCTTCCTCTCCATTGGTATTCCAGGAGGTAATCCATAATATGCTCTACTGGCCCTCACATAGTAGATGGCCAAATTCTCCTTAGAGAACATATAGTCCTGCAGGTAATGAGGACCTCAGCCATAAAAATTCCCTTTATAAACTCATTTATAAGACAATTCTTATTACCTTCTTGAATTTGAAACATTTGCAAATTTCTTCTAGCTGTCTACAAAAAATAAGAACAACCATAAATGTTTGTAGAAAGTGCCAATATATTTATATGCTGCCAACTATGTACATGACTCTACAGAGTTCAAAAAGTCAATGTTGCGAGGTCTTGCTACATAGAAACTAATTCAAGGAAGAGGGAGAGAGGCAGGAGTTTTTGCAGCAAAGAAAGCACGTTTTGCCCCTAATGGCATCACTATGCAATCCTCCTTTATAAGCCTCCACCCAGAGGGTGGAGCCTCTGTACTGTCATCACAGCACATGCTCAGTCGCCATGAAAGTCACATCTTGTTCCTTGCTTACCTGGAAAAAACAACAGGCCAGCCTGTAATTGCCAACACTGGTAATCGATCCAATGCAGATTAGCTCTGATTTTTCTGGGAATCAAATTATGTCAACTAATATTATTGGTGTGTGGATGCCCTCGAGCTATAGTTGGTTGAGTTCCTATGAACTTTATGTCATGGAGTTTTATTGGCAACGCTATTGAAATGGTTTCTTTTGGAATGTTATTTTATCTTCCCAATTCAGCCCTCTGGCTGTTTCGATATTAGTCTCCCATCCAAGTACTAAATTTGGTACAACCCTACTTAGCTTTTTGAGATTAGCCAAGGTTGGCTAGATGCTGCCATCTAGCTGGGACAAATAGAAGATGGCTATCCAAATATTTTTGTTACACTGCCTCACAGTTTTATCCCAAAATCAGACGTAATATTCTGTTGGGCTGAAAGAAAATATATCTATCTATCTATCTAGCATTTTTGGAGTAGCGAACAAGCAAGAGAAAGCTGTATTATTCCATCAGGAGCTCAAACTTAGAAACCATTCTGCTTTCTCCAGCTTTTGATTCAATACATGGTTGCTGGCTGACTCTCTCCCCCTCCAGCTCAGTAGAAATGAATATTCATAAAGATTGTCATCCACAAAAGAGAGACTGGGATGTGTACACTAAAAGGGGCACTCTCCTGAGCACACAAAACCTGATTTATTTAGCGAAAGCTGCCTGAAGCCTTGCTTGACTGATTTCCAGCTTTCTTTTATCCAAAAGAGACAGTGACGGTGATGTGGTCTTTGTTGCTAAAATAAAATCCCCAGGCAAAAGCACAGGAGCAGCCAGCGAGGTACTCCCCCAGTGCCAGATCTGAGGCACTGGTGGATAATGCTGTATGCACAGTCTAGCTTTTGCTGCCTGACCATCATTACTTTTGAGGGAAGTGCCAGAACGACTTGTTTAAATATTAGCATAGCAATATCAGTTATCAGAGGTGAGACAGGCCCAGGCAAAAAGAAAAAAAAATGGTCATTTTCCTTTGGGAATGAACTTTATTTGGAATGTTATAAAGCCTTTGTAGTACAAGTTGGTTGCAGGAAATGCTTTCTGTTATATGTTTTTTCTGCACATAGAATCTGAATGATTTTTTTAAAAAACTAACATTTTAATGACCTCAGGAAACAATCCCTCAAGATGCAAAACAGCAGCAGGTTGTCCTGTTGTCGAGGCATTCGCATACTATTGGTGAGTTTCATTTAGACAAAATGCCAAAGATTTTGCTTCATTCTGATAGAAAGAATGACACTTTTAATCCTCGCCTCCCGAGCTGAAACAACTGAACAAGCTGCCTTATAAGAGCCTGATTCAATTCAATAAGCCAAAGGAGAATATGGAATCTAAATCAATTCATTCAAGGGGCTAAGTTTTTTTTTTTTTTAATCTTTTTAAAGGAAAATAATGATAAGCAGGAACATTGTTTATTTGAATCTGCTGAAATGACACACGGAACATAGGAAATCAACGTTTTCAAAATGCCTGAGCCACACATAC
Source organism: Pantherophis guttatus (assembly GCF_059756535.1). Classification (NCBI taxonomy): domain Eukaryota; kingdom Metazoa; phylum Chordata; class Lepidosauria; order Squamata; family Colubridae; genus Pantherophis; species Pantherophis guttatus. The sequence goes on from NC_142063.1 coordinate 158,314,954, forward strand.
GTGGAATAGATTAAGCTATGAATTTTGAAAACATGTGCTTCCAGGCATAAGGTGCTGGATGGGAACATTTATCATTTCAGCTATTTTTCTGAACAATTCCTCTGCCAGAGAGCAGGGCTCAGTTATAACCTATTCAATTCTGGGCCCATAAAAGCCTATTGCCTCAGGTGCAGCAGAACACAGTCTAGTTACTTGTGTTGGAGCCAGTTGAGCTTTGAGCTTAAAATGGACACCGTTCTGCCTTCACTATGGATAACCAAGATGCCTTATTCTTATTCTACTGTATTCTATTGTTACTCCAAAATAGAAAGATATGTAACAGTTGCCAGGGATTAAAGAAACAGGAGTGTTGTAAGCTTATGTTATCACCACAAGCCATGGAGGTGTAGTGATTAGAATGTAATATTACAGGCTAACTCTGCCCACTGCCAGGAGTTTGATCCTGACCAGCTCAAGGTTGACTCAGCCTTCCATTCCTCTGAGGTCGGTAAAATGAGGACCCAGATTGCTGGGGGAAATATGTTGACTCTGTAAACCGCTTAGAGAGGGCTGTAAAGCACTGTGGAGCGGTATATAAGTTTATGTGCTATTGCTATTATCTTTTACTGAATTTATCGACCTGAATTTTGTTTAGTAGTTCCAGGGACTCGGGTACAAGTCTTAAATCATTTAGCCAGCAATGCAGTGAAAATCTAGTTTTCTGCTGTGGATTATTTACCATTACGGTTTTGTAAACATAGGTGAAGGTGCTTTCTTTTTCCCAATAAAAAGTTCCCCCAATATTCCCATAATCATATGAAATGAAAATAATGAATACAGAAGCTCTAAAGAGAAAGATGGAAACCCCTTCCAAGAATAATAATTATTCTCTTGGAAAGTTCTCAGCTCTAAGTTAACTGAGAACCTACCACCTAGTGGAATTGAATTCATGGTTACTAAAAGCCCAAATACACCAACCAGAGACCAATACCTGAGCTATAGAGTTTAAGTTGATTACTTAACTGATTTTTATACCGATCACAAATTACATTTCAAAACGGGGGGAAAAAGTTAAGTCTTAAAACTGAACAGAACGGTCAAGTCTTCCCCATCACTCCCCCCCCCCCCAGAAACCCCCCCAAAAAAACTATTTAGGTCACCTTAAGCTTCTTTTGTTTTAGGAACATAATTTCAGGCAAGGGAAGAGAAAGATCCGCATAGAATCCACATTATTATATTATACAGAGGCTTCAGAGGGACAGTAAAGAGTTTGAAAGCAAGCAGACTTCACATTTAGGGAAAGTGTAAGTGTGTTGCAGTTACTAGTCAACTGTTTTTGTAACTAGACCAGTTGTTTATGCATAATTCAGATAGCAGGGAGGGAGTACGTACATAGATTATAATGTGTGCCTTACTGCAACTTTTCTGTACTGTGGGTCATAGAGAGGTTTCCGGATGATGGATTTTACTGGTGCTCTGTTTTGTGTTAAACTGCTCATAGACACAAAACGTCAAGGCGTCTTACTTTGCTGAGAGGCTAATGGAGAAAAGAGAAATAAAAACGACCAGTGCCATTGCCTGTAACATTTGAATCTGAAATGTAAGCATATATATGTTAGGTACTGACTTTTTTTTTTGTTAGACAACATGATAAATGTGTCCTATAAATTATTAAACTTCATTTAGGTAGTTATTAAAATAATCAGTCTGTTGCCTTTCTAGACCATGTAGCTGCCTGGTCTCAGATGAGCAGCAATTCCTGATCGAAAAGGATGGATTCCATGTAAAATACATAATATGGCATATGTTTAACCCAAAGATGACAGGCAGAATAGGAGACCTTAAAATATGTTTATGTCATGTTGGCTTAGTCAGCAGGAGGTTGGAAAATGTTCAGCATTAAAAGACTGCAGTTGTCTTGTATCACACTCAGGCAGAATCTATAGAATTAGACAGATTTGTTTAACAGTTTAGATTTAATCCAGAATAGATGCTGGATTTTCAATAATGTCAGTAGCGTAGTTAACTGGTTTCTGTGAGGCAGTGCCTGATAAATATATTTCTAGGCAGACAGAAATGTAAACAACAGCAAATGTGGGGAGGAGAAGAATATAGGAAGTCCTCATTTACCAATTACAATGGAGACCAGCAATTCTGTCACTAAGTGGCAGAGTCATAAAGTGAAATGTCTCATGACCATGACAGCTTTCAAGATCAGTTCTTCCTCTGGTCAGAATCACTCTCAAATTCACAGTCATTAAGCACTGTGCCATGTGGCTGCAACTTGTGACTTCCTGCCAACTTCTCCATTTACTTTGCTTATTGGAAGCAGCTGTGAAAGTCGCAAATTATGATCGTGTGGCCACAGCGATGATACTGCAACAGCTACAATTTCGAGGGCCAAAGTTTTTTTGGAACTTTGTACTGCACCATCGTAACTCCTTTCTAATCACAAAGGTAATTCTTGACTAATGACAATTGGGACCATGGTTGCTGTCATTAGTGTAGCCATAAAGGCGGGTGTCACGTGACAATATGGATTTACAATGGCAATCCCAGCACACCTCATTGCGTTCATTAACAAAAAAATTGTGATTCTTTAAGCAAGCACCTACCCTAATTCAAGACATTTCAAGTTGGATTCTTCAAGGCTGAATCACAGTAAGGAGTGCCTCCAACTCCCCACTCCTCCCTATATCTCCCCCTTTTCTTTGTCTTTTGACTGCCCTGCACTCTGCGCCAATTCAGGGAACCCTCAGCTGCTATAGCAAGCACCAGCAAGCATTCGTTCACACAGTTGCCTTCTCTCCCAGTTTCCGACACTGACCTTTCACCTCTTGTGCCCAACCACTGCAGCTGAAGCAGAAACACCTCACTGCCTTGGCTGTCTCCATTTTGCACCCACAGCTGCCATGTTAACCCAGGTACACCAGCTTCTCTGGCTTCCTACACATGGCTTCCCAACCTATCCCAGCAGCGCAGCACCAAGTTGCAGCAGTCATGAATCTCCAGCAAGCATTCGTTCGTCCAGCTGCCTTCTCTTCCAGTTCCTCACGCTGACCTCTTTGGTACCCAGCTGCTGTGTTCAAAGCAGAAGCACCTCGCTGTATTTTCTGTCTCCTTTTTGGACCCAGCTTCTGCAGTGTGCATTTCCTACAAATGATGAACGCTGAACTTTCAGAATGTTGCTGTCAAGGGCAGGGAATCAAGAAATCCAGGCAGTTCAAATGAATATATAGGTTTATTGCATGCTTCAAGCTCTCTACAAGAATCTGAACTACTAACAATCAAAGTAAATTGGTGGTAGATAAGAGGAATTCAAGGTCGGCTGGATTTAGATCTGTTGTGGGTTGTGGGCACCAGGGAACTCTAGCAGTGGTGGGTTTCAAATTTTTTTACTACCGGTTCTGTGGGCGTGGCTTGGTGGGTGTGGCATGGGAAGGATACTGCAAAATCCCCATTTCCTCCTGATCAGCTGGGACTCTGGAGGCAGAGAATAGATGGAGGCGGGGCCAATCAGAATTTTTACTACCGGTTCTCCGAACTACTCAAAATTTCCGTTACCTGTTCTCCAGAACTGGTCAGAACCTGCTGAAACCCACCTCTGAACTCTAGGCTGATGACATTTTTGACGCCTCCCTCGGGCTCAGCTTGGTCATCTCCTACAGCTGTGCTGTATTTTAAAACTGCACTGCCCTCAGGCAGCACAGCCAAGCATCTGAATTTTGATTGTGTGAGTGTGGGGATACTGCAACAGTCATTACTTTGGGCACAGGGTTGTAAGTCCAGTCACTGAACGAATGGTCATAAGTCAAGGACTGCCTGTATAAAAGGAGAAGGGTTTTGCACTCACCAGGGCTCATTTCTGTTGTTTCTGTAATTATCATCGTGGGAGTGAGAAAATAGCCGTCTCCCACCTCATATCATTGTAAACTATGACGGCCAGTATCCCTCATTCTTGGCTCCACTGAATGGGTCTGCTGGTGATTATAATTCAGCAATAACATGAAGAGCCAAGTTCCTTATCCCTTGATTTACCTAGTCCTTGCAGGGCAGATAAATTTTGTTTCTTGCACTATAAAAGTAGCCTTCTGCTACTTTTATAGTGCAAGAGTGGTTATAGGAATAATTATAGGAGTGGTTATAGAGTGGTTATAGGAATAATTAAGGTATTGCATGACCACTAATGAGGGGGAGGATAATATGATATATGTTTGTATAACATGTCTATGAGTTAATATGGATAGACTTGACACTTGCAAATAATAATTGCATTTATACGTAAAGGAGGAAAAAACAGTCAGTGATTGGTGCGCCTGCATAGCCTTTTGCTTCAAAGCATTTGCTCCCTTTTCTTACAGTTATTTATCATTAAACTAGAATGTAAGATTTAAATGATTTTATACTTGTTCCTTTCTCCCTTTTTTCTACTTTAGTAATATGTTAAATAATACTAGATATTCTGTTAATGAAAAGTCACTCTATGAGGGAGATGGGCAATTTCTAACTGATAAATAAAAATAAGTAATTCTCCCCCCCCCCTCTCTCTCTCACACACACACACACACACAGTTCTTAAAAGGAAAGATGCTAGAAGTAAAAGTTGCTTCTGAGTAAACATCCATTCTCTGTGCATGGCCAACCTGCCAGGGGTAACTGAATCAGCAAATGTTAAGTAATGAGTTTCGATAGATAGATGTTTTATTATGGTCATAGACCAGCTATAAAAAGAAAACTCATGCTTACAATGTGTCACTTACATAAAATATAAAAGAGAGTTCCAAAATGACATCAATAAAACTTGAGAATAGGCCTTTTATTGCTCTGCCTGCGAGTCAGAATGCACGCTTAGGAATTCCCCGAAGTTGGATTCACTGGCAGGGCCTGCTCATCTCCAAACCTCAGTACTTGCCATGTCTATAACAGGACTAATGCGGCCCAGAATGCCTTCTAAATGTTTAATTCCTTAATCTACTGCCCTAGACAAGAGTGTTGTGTTGTATACTACGGTTTCTCCTCACGACAATTGATGAAATGATGCAGATCATGCCAACATACCTTGAGTGTGGTGACTTGAGTGATCTAATAAATTTGGCTGCGTGGGGCCTAACCTTATTTGGTACATTTAATTGTCTCTGTAGACATAAAGTATATCGGTTTACACTGGAAATTAAAAACAAGGTACAATTGAAATCCGCCACCACTGAAGTCTTTGTCTTAGAAAGTTCGTCTTTTTGTGAGCTTTCTGCACTGGTATGACATCACTGAATCTATTCCAAGGTGCCTCTCTGGTTACTTCTGGACTGCATTGTATTACCGAGGGCTCTCATTCACTTTTACTGCCCCATACACTCTAAATTTTATTGTTTTTCCAATGTAAAATAGTGCTTAATATTTTTGTTTACTAAATATTGATTACATGCCATAAAGTTGGTGACATACATAGATTTTCTCCATGATGACCTGTCCCTAGTCTAAGCTTTCAGATCTTCCAATGGTGCGATCATCATCACTTTACTTGAGTCCATCTACCTTGTTGCAGGTCATCCTCTTCTCTTTTCTTCCATCTTTCCAAGCTTTAGAGTCTTTTCTAGAGAGCTGGGGTTTTGCATCATGTTTCTGAAGTACACTGCTTTGAGTCTGCTCATTTGTGCCTCTAGTGAAGACTCTGGGTTGATTTGTTTGATGATCCATTGGTTTGTTTTCTTGGCTGCCCATGATATTCTCAGGAGTTTAGCAACACAAAAGTTCAAAAGTAGCAATGCTCTTCTTATCCTACCCTTCAAAAATTACCTTTTGCTTCCCAAGAGTGTCCAGGAATCACCATGGATTGCACTATCTTTAGCGGTGATGTACATGACATCTGAATTCTGTAATTCTATAATTTTATTTTGCTTTTGCCATTATCTGTGGTAGGCTTTTGTTTTTAATTTGGAAAGTAAATAAAATTGATTCAGTGACTGCAAGCTTGGAAACCTGAAAAATAATAAATATTCCACTGATGTTGTAAAAGAAATGACTTTCTTGGTAATATTTACTGCAGATCACAGCAAAAAGATATAAACAAAATAATTGCAATAGATATTCAATTAATACAAGTATCGGTTGAAACATGCTGTCAGAAAACTTAGTTTCCATAATTTAAAACAAAACATTTTCTTGGCTTAGAATGCAAATTATTAAAATCTAGAGAGAATACAAATTATTTAACCTGCTATAAAAGACTGTATAGTGCGAATCAGGTCAGGCTTCTAAAGAAGGTAATTCAATTTCTAGGGCATCACAGTTGTGGAAACGTTTTCCTTTTTGGATTTCTGGGAAAGAAATAGTGAATTGAAGATAGCTCCAGAAAAAAGCAGGGGTGATAACTGCAGTGGAATTAAGAGCTGGCAAATAGACCAACTCTTTGATCTGAACCAAGAGAGGATTTGAGATTGCCCATCAGTGCTCCAAACAGTTGCTCGTTACCAATAGTCTGCAAAATAGCAGTCTCCAGCAGCTTTAGAGCTCTGGGCGATTATGAGGGAATAGCCATCTTGCGGAAAGTGCAGTCGGCACCTCTAAAAGGACATTGGGTTCACATGCTTTTCTAATCACTTTAAGAAATTTCTTGTTAACTTCTTTTCAACTATTAGGAACCTTTGGATCAACACATTTTACAGCACACTGAATTTCATTCAATCCTTAGCGAAAAAAGTTTTAAATACAAATTTAAGGACTTTAAAAAAAGGTTTTTAGGGAATAAGCAGAAAAGGGGTGATTAACCTTCGATTTTAGAAAGTTACAAATGGATTAAGGGTCCATATAAATTTGAAATAAGATTGTGGAATTAAGAATCCTTCCCACGGAAAAATGCTTTTGTTTTAAATTCTTTTAAAAAATAAATACTTAAAAAATTGGACACTGGATAGAACGAAAAGATTGCAATTAAAGAAGAAAAAACATTTAAGCCCAACTTACAAATACAGAATGAAGCAAAGTATTTTAACATTGGACATACTGAAGGATTTTTTGAACAATGGATCCAGAAATTAATTTGGAGTCTCTGTCTCTAAAGCTAGAATATGTTTAAAAGATGCTATGGAAGAGGAACAAGTTTTACCTGACAAGATTGAGACTGATTTGAAAGTGGATTTAAAAATGAACAGCTACAAGCATGACAAGGTAACAGAAGTTATGCTGGACATACAGAAGAAATTGCCTGATGTCTCAGTAATTAAAAGGATATACAAATAACAAACCAAGAGGATTACATGGATAAATTGTCTACACAGGATTTATAAAAGAGGCTTTTTAAAGCTTTGAAGAATTTTGTGAGAAAGGACAAAGAAAAAATGGGGAAAAAAGTTCCAGGATATTATTCGAAGGAAGTAAAGATCAAGATTGTTAAAAGTAAAATGAAGGAATATAAGGTTGGTTTGTTTCATCAGGGTTAAAGTAGATATGTTGTTGTCTTTAACCTTTAATGGTCTTTTGCTGATATGGAGTGAAATGATGAAGTGTTCAGGATTGTTTATAGTAAGTGGTGATAGATAAGAGACAAATGAGAACAAAAGATCATTTGTCATATTTTAAGAGAAAATGATAAGTAATTAGAATTGCTTATACTAGTTGTGATGAAGGGGGAAGTAATTTCTCTGTATATTTCTTTTTTTAGTATTTTTCTTTTTGCACATTTTTCTTATTTTTCAGTGTATGATTTTTATTGTTGCAGTTGTACTTTTTAATAAAATGACTATAAAAATACAGGTGAGAATGATTTTATGGTAGCATACAAAAAAGAAAAAGAAACACTCTTTTCCTACTACTTTCTTAGTATCTGATGTTGGTAGCAGTCTGAGAAGTTTAATTTTTCAGGGAGATTAATATGAGACAAGGCATTTTAAAGGAATTTGGATCTTAAACTCTGTGAAGCTTTGAAGTTCAAAAATAGTGTCTTGAATAGATCCTAGGAGTGAACCAATAACCTGGCTGCTGAATTTGTAATTAAGGGTCCACATAAAATGGAAAATGCATGTTGTTTCAAGATTGAAATAAACTTAGGTCTGCTGCATTCCAAATATTTTCAAAACAAAATTATTTGAGGTGCTTCAAGTGTTTTGCCTATTGAAAGCAATGGAAACACTGGAGGAGCTGCTTTGCCTCTTATTTTTTTCTTCAAGGACATAAGAGTAGGCAGAACGTTATCAGTCGTCCAGATTTACAGCGGTATCTCAGTACTCAACTGCTTCAAAACGTAAGCATTGAAATGCTTCAAATTTGGTACTTGATGCATCTGATAGTCATCGTTTGTTTGGTACTCGATGCGCTGCAATAGGAAGAGGGGGACGGCCATGGAGAATGGGCAGAAAGTTGGCTATGCCGGGAAGATCACTGAAAAGGGAAGCGGGATGGCTGCAGAGGCAGATTGCCATGCTAGGAATTTGCTGACATAACAAAAGAGACAAATAGGAAGTCCTTTCTGGCAGAAACAAAGGGTCACATGGTAAATCATGCAGTTTGTTTGGTACTCGTCATTTTTAGTACTTGTGCCTCCTGGAACCAATTAACAAGTCCCGAGGCATGAAGTTTGGCTAAGGAGATGACTGTTAAAACTTTGAAATAAATCTCTAAAGGAAACAAGGGTGATAAGGATTTACTGTCACCAACGGGAAATTTTATTTAGAATCAATTTTCCAACTTACCGTATTTTTTGCACTATAAGACGCTCTGGACCATAAGACACACACTAGCTTTAGAGGAGGAAAACAAGAAAAAAAAAATCTGCCTCTGCCTCCCAGCATCCATCCGGTGTTCATCTGACTAGTGTCCTTGTAGCAAACAGCCTGGTCAGTTTCAGCATGTTATTGCAGCCCCAGCACATAGCTCGTCAGGGCTCCGCTCTGTTGTGGCCACCACCAGTCAGCTGAGCTAAACTGCTGCTGCTGTAGGGGAATGCTGGAGCCTTCGCTGCCGAGCAGTTGATTGGTAGTTGGATCAGCCTCCTGGAATACCTCTGATCAGCTGTTCTAAGCGGTGGGCATTGCCGCTGTCTATTGCCGCTAATTGCTGTGGCGGCAGCAATCCCCTCTGCCTAGAACAGTTGATCGGCAGTATTCCGGGAGGCCAATCCAACCGTCGAATCAGTTGCTCAGCACCAAAGGCTCCAGCTTTCCTCGGCGAATGGCGGCAGTGGTGACAGGCGACAGTAACAGGTGCCAGTGGCAAACAACCTCCTTTCCTCCACTTCTGCAATATTCGCTCTATAAGGCTCAGAGACATTCCCACCTACTTTTTTGGGGGAGGGGGGAATGTGTCTTATAGTGCGAAAAATATGGTTCTTCAATTTCTTTAAATAAATTTTTTGTGTTGCTGAATCAAAAGATTTCAGGACAGAGTAACTAATTTTGTCAATGTTTCTATCAGTTTGCCCATTTTCTAGCCCAGCCCTTTCCCACCGTCAAAGGCAGACAAGCTAGAGAGCCATGGTGGTGCAGTGGTTAGAATGCGGTATTGCAGGCTAACTCTGCTTACAACCAAGAGTTCAATCCTCACCGGTTCAAGGTTGATTCAGCTTTCCATCCGTCTGAGGTCAATAAAATGAGGACCCAGATTGTTGGGAGCAATATGCTGACCTTGTAAACTGCCCAGAGAGTGCTGTAAAGCATTATAGAGCAATATATATAAGTCTAACCCTAACCCTAATGCTATATAAATTTTAAGTGCTAGTGCTCAGTACTATTGCAGGGTGTCAAACTCGCAGCGTCATGTTGCTGTCATGTGACGTTTTTCCCATTCACGGAGGTGGGGTGAGCATGGCCTGCGTGTAACACATCTGTCCCATGGGCCGCCAGTTTGACACCCCTGCTATAGAAAAATGTGGAGATCACCTTAAATGAAGGAATGATGAGGAAAAAAAATGACAACTCAGTTCTGTAATGAAACATATGAGAAATAGCTTGAGTGTGTTTGGTATAATAGTATAGGCAGCAGAAAGAAACTGGCAGGCTTTTAAGATTCTGTTATTACATCTTGCAAAAAGAAAATAGGATTCCCATAATCCAGGTAACCCCTGTTTCCTGACCTGGCCTACCTCAAAGGGCTGACACAGGCAGATACTACAAATTATACTTCCTTCTATTTCTGTGAGGCTTTCTTAATAGTTTGACTTTTAAAAGGTAATCTCCATGGCCAATTTTTGTAAGCACAGAAACCGACTTAGAATGTGCGTGCGTTTTTTCCCCTTTTTCTAGTTTACTAGCCTGCTTAAACCCAGCAAAATGAGTTGGATCCTTTTTTCCAGAAAAGCAGAAGTTTGCAGATGTTTTTCCTTGCGCATAAGAGTGGCTACTGGCCAAAAAAAGAAAAGTTGCTGCTGCTTCTCAACTACATGAGTAACTTTAACATTACAACAAGATTCAAGAACGTGCATAAAATACTATTTTGCAATATAGTAACAATAGAAATAAATGGAAAGTTTAAACTGGGGAAATAGTAGTATATATAGAGAGAGACATATAATTGAATTTATTATAAATACAAATACATCAAGATTAGGAAATGGAAGACTAGGATTAGGTATATTTAAAGGTATTATGATCAACAGGATGTAAAAAAAATACTGGAAAATATAGTTTTTAAGGACTATAAATTCAGGGGACTTAGAGATATAATCTTGGGACTGATTAAATCTTACTGATAACTGGTTTTATTGGTATTTATAGAAAGTTGAGATATTGAAAATGTGGTGGAACACCAAGTGATCAATTGGGAAAATAGTAGAATATTGATTGATACACAAAATAATATAATTATAATGAGCACATTAAGGCTAGAAGTTGGAAGACAAAAATTCTGTATATGTAATTGTATTATTACTGTGAGCACTGTGTGAAAAATATGTCAACCCAGTCATTGCACTGTCCACAAAAAATGTTGGTGGTTAAAGAAAAACTGTAAATAAAACATATACAAAAAAAATACCATGCATAAAATACATGACACATGGAGGAAGCAGTCCAAATTAATATAGAATCTTTTCATTTTTAAAACTAATCCTAAAGATCGATACTAACAAGCCTCAAGAACGTGTAGGATGTAAGCTTTATATACCCAGCAAACCAACACTGTAGTGTATTACTAGTCTTTACTAGTCTTTTAACTTTAACTTTACTCCCCCTGAGTAGCAGATTTTCACATCTGCTATTTTGGAAGCAAAAGTGCATCTTTGCATTGCTTGCCAAAAAAGAAAGTAGAGTAGACTCAACAAACCAACCCACATGAACTGTGTTCCCAAAGAATTTAAAAAACCCAGTAGCTTATCAGGCAGGTGTAACAGTGGCAATCAGGTTACACCTCCCCCCCCCTTGTCTGGTCATATGTTTAACTGCTTCATTCCTCCTCGCCTCTCACTCCCCCATTGTCCCATGCATGCTAAACTGATAGCTGTAGATATAGGATTAGTCCTTGTTGCTGCACTAGCTAGGCTGGGAGAGGCTTTTTAAAAAGCAGCTCAATTACAAACCACAAAACAAGAGCCTCAGTTGCAGAACACCCAAAAGACTCAAAACTGGCCAAGCATTATTTCATGCTTAAAACAACAACAAAAAAAGCTCATTTTGTTCTGGTCTTGAAACTTAACTGTCAAAGCAGAGATACTATGTTTCTCATACTTGGAACATTTGGAATGTTCCCTTCCCAGGAGTCTTCATGTGGTCTGTTTTGGATGCTAGGTAAGTACAGGGCTTGCGCGGAGCCTCTGGGAGGGTGTTTTCAGCTTCTGGGGGGCGAGGGAGGCCATTTTCGCCCTCCCCAGGAGCCAAGAAAGCCCCTGGAGCCTGGGCGAAAAATGGTCCACTGGAACTCCGGAGGCTTCAGGGAAGCCTGTTAGGCCCAAAATGGGGTACGGGGAGTGTCATGTGTGCGGGAGGCAGGGCAGTGCTGGGGGGTTTGTGCGTGAATGCGCAGTGAGGCGTGGCACGGGGGCATTGAATTATGGGTGTGGACACACGCACACTAGCATGCGCACGTGCTTTCAACACCTGAGTAAAAAATGGTTCGCCATCACTGCCATAGGGTGTTCTATCCATAAGTGGAGATAAAGCAGGGGTGAAATGCTCTGGGTTCGGACCGGATCGCCTGATCCGGTAGCGATAGCGGCGGGTGGTTCAGAGAACCGGTAGCAAAAATCCCTGCCCCCCATGCCCAGTTGAGTCATGTGATCATCAGAGGCCTTTTTTTTTTTACTTTTAAAACCATTTTTTCTAAAACTTCTTTGGCCGAAGAGGTTGTAGAAAAAATGCTTTTAAAAGTTAAAAAAAAAAGTTGGCCACGCCCACCCAGTCACATTACCCCCACCACCACCAAGCCACGCCCACAGAACTGGTAGTAACAAATTTTACATTTCACCACTGAGATAAAGTCTTATGTTCCTCTGAAAATAACTCAGAAAATGGATCAGTGATTTGTACCAAAGCTTTAAGGCCACAGTGTGGGTAGAGCAGGGGTGTCAAACTCACATCATTATGGCAGCATCACGTGACATATCAGGACTTTTCCCCCCTTCGCTAAACTGGGTGTGGCCAGCACATGACACATCTGGCTTGTAGGCCGGGAGTTTGACAGTCCTGGGGTAGAGGATCCAGGAGTTATCCCTGTGCTGCACCTAACCTGTGATGAAGCTGTAACCAATAAAGTTGTAGCTATTAGAACTTGCAGAGCTTTAGAAAAGAAAGGGAAGAATTCAATTCAGAATCTGCGTGAACATACATGTAACAGCTGTTGGCAACACCTTAAACCAAATGTCTATTTTCCCATGATCATACAACAGCTGTGAAGACACAGCTATTTTAATGGGTTGCCAGCAAATATTACATGTCTGCCCTCATACACCCTAAGTCACATTTTCCCTTTCAAATCCAAAGAGCTGCAGAGCCGTACTTTTCATTATGGTCAGATGCTGCATCATGCCTGTTGTGGGCTCAAGAGTCCTCCCCCTTTTCTCAGGACTTGATGCTCCAGCTCAGACATCGGAGAGAAAGTGTTTGCACACTGCCTTGAATTTCTGGAGGAAAGGTGGAATATAAATGTAACACGTCATAAAAATAAAGTAACAGCCACTACAGTTGACAGTCACTCTCAGTTTTCCATTATGCACTTTCCACCTTTATATGGCTGTTTACAGCATGCTTTTATTTATAGTTGTATGTGAAAATGTATTTCCCACTGTGCTTTTCCTGAACATTTCTTAACGGCAGAAATGAATCTGTGCTCCACTGTGAATACATCCTTCACAGCTAGATTCTGTGGGAAGAATTCAAAATATTGTCCTTTTTGAGCTACAAATCTTATGTCTGGTTCTTATTAAGGCCTTGTTTTCATTTTCACAGATCCCTAATAACACTTGGCTCTTTCCCATTAACTTTGTAGGCTCTGGCCACCGTTCCTTCATTTTCCACATGCAGATTTGAAGGCCTCCCAGCTGTTATTTAAATCCCAGCAGTTCAGAGCTTGCCATTTGCAGGGGGGAACTAAAGACTAATACCAAAAATATTTAATCTGATGATATGTTTAGATTTCAGCTGTTTTGTCCTTTGTTGACAGAGACAGATATTTCTTTGTGTATCGGTGAGTTTAACAGCCTCATGTGGACGTGGAGTAAATAGCGTTGCCATGGTTTTTGTTTGCCTCCGTTCTGGGTTTTAGATGGAAACTGTTTGAACTTGGTGAATTAAGTGTCACATTTGTCTTAAGTAACATCGAAAACTTCTGTTTCCTTGGGTTGCTGTCCATCTTTATTTTTTAATAAGCATTTTAGAAGCTGATCTTATTAAATAGTTGTATGGTAGTCTCATTTAAAAGCTACTGCTTAAATTTAGTTACTTTAAATAATCATTTTGAAATACTAAAAGGTTTTGAAGCGGCTGCTTGCCCTGAGAAGGAGGAACTTGAAACTGGTTGCAAATGTATGTATTGGTTGCCTTGGGCATTCATAGGAAAACCAAAGGGAAACGAGTGATATCATAAAAGACATGTCATCATGCCAATTACATGAATTATCTCACTGGAACAAACTGCATGGTGCAACAGACAAACTACTTACTTCACATCATTTGCACAATGGCATCATAACAACGATGACCTCATCGTGACTTCTACTGGATAGTTGTGTTTGTCTAAGCAATTGCATTTAACTATGATCATTATTGTCAGAAAGAATGGGCAATATCTCTGGCAGAAAGTGCTTTCTACAATTTTATCCGTATAAGACATTTATACAGACTGCAGAATTGGTCTCTCGAAAAATGTCATTGTTCAGTTTTACAGTGTCTAACATAGGAGAGATTTATTTACCAATTCCCCTCTGAATTCATTTAAAAAAGAGAATCTGCACAATTTAGCTGAAGCACATGTTATTTATTACAATATAGTACGGGGGGCAGCAAAACAAAACCTAAAAAGGACAGGGATGCAACCTTCCTGATAGTGTTATGGAAATTAGAGTATACATATGATTCACCAATAAGATTAGGCCAAGCATAGGTGAATTGGTACATTGGTGAGGTCAGATATGAGGTGGGATCTGAAGCAGTGAAGTGGAACTACAAAAACAATAGCGGATTGACAGACTAAAGACTATTCTCATGAACATGATTTCATTTTAGAGAATTATTTTTATGGGTTTTTCTTATGTTGACTTTGCTTGCCAGAGCCTATGCTCTCGCCTATTATTTTCACACAGAAAGTCTTTGACTTTCTGACATTGTTTTACAGGTCCTTGTGAAGGTGTCATAGAAGGAATATTTTGCTTATCTTAACCAATGTCATATTTCTCTCCTACGGTTAGTTTTGGTACTCTGATAAAAAAAATGACAGTGAATTGTATGGGCCATAAATTATTTGGAGAAAAAGTCCAGTGTGTGTGTTTGTGCATATATTATGCAAAAAGATTTTTATTTGAAACCTACAGCCTGGGGCAATGCACATTTTGATTTTGCACATTGTGCGAAACATAAATGTAGATTGTTTGCTTTTGGCATAGTGTTTCAGATGAATGCAATGTTTGTAAACCACATTGATCACTAAGCAGACACTATGAAGCAAGGTATTCTAGCTTGTTCAGAAGACTGTTCTTAAAATAAACCATGACTTAATTTGTTGTGTGAATCTACTTAATGTCTGAAATCTGATAAAGTTTTGTTTGGGATTTTTGTTGTTTGGTTTTGGTTCGGATCCCCCCCCCCTTAATATTTGATACCTTAATATTTTGACTTTTTGATAGTTCAAAGTTGCAGTTTGCATCTTTTCCAGAAAAGAGTAAGCAACATAGGAATCTTGGGATATGTTCATGACATGTTAGAGCTACAGAATGCCAGCCATACTGGCTTATGTCATGGTTGCTTCACTTCATCAAGCACAATTTCAGATAATTTTTTTAAAAATCTTGCCTCCAGTTTTCAGAACCAAGTGTGCATATCTCTTTTCCATCCCCTCCCTGCAATGATATTTTATAATTACCACACTATAGAGGTAATCCTCAACTTATTGAGCCCAAAACTTCCATTGCTAAGGAAGACAGTTGTTAAGTGAGTTTTGCTCCATTTTACGACCTTTCTTGTTACAACTGTTAAGTGAATCACTGCAGTTGTTTAGTTAGTGACACTGTTCTTGAGTGAATCTGGCTTCCCCAATGACTTAGCTTGCAAAAGGTGATCACATGACATGCAGCTAGCATGTATTTATGACAGGACACTGCAACTGTCATAAATACTTGCCAGTTGCCAAGCATCCAAATTTTGATCACGTGTCCATGAGGATACTGCAACAGTTATAAGTGTATAAAATGGTCATAAATCACTTTTTTCAGTGCCTTGTAATTTCGGTCACTAAAGGAAACGTAAGTCGAGGATTACCTGTATTCTGTCACCTATTTTTCATTAAATTAGAATTGCGAGCCAAATCTTCTTACATGTTTCTTTTTCTAGAAGAAAACTCATCTAACTCAATTACCTGATTTGACTAAATCCTAATCACAATGAGTCTTTACAAAACTATCCGGCCTTAACTTAAAACCTTGTTTTTTTTAGCATGTTGGTGCATGACTGTATCCTTGAAGTATTTGATAAAATTTTGCAGGGGGAGAGAGTGGCCTGTCAGAACAGCACATATAGCAAAAGCTGAAGGATGATTTGCAGCTGTTTATTTAGTGCTGATTTAGTTGAGGTATACCTTCTGCAAGTAAGTTGCTGTGGTATTCGAAGGTTCATACTTAAAAAATGAATATAGTAGACGAGTGTAGATGTTATTCTCATCATCACTTAAACCAGTTGTGAAATATCTAAGCACTTACATTTTGTGAAGGTTTTGGAACAAATTATACGCATATCATGAGATTACAATGATTGTTCCCTAGATGGAAAGGAGCTTTGAGAAGCTGAATGGAGATTGTTCTCTGCTGCCCGGCTGTCAACTCAGAATTAACTCCCCCCCGCCCCCCCGCCCCCCATTTGCTTTTTCCTCTTTGTGACCTTGTATGGGATTTTAAGTGTGTGACATTCATAGCCAGGGAGGGTTTAAACCTAGAGGAGCAAGTTAAGAGAACCAGGCGCAGTATGGTTTCTGGAATTCTTTCCAATCCTTTAATAACAACAATAATAATAGCTTCACTATGGGTCATGTGACTGGAAGGGAGGAGGGAGACTTAGAATGGATCATCCAGAAACATTCTGAACAGGTAAGAATAAGGTTGAATTGAAGGGATTTTTTTTTTCCTGGAATGTTCTTTGCTAATTAGCTTCCTGGCTAATTCTGGCCTATTACCTTCTCTCCTCGCGCTAAAGGGAAATAAGTTCCAGTTCTGTTCCGTTTTTAGACAGTTACCATGCTGAGAGACAAAGACCTGAGCCTCTTCGCATAATTTCTTTTCAACATTGGACTGGAAAGAATAAAAAAGGGCTGGCCACACTCCTCATTCATAATCTGCTTTTTTTTTTTTTTTTTTTGAACAAGAAAGTAAAGAAAAAAACCTAAAAAGTGCTCTTTTTCTCTGTTTGGGTGGCAGTACAATTGAACTAAGGTACCTGATGGGAAAATGCAGAGAATTAAAAGAAAAATCTCAAAAAATCATGAAACTTTTTTTTTTTTTTTGTGGTTTAGGTGATTAATCGGAACCCAACCTTGAAAAGAAAAAGAGAAAGAAAAAAGGAAAGGAAAGAAGGAAAGGGAAGGGAAGGGAAGGGAAGGGAAGGGAAGGGAAGGAAAGGAAAGGAAAGGAAAGGAAAGGAAAGGAAAGGAAAGGAAAGGAAAGGAAAGGAAAGGAAAGGAAAGGAAAGGAAAGGAAAGAAAGAAAAGAGAGAGGGAGGGAGGGAGGGAGGAAGGAGCTCATTTAGAATGATGGATCTAACTCATGTATTTCTGATTTAAAGGATAAATAGAATTTGTAGTCTGGAATTTAAAACCATGCTGCAACACAGGCATTCAGAGTCAAAGCAAAATATTTTAATGCCTGAATTTTAAGAGTATTTATTCTCTTGCCCCTGAAAAAATGATCATGTCAGAAGTCCAGCCCATGAAACATAGAGACCTATATGGGTTGAGCCAAACCTGAATTTAAGTCTCACTTTCAGTGGGACAAATCTAATTGAGCCCTAACTAAGCTTTTGCATTAGTTTCAAATCTCTGTGGGTTCATGCAGCTAATTTAATGTGGATCCAACCAATCCTGCATGGGTTTTTATTTCATTTCTCAACATATGTTGCTGCATCTGTGTTTACCGTCACAGGAGCTAGAGAAGTATTTTTTTTAAAAAAAATAATAATAATAATAAGTGAGGATCCCTGTGCAGTGTTTCAACTGTACCTTATACCGTGCCAGGGTTTGGGGGGGCTTGTGTTTTCCTTTTTGTTTTGTTTTGTTTTTGTAGTGGTGAATTATAGCCAACAATATTGAACCATTATCTTAGCATCTTCGTTCCGTCCTGTGGTGCCTTACTTAAAAGTGCCATCCAGTTTGTGAACTCCAGAATGCTTTGCCTCAGAAAGCATGTGTCTTTTTAATATGTCCTGGCTCAATTATCACATTCAATTTTGCCTGCCAAAATAGCCATATATATTATCTAGCGAGTGACAGGCTGGGCCTTTATCTGTGCTTGGCTGCTTGCCAATTGCTTAATTGAAGCTCTGTGTTTGTGATGTGTCAGATCTTACAGAGGTCTATTACACCCAGCTAAAACAATATTTTGAAAATGTTTGAAATGAAATGCAAGCCTGAGTATTTATGCTTCTTTCTTGGATAATGGCTTACACTGTTCTTGAGCACTTGGCCATTTAAGGTACAGTACTATTATTATTGTTATTACCTGTGAGGATGGACAGATTTGGAGCCTTTTATATTCATTAATGTCAACGTTAAACAGTGTCTTTGACACCTCTCTGTGTTTCCCCCAGGCTGAGCTATCTGATGTCATGCACTCTGCCTGTAATTTCCCTTTTTGAAGAAGGCTTTTTACACTTATAAGTCTGCATTTGCTTTATTTCGTGAGATGCTGAAGTTATTTCTGCTTTCTTGTACATCCAACTTCAGTGAGACCCTCAGGTAAACCAGTGTTATACTTACGCTACATTTACTGTAGTTCTGTTGGGTTGAACACAAGCTTTGAGGAGATGTTTCCACTGCACTCAACTAGAGTCTTGGCAGTTAAATACATATGGTGGCATATAGGTGGTCCTTGACTTAACGGACCAGAATTTC
The DNA here is from genome assembly GCF_059756535.1 of Pantherophis guttatus. Lineage (NCBI taxonomy): Eukaryota > Metazoa > Chordata > Lepidosauria > Squamata > Colubridae > Pantherophis > Pantherophis guttatus. The sequence continues at coordinate 158,333,659 of NC_142063.1, forward strand.
CATTACTAAGCAAGGCCGTTTGTTAAGTGAGTCACGCCCAGTTTTATATCCTTTTTACTGCAATTGTTATGCAAATCGCTGCAGTTATTAAGTGAGTCATATGGTCATTAAGCAAATTCAGCTTCCCCCATTGACTTCGCTTGTTGGGACCCAGCTGGGAAGGTCACAGATGGCAATCATGACTAAATACATGCTGGTTGCCGCGAACCTGAATTTGGATCACATGACTGTGGGGATGCTGCGACAGTCATAAATGCAAGGGCCAGTCAGTCATAAGTCACTTTTTTCAGTGCCATTGTAACTTTGAACAGTCATTAAACGAATGGTTGTAAATCAAGCACTACTTGTGTTTGGTGCACAGGCAAATGATCACAGGCAAAATACAGCGCAGTATTTTGTGTAATCTATGAGTCCGGAGTTTTTTTTTAAAAATGGGCTAGCAATTCTATTGTACTGAGGCATTTATATTTTATACTGCAGTTGAGTAATATCCTGTCACTGTTGCAAATAACTAACTTATAGGATGAACATCAAGATAATTAAGGGAAAAGTATACTATACGTGCTTATATTTTTAAAAAGAACACATTCGTTAAATGTCTTTTATTCAGGGTAGTTTTTTGATCAATCAGGTCCAAGGATTTGAACAGACTATGTTGCTGGACATCACAGAGCAGTTTATAGAATATTCATTGGAATGACTTTAAAAAACAACTAGTGGAAGCTTAGGCCCTATACAGCTGTAGGTGATGGGTTCGCCCTATGGTGGAGGCAGACTAATGTCTCAGAAAACGTGGAAGCCTAGGTAGTCCTTGATTTGCGACCATAATTGAGCCCCAAATTTCTGGTGCTAAGTGAGGCATTTGTTAAGTGAATTTTGCCCCATTTTACAACCTTTCTTGCTACAGTTGTTGAATCACTGCAGTTGTTAAGTTAGTAACACAGTTGTTAAGTGAATTTGGGTTTCCCATTGACTTTGCTTGTTGGAAGGTTTCAAAATGGGACACTATAACCATTATAAAGATGCCATTCAGATGCCAAGTGTCTGAATTTTGATCACACGACCATGGGGGATGCTGCAACAGTTGTTAAGTGTGAAAAACAATCATTAGTCACTTTTTTCAGTGCCGTTGTAACTTTGAACAGTCACTAAACGAACTGTTGTAAGTTGAGGGCTATCTGTAGTTTTTTGCAGATGCTAAAACCTCTCATTCCTCTGCATCAGCTCTTACTTGCTTTTTTAAAGCCTTTGCTTTTCTTCCAGTAAAGTGGCAGGTGGATGCTTATTACTCCCAGTGGTCCGTGTTAGATCATAACATGATATTTGTTTGCATTTGGCATGATTAAATCCCCAGTCCTTTATACTCAGGTGTCCTCCAAGTGAGTTGTACCGTATCGCCCACATAGCTGGATTAGAGAAGGCTGGACTAGACATGTGAGAGATGGTAGAGGCATAAGACAATGAGACGACATAGAAGAGGTAGATGGCTTGTGCCCATATATGATCTGAGGGGGGAGGGGAATTAAGCAAACGAGGAAGAATTAAAGACTGTGAACATCTTCAAGCTAGGAAAATCAGTCTTCACAATTCGTGGCAGCTGCAAGATGCTGTAGACAACACTGAGTTTGGTGGCCTGGCAGCCAAGATTACGATTTTTAGGTTTTGAGGATATATATATATATATATATATAGCAAACGAGCAACATTCATATACCTATATTAGCATCCATTTGTTTGTAACGCACCTTGATCAGTTTCAGAAATGAATCCTGAATTTCAAGGAAGAGCCACAGTAGTGCATTTGTTTGTTCTTTTTAAGTACTTTTAAATTGATATCGGTAATCTCATGAGGTTAGGGTTTTTTTCTGTATCAAGTAAACATTTTCACCAGTGGTGGGATTCAAGTAATTTAACAACCGGTTCTCTGCCCTAATGATTTCTTCCAACAACCAGTTTGCCAAACTGCTCAGAAAGTTAACAACCGGTTCTCCCGAGGTGGTGCAAACTGGCTGATTCCCACCGCTGAATCTCACCTCTTTAGTCACTTTCAGCCAGGAAACAGTGGAAGTTTGGAGGCCTTGTTCTTTTTGCCAGTTTCTGTTGTATTCTACAAAACAGCTACTTTTTGCCATTTGTATGATTGGGCTAAGTTCCATCCAGGAGTCTTATGACTGATTTTACAATTCCACACTGCTTCTGTTTAACATATCAATGTGCGGTCTTCACATCGAGATGTACCATGAGCTCTTGCCTCCATTGAAAAGGTTGCAGATTGGGGAAGGACAATTGAAATACTCCCTACACAAATGAAGATAGCTGGGTCAAAGATTTGGGAAAGGGCGGTTTGAGAAAAATGAGAGTGAAGGTGATTGAGAATTACACTTCAGATACATTTGCAGTTCATTCAGAAGCAGTCAGATTTAGCTGAGCGGAAACAGGCATGAGAAAGCTAGCTGAGTCAAAAATAGTCACAACATTTGACAATTATGTAGAACTTTCCACAAGTTGCTTATTTCTCTGCAGCGTTTTATAAATAACGATCCAACAGTAGCTGGCCTTGCAGAGCTGCGTGTGATAATCTTCAAAGGTTGGAAATACCTTGTGTCTAAAAGAGTATACCACACACTATTTTTTCCCCCTCACATCATCTTTATCTGTAATGAAATAGGAACACAAGCTTAAAACAAAATATATATATATATATATATATGTTTGACTTGTTCTTTTTCTTTTCAAGTATTTGTTTCAATTATATTTTGAAGCTATGCTACGTAGGAAGATGTTTAATATATATAAAATTATTTTTTAAAAAAAGAGGAAGTGAAAAACGGTAGCACTCTTGGGGGGGGATTTTCCTTCTATATGTTTTTTTTAGAAAGATAACTTGTCTCCCCCAACAAAAAATGATAGGAAAATAGATGGAATCATCTTGCTAAACCATTTACATATGACTTTCTCATATGCGATTTATGAATGCCTGAAGTCTGAAAATGCACAAGAAAACTTGACAGAAAAATTTAGTGTGGGGATAGGCAACTTCTTCATGGCCCCAAAGATATACTTAACATTTTTATGAGGTCAGAAAATGGGGACACATCCCACATTAGGACAGAACTGCTTGTGTGTGTGTAGGTGTAGATATATACACATGTTTGAAGTGAAAATAATACAGGAAGCTATATCATTTTGCTGCTATTTAATGATCTAGATTTTTGCAGCCCAGATCTAGCAGCCCTATTTTAGCTTTTTTTTTAAAAAAAAAATGATTGCTTTTAAATTAGTAACAGAAAAATAAAAGAAGCAAAAAGAACAAAACATAAGAATACATACATTATAAAAAACAACGTAAGTGCTTAAAAGTGGAAAAGTCTTAGTGCTTAAAAAAGTAAGAAAATACAACAGAAGAAAAAAAATAGTGTACTGTTAGAACAATGAACAGTTACAATTTTATATCTAATTATCTGATACAAACATAGTGTGATAGAACAATGAACAGTTACAATTTTATATCTAATTATCTGATACAAACATTCAAGTGTGTGTGTGTGTGTGTGTGTGTGTGTGTGTGTGAGGCAGTATACACACATTATACAGTTACATGACTATCATACTAGTTTAACCTGTTGTACTTTGTTGTACTTTATATTTATCCATGCAATTGTAACTTATCCATACATCTGTAAATTTATCTACACATCTGTTCATAGGTAACGAGTATAACCAGATCTTCAATCTTTTGAGGAAATGGAGCCATAATTTATTTTTCCACTTTGCAGTGTCAATCTTTTAGAAGGGCACATAGAATCCATTCCTTGTTTTCAGTTGTCAAATTTCATGTAATTCAAGAAAAAATTATTCTCTGAAAATTCTAGCTTAAGCTACACAATCACATTTATAGGTCTACTACCACGCTCTCCCAAAGCATGGTAAGTATAGGACATTGTAAAAATGTGTTTTAAAGAAAGATTGCCCTTATTATATCCTCAACAAAATGCTGTACTAGGCAATCCTTTTCTATACAAACATGATGGAATCCAATAAATGCTAAATATTATTTTTGTTGCGTAAGTCATAAAGGTCCAGTGACACTCTAGGTATAGAAGTTAAAACACTTCTGATTGTCTAGACTCTAGGCAGTATGGGAACCTCTTAATTCTTTATTAAAGGCTTTCATGTTAGCTTTTATACCACTATCTTTACTAGTGTTCCTTTACTGCCTGACTTAACATGGTAGGAAGTATAGTGCTGTTGTCAAGCTCTTTACAGCAACTCACAATTATAAAACCAAGACACTCAAGGATTCAGAATAGGCAGGTTTATTGCAGTGAGAAAGTGGTTAAATTATAGAATTTTGGAAGCCAGCTCTCATTTATTCCTGAATATATTAAGGGAGTATCTCCCTGTTACTTTTGATCTTCTATCAGAGTCTTGGTTAATAGGGAGGATGCTAATCACTTATTTGTTATCACAAAAAGGGCCATTTGTTTTTCTTTAGTATTTTGGAAACTTATCATGTGCATTTCCAAGGTTATAGAATTCCACCACATTATAGTTTTTGGCAATCAAGGTCAGGGAGCGTTCCCAAGGATTTTATTTTATTTTATTTATTTTAATTAGATTTATATGCCGCCCTATCTCCATAGGACTCAGGGCAGCTCACAACAATTAAGATATACAATCTCAATCCCAAGTAAGAAACATGTTAAAATACATATTAAACGCATATTAAAATACATTAAAAATCAAAACCCCATCAGTCCAGGCTGGGCAATTTAAACAGCCATGTTTTTAGTTCGTGGTGGAAAGTGTGAAGGTAAGGGGCCAACTGGAGCCCCTGGGGGAGTTGATTCCAAAGGGTGGGTGTGCCCACAGAGAAAGCGCTATCTCTGGGGGTTGCCAGCCAACATTGTCTAGCCGACGGCACCCTGAGTAGGCCCTCCCTGTGAGGGCCTACTCAGATTTTATCCATCTCTGTCTTTTCAATTTAGTGGGTTCAACTACTTTCAACTACTACAGTCTGAGTAGCTAGAACAGATTCTAGCTTACGCCATTGTGGGTCAGATAATATATGCTTCCATAATCCATGATGTATCAGGGAAAGATAGATGTGAGCTCTATCAAAGTCAGTTGATTCTTATGCTTGAAGTAAAATAGAAAAATATGCCAAAAGATCTAAGTTACGACATTTATATGCAGGAAGTATCTAGTTTTCTATGATGTCCTTTTGGCTCCTACCCAGCAGGCTGCTAGATTTGCAACACCATAAACTTAAATTAAATTGCTGTCACAAGCGATAAAATGCCTAGTGGATTTCCAAAAGATGGATGATGAACTAGTTAAAACAGCCATTTGAAAAAAAATAAAATAAAACACACGCACGTACTCACATAGACCCACACACCCACATATAACATGTTTCAGTTCTGTTTTAAATAAAAGTCAAGGTGAGTTATGCTGCATAATGTATATTATGTAATATAAAGCAGTTAAACGCATTTAAATTCCCCCACCCTGCAAGTGAATTCGGTAGTCTATATATATATATATACTATCTCTTGTGGCATTTGGAACCTACAGTTCAAATGGATTTATTCTGTGGTGGGTAATTTTCTGATCAGATTGTAGGTCAGTAGTTTTCTTTATATTTTATTTTACTTTTTAAAAAGAATTTTAAGATTATTAAGAATTCTGTATTTTTAAATTTTTTCATGGTTTAGAATCAGTCTGACAATTATAGGACTGCCTTCCCTCATAGGTAGTAGGCTTATACGTAGGCTCTCCTATGTCCTTAGAAGACTATCAGTAGGGCATATGGGATGGGACCTGTTGCTGATGCCTTGCCATCATTGCTGAATTCCCTTTTCTATTTACTATGGTCAATTCACATTGTGCAACAAATGCCCATTGAAAGAGGATGGCCAACCCTCCCCCATTACACTTTAGGAGACATCTGTATTCAGGTCTTTTAGCGATTTAATGTTATATAGTTATTGTTGAATGTGTTATTCTTTTATTAGGTTTTAGTGAGTTGGTTTATTTAGTTAACTAAAATTGTCTATAACCAGGTAGTCCTCAACTGCGACCAGTCGAAGTCACAGTGGCACTGAAAAAAGACTTACGACCGTTTTTCACAATCTCCATGGATTGTGTCCTCAAAATGTGGACACTTGGCAACTGGCATGTATTTAAGACGGTTGCAGTGTCCCGAGATCAGGTGATCATCTTTTGCGACCTGATAAGCAAAGTCAATGGCGGAAGCCAGATTCAATTATCAGCCATGTTACTAACCTAACAGCTGCAGTGATTCACTTAACAGCTGGAGCAAGAGAGATCGTAAAATGGGGCAAAATTTACTTAACAACTGTCCTGCTTAGCAACAAAAATTTTGGACTCAATTGTGGCCCTAAATCAAGGACTACCTGTATTATCTCTCTCTCAAAACCCTAGGTATATAGTGTTTCCTTACTCCAGATTAAAATACAGCAGCCCTGCAGATGGCAGGCTGTGCATCACTGCTCTTCAAGAGCCTGCATAAATAAAATTATGTTGATGACCTTATAGAAGACCTAACAATGAGGGGGGCAGACATGTTTCTAGGGACAGGTGTTTCATGGTATCAGAACTACCGTGGAGAAGGATTGCCTTGAGGTCTGGGTCCCCTTCACCTCACAGTATGCAGGAACTCTTAACCAGCATCTTCTTGATGAACACACAGGATAAGAAAATTTTTTTTGAAGGAATCGGCTTTGTTCCTAACGATGCTTTTAGAAAGCCAAGCTTGACTTCTTATATAGTACAGTGCCATTATCCCATTAATTCTATGATCTCTGGTTCATTCAGATCCCTGCAAGTTGAAAAAGCTCTTAGAATTACGACTCGAAGCTATGCAGAAAAGATAATCAACACCCAAAAGTTCACTGAAGTTGTAGATATATAATAGTTGGTCTCCTGAAAAATGTTTCTTTTTTTTCTAAAAAAGATCATCATGGGTGTACATTTCAGTTTGGCTCTAATTAAAACATGAATCCATCTGTGTTGCTTGCTTTAAAAATGCCTTTATTTTAATTCTGTGTGCACAAGAAATCTATATTCTGTGATGGTACTGAAGTGTTGTAACTGTTCCAACACATATAAATCAGGGCTAGTAATTTGCATAAAGGTTCTTTTCCTCTCCATATTAATTAATAGAAGTTGAGCTATTTGCAAAGGTTTTTGTTTTGGCAGAATCAAATCTCCCATAAGCTACCACTTTGGGAAACATGCAGTGTTACGTAAGCTGACTTGTGTTCAGGGAATCCCGCATTTTCCCCTGCAGACCCAAACCGACTACAAAAGACTTCTTACTTACAACTTACTTCCTGGAGGAATATTATGCAAATACAAAAATCCATGTTGGATCTTTGCTCTGCATTGCCTGGATAAGATAGTACCCTCCCTATAGAACGGGTGTCAAGCTCGATTTCATTGAGTGTCGCATTAGGGTTGTGCTTGACCTTAGGGGATGAGTGGGCGTGGCCAGGGTGGGCGTGGCCAACCCGATGTCACTCGTGTCGGGGGCCTGTGGTGGCCCGAGCGCTCTGGCAGCAAAAATGGGCTCCTGAACTCTGTTTCCAGCTGCCACAACTTTCTGCAACCCCCTGCCAGCGAAAACGGAGCTCGGAAGAGCCGCCTGCGGCCCTCCCGAGCTCCGTTTTCGCTGGCAAAGGCACCGCGAGCCAGTCCCTTGCTGTTTCCAGGGCAGCCCCCTGGGCCTTGAGTTTGACATCTCTGCTATAGAACATCACTGCCCCCAAAGTCAGGCTGGCCCCACCCTTGATGGCCTGTAGACTTGGCTTTACCATCTGTCCTGGGGATCAGAGAGCCCTTAAAATGGCTTCATGCTTCTTGAATGGCTGTGGTCTCCTGGGGATTGCATTTTAAGGTTTTAATTGTTTTTAAAGTTTGCATTGTTTATATGGCTGTTTTATTTTTTTGGTTCGCTGGTACTATTTCTGTTTTAATTGTAAGCCACCTGGAGGGCACGCATGTGAGATGGGCAGCTACATAAATTGAATAAATAAATTAAATCAAATGAATCTGGGAGTGAAAGGAGCCTGTGTCAGTTTTCCAGCAAGGTTAGGAAGTACCTTAATAGCTTGAAAAAGAGCAAGTCAAGTTAAATAAATGTTTCTGCTCCCAGAGATTTTGTGAGAGCAGATGTAAGAAAGGAAACATGTACTTGCTGAGGACTGATGAGCGGAGACGGGAAATTTTCAAGTGATGGACAAATTCACTTAGAAGGAAGACAAGGATGCCTGTGTAGGGATTCTGGGCACTGAAAACCTGCTTAGCTCAACTCCCTTGAGCTTTTACTGGGGGGAAAAATAGTTCTCCAGATTCTTTTTGGCATCTTTTAAGAGATGTAGAGGGATTTAGACATTTATATTTGTTTTTGCTCAGTGAAATAAAACTTCCATGTTCTAGATTCCAAACTCTATGACATACAGTACATTTGTTGTTATATCAAGGCTATCAAGGCAATTTATCTGTTGATGACATATCTTTATAAAGTGGTTTGAGCTTATGGGTTATTCTGTTAATTCTTTTATTTTGATTTCATATATAGGAAGCATTTTTGCCCTTCAGGTTGCTCCCCGGTCCATCTCCGACCACCAACCAGACAGAGATGCAGTCAATTCTATGTACCGGTATATTTGCCCAGGTGGTAGTAAAACCCACATATTGTGTACTTTTTAATGTGATGGTTGGAGACTGGAGAGCTCCACATTCAGAACCCCAGCATTCAGGTTGGTTATTTTGGACATGTTCATATATCTTAGCCCAATCTACCTGACACAGAGTTCTTTGTTGCAAAGATTAAACCATTTTCATAATTTTCTTTAAAGAATTCACTACATAGCTATCAAAAATTTTATAGATGATCATTTTAGGATTTCAACATTCTAAGGGCTGAGTTTGCAGTGCTTAGATTCACACTGTTGGCATATCTAAATAACCCTATATAAATTCAGAGAACCTTACACATTCCTTCTTCATAAGAATTTTTGTGAGCAAATTACATTATGAACAATAATATAAAACTAAATATGACAGGTAAATATGCAGAAGTGTAATTATTGTATTTCCCCATATCAGACTAAAGTTTGGAACTAACTGAACTAAGGAAAATGTGTTTAAATTCTTTAAAAAAAAAATAAAACAGGATGGCTGGATGGAGAGATAGCGTCATATAATCTGAGAGGTGGGGGGTCGTCTTGAGAATTGCCCTTCCTTACCATGTCCTTGGTTTCTTTGCTACGTACTAAAAGATTTGGCAAGTCTGACTAAAGAAATGACATGATGAATGTCTGGAAATAGTCACTGCACATTTAGCAGATTTCAGGAGCAATTTCTGCCAAGCATTTCCCAAGCACTATTTCAGGAAACCAGGGGAATCTGTATTCTACTATCTAATGCTGTGAATCTGTCATTGCTTAACATTTGGTTTTGATTTTTTTATTTTGTACTTTCCCATTTTTTTTCCATAGCGAAGAACAGGTAACAATGTTTTTTTTAAAGCATATCTTTATATTCAAATCCGTGTTGGCATTTTAAAAAAATCCACACCAATAACAAAACCGAATTCCTCCCAAATGATTTGTAAGGGCTCGTTGTGAAGGAAGATTGCAAAGAAACCAGGTTTTTGAGCCAGGTCTTCAATGCCTGGAAGAAAGAGAGGGCAAGTTAATTAGTTAGTTAGTCCTATTTTCAGTTATTTGCTCTTTCTGCATCCAATCAGTTTTCTGCAGAGCTAGAATGGAGGGTGCGGACAATATCCAAAGGATATATGAAATTTTGGAAAATGATATATCTCATTTTGTGAAAGAACCTCCTCATGCTATTACAAACTAAAAAGAACCAATGGCCTATGTATTTATTATTTAAGGGGTTCTTTAAGCTACAAGCCTGTCAGGATGTCTAACATATTAAAAAAAAGAGAGAAAAAAACTCAAAACAATAAGAAGGCAATTGAACTGGAAGGAGAAAGCTACACCTGAATTGCAGAAATGGATTGTTGATATGTACTCTTTGTGAACATTTGAATTACCGTATTTTTTGGACTATAAGATGCTCCGGTGTATAAGGCACACCAAGATTTCCCAGAAAAAAAAAGTGTTTGCCCTCCTCGGCCCCCAGGAGCACTCTGCAGGCCTCCCAAACCCTCTGCACGCCCCGTTTTTGTGAAAGATGGGCGTTTTTGTCCTCCCCAGCCCACAGAAGCACTCTGCAGGCCTCCCAAAGCCTCTATGCGGCCTGTTTTTGCGAAAAATGGGCCCGTTTTTCCCAGGGCGGGGCTTTGGGAGGCCAAAAATGGCTGTATTCAGTGTATAAAACGCACCAACAGTTCCACCCTCTTTTTGGGGGGGGGTACGTCTTATACTCCAAAAAGTACGGTAAGTCTTTCTCCCTCCACAAAGTGGCAAGGAAGAAGACTTTCTCAGTCAATATAGTCGGTGTTATTGAAATTGTTTTGTTCTTCAAACAATTTCTACATTTTTAAAATACTGTTACGCAATCATTTTTGAGATTGTGTTGATTTTTTAAATACTTCTTCCTGTATTTGAACTCCGGGGGCGCTGGGGGGGGAATTATTCATTTAGCATAACACAGTACAGTGGTGCGAAATAATAGGTAACATCCCAGCCTAGAGAATGGGATGTGGACGAAGACCCCATCAAGATAAACATAACTGGAATGCAAATCGAAGACAGCACAAGAAGTTGCCATGCTTTTCCTTTGTGAGGCCACACTGGCCTGCCTATCATCTTGCTGATCTTCAAATGCAGGCTGGTGGTCTTTAACACTCAAAAATACAATTAAATCTGCTTTAACATTCAAAATGACCCTCTTATGCATAGGTTCGGAAAAGCATTGATAGCCCATTCAGTTCGTGCAGTATGAGGGTTACATGAACTGGCAACTTGACACTCGACTCTTTCGTAGTACCCACTCAGATCTTCTCCTACAGCATGCAGGACACTGCTCAAGCCTCTTATAAATCTGCCAGGGTGGAGGGGAAAAGTAATTGTCCCAGTGGCCCCACCTTCCACTTTGTGGGAACTATACTTTGACTCAAGGAAGCCCTTACTTGTCAGATTGAGCAGGTGTTCGGAAAGAAAATATATGCATGTTCTAATTGTTTTGGTATTGCTCAGTTCTTCTATTATTTTTCTTGCAGAAATCCATTGATACAAGTTGCGGTGGGAATGAGTAAAATGAATAACACGGAAGGTTCTCTGTTATCAAACAGATTAAACTCATATCAAACAAATTAAATGGAAGCCAAAAAGTGATATAGCCTTATTTCTTTTCTGGTTTCTAAAATATTATATTCTGCCCTGAATATCTAATCAATATCTGCCCTACTCAAGTTCTGAGTTGCAGTTGCCCCCTCAGATCTCTTTCCTTGCTATGTACTGAACAGGAGTTAAATTTCTTTCTTGTAAATAGTTGGGATCAAGGGGCTTAGATTTGCTATAACAATTCTTCCAAGGTTTGGTTTTCTTTTCTTTTTTTCTTTTTTTGGGGGGGGGGTTTACAGATTTATGCAGTCCCTCCAATAAGAACAACAGAAATGAAGTTTAGGCTGAGGGGGCAAAATGACTTAATGTTCACCCTCTCACATGCTGTGCAGGCTCATTTAACCAGAGGGCATTCAGATTTTGAAATTAGAGTGCCTCGATTTTTTCTCCCTCTTTTGTTTGCAGGTCACCTTTTAATGGAACTGTAAAAGCTAAAATACAGACAGTAATTCTCCTATTTGTTATCCTCATTGCTGAAGGGCTTAAAAGTTCAGAAGGGTAGTAACTCAGCTGTCAAAAGCTGAGGAAGGAAGAGGGACAATACCTTAAGTATGTTTACTTCTATATGTGAAGGCGCCTTTAGCCATGAGGGAAGCTGGACATTTTAGAATGGGGTGCTTTTCACCCCATAAATGTTACTTCCCGCAGTATATGCCATGTGTGAGGGTAACCTTTGTAGGACTATAATCAACATGACTGCATTATTCATTTATATTCCTTTATGCTTTTGCACACTGATAAACACACACTGGAGTCTGCTTTTGATGTAAGGCAGATGCTCTGTGTAACCGGTGGTTTTTCAACTGGCAAATTACAGATTTCTGCAACTATTATGTCCCCATCACCCTTCCTTCTCCCTAGTAATTCTGTCCTCTCTCCTTGTTGCATGAATAGTTTTGTGCTATACCTCTACTTGCTCCATATCTAGCTGAATTTAACCAGGATTAGAAAGCTCTTGCAACTTCTGGCTTGGGTAACATTACTGGCAACAGTACATACTTAAGTGTATGGCTACTGGAGAGTACAAAAACGAGAAGAGAAAATTAGTGCCCCGAAAGAAGGCAAAATAGTTTATATTCTGGGAGTTGGCTTCTCATCTGCAAATCTTGATCTACTGCTGAACATCACACCGAGAACAGTGGTTACTTTTTATTATTACCACTAGCTGGCTAAAATGGCTAAAAATAAATAAAAGGGCATTGTTGATGGGTTATATTTCCATATGTGTCAAATTTTTAAATCACTGTTTTCCAGTGGTTGTATTCAGCCGGTTTTGACTGGTTCGGGCAGTAGCGGCCTGCCCACCCACCTACCCCACCCCACCCCAGCGTAATGCCGTCCTATTTAGACACATTTTCAAGGCCGGGCGCTTGCGCGGAAGCCGCACGCAGCAAACCAGTGGTAAGAATATGTGAAACCCCCTACTGCCGTTTTCCAGATTGTAGGTTGGGATCCAGAAAAGCATATATGATTAGAAATATGGGACATTAACATCCTTTCCTTTTCTTTCCTCTGCAAGCAGACTATCCTGTTTGAGATCAATTTCTATAAGTATATTGAAATGTTTTCAATTCTTACGTTTTTTAAAATCTATATGTTATCCTTCTGTTTTGCAATACCCAACATGATCTAAGCAGGCCTAATTAAGTTTCTCTTCCTGGCTTATATTTGGTTTGAGTTTGCTCCTAATAAAAAAGGAAGAACGTAATTATGTATGCTACCTTTATCTTAAACTGATCCTTTGTTGGCCAGGTAGTTTTCACTTTTACTTTTACATTGACTCTACAGTGCTTTGGGACTTGAGAGGAAAAACTGCTTCTGAACATACATATAACACTTGTCTGCAATTTTTTAGAGCAACTGCATCTTTTCCCAAGATCAGGTGGCTTGTAGCTGCAGCTACAGCATAGACTCTGGAAATGACATGAATGATTTAGTTACAGCCAGTAGCTCTCGGCTGCAAAAACCCAGCCCACCCTAGGAAGCAGCCCAAAATACAGAAAGCAAATCCTTTGCCATCTACTGGTCATCTGGAATTTTTACAGCCCAGATTTGGTAACCTTAGTTAAGGACTTGCAGCCAGGTTGTTTCATGCATGCCCATGGATTCTTTTTGTTTTAGGGCTGCTGCATCACTCTGAAATATATTTCAAAATGGTGGGTGTGTGTGTTATACTTAAATGTACCGATGTGACATCAGGCCACAAGTGTCAATTGGGGGGGAAAAGGCATGGTATTTGTAATTTAAAAAAAAGAAAGAATAGCTTCCTTGAATCAGTTTAAATCAGAAACACATATTCCCTGTGCTGATTTTTCCTTTTCTTCTTATGTATTTTGACTCTGAAGAATCTGATAATCTGGTAATTTTATCTCCATTTATTTACATGACAGTTTAAGAATCAATCTAAGGGAGAGCAAGACTGTGTGGTGAATTGTTTGGACTTACTTGCCAGTCTGTTTTTATATATAAATTACTTTTTATGTACAGCTGAAAAGAAAAAAGTATGACATGTAAAGTTGTGATATTATAAAAGTTTTAGGCATAACCCTATATTAAATTCCTGAGACTAAGCCCAGGAAACTCAGTGGTACATACTTGAGAGTTGGTGAGTAGGTGTGTTCAAATAAATATATATAGTCCACAAATAGATCAAACACAGTTGTCCTTAACATACATAGTCTATGTGCACTAGTTCCCCTAATATGCATAATGGATAATATATACTGTATATTGAGAAATCTGTCTAATTTCCTGGTGTTTGTTTTTGTTATGTAAATATCTTTGTTTCAGAATTTTTCTTTAAAATATTCCCAACAATCACTAGTTATCTGAAAGAATGCTATTTCATCAAACTAATAATCAGTTTTTGTTTTTTGAAATTGTTTTTATTTTATTTATTACATTTATTACATTTCTATGCCACCCATCTCACTGGTACAGCAACTCCTCATAACAATGACAATTAGGTTATCCTTGCATTACTGCTTTGTGGCTGTGTATAGTTGTCACTACAGTTGACCATGTGAATGCTACGGTATTGTAACATTGCTCACATTCACACAGTTGGGAAACCAGTATAAATGGTCCCCCATATTGGCTGGTCAGATAGAACAAATTATCTAGTACAGGGGTGTCAAGCTCGATTTCATTGAGGGCCGCATCAGGGTTGTGTTTGACCTCAGAGGGCCGGGGTGAGCATGGCCAGCATGATGTCACTTATGTTGGGGGGCGTCTGTGGCAGCCCGAGTGCTCTGCCAGTGAAAACGGGCTCCCAAGCTCAGTTTTCAGCTGCGATCACCTCCTGCAACCCTCTGTCAGCGAAAACACAGCTCGCCCTCCTGCGTTCTGTTTTCGCTGGCAGAGGCACCGCGGGCCGGTCCTTCACTGTTTCCAGGGCAGCCTCGTGGGCCAGATCTAAGCACCCCGTGGGCCGGATCCGGCCCCCGAGTCTTGAGTTTTACACCCCTGATCTAGTACTTAGATTTAAATAAACAACAATTTTTTAACCTTCTCAGCCTGATTTTTCATTTAACCCCATGAGTGAATTTTACTTCTTGTTTAGAAAAAAAAACCCAAAATAATATTTTCTAAAGTATGAAAGAAAAGCTGGCTAAGAAAGAAAGAAAGAATTAAAGGTAATATCTTTATCATTGTCACCATTAAGAAGTGACTCTTAACTACTTTCAGATAAAAGGGCATCTCTCTCTGTGTCTCTCTCTTTCTCTGGAGTTGCCAGGCTCAGCCATTATTAGGCGAGTTCTGAAGACAGCTACGGGTAGTATTTTCCCTTAGGGATGTAAAGGCAATCCCATGCGACCAGCCCATCTTAGATTACAAGGAGGATGAGCACACCTCCTTCCTTTCTCCTACTGTCTCAATTGTGAATTTAAAAAGGGGAGGGTTCTTGCATTTTACAAATTGTACTGGAAAAGTAATTGATAGATGAAAAAGAAGAGTTTCAAGAGAGAGAGAGAAGCATTATCCTCCCAACATACTTTCAAAAAAACCTCTTTGGTCTGTAATAGCCATACACAAATTGGGGAATGCTTGGTGTGTAATTTTTAAAAAGTGTGGGTTGAATGTGTTTAGTATGATGATAACTTCTTGATTTTCCTGCTTTGTCTCCTGCTCCACCATTGCAGCCTTCCTCTGTTATATAGGTCATCAATTGACAAACTTTTGTCACAATATCTGGAATATGAGATGAGAGTTGGAATTTCTTGTGGGCAGGATTCCTCGCAATAGTCCATGAGGTCAATTTGTTGTTGTGAAATAATATTGGTTATTCATGTTGTGTTCCTACACAATTCAAAACCGTGGCTTAGAATAGCCAGCCTCCATTCTAGGAGCAGGTTCCTCTCTTTCTGCCTGTTTTACAATCCCAATTCTGTCTTGTATCTGCAGGCACAGAAAATTGATTTCTTTCATTATTCTATCAATTGATTCCTTTTGTGCAGCTTTTTCTTCAGTGCACAGATTGAAGAAAATTACAGGATAGGATAAGAAGACCCACAAAGTCAATACAGGTAGTCCTTGACTTACAGCCACAATTAGGACCAGAATCTCTGTCAGAATCTAAGGGATGCCATCGTTAGGTGAATTGCACCTGATTTAAACAAATTGCGCGGTCTTTAAGCAAATCTGTTCTCTGGCGCGCTGCTTGGAAGAATCCAAGAGCGTGGGTAATATCCCTCAGGTTGCCTGAAGATACTGAGTGTATGTCACTTTAAATGTTTGTTGACTCCTCCCCTAGGGACTGGCTGAGGCTCAGTTCCTTTCACTCAGTGGTGCCTGATAGAGTGTATTTTGCCTTCTCTTCACTTTTGGACTTTCCTAGCTAAATTTTACTTCTTCTATCATCATTCGAATTTCTCAAGGACTGTGAGTCTCTCATAAACTGTGCAATCTGCGAGGCGAGATCGGCTGGGGGACCCCAGCCACCCGCCTTCGCGGTTTTCGGCCTTGATTTTCGCCGCGGAGCTCTGCCTTGACACCGGCATCTCCGCGTGCCGTTTGAATTGTGCCGCCAGCTTGACAGTTGCGTTGCCGCCGCCTTCTACACCAAACGGACCTCTCCGACCTCCTGGCAGCCGGTCTGGACGGGGATTGATTTCTGGCACACCGGCCTGTTACGTTTGGGACATTTCTGAGTGTCCGCGCGCAGAGGCCACTATTCGGGACGGCCGCCATTTTCGGGCCTCCCTTAACAACTGCCGGCGCTTCGGGCTGCTTCTGAAAGCCCGCGCACAGAACGTCTTCCTAGAGACGGCGGCGGCGCTTTGCTTCGTCTCCTGACCTCGCACCTCAGTGGCGCTCGAACAGTGAGTAGAATACGGAAGTATTCTCTGGGACTTGCAGAGACACCGCCGGGCGGCTGCCTTCTTCCCGCGCGCCCGCCATTTTGTCTCCCAATTGCATCGGCCGAGCTTTATTGTGGGATTCCTGTGTCAGCGAATTTACAAAAAAAAAAAAAAAAAAAAAAAACCTGACAGCTGACTTGAGCTCCTGGGCCCGCCGGGACCGGCTGGACTTTGGGCTCCTTCTTGGCCTCACACACGGATTGCCAACCCCCGTGATTTCGAGCGGCCATTTTTATGTTGCCTCATTATTCCCGTTAAAGGATTGTTGTGCCTTTCTCTTGAGGATTTTTTGCTGTTCAGCCATTGGTTAAGGGGGATCCATCCGTCATCTACCCCCCCCATTCGTCTCCAAGCTTCCTTATCTTCAAAAAAATAAAAATAAAATAAAATAAAATAAAAATAAAAATAAAAATAAAATAAGACTACAATTTTAAAAGGAGAAGAAAGGAAGGGGAGGAAACCAACCTTGCCTTACATTGGGGACCAAGTGATTTTGTCCTCACTATGGCTGATGCCGAGCTCTCTTCAGATCTGGAGCTGCCTCAGTCCCCCAGTTCTCCCAAGGCTAAATCATCCAAGGCCTCCTCAAAGAGGGTGGATAAGAAGCGCTCAAAGGGATCCTCCCATTCTGCTAAATCCTCTTCATCCAAGGCTCACAAGTCATCCAAAGCGGAAGACAAGGTGGCTAAGCGCAGACATGATGCTCTGGAGCGTCGCTTCGATCAGGCGCAACGCCATGCTCAGATACAGGCTACGTCGACTGCTCCTCCCACAGTGGCGCCCGCATCTCTTCAAGTGCCTGATCCGCTTCCAGCATCGTCCCCCCTTCAGATGGATTCTGCAGGGGTTCCACTTGTACCGCATGTAATTGTTTTGGGTCAACAGACCGATTTACCTACCTTACCTCCGCCCACTGCGGTGGTTCCTTCCGTTCAGCCACCTCCACCTCGCCAACCTGAGGCTACCTTCACTCCGACGGCGGCGGGGCTCCGACCGCCTGATGGCTCCCAACCCGGATATTACGATATACAGGCTATGATCTCAGCTACCATCTCCAGGATGATGGCGACAGGGTGTCCTCATGGTATGCATCCACAAGTGCCTCAATGCCAGGTTCCTTCCCAAGCTTGTGCATCTCATACCTGTCTCATTGAACCTTCTAGACAGGCTGCTCCTCAAGCTGAGACTGATCCTCCTGAATACTCCTTGCAGGAGTCGGACCATAGCGATGATTCTCACCTCGAATATGAGGACTTCAGGGATATGGAGCTATCGGAAGATGAGCACGACTTACCTGAGAAGTCAACCTTTCCAGGACTGTTCCGGCCTTCCTTATTCAAGGCCTTACTCCGCAAGGCTATTGCCACCACACAGTTAGCCGCTTCCAAGGTCCTTCCGGAACGCTCGGAGGATTCCAATCCCCATGACGCTCTTTTTGCGGTTCCACAACTGGACCAGGACTTCATTCCATGCCCACAGCTCTTTTCCGAAGTGGTTCAACGTCCCTGGTCGCAGCCCGGGGCCTTGCCCGCGCCCAATGGCATCGACAAGAAGCTGTTTTGTTCGGCTCCCGCGCTGCAAGATTTACTAGCACTTCCAACTGTGGATGCCCCGATTACTGCCTTGACTTCTTCAGCGGTTATTTCCTCCGATATTGCTGATGGGTTGAGGTCCGAGGACAGGCGGGCCGAGCTCGTGCTTCGCAAGGCCCACCAGACGGCAGCCTGGGCTATCCGGGCTGCTACCTCGGCCTCATTTTTCAACAGAGCCTCCTTAATATGGCTCCGCCAGCTCCAGGAGCGTCTTCCACCTGACGATAGACGTCTCCACCAGGACGTTAATAAATTAGTGGCCGCAACCGAGTATTCTGCCGACGCGGCCCTGGCTGCAACTAGATTTGCTTCCCGCTCGCTAACATCGGCGGTTACTTCACGTCGGCTCCTATGGCTGCGGAACTGGCGGGCAGACGTAAAATCTAAATGGAGGCTCGCCTCGGCCCCATATAAAGGCTCTCGTCTCTTCGGAGAAGCGCTGGACCCTATCCTAGTGGAGGATAAGGACAAACGTAAGATCATGCCTTCCTCCTTTCGCAGAGCTGAC
Organism: Pantherophis guttatus; assembly: GCF_059756535.1. Lineage (NCBI taxonomy): Eukaryota > Metazoa > Chordata > Lepidosauria > Squamata > Colubridae > Pantherophis > Pantherophis guttatus. The sequence continues at coordinate 158,352,461 of NC_142063.1, forward strand.
CTCCGCTATCAGCCTTACCATCAGCGTCAATATTTTCGGTCCGAGCCTGCACCCAGCACTTCCTCCTCTTACCGGCCATCGTCTTTCTCCTATGATCGACCTCCCGATCGATCTACTTTTCGTGACCGCACCAGACGCCAGCAACCCTCCAAACGCCCCTTTCGTGGCACAGGTTCCCGGCCTTACCGTCGGGGTAAATGACTGCTCCGAGCCTTATCCTATCGGCGGTCGTCTCGGCTATTTCTTTCATCAATGGGCTCTCTCGACAACGGACAAATGGGTTCTCCAAACCATTCAACTTGGTCTGACGCTGGAGTTCGCTTCCTGCCCTCCAAACAGATTCATCCGATGTCCAGTCTCCAACAACCCCGAGAAAAGGCGCCTTATGTCCATGGAAATTCAACATCTGTTGGACATTCGCGCTATAGAGCCGGTTCCCATCGAACATCGTGGAACCGGTTTCTACTCAATATTTTTCCTAGTTCCGAAGAACTCAGGGGCCTGGAGAGGGATATTGGATTTGAAGGAGTTAAACAAGCTAATCGCCTACCACAAATTCAAGATGCAGTCATTGCATTCGATCCTGTCCTGCATACGACAATCAGACAGGATGACTTCCATCGATCTCAAAGAGGCGTACCTCCACATACCAGTCAGACCGGCCCATCGTCGTTTTCTACGGTTTTCTTACGACAATCAGGACTTCCAATACAGAGCCATGCCGTTCGGTCTTTCGTCTGCCCCCAGGACCTTTACCAAGGTCCTAGCAGTAATAGCAGCTTCCTTACGGCTCATTCCCATCAGAGTCTTATGCTACCTGGACGATATCCTGATCTTGTCCGATTCCCACCGGAGGGCTCTCCTGGATCTGGAGGTAGTACGAGACACGCTGCAACGGCATGGTTTTACCCTAAATCTAGAGAAGAGCCACCTTCAGCCTACGACTCATATTCTGCACCTCGGGGCCATCATCAATTCGGCCTCGTGTCACGTCTTCCTGGCCCCGGATCGTTGTCTGAGCATTGCCTCCTCGATCGCTCACATTCGATCCTCCCGGTCAGCGTCTATCCTCCAATTGTCCCAGTTGCTCGGGAAGTTAATCTCGTGCATCAACATTGTTCCTTGGGCTCGCCTACATTCGCGCCCACTACAATGGTACCTGCTTCCGTATCAGAAGGCCCGGGGCAGCAATTCCAAGTCGCGGGTCCGACTCCCCGAACGGATCCTCCAGTCCCTGTCTTGGTGGACTTCTCCCGCAATCTCGAGAGGATGCTCATTTCAAGAGCCCAACAGAATAGTTGTAACAACGGATGCGAGCCTTCTGGGGTGGGGAGCCCATCTGTCAGCCAAAGTAGCTCAAGGCCGCTGGTCGCAAAGGGACCTACAGCACGATATCAACTGGCTGGAGCTGAGGGCCATTCACCTAGCCCTCCTCCATTTCCAGCCCGACATCCAGGGCCAACATGTGCTAGTCTTAACGGACAACACCACGGCCAAGGCTCACCTGAATCGAGAGGGTGGCACCCACTCCAAACCGCTACTGGACGAGGCAATCGCCCTCCTCTCGTGGGCGGAGAAGAACGTGCTCTCCATCTCAGCCCAACACATATCCGGAACGGACAATGCTCAGGCGGACTGGCTGAGCCGTTCCCAGATAGCTCATGCGGAGTGGCGCTTGGACCCGGTTCTCTTCCAGGAACTTTCGGCACGGTTCGGTCCCCCTGTCGTGGACCTGTTTGCGACTCCCTCCAACGCACAGCTTCCTCGGTTCTTTTCCCGTTTCCCCAGCATGGGGTCCGAAGGGGTGGATGCTCTCAGATGCCCTTGGCCTCCCGGCCTCCTGTACGCCTTTCCACCTCTCCCCCTCATCCCGAGGGTGGTGCGCAAGATCCTGTCGGAGGCTGCGGAAGTACTTCTAGTCGCACCTCACTGGCCGCGTCAGCCATGGTACGCGGACCTGCTGGACCTGTCGATCTCTCGACCCTGGAGGATACCCCAGGACAGGGTCTCTCTCAGCCAGGGGGCCATTCTACATCCGGAACCGGAGTGGCTCCAACTGGCCGTCTGGCATTTGAGAGGGCCCTCCTGAGGAAGGACAATCTGTCGGGGCGAGTCATTACCACCATGCAAGCCTCCCGCCGGGCTTCAACCCTACGGATTTACGAGGCTACTTGGCAAGCGTTTCGCCGTTGGTGTCGCAGGAACAGCGTGGATCCGGCCGGGGCCTCGGTTCCTGCTCTCCTCGAGTTCCTCCAGGACGGATTGGACAGCGGCCTAGCTCCAAATACCCTGAGACGGCAAGTAGCTGCCTTGAATTCGGTTTTGTCAAAGTCACCGGATCGCCCGCTGTCCTTGGATCGAAGAGTCCGGACCTTTCTTCGAGGTGCCACCAACTTGCGTCCGCCAGTGGTGCACAGGTATCCATCCTGGGATCTACCACTGGTGCTCCAGGCCCTGATGGCTCCACCCTTTGAGCCGCTGTCCACTATTTCTCTTCGATTTCTGACTCTTAAAGTCGTTTTTCTAGTGGCGATCACGTCAGCGAGAAGGGTCTCTGAGCTGGCAGCCCTTTCTATCCGCTCAGACCTTTGCATCTTTCATCCAGACAGGGTGATTCTCCGGCTTGACCCCGCCTTCGTGCCCAAAATCAATTCGCTCTTCCATCGAGCCCAAGAGCTAATTCTGCCGGATTTTTGCCCACGACCTCACCATCACAGAGAAGCCCAATGGCATAACCTCGACGTCCGGCGCGCTCTCCGCCACTACATTAAGCGAACTTCCCAGTTTCGGAAATCGGAAGCTCTATTTGTATCCTTCCTGCCAGCTTCGATGGGGCACAAGGTTTCTTCGTCCACCATTGGGCGGTGGCTCAAAGCCTGCATCTCTACGGCATACACCCTTAGCAACAAGTCTCCACCTGGACGCGTTTTGCCGCATTCAACTAGGAGCGCCTCAACTTCGGTGGCGTGGGCCACGCAGGCATCCATCCTGGACATTTGTCGTGCAGCCACCTGGACCTCTCTCACTCCCTTTGTGCGACATTATAAAGTTGACTCCTTTGCCTCGGCTGAGGCGTCCTTCGGACGGCGAGTTCTACAATCTGTCGTCTCTGCTACAGCCATCCGGGAGCATTCAGCCTCCCCCCCCATCTAGTACTTGCTTGGGTACATCCCACGCTCTTGGATTCTTCCAAGCAGCGCGCCAGAGAATGGATGTTGCTTACCTGAACATCCTTTCTGGGCGCGCTGCTGAAGAATCCAACCCACCCGTTGCGGCTTCTGCTTCCTGATCCCGGATGGACTTGACTCCTTGTTAGGACATCCTTCGTGAAAGAAACTGAGCCTCAGCCAGTCCCTAGGGGAGGAGTCAACAAACATTTAAAGTGACATACACTCAGTATCTTCAGGCAACCTGAGGGATATTACCCACGCTCTTGGATTCTTCAGCAGCGCGCCCAGAAAGGATGTTCAGGTAAGCAACATCCATTTTGTCCCATTGACTTTCCTAGTCAGAAAGTGTCTTAATTTTGTTCACATGACTGCAGGGACACTGCAGTGATTGTAAGCACGAGAGCTGGTCATAAGTCATTTTTTTCAGTGCCATTGTAACTTGAGGGGGGGTTGTTAAACGAATGGTCATAAGTCAAGACACACAGATTTGAGCTTTCTAATAAGACTGAATAAAATACAAACAGTAAGGTAATTAGTTTAGCTTTTATTATTCTCACTTTCAAATGGCATAGATACTTTCTGTCCTGGGAAATATAATTTTTGCAAAGAAATGATCAGTCCAAGCTTATCAAAAGTTCAGGTCACTTAGGGTCATATAGTAATCTAGAGTCCAAACATTAAGCAGGTTTAACCCTATTAATTTCATGGAGCTGAACCATACTTTCTTCGATGCTTGATTGCAGTCCCTCTTAGACGGCCAAAGAGGATTGGACACGTTCCAGTTTTTGGGATCTCTAACCATAAGAATTTTAATAAAATCATAACATATTGAAATAAAATACCAAGTGATTGTAGTTTTCTAAGTACAAAAAAATGGCAAATACTGAAATTTGAGCTCTCCCTTTTGAATTTGAAGTCCAGGCCAAATAGTTCCGATTGATTCTGCTTGACTATAATTTTCCATTTAAGGGGACGGGGGTTCTTCTAAGGAAAATGGTATTCCATAAAGTAGAGAATATTTACGAGTCTCCATATGATCCTGAAGTAGAAACCTAAGGCAACAAAATGATAAAAGGATACTGAAAATTATAATTCGATATCAACTGGAATTCACTAACATCATGTTCCCTATTATTAATTAAACAGGCATTTCCCCCAGAAATTCTTTGGGAGTATGCTCGGTACCCAAAACAACTTATTAACTTAAAGATAGATATTTATATATTGCTTGGATTTTAACATCAATATCTAGGTTTCAGAATGATAAAATATATTCAGTTGAAACCAATTAAATGAACTGCTGAAAACTCTAATCTAATTCTACGATGCTTATAAATTCCCTGTTTATTCATGGCATGCTTTATTTTTCTGCATTTTTTCCTTTTTTTTTTGTCTTATCTTTTGCTTTGTTCAAAATGCACAATCCATTTTGCTGAGAGATTTATTTAACTGGTATTGAAGAGAGAGAGAGATTATTGCTTAGATAATGTTCCAGGTATGGTGTGCTGTACGGTAATTTAGTAGTGGCATCTGCAGTTGCATAATCTGTTTACTGAAAATCCAAACAATCAAAGGCTCTTTCTTTTCTTTTTTCTTTTCTTTTTTTTTCTTTTCTTTTTTGGCTTGAAAGAAAAGTAAATTAACCCGATGCTATTTTAATCTCCATGCCATGTGGGATACTTTAGTCCACATTGAGCCTTAAATCCTCCTCTGTTTAAGCTAAATCTAAATTCGGCATCATCATGCTTAACTAACTTTACAATTCTCAATTTTTTCCCCCCAATCTGAAATGAATCCCGTAGATTAAGTGGAAACATTCCAAGTAGTCACTGAATCTTATCACCTTGGTGGCCAATCTAAGTTTACTTTTGCAGCGACTGTGTCCTAACACCCAAGAACAAGTTGAAACTGAGACCCAGTTTACCAAGGAATGAGGTGAGCTGTAGCCGCTCTCTCTGCAGCTAAGAGGAATGTGAACTCATTGCTGTCACTCTCAATTTCAGACACAACTGAAGTGTGTCCAGGGTTAAGTGCAACTTCAAACTGAGTTCTCGCCTTTCTTCTGTGATTTTGAAGTCAGCCTGGCATCAAACATCTGCTTCTCTAGATATAAAATAAAGCAAAGGCTTGTGTTTATCATGGACCAAGTGAGGCAACAGAATGACCTGATTTGAAATGACTTTTCAAGCAAATCAATCAATCAGAAGAGAGCTGGAAGGGACCTTGGAGGTCTTCTAGTCCAACCCCCTGCTCAAGCAGGAGACCCTATACCGTTTCAGACAACTGGCTGTCCAGTCTCTTCTTAAATGCCTCCAACAATGGGGCACCTGCAACTTCTGAAGGCAAGCTGTTTCCACTGGTTAATTATTTTCACTGTTAGGAAGTTCCTCCTTAATTCCAGGTTGCTTCTCTCCTTGATTGTTTGCATCCATTTTTTCTTGTATGAATCCTTCAGTGGTTTTATTTTGAACCACTTCTGTGTTTAAAATGGATGTTGTCTGTGGTTTTTTTCCTAAAAATATGGAAAAAGAAATCTCTGAAGCTGAGGCAGTTGGGTGCAGGTTGAAATGTTTAGAGAGGAATGGGCTTGCAGTGATGGTTGTGGAATCCGCTTTCACTTGTGCAAAGATTTCAGAGATGATAAGAAGCAGTAGGAGATGTGCAGCCAAGTTCTCATGCTTTGCCAAGACCACAGAAGAAAACAGCCTGTCTTTCATATAGTCAAGGCTGCAGTCACCACAGTAAGAAACTGGTTTATGGGTGAGATATTTTTTTTGCATCCCTAATCATTTCTTACCTTCCTCCCTTATTTCAGTTTCTTTTTTAAATTTTCAGAATTGAGAAGGTTTTTTTTTTTAATTAAACATGAGTATATCTGGCCACTTATAATGATTAAAAATCACCAGCAGATGACCCAGAGAAGGAAAGTCTTTGAGAGAGGAATAAAGGACGGTTGTTTATTGGCTCAGGTTCCTTAACTATTGCAAACATCACTGCTCTACAAACACGCCGCTCGTTAAAGCTGGTCCCTGGGCATTTTCACAATTTATTGCTCATCTGGCTTGACTTCAGTTGAAAAGTTGAGCAAATTTTCCCTGAATTGATTTCTTCCATGCATCAAGGTTATAATAAAAGAAGAAAGAAAATGGTGCTTAATGAGACTTTTAGTTACTCTAGTTAAGAGAAAGAATTGCTTAAACAGTTTATTCCCTGGTATGTTGCTTTAAACCCCTTCATTTTATGGCGCTGCTGAGTAGGGCAAAAAGGGATCTGTAGGAAGCAAATAAGTACAGCATAATCCATCTCTTTTATTATTTTTTTTATTGCCCCGCAATGTAAATTATTTGGCATGCCTTTTCATAATGAAAATATTACTGTTAATGTGTGGAGTTATTTTGTTTCTGTGCCTTCATCAGGGCTATTGGCAAAAATATAGTAGTCCTAAAATTCTGACAGGATAGATATGTGTGTGTGTGTGTGTGTGTGTGTGTGTGTGTGTGTGTGTGTGTGTGTGTGCTGTTTCCCCAAAAATAAGACCCAACTGGAAAATAAGTCCTAGCATGATTTTTCAGGGTGCTTTGTAATATAAGCCCCACCCCCAAAATAAGCCCCAGTTAAGATCATCAGCCAGATGAACGCAATTAGTACCGTATTTCCCTGAAAATAAGACCTAACCAGAAAATAAGTCCTAATGCAACTTTTGGAGCAAAAAATAATATAAGACCCGGTCTTATTTTCGGGGAAACACAGTATATCACAGAGTGGTGATTTGTGGTCCACACACTCTGCAAAACCACATTAAGCTGTGCTCCACCCCCCCTTTTTTTGGTTCCCAGGTGTTTTAACATCATCTAGATGACAACTGTGATCCTACCCTACTCTCGCTTCTTGATTTTGACACAGCCAAGATCACTTTCATTAGCACTGGAAGAGCAGCTGTCTTGGTTTGAGGTTTAGGCTGTAGAAGGAGGCTTTATCCTGTCCCACACAAGGGACTCTAATGCATTCAGGATCTTTATTTCATGCTATTAAGGGCAGTGGATAAGTAATGATCTTGTTAAGGAGTATCAGGAGGATGGGAGAGTTAAGTTTGGCTTCTTCCCTAGGAATTCTGACATGGCCAGGAAAGTTGCTCATTATGGCTTATTGCTAAGTTGGGTGAGGCAATGTATACTGTGTGTGAGAGAGACACAAAATAAATGGAAGAGAGAGGTGGATAAGTGAAAGGGGTGGGGGGGGAGAGTATCTCCTGAATGAGAATATTGGGTTTCATTCCATGACAATATACATGACTCCCAAATATTCACCCATATGTGGATACAATCCTCAATTCCACTCAGAGTCATTAGAAGTCAGATGATATACATATATAAAGATGATATACATATATAACAGATAATAGTAGCTCCCCTTGAAAAGTTTACATCCTCTTGGCATCAATACAGCATACTTCCCATCAAACTGCAATTCCCCGACTTGAATTCCTAAGGACTTCTTTGTTTAGATGAGGAGTTCGCAGGCAAGAGTCAAGTTGCCTATATAAACTGCAAAACTTCAGATGGCCACTATATCAGTGGTGGATTGCTACTGGTTCTCCCCGGTTTGGGAGAGCCGGTAGTGAAAATCTTGATGTGAGAGTGAACCGGTTCACTCTGACCGTCAGCTGGGCCCTCCCGCCCAGCCCTGCGCTATCTTTATGCCTTTGTTTTTAGCCCAGCTGCAAGGCGCTGCAGAGCGGATTGCCCTGCCTCAGCTGTATTGAAATTTAATGCGCTTGCGCGAAGAGAACCAGTGGTAACACTGGTTAGAACCCACCACTGCACTGTATGGCAGTGAAGTGATAAGAAAGATCTGACCCTTTACTGCCACCTAATAGCATATCCAGATTTTTTGCAACCCATTAAAAAAAAAGTATAATCGAAAGGGCATCTGGTATTGAAAATCACTGATTTCACAAGGATCCTGAAATCAAACCTCATATCTAAGCTTCTACTTCTGAATATTGGGCAATCAATCTAATTACAGTCATTAAAGACAGCAGAAATATTCCACATGGAATCCCTGTGCTATTGATAAAGGCCAATGCTTATATGTGCACCTGCTGGGCCTTTCACACAAACACACACTGACCACTCTCACACATGGATTCTTGCAAAAAAAAAAATCCTTTTGTCTCAAGTGCTTGGGATGTTGGATATATATTTCTTGCCTCTGTTAGACCCCTTGCAATTTGCCTACATAGCAAATAGATCGACAGATGATGATGCGGTTAATATGACTGCACTACATCATACAACATCTTGAATCTCCAAAGACCTATGCAAGGGTTCTCTTTGTAGACTTTAGTTCAACATTCAATACCATCATTCCAGACATTCTTCTAACTAAGCTAAACCAGCTACTGGTACCAGAACACACTTGTAAGTGGATCATAAGCTTCCTAATAAAAGCAGCAGGTGAAGCTAAGCAGAATCACATCAGATACCTGTACAATTAGCATAGCCCCCCCCCCAAGGCTGTGTGCTCTCCCCACTTCTCTCTGTATACCAATGACTGCATCTCTAATGATCCATCTGTTAAACTACTGAAGTTCGCAGATGACACAACAGTGATCAATCTCATTCAAGATAATGATGAATCTGCATACTGCCAGGAGGTTGAACAACTAGCCTCGTGGTGCGACTGGAACAATCTGGAACTGAACACACTCAAAACTGTAGAAATGGTGGTAGACTTTAGGAGAAACCTTTCCATACTTACACCTCTCACAATACTAGACAACACAGTATCAACAGTAGAGACCTTCAAATTTCTAGGTTCTACCATATCTCAAGATCTAAAATGGACCGCTAACATCAAAAACGTGATCAAAAAAGCACAACAAAGAATGTTCTTTCTGTGCCAACTCAGAAAGCTCAAACTGCCCAAGGAGCTGCTGATCCAGTTCTACAGAGGAATTATGGAGTCTGTCATCTGCACCTCTATAACTGTCTGGTTTGGTTCTGCAACCCAACAAGACAGACACAGACTTCAGAGGATAATTAGAACTGCAGAAAAAACAATTGCTACCAATCTGCCTTCCATTGAGGACCTGTATACTGCATGAGTCAAAAAGAGAGCTGTGAAAATATTTACAGACCCCTCATATCCTGGACATAAACTGTTTGAATTCCTACCCTCAAAACAATGCTATAGAGCACTGCACACTAGACACAAAGACAGATTTTTCCCAAATGACATCATTCTGCTTAACAATTAATTCCCACAACCCTGTCAAATAATTTACTAAGACTGTATTACTATTCTTCTTCTCTTCCTTACTAGTATCCATCTCTTCCCACTTATTACTATAACCACGTTGCTTGCATCTTTCAATTATATTGTTTTTATTTGTTTCCTAGTACAATTTGATAGCTTATTAGTAACCTTGACTATCACTAAGTGATCTTTTTATTCTTGATGAATGTATTATATTCTCCTTATGTACACTGAGAGTATATATACCTAAGACAAATTCCTTGTGTATCCAATCACACTTGGCCAATAAAGAATTCTATTTTATTCTATTTATTCTAGTTTCTTTCTTCTACTTGCTCCCAACTCTTGGTTGCTGTTGTTCCTAAAAAGAGGAGTATTTATTTGATCTTAAAGCCAGCTGTGTGACCTTGGGCCAGTCACTCTTCCTCAGCCCAACTCACCTCACAGAGTTGTTGTTGTGGGGTATATGGGAAGAGAAAGGAGTATTAGGTATGTTTGTCATCTTGAGTTATTTATAAAAATAAAGGTAAGAGATTATATCTCTCTCTTTCATACACAGACACACACAAAAGTATGTGTGTATGTGATAAAGATGCAAATGTGTGTGTCTGCCTTGGACTTCAATGTGTTGATAAAAGACAACATTCTTTTCATTTGTGTTAGGTGGCTTGTATTTGTCAGGATGGCAATTCCAGGCCAGTTTGTTCTCCATTGTTTGTTTGTGAACTGATTGTTATCTGGGCAGTAACAAACCCTTCAAACTATTTGGCTCCAGTCAGCTTTTATTGCATGGGAACAGATGTTTCCTGGTACAACTGGAATTCTTTCACAACCAATTAAATGGTTTTAGTGATCCTTTCTCCATACAAATGATTATATGACATCACATTGACACGAAGTATTGGATTTTTAAAGGATCTTTTCTGTATAAACAGTGTATTCTCCCAGGGCGGTTCTGTTGTTTGTTTTTTTAAGGCAAATGTGCCCTCATAGTAAAGCAGATCGTAAGACTTTGAAATTTAGTACCTTCTTGATTTTCATAATATTGATATTCTATTTTGGGAGAAACAGATGTAAACCATTTTTTGTTTCATTTTTCTGTGCTTCAAAGACTATTCTTCCACTTGCTTTTAATTATATGTGATGTGGATAAATAAATAACTCTTAGGGGTTAAAGCCACAAACTTCTGTTGAAGTATTCTATAATAAAAACATACACCCACAAATAAATTGTTGCTGCAGTTATTAACCTGCATGGTTCAGTTGTTTGCTTTAGATTAGTTGTTCGTGTTTATATATGATATTTTCCTGAATGTTACATTTTCCAGAATGCAATGATATAGATTAATCACACCTGTAAAATTATCAATAGCCATTGGCACCATTATCTAAAGATAGTGGCTTCACCTGTACTATAATGCTTATCTTTGTGATTGAGAGGCATTCAGGCAGAAGCTTGAATTGGGGGTTTAGATGCAGGCCAACATTTTATATAGTTATTTACTTAGTGCACACTGCATCCTGCCTTTTCTTGCAAGAATGCTTGATAAGATTTATCATTTGAAACGACCTCTCAGAGATAAGATACAAAAGAAAAAGGGAGAGAAAAATAAACACACTTCAGATGACTCATAGTGCAATATTGTTATTTATAAAAGTTAATTCATAGGAGTGAAACTCAATTCGGAGTGGTGAGAAGGGCCATGGGGTGCTCATTTGGAAACATTGTAATTGTAATTTGGGGAGTGTGACCAACATGAGGAGGACAATCTTCTCCATTGTGGCAGGGAAGATCATCCAGGAATGGGTAGTGTTCTGCTTCTCTGCTTGGAGACTGAGTCAATTTTTCTTGGCCATGCCTCCCTTGCCTGGGTGCTCCCCAGTTTGACTCGGTCTTCCAGCGAGTTGAGACTGAGAAATAGAGGCTCAGTTCACCCATTCCTGGATTTCTTCGTACCACAGGAAGGAAAGTCCTTAACTTTCCTTGCCGAGCAAGGCTCGGTGATCACTGGAGAGCGATCTGGGGGGTTACCGGTCCGCCGGTGATCTTCCCTGCCGGCTTGTGGATCAGCCGAGGCCCCTGCTGGTAGATACTATGGACAAAAAGGAGATTCCAATTAAGACTCCTAGGCAACTCCCTGGAGGCAAGGCATCTCCTTTTTTTTTATTATTACCAAAAAGTTATTACAAAGTATAGATTCTGACCCACATCTGAGGGTACACCTCAGTTTGTTTTGCTACAGTTTAAAGTCTTTAACCTACACTAGGATTCTGTTCCTATACTTTGTACATGCGTGTGTGCCTTCAAGTCACTGTTGACTCCGAATGAATCTGGAGGGTCTCAAGTTGTAGTAGGCAGCAGGGCAAGGACTTTTGACTGTTCAAAGGAGTAGTTTCCATGTACATGAAACTTTTGGGAAACTGTTCTATTGGGCCTGCAAATACAGGGGTTGTGCTAAGTTACAGTGTGATTTCTCTGATACTTGCTTTAATGTTGATCACTCAGCAGCTGTGATTTGTAAAGATACTGTAGCCAGTGGTTTGTGAATTCAGCCAATTGAAGTTTCTTCTTTATATATGTTACAAAAAATATCTGGGATAAGGGTAACATTATAAACTCTGCCACGAAACCTCATTTAGTAAAAACTATAATCAGAGTTCAGGGAGGTCCTGAAAAATCTCGTCCAAGGAAATGCTGCAAGTCTGTCATGCTGAACAGTGAAGTAGTATTTTACTTGGATCAAATAGTGTAAGAATTTGGATGTTTACCGTCCTGACCTATTTTTGGCCTATGAGAACTTTAAAGCAACATCTGGTTGAGGCATACATACAAGTGAGATGTATTCGCAATATCCATCCATCTATTATTCTCCCTCTTTCCTCTAGCCGCACTTGATGTGGATGGTGCAGATAGAAATTTAACTGATGCATATTTGCAAAGAGATCTTCTGGGATGCCAAATTATTGCTTCCCCCACTCCCCCTTAAATTACGGTTATGTTTTCATTTGGGAGTAAATTGGTGGCATTTATTTGTTGGTATGCACACAGAGGATTAAATTGCATTCATAGGATCTTATTTATATTAATTTATTCCTGCCTTTATTCTTTTTTATAAATAACTCAAGCCAGCAAACACACACAATACAGATAGTCCTCAACTTACAACTGGCTCACTTGGTAACAGTTCAAAGGTACAACAGCACCGAAAAAAATGACTTATGACTAGTTTTCCCACTTTACGACCATTTTAGCATCCCCATGGTCATGTGATCAAAATTGAGACATTTGGCAATTGACTCATATTTATGATGGTTGCAGTGTCTTGGGGTCATGTGATCCCCTTTTGTGACTTTCTAACAAGCAAAATCAATGGGGAAGCCAGATTCACAATAGTTGTTTAATTTAACAACTATTGTGATTCACTTAACAAGTATGGCAAAAAAGGTCATAAAATGGGGCAAACTCACTTAACTCACTTAAATGTTTCATTTAGCAACAGGAATTTTGGGCTCAATTGTAGTCGTAAGTCGAGGACTATCTGTACTCCTTCCTCCTCCAATTTCCCCTACAACAATAACAACCCTGTGAGAAAGGCTGGGCTGAGTGAGTGACTGGTCCAAAATCACCCAGCCAGGTTTCATGCCTTAAGGCAAGACTAGAACTCACAGTCTCCTGGTTTCTAACCTGGTGTCTTAACCACTAGACCAAACTGACTTTTTAATAATCTTTTGGTCGTTCTGTGCATTTGGCACTATGTTGAACATTTTTACTTCTCGCTGCTTTATCCTACAGGATCCATTTAAAGTCAGTGTGGCATTATCACTTATTTATCACGCCGTTGGACAACTCCAGGCCATAATAACTTTTCATGTGACCCAAAGGGGCCGTTTGTGCGCACATGTACTGTATATCCCCTAGTTCAGCTTGTATTCTCAACAGTTTCTATTTGAAAACAGTGCAAGAAAAGGACATAATACTCTAGCCCCACTCGAAGCAGCATGAATACCACAAGTCAACAAATGATCATGGGCTGATTTTAGTTTGGCTCTGACAAGGCCCCCAACAAGTGTCACACAGTCTCCTTATTCCTATTAGAACTCTGACAATCATCTGCTACCTTACAGAAAACACAAAGGCGCCATTCCCAAATGTGAATACAGATTGGGATTATTTACACAGCTTGCGTCTTTTCCTGGTAACATAGAGGCTTACACAAGCAGGAGTTTCAGGATTGCCCAAGATTACCCATTTGCATACAGAACAAGTTAAGGTGGGTGGAGAGTTGCTTCCCCAAACTTCTCCAGAGTCTACTTTAGCCTTTTAAGGGATAAGCCCATTGTGTTAAATATAACCAAATTGTGTTAAATCTCTTCCACCAAGGAGGCTTGATTGTGGTTTACTGTCCAAGAGCATTCCAATAGAATGAGTGAATGCTGTGTGTTAGTTAGGCAGCTTACTCAGAGAAAATCCCTGAGGCTGGATGCCAGATTTCAAAACTGGCTCCTTTGCAGAACATTGTTAGTGGGTGGACTTTGTCTGACTGTATGGGATAGTGATGACTCTCGGGCAGACCCTGATCATTTTCTGCAGAATGGAAACAATAAGTGTACAGATCATGACACTGAGGCATGGCCTTTCTTTGTGATCCTGTCACTTGCTGCCACCCGATGCTCACATGAATTTTGCAGTGAGAACATCAGCTGTTTCCAGAGTAGATGAGATCCAAAATGTATAGATAGTGCAAGTGTACGTATATTCACGAACATGTATATTTCTGTTAAAAAAAAATGTATGTAGTAAGCAAAGTCATTAAGAATAGACTGCATCCCCACTTTCTAACGTGTTATTTTACTGCTTGCTAGGATTTCTTTTGGTTGGTTTGTCTAGGGCGGGGGAAAGCATTTTTTGCAATCTGTAATAATATATTCAAAAAGGCTTTCAGCCTTAACTTCCACCTTATTCAGACCAATGTTCCATAGAAATGAATTAAGGAGTGTTAATATTTCTCAAGGCTGTTAATTTGACGTACTGAATAATGTATACCTTAGACACAGAAGCCAGCTGTGTGACTTTGGGCCAGCCACTCTTCCTCAATCCAACGTATTTTGCAGGATTGTTGTCATGGGAATAAAACAGATCTTCAACCACATTTAGATATAAGTCAAAGCAAGCAAAGGAATTGCACTAAATACCAATAGTGCAATTTAAATAAATTTGTTTGCAAGAAGGTTTTCCAGGGAAAGAGGTGACCAGTTCTCTCAAAAAGGCCTTGTGCAGATACATTCAATAGAGGTTATTTAGTGAGTGTATATATATATACACACGTTAGGCAGTTAAGGTGATTTAAAAGCACTGCTGGCATTCCGTCCTTTGGTTCAGTTCTTATTTGTTATTTTAGGCAAAACCCACGGAGTACATTAAAGGATTAATAAATTTATATATTTATATGGATTTGCCAAGAACTTTTACTCCAAATGAAAGGAAAAGTTGCTCTCTCTTCGGCAGCTTTTTTTTAGTCCAATTCTAAAGAGAGCTACGCTGGCTTCTATTGCAAATTTAACATCTGGAGTTTTATTCTTTCCAGCTTCCTTTTTTTTTTAAAGTAAGACTTTTCTTTTAAACTTACGAATCTCCCTCTCTCTCCCTCTCCCCCCTCTTCCTCCCCCTCCCGCTCCCTCTCGCTCTCTCTCCCTTCCCCTCTCTCTCCCTCTCCCTCCCCCTCCCCCCTCTGTGTGTGTATCTGAACACATGCCCCACATTCTAAATATGGGTTGGGATTTAAATCATGTTAAGTTTCCAAATGACATAAAACTAGATTAACAGCTCAGTCTTAATGATATTCATTCTAGAAATAACTCCCATTAATTGCCGGAGAGGCTTTTTGAAAAAGCAGACTTATGTTTGTGTCTATTTTAGGTTGATCGGAGAAGTTGATGTCTTATCTGGTAATTTATTTGACAGATCCTAGACAGCTTTACTGCATTGTGAAATTACCTGCTCCCATCAACTTTAAGACAACAATACTGGTCTTTCCTGGATACTTTTTCCTTCCTGGTCCTCAAATTGGCATTCCAGATGTTGCAATCCAATATGTCTAACTGAATATATGTTGCAACCGTGAATTTCATTCTAGGTTATGTAGGACCAGGAGTTGTTTTGACTTAATGGGGAAGTGTGGTTTCTGTTACTTATGGGCTGGGGTTTCATAAGGAAATAGATTTGGAAGAAAAATACTTGAAATGTGCACCTTAAATGCTTTTACATTTATTATTAGCAACGGTGTTTATTCATTTTATTTATTTATGTAAAGCTTCTAATTAACTTGAAACTTAATCACAAAACAGGTAACTTCTGGAGACTATCAATATTTTTCTAAATATAGCTTATTGTTCCGTTCTTGATTATTGCTGATATGAATACTTTCATAATACCACTTTTTAACTCATAAAAGGTTTCCCCATAAGCAATTTCAAAATCTGATCTGTGGGAACTAATTACAGAGTCCAAATTCCCAAGCAATTTTGGCATAATGATCACAATTCTGGGACCTAATCTGAACTTGGCCGTCTGCATATGTAGTGTGCCATGTTGCATTAAATCTGTGATATTTGCTGGAACAAATCTTTTATTTATTTCTGTGTATTTCTAAAAAGGTGTTTTAAAGGTATTTTATGCTTCAGATAACAAAAATGAAAAAGGAAAACAATGTTTGCATAGGGCACCCATTTTGTTTTACATCTTAGATTAAGAACCTGCATATTCAGAAGGTAGATGGATACTAGATTTAGCTAGTAATTTCCACATGCAGGTAACCCTCAATTTACAAATATTCATTTAGTGACCATTCAAAGTTACAACGGCACTGAAAAAAAGTAAGTTTTTTTGGTACTTGCCCTTATGACCATCGCAGCAATCCCCAAGGTCATGTGATCAAAATTTGAGCCCTTGGCAACTGGCATGTATTTAAACAGTTCCAGTGTCCCAAGGTCCTGTGATCACCATTTCCAACCTTCCTAGTCAGTTTCCGACAAGAAACATCAATGGGGGAAAGCCAGATTTTTTTAACAACCATGTGATTCACTTAACAACTGCAGTGATTTACTTAACCATGACAAAAAGGGCATAAAATCAGGCATGGCTCACTTAACAACCACCTTGCTTAGCAGTGGACCATTTGGTCCCCATAATGGTCATCAGGAATCAAATTTAATTTAAGGGGGATGCCTAAGTGTTCCCCTACAATAGAGCAACCAAATGGGTTCCATTCTAAAGTACCAGCTTTCCAAACAATATACAGTACTTTCTGCAAACAGCTAGGTGGGAATGGCAGAATGATTTCCCATTTTCCCATCATATTTTCCCCACTAACCTCCATCATTCATAGCATAGTTCTCCATAGTTGATACGACTACTGGCCGAACCAAGAAACAGATACAGTTAGTCCTCAACTTACAACTTATTCATTTAGTGACCATTCGAAGTTACAACAGGATTGAAAAGAGCAAGTTTTTTTTTTAATTTAAATTTTTATTTTATTATATAAAATATAAAATACAAAAAAAAAGAAATTAAGGGCGGGAACGGGAAAAAGGAGTGTGGAATACAAGGGAGAAGAGAAAAAGAAAGAAAAGGGGGCATTAACTTTCAACTCTTTCTAGCTCAGAACAAGACAAACACATTCCAGCCTCAACTTTTTTCTTTTACACATTAATATATAACCAGCCATTTCTATAATACCTGAAAAGTGCGACTTATACTGGTTTATACATTGATGACCATTGCAGCAAATCCATGGTCACAACGATCAAAATTTGGAACGCTTTACAACTGGCTCACATATATGATGGTTGCAGTATCCTGAGGTCCTATCACCTTTTGTGACCTTCCATCAAGCGGGGAAGGTTGTAAAATGGGCAAAACTCACTTAACAACTGTCTCACTTAGCAACATAAAACTTTGGGCTCAACTGTGGTTGTAAGTAAAGGGCTACCTGTAATTTGTTTGCATTAAGTTCCATTTAGGAACAGGTTCTGGAAGATAGGGAATGCATTGCTTGGTCATCAGGCTTCCCAGGTGACCTTGTGCGGATAAATCTGTTTGTTTTTTTTTCCTGACCTTTGACAAATTTGTCCAAGGAATTTCAGAAAGATTGCATCTTGTATTTCTGAATTCTTTTTAATCCACACTGTAGGATGTGTTAGCAATATACATTAAATGTCAACAGCCAGCAGTGGAGAATCAGAACAAAGGTGGCCTTTGCATTTTTACTTAACCCTCTCTAACAAGTGGAAACAAAATAAATTGTGCATTATAAGCAATCAATATGCAAATGTGCTTAATTTGCATGTGCTGTATAAGCCCTAGCATGAGGTATTTCTTTGTGCAGAATTCTGAATAGATTTTGCCAAATGCATCCTGTTCTCATTTGCCCCTGATTTTGCTTTCAGCAGATACGAATCTTGAATCTGTAGGGTACATGAGAACCTTGAAGTCAAATATTTGTGGTAAACTGGAAGATTAACAGTGATCTGAAGGAGTTTGAGAGAGCAAGGTGAGGAAACATCACTTCCTAAGCTTTGCCAGTTCATAGGAATCAGATAATGCCTGCAAGAAGGTGTTTTCTTTCTTTCTTTCTTTCTTTCTTTCTTTCTTTCTTTCTTTCTTTCTTTCTTTCCTTCCTTCCTTCCTTCCTTCCTTCCTTTCCTTTCCTTTCCTTTCCTTTCCTTTCCTTTCCTTTCCTTTCCTTTCCTTTCCTTTCCTTTCCTTTCCTTTCCTTTCCCTCCAAGCAATAACTAAAGCTTGATTGTGCTAGCTCTTGGAGGTATTCTGAAAACAGGATAATTAGCTAAGATTCTGAAGAGCCACGGTCTCCCCAACAGTTCTACACTTCCAATGTGGAAGCCAAAACAATAGAAAGATCTATGTGCCACTATCCAAAGAGGGCTTTCAAAGCAGCTCTCCTTCCTTGCATTATCATACATGGCAGACTGTATCTCTCTGCATCTACATCTTTCCATGCAACCTACAATGAATAGCTAAATACAGTGAAATCTCAATTTAATATGCCACTTGGAGAGAAGGGATAGCTGTTAGGTTGTTCTAGGTTGTTTCTAGGTTGTACCACGACAGGTGTAGCAATAATAGCAGTTGTGGTTTGGACAGTACTTGCGTGTGTATCCACAGCACTTCATGTGGATTTTCTTGTTGGAATTCTTGTCTTGGATCACCTCAGATAGATAAATTACTGTTTTTAGTTTTGTTTTGATTAGGTTGAGATACATTGGTTTCCCTGAAATGTCACCTGCCACACAATGAACATGTTATTTCTGAAGTGTGTGCATAGTTTAGCTTTTTTTTTTTTTCTTTTTCTTTCTGAGCATGTATTAGCATACCTAGCCTTGTAACTCACTCTCCGAGTAGAGGAGAGAAAGAGAAACCGTGGAATTCTGCACCATAGCCCACTTTCTTTGAATGCAGAAGAGAAAGGAAAGAGACCCCAGGCTGAGGGATCCTTCCAAGTTTCCTTGATGAATAGGCATTTTTACTGCCTCCTCCACACCACTTTCCATAGGTTACTTCTGGCTTCTTCTCCAGTGCCCCCAGGACCTTCAGCCACGGCTCGCTATTCCTATCCCACTGACTTTTCTGTCCCTTGTCCCATCTGCAGCATCCCACTTCTTATGGTGGAGGTGATTTTTGTCCCCGGTGTATGCACAGATAACCTTTTCTTTCTGTCTCTGGCTTTCCTCGTGAAAGAAGTAAATCTATATAACCCGGTTATATTTTTATCCACCTTTGGATTTAACAGATACTTGAATTTAACAGCTATCCCTTCTCTCCAAGTGGCATATTAAATTGCGATTTCACTGTATTTAGCTATTCATTGTAGGTTGCACGGAAAGATGTACATGCGGAGAGATACAGTCTGCCATGTATGATAATTAACGAAGGGCAGTAACAAATTGTAAAAAATTAGTTCATAAAACAAGAAACACACAGCTCACTCCAAATGCAACACATTTGGGAATAGCATTAAATTTAAATTTGTTTGCAGAACAATTATCAGGGTTGCTTGGAGCCCTAGCAAGGCAGTGATACAGAAAGATCAGAGTAGCTGCTCTTCCTGTTTGTTTCATTGTGGTCAGCAGGAAAAGTTTTAACTTAACCCAGCTCGCAACTAGTAAAAGTTCCCTGTTCTTATAGTTCAATTCAATTCAGTTCAATTTTATTACAGTTCTAAGGCCAGATACAAACAACATATTGAATGAAGAAATCCATCTGTATCTGTATTTCTCTCCCTCTCTTCCCCTCCCCCCCTCTCTCCATAGATATTATTCTTACCTCCATTAGTTGAGGAAGATATAATTTTATTAGAAATCAAGTTATTGCAGTAATGCATAGCCAAAACTGAGAATCCCATGCCAAATTCCCTAAGTTCAACTTTTCCCTCCCTTAACTGCCTCCCATCGCTGATCTCTCCATGGTCACTCAGGTTCAAGTAAGATGTTTTCAGGACAGTCACTTCAAGCCTAGGTTGGTATGCAGCTGCATTCTTCTCCCAGCCAAGTGACCTTGAAGCAGCCTCTGGTGATACAGTAGTTTCACTTCCCCCCAAGCATTTCTCCTCCCGTCCACCTTTCCAGAGTCCATGGTAGACTGTTACCGCATGGTGGCAAAGCACAAGCAAGCATGTGGTGGCAGCTGACACATGTATAAGAGAAAAACTAAGTATGATGGAGTCGAAAATAATTAAAGAATATAGTTCCTGAAATAAATTCAAATAAAATACCTGTTCTTAAAGGAATGGTGGAGAAATCCTTCCTGCTTTCTGTTTAGTCCCTACTATACTCCTTTTTGGAATGTAAGAAAGAGTTAACCTCAGAATCTAGAGGTGAGAAAAGAAGGAATCCAGTGTCAGATTTCTACCTCCAAGTTTAAAGTCAACTTTTGAATCTTGGAAGGGGGAAATACACTAAGACCAGCAGAATACAGCATTGGGAATGCTGTATTCTGTATGGAAACAGAGCCACATAGCACTTTATTGCTAAGATATTTTTAAAATTTTTCCATATCAAGTTTTATTTTCTTTTAATAATAACATTTTTTTCCTGGCTATTAAGTACAAAATTAGACATGTAGTTTATATATTATGCCTGGAATTTTGATATATTTGGGTGTTTAGTAGTCTGTTTACTTCAATTTACATCTCTTATTTAAGCTTCAGAAATAACTTCCCATGTGAAATTGAAGTTTTTGTTATGCCTTCTGAATACTACCATTAATATTACCTTTGACATTATTAAAGGTATGCTTTTGATAGCATTAAATGCCCAGAGTTTTCCTTCTAATTTTCTATTCATCCTCTCTTTCATGCCCCACTGAGACTGTATAGATCCGTGATGGCGAACCTATGGCATGCGTGCCAGAAGTGGCATGCAGAGCCATCTCTCTGGGCACGCGAGTCATCGCCCATTGCTCTTCCGGGGTCTGGCGCACCGGCCAGCTGGTCTTCGTGTATGCATGCGCAGCAGAAGCCGGAAGACCAGGTGGCCGGTGTGTATGCGCGTGCTCCCATTTCGGCACTTAGTGCCAAAAAGGTTCGCCAACTCTGGTATAGATAGTTCCAGGGGTGAAATGCTCCCAGTTTGGACCGGATTGCCCGATCCAGTAGCAATGGCGGGTGGTTCGGAGAACCGGTGGCAAAAATCCCTGTGCCCTGTTCTTTCTTTCTTCCTTTCTCTGGCCCAGCACAGCAGTTCTGCCCATGGGGTGGCGCTTCCTGCCCTCTTTTGGCAAGCAACTCTCTCACTCCATTTGTTTAACAACCTGTGTGGTTGCTTACTTACCATACCTGGGAGGGTAGTGGTTGTTGAACAAGGCCGTCTCCTGGGCACCTCACTTTTAACAATCACAATGACTTAAGGCAGGCTCCTTTAGAGTTGTAAGTCAAGGACTTACTGAGAATTTGGTTGGCTGAGGTAAAAAGATCAACTGATGTTTCAGTTTCAGTTTCTTTTTCACATACCTACAACACACACAAAGAGAGAGACAGGCTGGCTGACTGACTGACTGACAGGCTGGCTGGCTGACTGACTTGCTTGGCCTGGTGTATTGTAGTTCTCATCATGAAAATGCTTATACTGTAAATCTCAACTCTAGCCACTGAAAAAGGCTGGTTGGTGATGATGAAATAACTGCAGTAGAGTAACAGAATATACTCTATTTTCTTTGGAAAGCTCGAGTTGAAAAATGGTTATCAGGTTGCGGAGTTGGGCAAGGTTCCCAACTGAAATCTTTGAAAGCTCCAAGTAAATAGTACAGACGAGTGGCAGCACTGGTATCGAATGATTGCTATATACACAGCTCTCCACAGAAATGTAGGCATGTGAAGTCCAGGGGCAATAATGTAAAATCAAGTCATTCTTTTTCCCTCTCTTCTCCTCTTTTCTTTTGAATTTCCTTAGAGCAGGGGTGTCAAACTCGATTTCATTAAGGGCCACATCAGGGTTGTGTTAGACTTTGGGGGGCCGGGGTAGGCGTGGCCAGGTTGGGCATGGCCAGCTCAATGTCACTCGTGTCGGGGGCACCTGTGGTGGCCCAAGTGCTCTGCCAGCAAAAACAGGCTCCCAAGCTCTGTTTTCGCCTGCGACGGCCTCCTGCAACCCTCTACCAGGGAAAAAAGAGCTCGGGAGGGCTGCCTGCGACCCTCCCGAGCTCCGTTTTCGCTGGCAGAGGCACCGCGGGCCGATCCTTCACTGTTTCCAGGGCAGCCCCACGGGCCAGATCTAAGTACCCCACGGGCCGGATCTGGCCCCACGGGCCTTGAGTTTGACACCCCTGCCTTAGAGCTTATAAGGGGATGAGATTTCTCAGTACAAAAATAAACACCAAAGGAATGGTTTATAGAAAACTTGATTAGCCAGAAAAAAATCAGGATTCCATTTTTAAAGTAAGGCTGTATTTAAAATGACTAACTCACAGCCTCCCCAACCCCTTTACAGTGGCTTCGGAAGCCACAATCACTAAAAACTGGTGGTGAGGTTTCCATTCATTTTGAATTGGGAAATATAAAAATACCGTGTTGGCAGCCCCTCATACAGGCTTGAGATCATTTGGAAAGTAAATTTACTCTTAAAAATGTCTTCCCCCCATAAAAATTTAGGAAAAAAACCCCAAAAAACTTTTGAACATACCTATGAAATACAATTTTGACCATATTGTACAATGTCCTTTGATCTCCTGCTGCTGCTCAAATGTTCAGCATGGCCCTGGCTTCCAAAACATGGTTTGCCAATTTTAAACAATAACTAGGAAATATTCACTAATTTAAATGGATTATAGCTGCATTATAATAATTTTTACAAATTATTTACATAATTTACAAAAACACGCTCATATACTAAGGCTGAAAAGATGGAGTGGATGCTTGTTCTTCATGATTGTTTCTTTATTAAAATCAATGTTGTCATAGAACAGGGGTCAGCAACCTGCAGCTCTGGAGCCACATGTGGCTCTTTCACCCCTCTGCTGCGGCTCCCTGTCACTCAAAATATGCATCACAATAGCCAATGTGCGACACCTGCCGGCACACGATTTATTGAGCTTTTCAACCCCTGGTAGGCCAACCATGGATAAATCCAAGAAAAGAAAAGTTTCAGAAGAAAACAGAATGCTTAAGAAATAGCCGCTCAAGAAATATAGTCAGGCACGGGAAGAGTTTTGTGGCTCCCGGTGTTTTCTTTTCTGTGGGAAATGAGTCCAAATGGCTCTTTAAGTGTTTAAGGTTGCAGACCCCTGTCATAGAACTAGGAAATATTTAGAAGTTTCCAACATTAGGAATGGGTGAATCCCTGGCTCAATTAGTTTCAGACTCCCCCCCCCTTCTTTTATTAAAGATGAAGTTAAATATCCCTTCCTTCATGAAATGGGAACAACTTGAGATTTTAATTTTAACTGCTGTAAAAATAGATGAAAAATATTTCCCTTTCCAGGTGGGGGACTTAAGAGTACTGAGGCCTGCTTGTGATTCTGTATTAGGGTAGCAGCTTCCTTTTTATTTGCTGACTGGCTCCTAATCTTTAACCACTATTATCTAAGGAAAGGACAACATAGTTATCCTGCCCTGTCACATAAGGACAACAAAGCCTTCCCAGCTACTCCATGCTGGCACTAGCTTTCTGTGTTAAATTTGTGTGGCATAGATAAGGTGCATGTTTCATCCATCTCATTGTTGAGAAGAATATATTTACAGCAAAAAAAAAAAAAGTTTGTATTTAAGCAAGATGGATTTAACGGTAGAAAAGAACGCGGTAAATTTTTTCAAACAAGTAGTTTGTTCATCCCAGATCTTTTCACTCAGTTGAAGACATAGATACGCACGCACGCCATGGAGGAGATGCAGAATTTTGCTCTGCTCTGTTTGGGAACTCTTCGATCTTTGGGAGCTCCCTCATGTGGTGAACCATTGAATTGCATCTAGCCATTTTCTCAATCTTCACTTTTAAATTGTGGGTTGACTGTGATCTAGCTAGCCGTTGGATCTACCTGGTTAGGAAGGAATCTGCTTAGGATAAGTTTTAAAATTTGATATTTCTTTCTTTCTTTCTTTCATTCATTCATTCATTCATTCATTCATTCATTCATTCATTCCATTTATATAGATACATTCCTGAACCTTGGTGAATCTCCAGTTAATGTTCTGCTTTGGTTTTTATCCTTCAGTCTTGAGTGGCCATACAGTTGTCAGTTTCAAATGTCCAACCTTTATGTGATCATTGCTTTGGTTTCTGCCAAGTCAAAGAAAAAAATCAGGTTGGAAGCACTCAGCAGTGGATCTCACTTTCTTTCATATTTGCTAGGCATTGTTTCTGATTGCAAAAAGGGCTTACATTTTGCCAAACAATGCAGTCAACGCCATTCACCTGGTTATTGCAGAAATTAAAGCATCTCTGAAAAAGGTTTCTGTAGCTTCTGTTTGTCCATAACATCAAAGCAGAGCTAGGGTACAGGAAGTATTAAAAGGGCAGATCAGATTATAAACTTCTTTTGACATAAAAATTACAATCCCTTTTTTTTAAAAAAAAATCTAGACCCGTGGGACACCCAGTTCCTTAAAATATAGATTATTAAATAGTTCATTTCCTCATTTGCAAGGAAAGGATTAAAAAAGCATAATCCTTGGGATAAGGGAGATCAATTGTACTATGAGGGAACATGGCTTACTAAGTGTGTTCAGAAGCATTTCTATCTCTGAAGCAGGGGTGAAATCCAGCAGGTTCTGACAGGTTCTGGAGAACCAGTAGTGGAAATTTTGAGTAGTTCAGAGAACCGGCAAATGCCACCTCTGGCTGGCCCCAGAGTGGAGGGGTGGAATGGAGATTTTGCAGTATCCTTCCCTCAGGAGTGGGGAGGGAATGGGGATTTTGCAGTATCCTTTTCCTGCCACGCCCACCAAGCCAAGTCCATCAAGCCACACCCACAGAACAGGTAGTAAAAAAAATTGGATTTCACCACTGAAGTCAGTTCAACAGGCAGATTAATAGTATGAATCCTTTCTTCTGATTGCCCAGTCTCCTTCTCATCAGGCTCAGGAGTTTGCTCCCACACCTGCACAAGCATTTCTTGGCTCTCCTGTGAGGATATCATATTTATGGGAACACATGGCAGTTCTATGAAAGAACTAGATATTTGGGAGTGAGCACTGGCCATATTGCTTACCTATTTCAAAAGAAGCGCTGCTCCCCTTTCTCGCCATTTCATTGCTTAACCAATTTTAGAGGGTTGTTTCAGGGTGAACCGTGAGGGGAGGAAGAGGATTGCTCAAAGTCCTTTGTACTAGTAAAAATGGTAGGAGAAGCTCCACTCCATACTGTGTTCTGATTATGGATGGTTCATTGCTTGAAGAAATTATATATACAGGGCATGAAAGCACCGATTGTCCCCTATTACAGCATTGGTCACAAGTTTAAGCAGCAGACCATGGACGTAAGAAATACAGTTTGTAAACTTGAAAGAAGTGTAAAAAAAAAAAAAAGGTAAAGGAGTCCCTGCAGATTTTTCTCCACTCGTTGTTGCTGACTGTATGGGTTGGTGCTCATCTCTGTTTCAAGGCCATTGAGCCAGCGCTGCCCAAAGACATTTCTGCAGTCATGTGACCAACATGATGTCATGGAGAGCTGTTTCCTCCCCACCAAAGTAGTATTTATTTATCTACTCACATTTGCATGGTTTCAAACTGCTAGGTTGGCAGGAGCTGGAGCAAGGACGGGAGCTCACCCCGTCACATGGCACTGGGGTCTCGAACCTGATAGGTGCATGTTTCCAGCTTTCCAGCAGCCAAAGCCAGGGTCTTAATTGCTGAGCCACTACGCAGCCCTTTCAAAAAGTGTACACACACTATTAAACAATCTGGATAGTTATCTCTCAAGGTGATATAATAGTGGACTTCTCCACTGGGAAGGGAGTAGGAGTAGATAACCTCCAAGGTTTCTTCTGAGATTCAATCATTTGAGAAGTATTTGGGAGGAAGGAGATCTAAAAAGATCAACAGAATGTTGCTTCCTTAATTTAGATTTGAAGCCATGAATTTAAGGAGGGCTGGAATTAAGAGTCCTACAGGATTTTTCTTATAGTTTTACTTAAACATTCTTCAGGGGCAGTTTGTGGAATCAGCAGTCAAAGTATGGTTAAAATTAAATTGTTTTAAAAGTTCTGGCTGGCTGGTATCCTAGACAAATCTTTATTCTAAGTCTGCAGTAGCTGGAGTTGATCTGTATTGGCTTTAGTAGACTGTGTTGACATAATCGGGCAAAGTGTGTGCTTTTTTTTCCATAGCTGAAATAGCTTTTCCTTGGCCATAGCAACCATTTCTGTTTTTTAATATCTCTTTACTTCTACTAAGCTTCAAGGAATGTATCCAGTACAATTACTTCCTGTTTATGTTCTTCACATGTATCTAACATTTGAACAATTAAATGAATATACAGTGATATCTTGCACTCAACTGCTTTAAAACTCAGCAGATTTGGTACTCAATTTTTGATGCAAAAATTTTGTCCTCTTGTTGGCTGCTTTGTTACTCATTACATTATTCCTTATGGGAAAAAATTGGTTGGTACTAATAGTTTTTTTATACTCATCATGCCTCCCAGAACCAATTAACAGTGAGTGCCGAAGTACCACTGTATAAAGATAGATATCATATTATTCCAGTTTTACTTTAACCTACTTCAGTCTTAGAATTTTAGCTTTATGCTTTAGTTTTGGACAAATAATATTTTATTGTGGTTTTTGAAGAGAGTTTTTGTTTTTGATTCTAAAGATGTAGTATACAGTGGCAGTAGTGACAAAAATAATCTGTATAATTGCTTTATGTTGTGTTTTATGTTTGGTCCCCCTCTTCTACTTTTAAATAGTTTGTTAATTGTTTCATTCTGTACTGGTCTTTGACCGAAATAAAGTTTGACGGACTATGCCCTCCATTTTTATTTTATACCTTATTTATGCTAAATCTTTAACAGGAAGATGAGCTGAAGTAAAGGGCAGAAACTATTAAGACAGCTCTTGAAAGAATATATAAGATTGAGTTTTGTTATGCTGACATGAGTTTCCCTTTTTTTATTATGACAGGAGAAAGATATTTGATATCTAGCATGCTGTCGGCCCGCTATTGTACAAAAAATTACAGAATCTGGCTTTTTGGCAAAGGCGTCTGGGTCTCTTGACAGTGCTGGGTATGCTAGTCTGGATTTCATTAATTTGATCTAAAAAAACATTTCGGCCACATGCTTTCAGCATATGTTTCTATAGAAAAACATCACAAGTGCTTCAGCAGTCTTCTCAAAATGAGAGGAGTTTGGTGTAGGCCAGAGGTCGGCAACCTGCGGCTCTGGAGCCGCATGTGGCTCTTTCATCCCTCTGCTGTGGTTCCCTGTCACCAGTCAGCTCCACAATTGATAAGGCTTTCAGTTAGGATAGGTAGAGGAAAAAGGACACTACGCTAGGAGGAGACACTATGGTGGGGGGAACCGGACTTCCGGTTGGCTCCAGAATTAAACAGAGGACTTCCGTTTAGGGCCTTTGTGGCTCTTTAAATGTTTAAGGTTGCCGAGTAGGCTATGGCTGTGGGATCCTGAGGAGGGTTCTTCAAGCCTGGCAGAAGTTTTCTCTGAACAGACATCTATTTATGGTTACTCTGCTCCCATCAACAGAACAGGAAGGAAGCAACTTTTACTAATTTCCTTTGCCCCTGAAAATCTGTCTTAAAAGTTGGGGAATTCTAGAACAAGGGGGAGGGAAGGAAGAGAGAACTGTGCAGAAGGGGGAGTAGAGAGAAAAATGAATTGGGACCACAGCAGAAGCACATATAGGTAACCTACTAGTTGTCTCTTAGTGACTGTACAAAGTTACGACAGACCTCCCCAGGGCTACCTACAACTCAGATTCAAAATTCCAATGGCCGCCCCCCTGGTTGCATGATTGGTTTGGGGAGCTTGGCACATGGCCCGCATATAGGTCATTTGCCACAGTCATGTGATCACAATTTATGATGGGTTTTTTTGCTAGACAACGGCATTCACTTCCAGTTCCACATCCACTTCCAACAAAAAATACCCACTGGAGATAATGGATTTACTTTACGACCTTGGCTTTTGCCTAACAAACACTGCGCAAAAAAAAAAAAAAAAAAAGTAAATTCAGATATGATCATGTGGTCACCCGCTTAACGATCCGCAGCCTTACAATGTATACTGGGCTCAATTACGGTCATAAGTCAAGGACTACCAATATTGCTTTCCTGTGCCCTGCAGAGGAAATTTAAAATTGCAGCAGTGACAGGACTTTGCTGTGACAACTTAATTAACAATAAGGATTCTGTTTAGTGGAACGGCTTTTAAGTACTTTGGTATTTAAATTGAATATTTTGTGTGGAATCTGGAATCCTGACGGCTGTAACAGCCAGAGCTGCTTTATCCTCCTTCGATTATATTTATTTTGGAAGAGTTCCACAGTAATAAATAAAACCGCCACAATAAAGTCATTTTAGGATTGTGCCTTCGGTTTGGGGATTTCACTTGTTAACAATGGGTTATTGTGACCAATCAATATGGTATATAATAATGCTGGTACTTTGTTGTATAAACTGTACCCAGGGTTTTTAGGCGTTCATTTAATAGCCAGGTATGAGTCATGCTTATAAATGGTAAAATACCACAGTTCTTATGGTATGCAGTCCATGATTCAGGAATGCTGAATCAAGAGGCAAGCGAGGATTCCCTGTATGAAACACCTACTAAAGAGGGAGTAAAAAAACAAAGCTACGCCTACACCCATTGCCATCTCCCCAGAGAAGGGGATGCTGAGTTTATTGACTTGTTGTCAAGGTTGACTCAGCCTTCCATCCTTCCGAAATCGGTAAAACGAGGACCCAGATTGTTGGGGGGCAATATGCTGACTCTGTAAACCATTCAGAGTAAGCTGTAAAAGCACTGTGAAGCGGTATATAAGTCTTAAGTGTCAGGCCTGGAAGCCATCTTTTGCATTGGGCCTTCAGCCCTGCTGAAGTACTGTGTGAACTTTAGTACTGTGGGAAAATGGGAGGGGGGATTGTATGGAGCAGGGGTGATGTATAGTCATAATAACATTCCTTTCTCAGAGAGTCAAGGACATCTTGCTCTGCACCTGAAGGGGTGTGACTGGGAGGCATCTCCAGTTGGGACGGTGCTTTGATTGGACCATGTGATGGACATATGGGTGCAGGGGGAAGGGACTTGGACTTTCTTTTGGAAAGTCCAAAAGACTTTCTAGGTTTCTTTTGGAAAGAAACCTAGAAGCTTTCTAATTTGGGTTTTCCCAGATGTACCAATATGACATCTCTAACAAAATGGAACTTTGAGGAACTTCAAACCTCGGAGTCTTCTTTCATTGGGGGTGTTACTTGGAACCCTGACACTAAGTGCTATTGCTATAGTTCTTCCCATAGGCTTCCCACCTGACAGTACTGCTCTTTTGTTCACTATTGTAAGAGCACAGGAAGCTTCCTGACAACTATTTGGGCTGCTATTCTTCTACATATTT
Source organism: Pantherophis guttatus (assembly GCF_059756535.1). Lineage (NCBI taxonomy): Eukaryota > Metazoa > Chordata > Lepidosauria > Squamata > Colubridae > Pantherophis > Pantherophis guttatus. The sequence continues at coordinate 158,381,966 of NC_142063.1, forward strand.
AGTGCCTCCTTTGCCAAGGAATGGCAAACACATGATAAAGTTCTTTTGCATCACCAAGCTACCTGATCTTTATATCTGGTAATACCAGGAACTGATACATTGGTCAAACACTGCCTTGCCAGTGTAATACGTGAATTGAGTGCCGGCCATGTCGTCTCCAAGGTTGTAAGGGAGGGATTCAGGTTGAATATTAACTTTCCACAACCTGATGCCTGCTAGATGTCTTAGACTGACAGTTCTCATAATAATCAGCACAGTGACAGCAATCTTGGCTGGGAATCCTTGGAGTTCTAAGCCAGCACATCTGGACAATACCAGATTGAAGACACCTATTGTAAGACATCACTTGCTTTGATCAGAGGAAAGAAAAACAATAGAGATCAGCTGTAGAAGCAAGTTATGATAACCCTCTGAATTGTAAATAGTTTGGGTCAGATTTTCTCCTAAGAAAGAGATATTGGTTTTGTTTTCCCTGGTTCCTATGCTTATGCCTTGATATTACCCATTGCACATCACTGTTAACTTGACAAATTCCCATATGAAGAATTTGTATGGATATGGAGACCCAAAGGCTGAAAGCTGAGCATTTTTTCATGAAAAACTGTCCATAGCACTCTCTTATTATGTGCCATTAAAAAACCCTGGTCCACAGGTTGACTTCATCTCAAGCCTTACTTTCCATCACAGATTAGTATGTCCACAGACCATCTCTGTTATATTGTGGCTCTTCACAGAGGACTATCACGGCCTGGCATGGCTCCCTTGCAAATAAGATTGAACAATAATCAGGAGTAATAGTTGTGTGAGGGGAAAAAATCTCACCTTTTCTGTTGTCTATGGAGGTTCTTGGTCATCCAGGTCATGCATGTCCCAAAGGTGCTTTTTCAAAAGGCAACTGGACTTTCTGTTTTTTCTTTGAAGACATTTTGCTTCTCGTTCAAGAAGCTGAAGAAACGTCTTGGATGAGAAGCAAAACGTCTTCAAATAAAAAACAGAAAGTCCAGTTGCCTCTTGAAAAAGCACCTTTGGGATCCTTTTTGTTGCTATCTCTTATTGTCAGGAATTTGCACTTGAAATCAAATTTCCCATTATTATTCACAATGTGTGAATTGTGTGTGACCTTCAATTACCACAATTCCACAATCAGCATTGTTCTGATCCAGCCTTAGCAGAAACAAGAAACAGACTCCTTGTCACGAAAAAAATCCTCTTTATTGATCTCCTGTGAATCAATGGCATTCACACACCTAAAAGTCCAGGCAATAGTCCTTCAAAGAGTTAACTGCAATAACAGACATTATCAGTTCCTTGTGATAATTGCCAGGCCGTGAGCTCCCAGCCACAAAGCTGCAAATTAAGGTCTGGCAAGCAGTCTCTGAGGCACGAAACACAATGAGCCAGATCTTCAGAAATCCGAACTGTTGTCTCCTACGACCACCACTTCCCTTTCCTTCTATTTATTCCCCAGCCAGGGAGAGGCCATTCAGCATCCACGTGTGCCTTGCTTCCCAAGTCGACTCCTTGTCCTCAGTTGTTCTCCTCACCTAACAGCTCTGCGCATATGCACCTCTGGAACAGGCCCCAGCTGTTCTTCCTCCCCACTTACCTCCACCTTCAAAGGCAGCTGGGAAATGTCAGACAGCCCTGGCTCTATCTCTGCTTCCTACGCAGAGCATCCATCAGAGCCTTCCCCAGACTCCAGAGCTGCCCCAAGTTCCTCCCCAACCTCCTCATCGTCCGAGTCTGCCGCCAGCTCTACTGGCAGCTGGCGGGCCACAACACACATATCTTAACATTGCTGAGATTGAGAAACACTGTATTAAAAGGTGGGCGACAAAAGAGAAGGAGGAGAGCTACATAAAGAGGAGATAAAGAGTAGACAAATGTCTTGCTTTTGAGATGAAATCACGTATAACCACTGGCCTCTCCACTCTCAGAAAGGGCGTTCAGGTAAGACAATGCCCCTTCTGCATAGTAGCCATTATATATATATATATAGCTTGATTTGATTTCATTACCAAGTATACTTTCTTGAAGGTAGTACGGTATAGTAAACATATACATAATGGATTGTTTCATTTCTATGTACTTGACCCTAATTACTTGGTCATAAATCACTTGCTATTTTGCGGATTCCCCAAATTATTGCCATTCTGTGCCCTTGGGCAGGTTTTTCTCATACCGTTTCTGTGCAAGCCTTTAACTTTATATAAGATCACAAGCTAAATTATGTATTTTGAGCATGTTTCATCCACAAACAAACAAAAAAGCTAGGGGTTCATCTCGGTTAAGTTTGCAAGATCTTTAGTCTTAGAAGAAAATGTTCTTGGTTTTGCATAAACAGATGGTAAGCCAATCCCTGCCATCAAGTTTGCGTTGCTGCCGTGATCAAAGTACTGGAAATTTATTAAGTTTTATTTTGAAGAATCTCAGTCTGATAACAGTCCAATAAACAGGGAAAGCAAGTTCTTCGGACTTTTCCTCACAGCCTGGATCTGCTCCAAGGCTACGACCCAGAATAGCTGGATGCTTCTTGGGATTAGGAAAGGAATGGGCTTTGCGAACGGCCTATTTAATTCCTTGTTCCATGCATTTCACATTCCGTCATCATTGAGCACGTTTAGGCCTCATTAGTCTGGTGGGTTTGGGGGAGGGAGTCCTCTTCTGAGTCCTCTTCTTTTTCTTAAAATGTTTTTGTACTTCTGAGAGCTCTGGCGTTTCTTCTTCTCCGTCAGCCCAAAGGTGGACAGATATATTTCTAAAACTGTTAACCAAAACCAGAGAGTCTCAGCTTATATTTAAACTACATAGCTATCTGTCTAAACAAGGTTTTTAAAAGGCATGAGGCCAAGTGTCAGACCTCAAAATGCACTTGGTCTTTTAGGGAAGAAAATTGATTTTTCTGGATACCGTTCATCTTATTATTTGCCTTGAATCAATAGACCCACTCTGTTTTCCCATTCCAGCATATTTTTGCCTGATAAATCTTTATGGGAGATGAAATCAATTGAGATATAATAAATCAGGGTATTTTTAATGGATCTGGGAATCACTTGGACTTCTCAAAAGAAAGAACAAAATCAGGGCATATGATACCAATTTGAAATAAGATTGGTATAGACCAAATGGAGGGGTAATAGCTGTAATATGACTGTAATTGTTCCAGGTTCGGTCACTAGCATCTCAGTTAAAAGATACAGAAGTGATAAGAAAGAGTTCTGAGTTTTCAGTGACAGCAGAGAAAGCTGGACTAGCGTAAATGCCTATAAGGCAGCTCTTTCATCATATAATAGAATCTAGTGTCACTTCACCAAACTATAATACAAGGATAGGCAGCATATGATTTTTGAGTTTTTGTTGAATTTTAGGTCCCATCATTGGCCACACATTCTCCATCTCTACTTTAAAGGGAAGTTATTTTCATTCATTGTCTCTTGATTGAACTCTCAGAAGTTTGACCTGCGTAAACATCTGTCATTGCAGAGATTGGTGGGAGAAACGGGTAGAATGATGTCATTCCACACAGGGATTTGGGGCTACATATAATGCTCCTCTCCCCTGATTCCACACTTCGTTTTGCCAAGATAGAAATGGCAAGAAGTCATGTTCTCCAAAGGAAAGAAACGGCAGTCAGATTGGGGAAGACACTGGTCTTGCATTGAACGAAGGGATAACGCCATTGGTGGCCCAACATGGAATATAGCATGAAGTAGGACACTGCTGATTGGTTTAATCAAGATTGGTTGTGATAGAACCATTTGCTGGTTGATTGTAAGTTTCAAGAGATTTGAGAGGCAAAAGTGGTGGTGATACAAAAGTGCCCTGAATTAGCTTGCCTTGGCTAAAGACATTAACCAAGATTGCTACTGCTCTGTAGCTGAATAATATAAGTATCTTTTACAGTTTTAACTGCTATTTTTACCATAGACAATCTTGAGTGTCTGATTATGTCAAAGGTAATTGAAAGGATGTTTGCTCACCATGGTTTTCTTTGATAAACCATTGAATGCTTGGAACTACTTTAAAAAAAAATCAAACATTACCTTCTAATGTGTAATTGTAATTTTGTAATCTGTAATTTTATTGTGTTGGTCCAACAAAAGCTAACGCATTGGAGAGACTCTCATGCCTTTCAGTTCTTTCTGGATTCTTTCACAGTATAAATCACTTTTGGGGGGGCTAGTAGAATAATTAGGTTTTTGCAACATGCCTTTTATATCCAGAGGATATAAAAACCTCTGCGCTGGCTGAGGAATTCTGGGAGTTGAAGTCCACAAGTCGTAAAGTTGCCAAGGTTGGAGACCCCTGCTCTAGGCTAGTCTTTAACTAATACATCAAACTACAATTTCCATAATTCCACAGTCAGCATGGGAATGATAATCCCGCGTATCTGAAGAGTGGTAGTTGGGAGAGGCTGGTCTACAGGGGGAGACTACCTGAAATGTTTACAATAGATCCTCCCTCTCAGTGGGCAACCTTTATAATGTTATAAGCAACAGTAATGGGTAGTACAGTAAATGATTGTAAATAGTAACTTAGGAGTTATTGCTTTTAGATGATTGACTATTTAATTGATAGATGCCCTTGTTCTGATCTGAATGATTAGCAGGTAGTTTGGCACACAGCTTAAGGCAGTAACCTTAATTGTGACTGATTAATTTGGCTGAAATATGTTGCTAAGTCAATTCTGTGTTTCATTAAACTGACTGAATTGCATCCAGCTATTAGAGGTGTTTGAAGGAAAGGCAACTGACAGATGATATAGGAGCACAAACCCCTGCATTAAGCTATAAAAGAGCCATTAAGGAAACCTGTGCCAAAATTGAATTGTTCCAGAGAAATTTAACTTCCAAGCCTAATGCTAATTAATAGCTATATGCTTAATGGATGTCAGGAGTTAATTAGGAAAACCCGATGACCTGTGCGGGAGTTTTAAATATTTTCTGCGTTGCTCCCACTTTTTGTATTGTTTCTGTTTAAAAAAAAGGAAAAAAGAAATTTTACGGCGGCGCATTGATCTGTGAATGCTATCAGTTACATAGCCTTACGCCATGCTGCCTCCTCTCAGTCAGAATTTCCCTAATTTTTTGTTTGCATCATTTGTGTTGTGAAAGGGATCCTGATTAAAAGACAAACGTTAATGATCTGAAATATTACCAGATACACTTCAGACTGTTACCATCTCAAACTGGTCAAATCATGGGGGCAGAATAACGCAACAGAGAAGGACACACTCTATAGTTTAGAATTTATTGCTGTGGACTTGTGTCTCCTCCTATACTTCTTGTTCCATTTTCACTGTTGCTGTGTGTGTATATATGTATGTATGTGTGTGTGTGTGTGCACTAATCCAGTCTTTTCTCTTTTTTTTTTATCTCTGGTTTACTCTTAAATTAGTGTACAACTAGTTTAGCTACAACCTTTCAACGACTGAGAAACTCAAATTCCCTTTCTATAAAACAACTTTTGTCTAAATCAATTTTACTAAAAAGTATAAAAGAGGAGCCATAAATAAGCTGAGCTCAACTCATAGTGAAGGGTCTGTGCAGGGCGTGTCTATGTGTCAACATGAAAAAAGCCCAGATAGCAGCTATGACTGTGCAATCAAACATCCCACCCCCTTTTTATACACATTGTAGGTACAAACACATCAGAGTTGGGTTTCAGCAGGTTCTGACCAGTTCTAGAGAACCAGTAGCGGAAATTTTGAGTAGTTCAGAGAAGCGGTAAATACCACCTCTGACTGGCCCCGCCCCCATCTATTCTCTGCCTCCCAAATCCCAGCTGATCAGGAGGAAATGGGGATTTTGCACTATTCTTCCCCTGGAGTGGGGTGGGAATGGAGATTTTACAGTATCCTTCCCCTGCCACGCCCCCAAGCCATGCCACGCTCCCCCTCAAAGCCACACCCACAGAACCAGTAGTAAAAAAAAATTGAAACCCACCACTGAAACACATGTAAAAAAGGGGGGGATGGGGTTTTAATTGCACAGTTGTGTCTGCCAGTTTTACTTTCTTGATATCTCCCATCTCCGTGGTGGATGCCCCAGTTCCTAGCGTCTTACAAAGACATCACCATGCAACTTTCTTGCTCTGATAGAGAAACAAATTTCCATTATCTTTCTCTGGGCTGTGTTTTTTTTTCCTACTTCCCAGTTTTTATTCAATTTGGTCACCTCCAGAAGGAAGAAGCTTTTATGTCTTGCCCCCTGTGCTGATTCCCTGTTCTTCTGTAGAGGAGATTGATGGTTGGGTAGAAGTATATGGGGACAAGAGAGCAAGGAGAACTATAGCTGTGGAAGTGGACATAGTCCTATATTTTAAACAACAAACATGTCTTCTGCGATTTCCATTCAAGACTTGTATTTGAATTGCACTTTTTCTTTTTAAGAAAGTTGGGTTTTTTTGTGTGAAACGTTTGCCAGAAGTTCTTTCTGAGAAATGTAGAATAGGAAGGAATGAAGATAAGCAAGATATTCTGACTTTATAAAAGGGCAGAAGCTCTTAAATAGGGTTAATCTAAATTTGTATTTGTAGCCTTCTCAGTTCCTTCACAGTCATAAACTGTAATTCTTCTGTCTAAACTGACCTTTGAAGGTTATTTGAACAATGGTGTCGCCACCTCTGTTTTCTTCTAATAATTCCTTATCCCACTCCCTCCCTTTTTACATAAAAGCGTGTCTGGAACAGTATAAATATTGGACACCAAAATGGCTTGTCAGTCTAGATTTTCAAAAATAAAAATCTTTGGCAAAGTTGGTAGACATTTTGAGAACCGGCAAATTTCAGGCTTCAACACTTCTCAGGAAGCGAGTGAACAAGTTTTAGGAGCTTTGGGAAATATTTGTAGTGGAATCTTCCCCAGTTTGATGGGTCTCTGGATATTTGGGATTGCAGATTAGAAGACCCAGACCTAGTAGGGAATTCTATTAGACTAATAGAAAAAAAAAATGGTTGTGAATTGGGGAACACTAGGCAGTACTGGGATGTCAAACTGGTGGCCCATGGGCCGGATGCATCACACGCAGGCCACACCCATCCTGGCTCCACAAAGGCAAAAAATGTGATACGTCACATGATGCGATCGAGTTTGACACCTGTGAATTAGTAGGAGCCCAGAGAATGATTTGCAACTGATTGTATGTAAAACTGTATGTGTATTAGATCAAGAAATAAAGGTTACCTTATCACAGAAAGGTCATTCCATTTATTTACCTTAGACCAGGGAATGGATGCCCAGAAACTTTAGGATTATATAGTCATTACTGCCAGCAGTATATGAAAATGATAATAAAGACTTTTTAAAAACACTATAAAATTCCTTATTTTCTGAAAAGCTTCACTCTCTATCAGGTACACGGCAAGATATATTATTGTAATATTTCTGGAGAGACTTGGCTTCAGATCCTCTCCTCTAAGAAGCTTTCTTGGCGTGTTATGCTGATCTATTTCATGAGTTTTCAAGAATAAACATGCACACCATTCTCAACTCCTTGTACAAAAAAAAGGCTATAAATATGGGGGATGGATGATGCTCTTCATATGCCTTGAATTAGGTAGCCTTTGTGCTTTAAGGCAGTTTTATATATGGCCCATGTGCCCACAGAGACCAACAAACAAAAGGCTACACAACTAACTGTTTCAAAAGACAAAGATGAGCCTTGTATTGAATATATCGACAGAAGCACAAGTGATAATGGACAAGTTTCTTCACACCAAGAAGCACCAAGCCATATATAAATAATGGAGGCCATTCACAAAGACTAATGGTCATAAAAGGTCATAAAGTTCATTTATTTCTCTCTCTTTTTCTCCCTCTTGCTTATTTTAATAGTGCTGGGCCTAAAGGCGATAACATCTACGAATGGAGATCTACTATCCTAGGTCCCCCAGGTTCTGTGTACGAAGGTGGCGTATTTTTTCTGGATATCACATTTTCATCTGATTATCCGTTTAAACCACCAAAGGTAAGGTTATGCAGTCTCTGTATCTTTGTATCTATTTTCCATTGTCTTCCATTTTAATTCAGGAAAAGCAACAACTGGATGAAGCATTTCCAAAATCGTGCATAGCACAGGATCCCCTAGCCAACTAGGACTCTGTGAGGCCAAACAAAAGGGCCCACATTATCTTGCCTTCACAGTTTTGTGGTATTCACTGGAGGCTTTCAGAGTTGGGCATTTTTTGAGAATATTAGGACATCAGAAATTTCCATTTCGGACCCTGTTTTTCTGCTGCTATCAGTTGGACAGAAGAATAGGATTTGGAGGGCATAAGTCCCATTACTTCTGTACTCATATGGAAAAACATTCCAAAAGATCATAAAATATCTTGCTTGATTGCCTTACTTTTATCCAACTTTGAGCCTCTTTGCTCAAAGAACCCAGATATAGCAGTAGCAGCAACCTACTCTTGGTAGTAACAGTACAAGGTAACATTGTATAACTGCTATTTTTGTAGGTACAAGTCACTTTTCTTCACATATGGCTCAAGCCTTACATTAGATTATTGTCCCTCTCAAGGGCCTTTTGCTAGGAGGTATATGCTGCAGTTGAAATGAGACCATTGAGGAAAGGGAAGAAATTAACCATTTCATCTTTCTGATGCTGTCCTTCTTTTATTCTGATATTGCATTTCACTCACTTCCCCCCCCCCCACCTCCTTGTTCCTCCAAACTAGCATGACGCCCAGGAGACAGGACAATTCTTACAGTGTTCTCTCTTGCTTATTTGCCCAAGTCTTTTGAAAGCAGTATATGGTTGTCCTCAGAAGATAAACTCATCCACATCGCCTGAAATCAGATTTATTTCAATAAACCATTAGAAGTGTGTAATCTTAGTGGCTAAAATGAAAAGCAGAAGTATTTAAGCCCTGGTTTGCTTGATAGTGCATGATTTGATAAATACTCTCTCAAAAAAAGTTGCAGATCTTTATCTAATAACATATCAGATACAATGCTGCTTTAATTATCAAATATTTCAACTTGTGGTCTGCTTCTGTGATAAGCGCTCATTTCCTCAGTTCTTTCAAAGCCTACTGAAACATAAATGTACCCTATCCTTACCCAACAGCTGTTTACAATTCGCCATTTAAATCTTCTACATGTGCTCTAGTGCAAACCGTGGATTTTTCCAGATTTTGATCATATTGAAAGATGATCCTTATTATAATAAAAATATACATGACTAACAGTCGGCCATGTCATATGCTATAGTATATCTCTGTGGATGATGGGATGCATTTACTGGAGGCAGTAGGATTTGCCCTTTTCCTATTGGCTGTGAACGGGGGAGATTTTCACTTTTTTCTATTGGCCAGAGGTTGGGGGGGGGGGAGTGTCACTTTTTTGAAAAAGGTCAGGAAAGGATATGTTACTAGTCCATGCTAGCTGAAATGTAAATCCAGAAACTGAAAAAGCTCAGTTACTTACATACAACATTGATGTACAAGTACGACCACCACATACACATTTCCCCAAAAAGAGAAAATTGGAAGCAGAGATGTGTATAAAATATTAATATAATTCAGTATTTAAACATGATATGTTTTTGGATAGTGGGAACGAGGCAGAGCCATGGATCTACTGTATGTCCTTGCTCCCTCTTTATTTGGATCTTAAAATGGGATAGTCTCACTTTCCTTAGTCTCACTGTTTTCTTTTCAGCCTAAGAAATGCACCCGTATAAGTGGAGATGTGCCTGGGAAAAGGCCTGAAATAATTGGAAATTTAACTAAAAGGGATATTAAGTATAAAACAGTTGACCACATTTTATTAGCACTTTGATTGACGTTGAGCTAAGGGGTCCTGAGTAATAGTATTTATTTTATTTATTTATTTATTGGTTCGATTTATATGCCGCCCTTCTCCGGAGACTCAGGGTGGCTTACAATGCTTTAAGCAATAGCCTTCATACTTTTGTATATACCTGCTTAGTAGGGCTTTCGACCCCACCCCCACCCCAGCAGTGTTCTTTTTTATACAAAGTCAGCTTATTGCCCCACAAACCGGGTCCTCATTTTACCTAACTTGAAAGGATGGAAGGCTGAGTCAACCTTGAGCCTGGTGAGATTTGAACTCGCAGTAATTGCAGGCAGCTGGCAGCTAAGTGCTACTTAACAGCACTTTAGTCCACTGCACCACCAAGGCTCCTATCATCAGTGTCAGTGTAAATGAACTAAAATGCCTCAAAATTGCCACATTGGGTGGAATGTGGCATTTAGTGAAAGCACAAGTAGACTCAGCAATAGAATCAATTGTAATTTTTTTTAAAAAAAAAAGTGTGTAGATCCCTTGTTTGCTTTGTACTGCTTCCTGAAAAATACATTTTTAAAAAAAGGTATGTCAAATCTATGGTAACTCTTTAACATTGTGAGAAGCATAAGCTAAGATTTCCCATGCTTGCTGATATAATATAGAGGTTTAATGCCAGTATAAATATTTGTTCAAAGATTGCAGCTGTGCAGCAGATGTTTCATGAAGAAGATTCACATTTTGCTATTGAATAAGCTAGGCTCACCAAGTTAGTTTACCTGTTGTACAGAAATCAAGTAGGTAAGGCCCACCCCCAGTCTCTTCTTTCTCTTGTCTCTTCACTAGTCTAACAAGTAATATATTCTAGGTAGGAATTCTAGTCATGCCCCAAAAAATTAAGATTTATTCCAGTGATGAAATTCATTTTTTTTTCCTACCGGTTCTGTGGGCGTGGCTTGGTGGGCATGGCAGGGGAAGGATACTGCAAAATCCCCATTCCCTCCCCACTCCTGGGGGGAGGATATTGCAAAATCTCTATTCCCACCCCACTTTGGGGCCAGCCAGAGGTGGTATTTGCCGGTTCTCCGAACTACTCAAAATTTCCGCTACCGGTTCTCCAGAATCTGTCAGAACCTGCTGAATAGCACCCCTGATTTATTCCCTTTTTTTCTTTAAAAAAGATGAAAAAAGGTGGTGGATAAGCCACACAAATTTCCATAGTATTATCTCGATATGCGTTTCCAAAGGCTTGTGAAATTTGGCATAAAACTGTAAAAGGCTCAAATGCAAAGTCATCTTGGCCATGGTATTTCCCTCTTTTCCCGCTTGTAGGTTCCTTGAAACATCTGGGAATGGGGGAGACCTAGAGATGCCCTGGAGCTGATTCGTTGTAGAGAAGGGATCACCAAGAGTGCCACTAAGGCTCAGTGGTTTCTCTCCTCTTCAGGGGTTTATTCATGACATGAATGGAACATGCGTCAGTGTTACACATGACACAAAACTGAGTGCACTGAGGATTCCATCCAAAATCACAGAATTTAATGGCAAAAATATTAGGGTGGAATGCTTCCCCATTCTCCTCCTTTTCTTGCACATCATTTTAATGCTTAAATTTTAGTTTATATTAAGTCAGACCCTAGCGTAGTGTCCTTGATTATTGAATGACATTACATCAGAGTTTCCCGATTCAGATTCAGCAGAGGGCTTCTCACTTAAAAAGTGGAATGCCACACTAAGCTAAACCATATAAAATATTTAACTAAGGGGAAGGGGCCTATTCTGAATTTTATTCTCTTACAGCTCAGAACTATATTTCTCGAAACTACCAAGTTATATGGTTCAAAACATAAGGGTAACCAATTTCATCCATATGTATTCTATAGAAACGTAAGTTCCTAGTTAACAGAGCCGGCCTTAATACATTTAGGTCTTACTGACTGACTACTGTCACTTACCAGAGAGAGCTTCCCTCCCACCCCACCAAGATAAATTAAATGGAAGTGTCAGAGATTGAACTTGATAACATCTTGAGGTGGTCTCTCTAGAGCAGGGGTGACAAACTCAAGGACCGGCCCATGGGATGCTTAGATCTGGCCTGCGGGGCTGCCCTGAGAACAGCAAAGGACCGGCCTGCGGTGCCTCTCCCAGCAAAAACAGAATTTGGGAGGGCCACGTGAGGCACTTCTGAGCTCCCTTTTCAGCTGTGACACTCTCTTGCAGCCCTCTGCCGGTGAAAACGGAACTTGGGAGGGCCAAGTTTTGCGCTGCAATAGCCTCCTGCAGCCCTCTGCCAGCGAAAATGGAGCTTGGGAGGGCCATGTGAGTGACTTTGAGCTGGTCACGCTCACTCGGGCCCCCCTGAGGTCAAACACAACCCTGATGCAGCCCTCAATGAAATCGAGTTTGACACCCCTGATGTAAAGTATATTGACCAGACAGAGATTTTGAATAAGTAGTCTACTTTTAGGAGTGCTGGTAGCCTCAGGAAAGCAGCCTGAGTGAGATTTGTTTTTCTGTGGAAGCTGATACCTTTGAAGATTGCTTTTGCAATATTCAAAATGTACTAACCTGCTCTATGACCATATTCCTACTGTGTTGGAAAACTCATCTAAGTAAATGCCAACAGTTGGAGAGGATCCAATGATGATCTTATTTATAAAAGTGGTCAAGTTAAATATACATCAGTGGTGGGTTGCTAGGGTTAGGGTTAGGCTCCGCCCACAGAAGCGTTGCACGTGAGTGCGCGCCCGCCCACGATCGAACCGCTTACAACGGGTTTTGAAACCCGCCCCTGATATAGACGAATCAAAAACAAGAGCCCCAATGTTAATTGACGGGAATCATGACATCTATATCACGATGGCTCCTGTGTTCCAGAGAAGCTTTATTCTCCAAACTGGCGCTCTTCAGATTTCTCAAACTAGCATCATCTGGTTTGGGCACCATAACTAGTGAAAAAACCTGCAGCACCTCACTTTGAATCTCACATTCATCCATTTTAAATGAAAGGTGGATATTTTAAGTGCCATTTTCCACATGCACGCAGAAATAGTCCATAGGCTTCTTTAAACTGTTGACAGCAGAATTACGGTGACATCCTAATACAAACTCTGCCCTTTTGTACTTGCATTCTGACTTGGTATGCAAGTACACAAGTCTTGGGACTTGCAATGTCTCTTGTCCGCTCCAAGGAAACCAATGAAACTGCTATTTCTCAAGGGCACGCAAATGTTTGTATGTATCGCCTGTTTTTTTTGGGGGGGGGGTTGTTTTTTTTAAAGAAAGCATTAAAAATGCTGGAGGCTTATCAAAACAAAACACAATAAAGCTTTTAGCTTTGAGACATACAGTATATAGAAGTTGTGAATAAGGCTTTACAAAAGAAGATGGGGAGACCTCTTTTCAGATGAGGCATAAACAAACATCAGAAACAAATGTATATTTTTTTTTCCCCCAAAAAATGAAAGATCTCGACAGAAAAATTTTCCCACAGAGGGAGAATCATTCAAGACAGGTTTCAAAAGGCTAGCAACAAACTATGCCTGAATGTATGATCTGTAATGTAATGTAATGATCTTCTCGCCCTCCTCCTTCTGTTGCTCCTCTACCTGTAGGTTACTTTCCGTACTAGAATCTATCACTGCAACATCAACAGTCAGGGAGTCATCTGTCTGGATATCCTGAAAGACAACTGGAGTCCTGCTTTGACTATTTCAAAGGTTTTGCTGTCTATTTGCTCCCTCTTGACAGACTGCAATCCTGGTAAGGCAATCCTTGTCTTTTGTTTTGTTCCTGTTTCCCCCCCCCCTCCCCAATTTAATGAAAAGAAGCATTATTAATTCTGCAACAGGCACAGCCAGAGAAGGCTCCTTCCCTCACTTTTGTCAACAACACAAAATGCTCATTTTTGCCATGTCTGAAAACAGGGCACAAACTGGCAATCGTATGATTTTTAAACCTGTGAGATAAATCCACATTGAAAAGAGGCTTGTTTGGTTTGCACGTATGGAATAGCTTATGAATAAAAGCCTCTTTTTTTCTTCTGATTATCTTTCAACCTATAAATGCCTCTTATGCTTTGCAATAGAAAGGCTATGATACATGAAACTGATTTTCTCCAGATGTTTTAGGACAGTGATGGTGAACCTTTTCGGCACTGAGTGCCGAAAAGGTCAAGCAGAAATATCGCACGCACGCGCCCTCATTGGGACTGAGCTCTGGAAAAGCTGAACTTCCAGGTTCTAGCGCGCATGCATGCCCGACAATCAGCCGGCCAGTGTGCATGCACGGGCCGGTTTTCGGCACTGCCACGCATGCGAAGGGCTCACGCTCCGGTAAAGCTGGACTTCTGGGTTCTGGTGCACATGCGCATCCAACAATCAGCTGGCCGGCGCGCATACACCGGTTTTCAACACTGTCGCACACGCGAAGAACAACTGATTGTCACATGTGCATGCGCTCCAGAAATCTGGAAGACAAACAGGCAAGGTCGCGCATGCCGGGCAACATGGCTTCGCATGCCACTTTGGGCACGTGTGCCATAGGTTCGCCATCACGGTTTTAGGACCATAATTCAGTTTTTTCTGAAGGTTGAAAGTCTTCCAATGAGTAGCAGCACCAACTCAAGGGATGCTGTTTTAGATTGATTCAAATGGCAGCAATAACAGTAACAAAATAACTCACCAAGATAAATTCCTTGTTTGTCCAGTCACACTTGGCCAGGGCCGGATTTAGATGAAAAGAGGCCCTAGGCTATTCCACTTATGAGGCCCTTTCACCTATAGTGAAAGTGTAATTTTAATTTTGCTAACAATTTGAATGTAGGCCCCTCTTGATCTTGAGGCCCTAGGCTGAAGCCTAGTTAGCCTATAGGAAAATCCGGCCCTGCACTTGGCCAATAAAGAATTCTATTCTATTCTATTCAATAGACCATTGGTTCCATTCCATTGTTTAAACAAGCAGAGCATGTTTAATGAGTCTTGGATTATACGGCCTCTTGTAGTCTGTTCCAGTATGCCAGTCTCTTATCAGAAAAAAAAGACTGCAATAGAAAATTGACCTGCTTCTGTAATTCAGCTAATACAAACTGCTACCATTTGGTTTTTCATTAGTTTATTATATCAATTTGTATACCTTCTCTTAATTGCAGCTCTGGGCAACGTACATAGGGTTAGAAGCGCAGGAAACAGAACATAATCAAAATTAGAAAAATAACGGCAGCCGAAGACAAACTGGGCTCTGATCATAAGAACTTGCAATGATGGGCTCAGCTAATCTCCAAACCCAAGCCCAGGGGAACACCCAAGTCTTCCAGAGGGCCAGCAGGGTTGACTGTCCACAAATCTCCGTGGTATTAAGGGATGGGACCGGGGTGGTATTCACTTACCTTCCCTACCAGCTTGCAAATGTGAGCCCCCACCCACGCATGTGCCCGGCCTTCTGTGCATGCACTTTGCCGGCGTGCAAGCCTTCCGCGCATGCGCCCGGCCTCACAAACGTGACAAATAGGATGGCATAGAGCTGGGGCAAGTGGGTGGATTTCCACTACCGGTTCAAGTGAACCGGCCTCAACCGGCTGAATACCACCTCTGGATGGGACCCAAAGCACATCTACCCTGCTGGATCTAGAGGAATGGGCCAGCCTAGAGAGAGCCAGTCCTGCAAATATTAGTCCCATGTACATGACAAACAGCACTTTGAGTTCCATCTAAGATGTGCATTAGGATCCGGTGCAGTTCACAAGACAGTGGTGTAAATGGGTGAGGTACACCTGCAGCTCCTTACATTGTTAAATTCTGGATCAGTTGTAGCTTCCAAGTGACATTTGAGGATGGCTCCATGTAGGGTGTATTGCAGTAGTTCACCCAGGAAATTACCAAGGCTGAACGGCTATAAACAGTACTAGTGATGCCTCCCCCCATTCCAGGGAATAACCTCACCCAGCAGCTTCATATAGATGCTAAATAGGAGGGGAAGAGTACAGAGCCCTGCAGGACGCCATAAAAAATGGGTCTTGGGCTAGGTCTCTTCACCTCCTCCTCCTCATCCCCTGGAACCAGCCCTGGAGAAAGAAGGTTCCACAACATTGCTACTCACTGCTTCCATTGCCACTCCTTCTTATCATGACACATCTTGTTGAGGAGTGGCGAACAATGGAAAATCCTGTTATGCAAATTCTGAATTCAAATGGCCTTTTTTGGACTGAGATGCTGCAATTTGCTAATACTATACATCTATATCATTTATCGTGTACTATGACCAAGGTGTTGGTTGTCATCTAAAACAGGGGTCTCCAACTATGGCAACTTTAAGCCTGGCGGATTTCAACTCCCAGAATTCTGGGAGTTGAAGTCCACCAGGCTTAAAGTTACCAAGGTTGGAGACCCCTGGTCTGAAAAGCCCTTCATGGTATAAGGGCTAGTTATTTGAGGGACTACATTTTTACCTTTGTTTCTGCTAATCGTATAAAACGGGTGTCAAACTGGCGGCCCATGGCTGGATGTGTCAGGCGCAGGCCACGCCCAACCCGGCTCCACAAAGGCAAAAACCATTGCGATACGTCACGTGACAAGATCAAGTTTGACACCCATGCTATAAAATGTGCAAAAAAAAAAGAGCATTCTTCGGGTCCCACTCTCTTAAACCATTTCTTCTGATGGGATGTAAAAGGCATGCCTTCCCTGTCACACCACCTGTCTTCTGGAATGGTATTCATTCCTCCAGAGCTTTGAACGGTTCAACCCTGCTGAGACCTGATTTTTATCCATGCTCTGACTTAAGATCCTTGAATGAGACTGTGTTGAATGTTTTATCGATTTTTACTGGTTAGAGTCCTTTTACTTTTTCTTTATATACAAAAAAAAAAAAAAAAAAAACACCAGTAACTTTGCTATTTGGGTTTGTGTTTTTCATTTGTACAGTATACTATCCAGAGTTGTGGGTTGGGTGGCCTTAATACATTTGAATTGATTAATTAATTATGAAACAGTAAGTGGTACTGGCGTTGAGTGCTTTTCCCTGTCTTAATTGGCAAACGTGTGAAATGAATTGTTGAAACTTTGCTCGTTGCTTGGCTTACCGGGGCCACGACTGCTAATGTGTCCTCTCTCTCTCTCTCTCTCTCTCTCTCTCTCTCTCTCTCTCTCTCTCTCTCTCATTCTCTCTCTCTCTCTCCCCCCCCCTCTCCCTCTCTCTCTCCCTCTCCCTCTCTCTCTCTCTCCTGTTGCCCCTTGCCGAATTCTTGCAGCTGATCCTCTGGTGGGAAGCATAGCCACTCAGTACCTGACCAACAGAGCAGAACATGACAGGATAGCCAGACAGTGGACCAAGAGATACGCAACATAAGCGATGTTGACTACTCGGCGCAGTGTGAAGGTGCGGGGATGCAGCTTTGCAGTGTGCAACCAAACTTTATAGCCTTTACAATACGGACTTCTGTGTATATGTTATACTGATTCTACTCTCTGCTTTTATCCTTTTGAAGATTGGAATACTGCTTTCTCTCCCTCCTCCCCTTCCCCAAAAAAGGTAAATGCTGTCAAGAGTAGAACTTTGTAGCTGTAGATTAGTTATGTTTAAAATGCCTACTTGCAAGTCTTGCTTCTTTGGGATATCAAAATGTATTTTGTGATGTAACTAAGGATACCGTTCCTGAAGTCAACCAAATATAATAGTGCATTTTAGCCTAATTCATTATCTGTATGAAGTTATTAAAGGTAGCTGTAGATTACTAGGAATTATGTCATTTGTATTAAGCCCAGATCTATTTCCGATATGTGGTACATGCTGTTGTGAAAAATGTTTAAGACTTTTACCTTTGTCAGTTTGTAATGAAAAGGATTTCTTTTATCCTTGTCCCCTCTCATCACCACCCACCTTGTAGCTCAGAGAGCATCCAGTGTATCATCTCAAACACAATAAACATGTTCCCCAAGGAAGAGCTTCTCTGTTTTCATATTTGGAATTAAAAGGTGGGCTGAGCCAGTAGGACTGTTTATATACAGATCCTTGTGGGAAAACTAACGTAAGGCAAGAAGGGCCCACTCAGAAGGCCTCTGGAACATTATGAGATTTAGTTTGCCTCTACCAATGTTTCTTAAGGCAGAACTACACAATGCTAAACTTTGCATTTATAGCCATAGACATAGATAAGCTAGAACAGTAGTAAGACTTTAAAAGGATGTTGCCTTCCATCATTTCTCCTCTCCTCCCCATCGCTGCCTTGAAATACTAGCCAGTATGGTGGTGGTAACGCTGAAGAGGATCATCATTACTCCTGTAAAATTCATGTTATATTAGCCAACACAACATCTGTTCTCAGGCAGAAAAGACAGAGGAATATTTCCACTAAATCTGTAGAATGTCAAAAGTGCAAGGATGTGATGAGGGCAAAGCAAAATTAGGACCAAGCATGAAACTCCATGGACCTTGTCCTCCTTCATTCCTGGTAGTCATGAGGTCCAACCACAATGTTCTTGGTTGCTGTTATAGTTTGGGGAGAGGAATACAGTTTCCTTTAGGACCACAGCGATAATAGGCAAGATTAAGTCACTAGTCCTGCAGTCTCTTCTGCAATCTCCTGAACCAATATTTGTCAATCCAAAAACATAAAACACACAATTTAGGCAACAAATTTAATCTCATGTTTAGATCGACTCCCGTTTTTCCTTGAAGAAGAATAGTATTGATGAGCTGCACTTGATGCCTAATTGTTCTCCATTGCAGCGCAAAAAGCTTTGACACAGTGGGCAAATAGTGCAGACCACAATTTGCCAAGTGTAGCAACCTGTTGACTTGTAACAACCTGACAAGCTGTTCATCTCCCAATTGCTTGCAACAAACTTTTCCGCACTTCTGCATCTGATTAGAACCTGAAGACCCGAAGATGTTAAGAACTGTGATACTGTACAGTTCTCTTTGTTGAATACCAAGGAGCTGATGGAAACATGACACTGTCAGTTTATTCTTAATTAGTCAGTTGATTCTTAACCAGTGAGTGTATAGCTGAGGAGGGCGTTGTGAGAATAGTTGATGGCAGGCAGAGGAATCTTATTTTATGCGTTCTCCAGGATGAAGGAGCAAATTACCAAAATTTTAATGGATTTCACATAATCTCCCACCTGCTTCTATAATTTACCATAAATAGAGTCATCTTTATAATTCCAAAATTTTGAGGATTTTGGATCTTGCCAATCTTTTCTAATTTGTAGATGTCCACTGCTTTAGATGTAGGCTTCTGAATTAGGGTAAACCTGTCTTCCAAAGCAGTACAATTGCGTAATTTGCTTATTCACTGCTCTTATGCGTCATAAACAGTGTCATGAAACTTTTAAGAGAGCTTTTTTCTCAATGAGGTCAGCAGAATATAAATCAATATTGACTTAGAAGTAAAGAATTTTTTTAAAGGAAAATCGGTATCTCTCAACACAAGATGCGATGTAGGTCTTTCTCCACATCTTTCCATTTGAAATGAATGGGATCTCCAAATAGTCATGCATAATGTTCAGATGTCTGAGTGAGGATTGCACACAGTATCATTTCCAGATAGATAGATAGACTGCATACTTTCCACTTAGGGGAGCTTGATGGAAATGTTACATTGACAGTGAGCTTTTCATCACAATCTGCTCACCGCCAGGGTTGATAGGCTGTCCTACCCAACAACATAGGGTTGTATGCATCACGTGGCTAGCTTAGTCCTCAGCACATGTTAAATATTAGCATTCCTTTTCCCATTGCATGACCACCGTAGGCCTTTATTTATGTAGTCAAATCACAAAACAGTTTAAGCCAGTCATCCAGAAAGATGATTTGTGTTTATGTGACAGATACGCCTTACTATTTATGTTCCAGGCTTCTAGGTTCACACTCAACAAAACTATTGTGCATTGGTGGGGAGGGCAGGTGGAGGGTGCTGTTGAAGCACTTCTATCAAGCAGTTATGTACTTTTCGTATATTTCTGGCTGGAATTCAACATTTTTTTATTATGCAGATTATTAACAAATTGTAGAGGCTTCAAGGTGTGTGAGGTTCATCTGTAAGACCTATGGCCTCAGAATATGACACCTAGAGCAATATCATTTGAGACATACCTGCATCCACTGCAATATAGCTCAAATGACAAACTATCCTATTTACCTCCCAGCTAAATGCCATTTTCACTTGGAATTTTAAGGGTTTATTAACAACTCGGGACCTATTTCAGATCCTGAAACAAACCCCCCCAAATAAAATGCCTGTTCAGTACAGCAATCTCCTTAGGCAATTGATAAAGGCAATCTGTTTAACCTATATTTTGTTGGGTATTAAAGGCTAGTTCTCACAGAGGCATCAAAGGTATTTCGGGGCTGTCCTGCCACAAATTTTAGAGAGAGGTTACTCTTATCGTCTGCCCCATTCCCAAAACAGCTTCTTCTGCCAGAATTTCCAACAAAAGAAAACATTTTAACCTTGTTTTATCAACATTCTTGATTCCTGGGCCCTCTTGTGTGAGAAAAATGTTCAGTCAAGATTCCCAGTTGATCTCTACAACATTAACTCAACTCATCTTCAGCATTTCTTCCATGAGAACAATTCCTACAGTTAGTCTTGTAAGGAGAAACAGACATGGGAAAATATTAGGGTATCATATATAGGGCATCTTTGTTAAATCATCTTCCATTAATTTCAGAAGATTTTCACAATTTCCACTGAAATGACTGGAGTTTATGAGGCATATGAATTTGGTACATTTGTCTTATAAATTAGGACAAGAATGTATGACCTGTTACCTGGCAAGTAGACCCCAAGGAGAGACTCCAAAGATCTTGCTGGTTCCTAGTAAAAAGATAAAATGCATTAGTATATTATTGCATAGCCCATAAATTTACAAAAAGTGGCAAATCGTATATTTCACATTGTATTAGATATGGGCCCTGCAAAGCTTTCAAATATTTATATCATATAATATATAGTATAATTAACACCATGTCTCTTTTTTTTATGCACTAAAGTTTCAGACTGCAGAAAATTTGAAATATAAATGGGATGCCTTCTCAATATTGCCCCTGTTAACTTTCTTTACTAAGATTATATGATTAATTCTAAAATTTCCTTCCTGTCATCAGTTTGTCAACACCTTGTTCCTTCTTCATGTTGCTTTTTCTGTCTGTAAATTTTATATTTACTGAAGTAAGAAGTTGGGGGGAACGGGGTTGTGTACACATTTAAACTTAAAAAGAACTTAATTTTGTTTCTCAGCTTTTCTCTGCTTACACCAAGCAGTAGAAAGAAATTTGTATTGTTAAATAAATCAATTAGTTGTTAAATGAGAATGTGTGCCTTTTCTCTGTTTATTTGTGTTTTTTTTTTTTAAAAAAAAAACTATTTTAGCTATTCTTATCTATTTAAGGCCTATATGGTAGAGGTAGAGTCCCCAGGATATGTCTGGTGTGATTTGGAGGTTGCCCAAAATGTTGTGTGGGTTTCAGGATTTCTTACTTATTTCAACCAATTTTCGCCAAGACCCCAAAAGTCTGAACAAATAACCAACAGTGGCTCATGCTGAAAAATATAAGTAGGATTAGAGTTGATTAGGAATTCAGTAGCAAGCCAGCAAGAAATTCTTAAGATACTAAATTAAGAGGCTAAACAATATCCCAGAAAAATGGTAAACAACTTCTATATTGTATCCAAAAAACCCCCAACAGCATTGGGATCGTGTCCAAGTAGCCATCAGATGAATTTGTCCTCGTTTTCTCAAAAATAACACTTAAAAATAAAACATAACACTTGAGTCTGGTGACGTCATGTCTCTACAAAGAGCTTTGGCCAGGACAAACTCTTCGTTCCTCATATCCATGAATGTTTCCTGGATATGTGAGTATTTTTTGTTTTGACTGTTAGCCAGTTTATCTACTTCCCCCTCCCTTCCCCCCCTGTAGAATTCGTGGCAACTATGAGGCAGCAAAAAATGGCGTCAGCCAGGTTCTCTTCAGAATTGACAACTTGGTTGTGTTCACACTAAGGTTCCCTGCTACTCAGGGAAGTTGTAAAGGGCAACGGACAGCACAAACCGATACCTCTATCTGGTGAGAATTTGCACAGTTGCAATGTGTGTGGTACCAAAAGCTCTTTCTTGAGCAGCCAGGGCACACAAAACAAGTCATCACATTGTAGCCTTCATTTAAAGTGGTGGGAGGAGGGAATAACCTTGAGAAGCAGGAAGAACAGATAAACTTGAATCTGGGGCAAAGTTGTAACCTGACAATATATTTCAGGTAGGACTCTCTGGTACTCATGAAGATAAAGGAAAAGAGGGAAGACATACATTCGGACCTGCAACATTCTGTTATTGTAGCTTTATAATAAAGGTCTATTAACTTGTATGCCTAGACTGATCTACTTTGAAGGGCTGACACTCCCAAATATTACCAGAAAAACATACTGCTCCATAAATCAACGTTTCTAGGCTTGTCAATGAGAGGAGAAAGCCCATCTCTAGTCCTAGGTGTTGCATCAAGGCAACTGATTTTGGTTTTTCGTTTATGCTGTACTCGCACAATCCCAAAGAGGAGAGTTTAGAGATCAAATGGGACTCTAAACTGCTTTTGCAAACTGCACAACATTGCCAAGCTATCACTATCAAAGGGCTGTAGGTCATTGCTTCTTTCCATTGTTGTCTCCTTTTTGACTTTTCCACCCTTGATTATAAAAAAAACTACTACACTCTACACTCTGAAAGAGTGTAGAAAAGAGCAACAGAGGGGGCTGGAGGCTTAAAACATGAAGACCGGTTGCAAGAATTGGGTTTGTCTAGTCTAGTGAAAAGAAGGATTACAGGTGACATGATAGCAGGATTCCAATATCTGAGGAGCTTCCACGAAGAAGAAGGGGGTCAACCTATTCTCCAGAGCACCAGAAAGCAAGATAAGCAATGGATGGAAACTAATTGAGGAGAGAAGCAACCTAGAACTAAGAAGACATTTCCTAACAGCGAGAACAATTAACCAGTGGAACTGCTTGCCTTTAGAAGTTGTGGATGCTCTATCACTTTTAAGAAGAGGCTAGACAGTCACTTGTCTCGACTGGTATAGATCTTCTGCTTCAGCAGGGGGTTGGACTAGAAGACCTCTAAGGTCCCTTCCAAATCTGTTATTCTGTTATCTGAAAGACAGCCATAGAGCAATGGGCACTGACATCAGCTCTGATTCTCAAAAGAGGAATGTGGTGAACAATCTCCGAATTGGGCCATTTTCTGCTTACAGATGAGGGATCAATTTCTAGAGACAATTTCTGTAGATGTTCTGTACTATTTATCACAGCAGGTTTACAGGTTAAAAACAAGCAAGCAAACAAAATTTCCAGCTTATTTCTGGATGCCACACTGAAGGTTTTTTCGGGCTCATGAGATATTTTTATACATTCCTGCTATATAAAAGCAAGCCTAGGAGAGTGATGTATAGTCATAAATCCAGTACCTAAAGATATACCAGAAGGAAGTATGCAAAGCAACAATAATTTCAATATTGGGAAGCTTAATAGCTACTATGGGAGCTTTTCTGCTGAAAGACAAGATACAGATAGTTAAAACAAACACGATCAAAGTTATTTAAATTTTACCATATTAATATTTAATTCAGCTGCGCATTAAATATTACAATTGTGTATCACAATTCTTCCTAGGACTTTGCACTCAATTGCCCAAATGCTGGGAGATGATTTATGTACAGAGCAATGGAATATTATTAACTCATCTTATTTTATAGATTCCGGGAAACATTTTTATTGAAAGTTGAAAACGGGAACAGTGCTAGGAGGGTATGTCCTTGCAGGTTCTGTAGCCTTGTGTATTAAAGTAAAATATATTTGACCTAGCATGTTATTATTATGACTGGTTGCACAGTCAGCCAGATGTTTAGACTAGGTTTGGCATTTTTATCTGGCTATCGAGTCCTTCCCAAGGACTTGTAATGGGAAGATGGTGTGGTTTCATGGTGTTGGTGTATTGTCACAGAATGCAAGCTTGCTTCAAGTAAAGCTGCATTTTGCAATTAACTGATAGCGATGCAGTAGCTGTGAGGAGACCCATTCTTCCTCCCCAAAATATCTGGAAAAATATCTTCCTCCCAAAAACATCCTGGCACTAATAGCCAGATGGCCAATGAGCTGTTTCTGGATAGCCCCCACAGGCCTCATCTTACACAGTAATCTTGCCTTTTAAAATTCCAACAACCTATTTATATAATATAGTATTGATCAGAATCTCCCAATATTCAACAGATGCAACTTACAAAATGGCTCCCAAATCTGAAGCAGGGCTCAGCAACCTTTCACTAACCAGACATCCACATCCACACACCCCACCACCTTCAGACAATGTATTTCTTTTCAGATATCTCCTGGACTTCAGATCCCAGAATCCTCCAGTCGGCATGGCAGGGCTCTACCCTTGGTACCTTGAAATCATAAAGAGGGATTCCTATCAGGGCATTCTCTAAGCGTTTGTTCCCTTCTTTTTTTCCCCTTTTGCTTCCTATTTAACAAGTTAGCAATCTTCTGCAGTTACAGACTCCCCTAAGCAGTCAGAAAACACTTATTGCTTCAAGACCTAATTTCACTTCTAATAGGCAAAGGATGCTTAGAGCAGGGGTGGGTTCTACCTACCTTTACTACCGGTTCGCAACGGAGCCGCTTGTGCATGCGCACGCTCTTCTGCACATGCACAGAATTGTTCTGATGATGTTGGGGTCAGTTTTACCGCCGGTTTTACTACCGGTTCTATAGAACCGGTTTGACCTGGGGGCAACCCACCAGTGGCTTAGAGCCACCTTGATGACTGTGGCTGTGTCAGCATCTATTCTCCATTTGGGCTTCACAAGCACACCAATGTGAATTTTTTAAGGAATTTAGAATAGAATAAGCTGGAAGGGACCTTAGAGGTCTTCTAGTCTAACCCCCTGCTCAAGCAGGAGAACATGTACCAATTTAGATAAGTGACTCTCTAGACTCTTCTTAAAAACTTCCAGTGATGGAGCGGCCACGATTTCTGGAGGCAAGCTGTTCCACTGCTTAATTGTCCTCACTGTTAAGAAGTTTCTCCTTAATTCCAGGTTGCTTCTCTCTTTGGTTAGTTTCCAACCATTATTTCTTGTCCTGCCAAGGTTATTTCAGTTTGTGTCAGAAGCCAGAAGGTCACTTTTAGAGGTTTCTCTTCTAAACAGTTGGTCTGTGAGTTCCTGCCTTCTTCACCTTTTCAAAACAATTGTACACTGGGGGCAGAGGGGGAAATGTTTGAAATAGCTAATTATATAGCCACTAGATGTCAGTATAACCATGTTTTGCACAACACGCAGGAAAGTATTTCAAATAAAGCACTGATTCCTTCAGAGGCCTCTTTTCCCAAACAGCCTCTGTGTATATATATATATATCCTGGGAGTTTGGCTTTCTTTTAGGAAAAGTATGCATTCTGTTTCACACACACTCATATGCACAATCTCAGTTAGTGTTGGTGCAGGGAGAGAGAGAGGTAAATTGGTAGAGCATCAGACATAGCATCATAAGGATGGGCTGTGAGGGGATTTATTATTTTATTTTATTTTATTATTTTACCTCTTTTATTAATTTATAAGTAACTCAAAGTGGTGAATATACTTAATACTCTTTCCTTCTCCCATTTTCTCCATAGCAACCCAGTGAGGTGGGTTGGCTCAAGGTCACCCAGCTGGCTTTCATGGCTAAGGCGGGACTAGAACTCACAATTCTCCTGGTTTCTAAATTAGCACTGCACCAAATTGACTCTCATACAATCAGTGGTGGGTTGATCCCAGTTCTGTCCGGTTCTTGCGAACTGGTAGTAAAAGCGGCGGGAGGCTCCGCCCACCCGCCCAGACATCATAATTGACGATCTGCACGCGCACTCCCGTTGCGAACCGGTAGTAAAGGTAAGTAGAACCCACCCCTGCATACAATGTACAACAGTCCTACCACGAGGAAGGTAGGAGTGAGGAAAGTACATAGTGCATTGATAGATGGATGAGCATTTACCCTTAGATGTTGGTTGGGTGATTTGGGCCAGTTATTCTCTCTCTGTCCAACCTACCTCACAGGGTTGTTATGGTGGGTCAGAAATAGAAGGAAGGCACCTTAGATGAGCCTTACCTTGGCTTCCTGAAGGGAAAGGCGGAATATAAATTAAATAAATGATAGTGATAGAATTAGACCTGTCAGAGGTGGCTTACTTTCTCTCTCTTTCAATGGCTTGTGGCTGCTGTTATTTTGTCTACTCAGAGAATCAATCCTATTTTTTGTATGAGATTCATAAAAGTATTCTGAATCTGAATCTGTTTATTCACTTGCCTTGGTTATAGGATGCCATTCAATATAATAAACGAAATGGTGTCTTCATCCAGCTGAAGATTGCTGAGACTATATGGTGAAAGCATCTGCTATTTTTCATCACCATAAAGGAAGACTTAATTTTTCCCTCCTCTTAAATAATTACCTGCAAATTCAGTTACGTTCCCTGGCAGAAATATATGAAGAAAAAAAACCTGTTGAAAAGAAAACAAAAATGAAAACAAAAAAATGAGCAAGCAGTGCAAACAGCTGCAATTGTCTTTACCACGTGAGGATTTATCAGTGTACTTCAAGAGGGCTGCTGGCCTGGTGAACATAACTCTTTCATAACTTCTAAACAAGGCTTCTTTTTCTTTCCGTTCAATCCTGGTTCAATTATTTCTTTCCTTCACCACATCTCCATCCGATTGCCCCCAACCACATCTGGTGTGCAACTTGAGGTCCTCCTAAACTCACAACTGCTACTCCAAGTATCAGTAACCCTCATAGCTAGGAGGGCCTTTGCACAGCTTCATATTGTGCACCACTGAACCATTCCCAGATTGGGAGGTTCTGTTCACCGTTACTCTTTCTTAGATGGTCTTAGGATTCATAATTATAAAGAAATAAACAATATGGTTGATGATTTCAGGATTTATTAGGCGTGCATTATGTTGCTGGTGTAGTGTTTTGCTGCTTAGTGGTTTTAATGGATACTACTCTGAGTCCTTGGAGAGTAATAGCGCAGTGGTGAAATGTAAAATTTGTTATTACTGGTTCTGTGGGCGTGGCTTGGTGGGAGGGTAATGTGACTGGGTGGGCGTGGCCAACTTTTTTGTTTTTTTTACTTTTAAAAGCATTTTCTCTACAACCTCTTCGGCCGAAGAGGTTGTAAAAAAATGCTTTTAAAAGCCTCGGATGATCAGGCAACTCAGCTGGGATCGTCAGAGGCTTTTTTAAAAAAACTTTTAAAAGCATTTTTTCGGCCAAAGAGGTTGTAGAAAAAATGCTTTTAAAAGTAAAAAAAAACAGCCTCTGATGATCGCATGGCTGAGCTGGGCATGGGGGGGGCGTGTAGGGATTTTTGCTACCGGTTCTCCGAACCACCCGCCTACCGGATTGGTGATCCGATCCGAACTGGGAGCATTTCACCTCTGTAATAGCGGTATAAAAAGGCAGCAAGCAAATAAAAAAAGCATTTATTTATTTATTTATTTATTTATTTATTTATTTATTTATTATATTTATATACCGTGGGGGCGGCAGCAGGAGCTCCCACTGAGAAGGCTCTCCCCTGGGGGATTGCCAGTCGACATTGTCTGACCGACGGCACCCCGAGGAGCCCCGCCCCGTGGGAGCGTACTGGCCGGTGGGAGGCTGTCGGTAGCAGAAGGCGGTCCCGTAAGTACCCAGGTCCTAAGCCATGGAGCGCTTTAAAGATGCTAATCAACACCTTGAATCGCACCCGGAAGATCACTGGGAGCCATTGCAGCTCGCCCAGGATAGGTGTTACATGGGAGCACCCCCCCCACTCCGATAATCACCCGTGCGGCCGCATTTTGGACCAGCTGGAGCCTCCGGATGCTCTTCAAGGGGAGTCCCATGTAGAGAGCATTGCAGTAGTCCAGTCGGAAGTGACGAGGGCATGAGTGACCGTGCGCAGGGAGTGCCGATCCAGAAAGGGACACAACTGGTGGATCAGACGAACCTGATAAAAAGCCCCCCTGGCCACGGCCGTCATATGCTCTTCTAAAGACAGTTGCGCGTCCAGGAGGACACCCAAGTTGCGAACCCTCTCCGTGGAGGCCAATGACTCGCCCCCAAGATATAGCCAGCGATGGCACCAGCTGGCTATATCGGGACGCCGGGAGCCACAGCCACTCAGTCTTGGAGGGGTTGAGTCGGAGTCTGTTTCTCCCCATCCAGCATTATTCCAGCAGCCACCCTCAATTTTTTTTTTTTTTGAGAAAATGCTCTAAAAGGAGTTTTTTTAAAAAAGTGTTCTGCATGTAACTAGAAATGAGGCAATTGGGAATTGTCTTTTTTAAAGTCGCAGAAACTTGCTGTTTGGAGCAATTCGCTGCCTTTTTTGTTTATTACAATATTTACAAGCAAACCTGGTTTGCAGGCCGGGGAAGAAATGACACTAACGTGGCTGTTGCTTTGTTGTTGCTGTTGCTATTGCTGTTCAGTTACCTGGGTGCTTTAGTTTATCTAAGGAAGACAATATGGCCTTATCAAGGTGACATCGAATATAAATTCCTCAGGATCAAGTATGGAAGAGTGAGGCAAAATTTTACAATCTTTCCCTCTTCAGCCCAGTTTTGAAAAATGAATGGCCTTCATTACCAAAGAAGTCCACCTTCTCATCTGTTGGTTGGCAACATTAGGCAGGAGCATTGATGGGATTCAAGTAATTTAACAACCAGTTCTCTGCCCTAATGATTTCTTCCAACAACCAGTTTGCGAAACTGCTCAGAAAGTTAACAACCGGTTCTCCCGAGGTGGTGCAAACTGGCTGAATCCCACCACTGGGCAGGAGCAAAAGTTGCAGCTCCTTTGTGGCTCTAAAATCACACAACCAGAATTTAGCCACAGACTCATGACTAATGCTAGATTCATTTTAAAGAGAGTATTGTATAGTAGTGTTCATTGTTTTAAAGGTGCAGGATCAGATTTATTAAAATATCACTTTCTCCTACCTGTACTTGTTTAAATCTTCTTCAGAGACCCTACTCCAGCAGGAAAAAATTGTAGTAATGATATCTCAGCTACTCCTTTCCAAAAGAAGCTTGGCTAGTATTGCTCATTTGTTTTGTTGACACCAGCTTAAAAATTTTCCGCTCACCCACCGTTCCATTAATATGCCCAATATGAACTTTTCAGTCTTCAAATCTGTGCATTTATTTTTGAAATGTGCACTTCGTTGGTGATATATTTTTGTTTATCTTGATCTACCAGTATTAACAGGTGGGACCAGCGATTGGTTGTTAAGCAGGTTGGTTGCTAAGTGAAACTGCTACCATGCTTACAATCTTCCTTCAGTTTTCCTTTGTTTTACAGACCTACAAAAGTTGTAAATGTAAGAATCGTTTGCTTTTTCATCACCATTGTAAGAGAATGCTAAACAAGGCAGTTGCTAAACAAGGACTACTTGTACAATATTTTCTTCTATTTCACATTTGAATTGTTTATATTGTAAGATCATAGAAAGTTTCATTACAGTGCATCACAAAAGTTCTCAAAGAAACAAATTTCTCCTAAATCTTATTAAAATTGTTTCCCAGGGGCTGCATTTTAGTTTTACACTTATGTATATATGATATTGGACATGTATGTATGTATGAATGAATGTACAGGTAGTCCTCGTTTAATGACTGCCTTATTTAGTGACTGCAGTTACAATGGTGATGAAATAGTAACTTTGCAACCAATTCTCACAAAACTGTAAAACTGTGCTGTTTCACTTAACGACTGCTTCATTTAACTAGTGAGTTGCTGGTGCCAAATGTAGTCACTAAACCAGGACTACCTATATATATTGGAGAAATGGTCATAGAGAAATTAGAGTCAGCAACCTAATGTGTGTGTGTGTGTGTTGCAATAGATGATATCTCAGTTGAATTTAGATGATTTTGAAAAAAAATCATCTGGGATTAAACTTGATTTTTATTTGAATATTGGACTGACAGAAATTACCATGATAATAGGTTAGATTGGGAAACTGAAAAACATCCTGGAAGATACCAGAAGTTGGCTTGACTCTAGGGAGGGTAAGAACAAGAATATGTAATGCACGACACACACATACATCAGAGAAAAATCTGTCAGCCACCTTGATATATAGTATTATTTGAAGTCAAAAGCATGCATTGAAACCTCTGTGTTATTCATTTTGTTGAAATAACAAAATGTCTGTGTATCAGGGGATAAGAGTTTTTCATGAAGGCTGAAACATGAGATAAATATACTATTCTAGGGTAACAAGTGACAAAGCTTTGAAGAATTTGGGCATGGATCATTTCATATTAGCTGGAAAAATGGAATGAAAAGTTTTTCAAGGCATAACAGACAAAAAATAGTTGACTTGTGCTTTAGAATCCTTCATATATCAACCACTTTACAGAAGAGCTGTGCCTGCCATCATTGAATGAGCTAAAATTCTTCTAGTTTAAACCCTGATTTCTTAAGGAGCCAAGACAACTTTTTTCATTTCTTCTGAGATGCTCAACTCTCTTGGGGGAGACAGTGAAAGCAAAAGAAAGTCAACGTCGTCGACAAATAAAAGAGGCAGCAATGAAGATCTCATTCTTGGAGAAAAATAGGTAAGTGGGAGACTTAAAATAATTCCACCTTAATTCTATATGGTATAAAGAGATGACAGAGAGAAACCGACAGTCTTTCAAGTTTCTGCTATTATGTAACCTACAACAGAGGTGTCAAATTCAAGGCCTGTGGGTTGCTTAGATCTGGTCTGCGGGGCTGCCCTGGAAACAGCAAAGAACTGGCCCTTGGTGCCTCTGCCAGCAAAAACAGAGCTATGGTCAGCCGAGCGTAGCCCTCCCGAGCTGTTTTCACTGACAGAGCCCTCAGGCCACCACAGGTGCCCCCCAACATGAGTGACATCGAGGTGGCTACACCCACCCTGGCCACACCCACCTGGTCCCCCGAGGTCAAACCCAACCCTGATGCGGCCCTCAATGAAATCAAATTTGACACCCCTGCTCTACAACAATAAAGGAGAGTGCAGGGTCCAACTGACAACTCCTTGTAATAAAGGGTGAAGCTGTCCAGAGTTGCCTTATCGGTGATATGGGCTGTATATCAATTTAATAAATAAATATAAAAAAAGAAAGAAAGAAAAAGATGCATGCTCCCGTAGACAGCCATTTTCACTTCTTAGATGCAACAGATATAAATACCCACAACAGGAGGTCTCATAGTTACTCACTGTTTTTCTACAGTGTTTAGGCTGTTTCATAATAAGCAAATCATAGACATATATTCCTTGCCCATAGGAATATACTTATACTTAAAGCATACATTTGAAACAGACCTTTTTCTAAGCAGATACCTACAGCACACACAGCGTTCTTACTCATTCTTGGGTCTCAGAATGGCTCAATCTCTTTTCCTGTACATTCACGTCTCATTCCCACTCATCTATGTCTGTCACCTAATGAAATAACACCAACACCATGCATTACATTCATTCAGAATCTTGCACAATTTCCCCCAAATTCATCTCTAGTTCTTCTGTTATGACCACACACTGGAGTATAACATGCATCTATCACCAGCCTGTGGAGTCAACTTATTATATGTTCCTACTATCTAGTTGAGACCAGCTCATACCTTCTGACGTATACATTAATTTTTCCTTCATAATTTTACCTACCCTCACTTTAATTTCACTTCCTATGTGACAAGTTTGCAATCTTCTACAGTACATGCAATGGCCATGCACTAGATAAGTCCATAGATATTAGCTTTCATTGCCCATTATGGCTTTGGTCAACTGAAGCTTTTACATAGCACTTTTTAGTATTCTAGGAAAATATGATCATAGGAAATATACCACAATACAGTTAATCCAACCTGCCCCCAGTTCAACATTGAGCATGCCTTAATAACGTTAATAGCTCAGGATGCCTTCTTTAAAAACAAGTAATCCAATTTAGAATTGCTACCAAAGCAAGATCTTTGAAAAGAAGAGCATCCAGAAGGTGTGAAAATATTTTCTTAATGTAGCAAAAATATGAATTTCTAGCTGTGTCAAAATGTACCAATTTTGCATAAATAATATGCTACCAGATCTGGATTTTGAAACTGATCTGCAATTCCTAATGTGTATTTTTAACAGAAACAGTTGTAATTTGAAAGATATTTCAAATTTCTTCATTTCTTTTGATAATGAGTCACTGCCAACCATAAATAAAGCACTGAGAATGACATGGAGTGGTTTTGGTATGATCTGTACATTTCCTTATTATTCTCCTTTTCAAGGGAGACCGTTAAATTTGTTGAATGCAGATGTTTGTGGTTTCATTTATATGAAAACTACTCACTTCCTGATATTAGGACTGGCCCTTGTAAAATACTCCTATTTCAGTGGACCCAAAATGTAGCCAAGGAAATTTATTCCCCAGGCAAATAACATTTATGGCAATAAAAAGATTTCATGTACATATGCACACATATGTACATTTACACTTACACATAAACACAAACACATAAACATGCAATATGCTATTTAGATGATAGCAGTTTTTAATTTTTCAGGGATTGAAAATCAGCTTCTGTGGATTATGATCCAGCCAAAGTGATTAGGCGTAAGGAA
This sequence comes from Pantherophis guttatus, assembly GCF_059756535.1. Taxonomy (NCBI): domain Eukaryota; kingdom Metazoa; phylum Chordata; class Lepidosauria; order Squamata; family Colubridae; genus Pantherophis; species Pantherophis guttatus. The sequence goes on from NC_142063.1 coordinate 158,414,374, forward strand.
AAATTCAGTGTTTGTTCTTTTGAATCTATTGCTGGTCATAGGGAGAATACAAATTTTTAACATCAATCAATTTAGATAAAACAGAGGATATGCTCGAGCCTCCAGAAAATTTAAAAAAGAAGAGTTGGTTATATCCAGTAGGACTTATTTCTAGGTCAAAGGTCTGGAATTAGAAGCAATGTAGATATCTTCTTTACAAAGCAGTACTATTAAGAGGAGTTTCTCAATAGGGCTTCTGCAGAGGAAGGAATGGGACCATCTGATAAAAGGATTTTTTAAATCCTCCATAGCAGAGATCAGGTTATCTGAGGGTCTGCCTCTTCTCGATTACATCTACCGGTTTCATCCTGAGGTCCTATTTGTTAATGAGTTTCATCTGACAGGACCTAGGAGAGAAATCATTCCTGCTGTGGCACCTGTCCTTGTGGAACTTCATTGCCTCTGAGGTGAGGTTAGCCCCAATACTTAGGCCTCCCGGAAAGCCCTCAAAACATGTTTTATTTTCCATCAGGTCTTGGGATTGTCTGGCAGCAGGGAGCCCTCATATTGGTGGCATTACCTATTTCATTCTGATTTTAGCTCTCTGGTGGTCTTGTTCTTATTTATTTAATTTAAATGGTTTTTATAATGTGTTGCATTTGTTGGTTTTATGGTACACCACCCAGAGTCATCTTATGTGAGATGGGTGTATACATTTCATATAAATAAAAGAAGAATGTTGATATTTCTTAGGTAGTATATGATAAGAATTTAGGCATCTGTTATTGACCAAGAAAAGTTTGCCAGCTGTGATTTATCTTTGGGGCAATACTAAATAAATTTGGATATTCAGAATTAGAGTTTACATTACTCCCATTACATTACAACCTTTTCTACTGAAAGATGAAGTCCAACATAATTGGAAATTTGGGGAAAGCTGATTATATCATGTTTTCCTTGAAAGTTGTAAATTAATCATCTAGAGCCCTAAATCCCTCAGTTCATCTTTTCAAAGATATTTCCTTACCAGATTCCTCAGGGTCCTCAACAACGGGTAGAGCTTTTAATATATTGCCTTCATTCAGAGAGAAATATCTGCTTTGAAAATAACTCATGTTAAAACATCCAGCCAAAAAAAAATCAGGCCAGGAAATGTTTTATGACATTTTTGCATTAAGTCATAAACTTAATTTTATGATCATGTTTATGTCATAAAATGTTTTATAACATTTTGCTAAGTTTCAAATCCACAGGAGTCATGGGGCCAAGATTTTTTGATGCATTCCGTAAATTAGCCGATGTGGCTACCTTAATTCAAAAATTGTTCTCCTAGGATACATAATTTCATCCGTTTAAAAGTTACAGGAATGAGAGCTTTAGTAGTATATATGGATTATGGGGATTTCTAATGCTGCATGGTTTTGACAGACCACCATAAATGAGTCCACGGAACAAAACAATTCTCTAATCAGTCTCACACTATTTTGTGTTTCTTAATTTTCAATAGGCAAGATGTTAGCAGGTATTTTATTGCAAAGAAAACCAATAGCCACTAGGTGGAGCTGGTGGAATATATCAATGAAGAACTGAACAGAGATCTGATGCCTTTTGACTTCCTTGTGTTGCAGTTCCAAAATTATTCTCCATGCCAGCCACACGCTATTGTTTAGTGGTTGACTCTACATCAAATTGATGTGCAGCATTTCAGCAGCTGCTTTGCACCATTTTATGTTGATGTTGTGACTCTTAAGAACGCTCATTACTTGAAAATGTTAACTCTTCAGGAGAACACGCTGTGAACATTCTGCTTTCATTTTCTCATGATTTATGTGGATCTTAAATCAATTTTGCTTGGGAATAGACCGTTTATACTGCTGAGACTGGGGATTCATAAACTTCTGCATTTGTTGGAACATTGTGGTGAAACCTGCTTTAATAGGAAGTAGTTGGTGAATAATTTTTTTCTGCAAAATAGAGCAGTAATAAATGATTATTTCCTCTTTTACTGATATCAGAAAATGACAGAATGCTGAATATAATCCAATAAGCAACAGGTTCAGAAAGTGCCGTGACTGGCCACAGACAAAATTAATAACTGTAGGACATTTCAGGGCCTTCCACTGGACAACTTCTATAAATGGAAATCTTTAAATTTGGAGGAAGGGGGGGGGGAAACCAAGACCCCAAAGCAACGTGCAATCCCCAAAGCATTCCAAATGTCTGCCAAATGATCATGATAGTTTACAGGATCAAAAGGGAACTTATCCAACAAAGGTGAGCAATTGTATTCATTTTATTAATACAATTGTTATTCATTTAAAATAAAGTTAACAGAAATTAGTTTCTATCCTGGCTTCTACAATTTTTTTTTGTTCCGATCCAAGCCGGTTTTCAGAACACGATGTGTATAAGCAGTCCTCGTTTACCAGCTGCCTCGTTTAGCAACCATTCAAAGTTACCACTGCGTAAAACAAAATAGCTTCGTGACAGATCCTTGCATTTATAATTGTCAAACATCTTACAGTCACATGATTGCCATTTACAACCATCAGTTTTGCACAGCCATGCCATTGCCATTTGTGGTGTTTCACAACTTGCTTGCAACAAGCAGGGTTAATAGAGAAGGTGGAAGTAAAATCATAAATCATGTTACGTTTCAATGATCAAAAGTTTCCCTTAATGATCAAAAGGAAAATGCGGTTGTAAGCTCATCCGGGCCACATGATGTTCGCCTTAGTGACTGTGGTACTTTGCAATGGTAACTGGTCATAGTTATGGTCACTAAGCAAGGACTTTCTATTACATGTCATTCCAAGACTGAAAAAGCTTAGAAGTTTCTTACTTCTAAGAGTAAACCTTAAGAATGCCAGTGGTGTAATTGCTAGCGGAGTTAAATAATATAATTTTACTAAGGTAACTTTCAAAGAAAACATAGGCAAAACGTGAGTGATTTTCTGCAGGGGGAAAAACAAACAAACCAGCATTTCATTTAGTCTAATAACTTTAAGTTCTTTCTTTTTTTTTCCCATTGAGTGTGCTAATCCATTAAGGTAGCAATTATTCAGATTACAGTACAGTAAATTTATACATTTCTCCAAAAGATTAGGTACAGTTGTATGATATTTCACTTCCTTTCTTTCCATCACCTCATGAGATACAGCTTATATTAAAACTGTGATGTTGTCTTTGGAAAAGTGGGTAAGCTTCCTGTTTATTATTCCTACTTAAAATTACCCCCGTTTTGTTTAAAATTGCAATCCCTTTTCAAGGGCTCATTAAAAAGTCACAGGAAATTTCCTGTTTCTTTCGCCTGGGATCAGTTGGGGATATGTGTGTTTGTGTGTTGCCCACCCATGCATTTCCAACATGAAAAGAAGATTGTGATTATTTTGATCTAAATGGAGCATGGCTAGTTTTGCTCAAAGAACCTATTTGGGTTAAGTTGTAGGCTTTAGATTTGGATAGGGGTTAGGGCCCCCTTGGAAATGAGATTGCACTGCCATTCCCTGGGACATTGAATATGCCAACCTCTCCAGAATTTTTTTTTAAAAGGAAACCTACAATTTGAGTTATTTTTTTCATTTCCTTTTAACAGGGAATGAGAAAAAAAAAAGATTTACCAGCTATATAAAATTGAATATTTTTTTTTCAAAATAATGTTACGTTAGTATTGTATTTAAAGGTGACCTTGTATCAATTTAGCACTTTAAAAACATTGTTGGAACCACAGTAATTAGCAAAGGCAGCCAATATAAGAAGACTCATCAATCAGAATAAATTGATATCAACCAGAATAAATTAATAGGAGTTCCTTTCTAATCCGAAACACCTGCTTTTTATTTATAATGAATCAAGCAAAATCTAAGGTTTGAAAGCTTGAAGAGAAACCCAAACTTCAGTTGTGTTACAAGTCTATGTGCAGGCTTTTAAAGAGACATATAAAGCAGTGATGATGAAACGTTTTGAGCTTGGTGTGTCAAAAATTCTGAAAATGCCTAACTCAGTTTTCCTGGAATGTCATCCCCTCCCTCGAACAAAAGAGAAACAATTCTCTATTCCCCCATCTATGCCAGCCAAAAGAGTGGCCCTTGACAACAGTCTAGAGGCTAGGCATGAAGTTGAGGCCCAGGCCTTGACTTCAGCCTATTAGAAGAATAATTTGGGGTTCCAACTCGAGCTGGGGTTGCACAAGAATAAATAAAAACCAGATCCAGACAACTGTGAGGAAAGAACATTTATTCCTAAAAGCAAATAGTAGGGGCAGCTACAGAGAAATGGGTTACAGTGACACAGTTATACAGGGGAGCTTGTACTGGGTGAGGAAGTGTCTACATGCTGATTCTAGGGTGACATTTGAGGTGCATGTATGTGTAGATATGTCATCTGTGGTGTTTATTGTTGTGAGCATGCAGTTCTGCTGGAAGACCTAAATTAATTAACTCCATTTGTATTTACAGACCTTCTCCTTTGATATATGGATTAGTGTACTGTGTAACCTATTTGGAGGTTTGAGGAAGACTGAGTAAAAAATCCCACCCCCCCCACCCACCGTTTGCTATTTTTATTTGGTTAACTTAGTTTCAGCTTGACTGTCAGTTATCCAGTGGAGACACTGATTCTCAGTCCATTGTGGATTCTGTTAATGTTTTAAGGGAAGATAGAAACGGCATAAAGAATAAAATATATTTTGATATAAAACTTCTCACAAGCCCTAGAACGACTGCTTTCACTGAGCTCTGGGCAATGGTGCACTCTCAGGATCTGCCACAAGCCACTTAGCTTCAGGCCACAAATAGCTTCAGAGAATGGCCTCTGCAGCCTCTAAAAACTGTGCAAAAACACGCCCTGTTTCCACCTGATATTCAGAGGGTCTGGAGGCTGCATGGAAACATCTCATTCTTGCATGGCCTCTGCAGCTTCTGGGAAAAAAATCACATAAGAACAGGGTGTGTTTTCGAGAATTGTTGTTGGTGGTTATTGGTGAACGGTGGCGTGTCAGCCAAAACATTGTGGTGTGTCACCTTTGGCACACCTTGTGTGTCACACCACTTGTGACACACAAGTGTCAGAGATTCGCTTTCACTGATGAAATAAAGCCTCATCTCTACCGCTCTATCTCTTTCTCAACCATGGCAACTTTAAGATGTGTGGACTTCAACTCCCAGAATTCACCAGTCAGCAACTTTGCTAAGGTTGAAAAACATTGCTCTACCATGGTAGAATATTACCATCTTAGCTTGTCTTCTGATCCAGCAGCATTCCTTTAAAAAAAAGAAAACTCCTGTTTCACATTACTGCTTTTCAGTAGAATTGACCATTGCAAGTGTATCTGTTCATTTCAGGAGAAGCAGACGCCTTGCTCCAACTGAGGCAGTTCTCAAAGATTCCTGACCAGTATAGTTCGAAGTTAACAAGAACTCCTGTTCAATTGTAGTTTCCAAAACTTGACCTGACTGAAAACAAATGGGCTTTTTTTTTTCTTCATGAACTGGAAAATAATTATCTAATTATCAAAGCTTGGAGTATCTTTGTATATGAATTAGGTTGTTTTTCATGTAATGATCAAATCCATTTAAATGATATTTTATCCCGATTTATCAAGGAGGAAACGGGCCAGAATCAGGCAACTTCTAAGAACTGAAAACCTACTTTTAAACTTTAATTTATTTATCAATCTTGAGGCCATCTTACTCCAGAACAATTCTAGCCAATTAAAAAAACACAGAAGAGCAAAGTATAAACCATAAGCCTACAGAACAAAACCAAAATTCCATGAGACTCTATGTTCTCTTTCTCTCTCCCTCCCTCCCTCCCTCTTCCTCCTCTTTTGCAATAGTCTTGGCAAAAGAGTTTCCCAGAATGATGAAAGTCAAACCAGTATTTTTAAATTTCAGTTGTAAAATAATATACACCCTTTAGAGAGATACAGAAGTTGAATCAGTTTCATGAGGAAGTTGTTTTATTAGCAAAATATACTTCACTTTCTTTTTTTAAAAAAAGCCATGTTACTTTGGAGCAGCCTAAAAATACTTCTGCATAGGTGTTTTACACAAACATCTACAATACATGGAGGCTAGAAATCCATTGGGAAAAATGACCACCCTTTCTCATGAGCAGCTGGCTTCGGGAATATTTGTTTGTCTCTCAAGTGACATTCAAGTTGTTCTTGCAAAGTAGACAGTTGTTTTCTTCCAATTTTGTTACAGAAGCAGCTCTTATGTGCATTCCTTAGTTATTAGATGGACAGACAGACAATGATAGAGACAGACAGACAGATAGATAGATATAGATGATAGCTAGTTAGCTAAATAATAGTGATACTTTTGTTATAAGACATTTTGATTGTACTAAATTAGCTGTAGAAAAGTGTGATCAATCAGTCCTTGATTTGTGTGCTTGACATCTGGCTCACAATTATGACATTGCAGCAACCTGCAGTCCTGTGATCGCCATTTGCAACCTCCACTACTGGTTTCCAACAAGCAGAACCAATGGGGAACCTGGCAGGAGATCTCAAATGGCAGCCATGTGACCACAGTGACTCTGTATTTTCACGAGATTCATTTAAGGTTGGCAACTGCAACTCCCAGAATTGTCGTCGTACATCAATGTAGTCATGTGACTTCATCCTTTAACACCCTGCTGTGTAGTAATGGAGTTCCTTGTCCCAATTACCATTGGGATTACTTGCTCTCCCTCTCAAATATATTTACTCCTTTTTGTAAGCAACCTTCAAAAACATTCTTTTTCAAATACTACTTTCACAAATGTGTGTGTGTGTGTGTGTGTGTGTGTGTGTGTGTGTGTGTATTGGCACTAGTGGATTCTATGCTTTAGCAGATGTTTTCATGGATCTTCAAATCTCTTTGCACAGAAATGATTGAAGAATTTCTTTTATATACTGTTCAAAAAAATAAAGGGAACACAAGCAGAAGACATCCGAGATCTGAATGAATGAAATAGCCTTATTAAATACTTTGTTCTTTACATACAATAGTTTATACACTGCTCAAACACCTAAAGGGACCACAAAACTACTGTATGTAATGAACAAAGTATTTAATAAGGCTATTTCATTCATTCAGATCTTGGATGTCTTCTGCTTGTGTTCCCTTTACTTTTTTGAGCAGTGTATTTTCAATTCAGTATACAACTTATTTTTTTCTTCATCCTAGTTGGCTTTGTTCACTACAGCACTATAAATACAGATACTATAAACACAACACCACAAATACACACCCCATTAATCAATGGGAACCAAGTTTATTTTAAGGCAACTTTTTTTACAAGAAGTCCTCATTTAGTGACTACAATTTATTTGATCAAATAAAGTTAGCTGTTGGTCTTTGTCTCTCATTCAGTCTTTAATTTAAAACAGGAAGTTGATCTTTGATAAAATATTCCTTTTTATTGCTGGTATTCTTCCTAACAAATACATGTTTTACCTTTTTCCATTTCCATGTATCTGCCATTACATTTTTTTCCAAATCTGTGAATAGTTGTTCATGAATAAATACAGGGTTTTATTAAATAGAATCTCAGACTCAATCAGATGGATAGTGATATTAAATTCTATTGCTTGCTGCAAGTATTACTTTTCATCTTCCAATAAATTCCACATAATCATTTGAGTCTTGTTCTTGTTAATCCAATATTGTGATATCCAACCATATTGCTACATTTGTTCCTGTAAAGATTCCAAGAGTCCCTTGGAGGAATGACGGTGAGCATATCACTGGCATATGTTTTAGTTTGTCTTTCTGATTTACTAGTTTAATTCCTGAACCTTTATTCCTAATGGCATCTCCTCTGCTAATAGATTTAAGATGAATAATTGTCTTGTCTCTTTCGTTATCATATATTTTTGTGGGGTTTGGGTTTTTTTTTTTTTACTTTCATGTGGAAAGGGTAGAAAAATAAGTCTATTTAAAGAAGTTCCATGTAGAAATGAGTGTCTTTGTTCTTAGAAGAAATTACTGGAGATTGATAAGGGGATATTTAATGAAAGTATAAAATAGTCACTTTATTTGTCTACACTAAGGCTGTCAAACTCAAGGCCCGCAGGCCGGATCCAGCCCATAGAGTGCTTAGATCTGGTCCACAGGGCCACCCTGGAAACAGTGAAGGAACAGCCCGCAATACCTCTGCCACTGAAAACGGAGCTTGGGGAGGCCGCGCGTGGCCCATCTGAGCTCCATTTTCACTGGCAGAGGGTTGCAGGAGGCCGTCGCAGCTGAAAACAGAACTCAGGAGCCCATTTTCACTGGCAGAGTGCTCAGGCCACCACAGGCACCTCCGTCACGAGTAACGTCAAGCTGTCCACGCCCCCCCTGCCCCCCCGAGATCAAACACAACCCTGATATGACCCTCAATGAAATTGAGTTACCCCTGGTCTACACAAACAACAGGCAGAGCCAAACGTTCTGGCCACAGAGATGATCCTCTGGAATGAATATCAAGAGTGAATAAATGTCATCATATTGCTCCATAGTTTAAAAGGATAGAGAAGATCTTTTTATTGCCAATGTATGAAAAAATAGCATTGGTAACAGCAAAGATAATGATGAAAATCAGATATAATATTTATATATCTTTTCCCTATTTAAGGAGAAAGAAAACAAATCTGAAACGTTACATAGGAGGAAATAATGAAAAAATGTCCAAAACTGATGAGATATTGTTAGTGGTACAGAGATAAGAAAACAAGATTGATTCAAGGTCGTGATGCAGAGTCGTTTTTTTTTTTTTAACTTGCCACATGATTGTACTTTTCAGTGAACTGCAAAGATAATTCCTTCAAGTTGCAATGATGTATTTTGGAAAAATACATAATAAGTACATAAGAGGATGAAAAATACTGAATACAGAAGGATATAAAATGATTCCCCTTTCTCCCACTGCATGAAGTATATACATAAGAGACAGGTGTGGTGTTGTGACCCGCCAGCGGCCTATGCAGCTGGTAGCTGATTCTGACAGCGAGGAGGTTGGTGTGGTGATTCGCCAGCAGCCTGTGCAGCTGGCACCCAAGTCAGACAATGAGGAGGCTGGAGAAGATTTGGTGCCAGAGGCGGGGATTCAGCCAGGGCCTTCAGAACTTCCAGAAGCTCCCATAAGTGAAGAGGAAGAAGAGGAGGAGCCTCTTCTCAATGCACGAGCACGCAGAGCTGCCAAAAGGCAGGAGTGGCTCCTCAGGAGGAGGTCTCCTCGAGAGTAAGGCTTGGAGCTAATTGGCCACTCCCCTAGCCTATTTAAGGACGGACGATGACTGAGGCAATTTGCAGAAAACAACTTTGTTCATATTCCTTTGCGTATTGACTCCAAAAACATCTGATCGGCTCTTGCTTCTCTCTTGTCATTTTTCCTGCAAATTGCTTCTGGGCATTCTGCCAACCACAGTAAGCTTACGGTTATCTGAAAGACTGTGCCTCAGAATTGAGTTATTATTCCTTGGACTCTTGTCGGCTGTTAATTAGTAAACTAAGGTTTGTACGGACTTTATGCGTGCTGTGTTCTTTGTGGTCCGTAGCTGAGGCAGAACAGGTGGGTTCCACTTACCTTTACTACTTGTTTGTAGCTGCCCAGAGTCCCTTGGGAGTGGGGCGTCATAGAAATGCGACAAAATAAATAAATAGCAGGAGCGCGCGCATGCGCAGGCTTTACTCGCTTGTGCGCACTTCTGCACATGCACAGAAGCTTCTGCACATGTACATGCACAGATCACCCATGATGATGTTGTGGCAGGTGGGCGGAGCCTCCCGCCGGTTTTACTACCAGTTCTATAAAACCGGACCGAACCGGAAGCAACTTACCACTGATAAGAGGGCAGCTAAACATCAGATGAAATGTAAATCTTCAACCAAAATCTGGAAAGAGACCCTCGTCAGGATAGTTCCATCCATACCTTCTCTCAAGAAAATTCCAGCGTTCAGTTCATAGTGTTTACGATAGTGACCTTATTGTGCCTACTGAACTATATTAAACATGACGTTAAATACAGATTGTATGCTGCGTAACTTCCAAAATTGGCTAGACTAGAATTTGCCAATGCCTTGAAAAGCACCAAGTCAAAAAGAAGGGTGACCTAGGTTCTCTATACCAGCTAGCTACTGCATGTAGTTGCTTTTATGCAGATCTTTGTTTTAGATGCTTTTCCATTGGAGGAAGCCTTTGTTTATTTCTGAATTCCAGAAAGAATTTTTTGTCATATGAGTTTTGCAGTGGTTGGTTTTATTCTATAGTAGAATCACTGCAAGATGACATTACAGAGGATAGGTTTTTTTTTTAAAAAAATTACCGTACTAGCATTCCATGTAATCTATATTTATCTATGTAAATAACATTTTAAATTGTGGTTTCCTGTCATATGAATGTGTATCAGAGTACTGACATGACTGGATACCAGTTCTCTCAGGTAAGATGTAGACATGTCCAAGGGTTCTTTTCCCCAAAGACAATCAAACATCCAAAGTCTGTTGAAATAGCTCTACTGTAACACATAAGTAAATAACAGGTTGGTGCTCCTTGGATCCATAGGTGGAGGCTCTTGCAGATAGAGGCTTATGACACCACTGTTTTGGAGGAAAGGTATCCATAACATCTCCCAACTGAGTGTACAGACAGGCTCATTTTTAAGGAGATGAGGTCTTCTTAGGCCCTTGCCCATAGTGCTTTATAGATTAAATCCAGAACTTTGAGTTGAAGTAGTAGTTCAACTAGTACTATGCCTATAAAAGTGATATTATAGTATAACAATTCTTACCTGCCAAGAGTCTAGAGGTGACAAGGAGATGGGTTATTGCCATAATGGCTTCATGCCAGGGATGAAATCTACTTACCTTCCTTCCCGGTTCAGAAGCACTTGTGCGTCACATGTGTGCGCAGACCTTCTGCGCATGCACAGAAGGTAAAAACACATTACTTCCTGGTTAAAACCAGGAAGTAATGACACCCGGGCGGATGGGCGGAGCTTTGCTCCACCATCGCTACCAGATCGCCAAACCACCAGCCAAGATTGCAACCAGACTGGGCGATCCGGTCCAATCCAGGAGCATTTCACCCCTGCTTCATGCTCTGAATTATGCAACTGCGTTGCCTTCTCTGACCACAGATCCAGCAGTGGCTTTAAGTCCAAGACAAAAAAAACCCCAACCCCATCATTGACCAGGACCTACAAGTAGAGTACTTTCTCACAGGGCAACAAATGCACTTGATAACTTTCTCGTATAGTTTTAGTATTAGGAATTCCAGAAATGCATGGTAACCTTCTCCCAAAGTTCCTTCTCCTTCTCCTTTTTCTATTAGGTCTTCCTCACTGGTATGATAGTATGTGAGAATGACCTTGGAAGAAGATCTGCAGTCTAACAGTCTAATCCTTTGCAGCAAGATGGGTGGCAAACAAAGTTTAAAAAATTAAACCATGGGAGAAATTCTTGCGAGTTTCTGTTTAATGTAATTTTACAATAGATAGTGCTGATATTCCTGATTGTGCTTCTTGTCTGGACTACATCAGCTAGATTTTTATCAATGCAACCTGATCTACTTGTAGTTCCCCTTATAAAGGATCTCACTTGTCAAGTCCACAATTCCACACCAAGTCCCATTGAAAAATCTGCAAATTGTTATTATGAATCATCATCCCTATATTTTCCTTAGACAGATAGTAAATAATGGACACCCAGGGGTACTGTTTTTGTTTTAACTCAGATGCTTTTAACAAGGCCACTAAATCCATTCCCTTGAATTTCTCTGCACACAAGGATGTTTTAAATCTACTGTGAATCTCCAGATGCCTTTCTATTTCTTCAGTTTTCTTTGAACAAGTTGCATCTTTTAGCTGCTGCAATCCTATTAGAGATGGAGTCTCAGTTATACCTCTTAAATTGAATTTGCCTTCCCATAATTAGCCTCATTTGCTGTGTTCTGAGAATGCTATGGGGAGAAAACTTGCACAGCTATATTAGATCCAGTTATTGCTGTAATGTTTAGGATATGATAAGTAATTTGAAAGCTGCACTTTTTTTTAAAGCAGGGTAGAGGGTCAAGGGCTGCAGGAAATGGGAAGTTTTCCACAGATTAATAGAAGACATCACATCCCAGACTAGGAAAAGAATTTTGCAGATTGCCGCAGACGATGGTAAAATTCTCTTCTGTGTATGTGTTGTGTCTCTCTGTGTGTGAAAGAGGTCTATTTTTAGGCTCATAGATTTCACTGATTTCCTACATCAGGATGATGGGATATTACTGGAATAATTTCAGCATAATTTCATAATTTCAACGGTCGCTGAGCTTTAAACCCACACAAAGAGTCTGAGACAAATGGTTGTCCATCCAGTCTAATTGTGAATTATATGAGAAGTCTACTTGAGAAATGTGATATTGTAATTTATTGCCTATTGCATCTGTAGAGCACCAAGAGGAAAGAGAAGAGGAAGTGGAGGCTGGCATCTAACATCTAAGAATAGATATCTGTAAACATGAACAATTTCTTGAATATTGAGAGATCATCGTCAGTCAGAGAAAAAGTACAGCACTTGGAACATCTTGTTTTATTGAGCTAATTATCAGTCCCAGTCCAGTATCAGAGGACATTATATGGACTAATAAAAAATATATTGAATATAGTGATGTCATTTCACTGGAATAATACGATTGATTCCTCTCTTGGGAAAGATTAGTGCATCTGCCACAACATAAAACTGACATCAGTACCTGTAATGGTGTCTGGGAATGAACTTGGGAACCTGGCCCCAGAAAAACCTGCCACAGGATGGTCAGATAAGAATCAGCATAGTCTGCAACTACAATAGTGGGCAGGGTAAAGTCCCTTATTTCTGAAAGGGTAAAGGGCACAGGGGGAGAATTGGACTTTCAGACTAGGTCCACTTGGTAAGATTGACAGCACCTGGTAAAACTTGAAATCATAAAGCTTAACTATCATACTTAGAGCTCTGGAAAGATAGATAGTGACAGAGATCATGTAAATTCTTGCCTGTTGTCCGTCTCTCTCTGCCTCTGTCTGTTTAAATTGTGCTTCATTTTGCCAGTTTACTAAATGATCACCAGTATGTATTTTTGATAGCTGAACTTACTGGGAATGTGCTGCGTGCAAAGCAGTGGTGAAATTCAAATTTTTTTACTATCGGTTCTGTGGGTGTGGTGTGGCTCAGTGGGCGTGGCTCGGTGGGTGTGGCAGGGGAAGGATAATGCAAAATCCCCATTCCCTTGCTACTCCTGGGGGAAGGATATTGCAAAATCTCCATTCCCACCCCACTCTGGGGCCAGCCAGATGTGGCATTTGCCGGTTCGCCAAACTACTCAAAATTTCTGCTACCGGTTCTCCAGAACCTGTCAGAATCTGCTGGATTTCACCCCTGGTGCAAAGTAAACTGGAAATTATCCACAGTATTTTTTCTGCAAGAACAACAAGGAAGGAAAAGCATGCAGCATGTAGCTTATGGAATTCTTATCAGTCTTTTTTACCAGCGGTAGCCATTGGAAACACTGGTATATTTTGCCAAGTGCAGGTAGTGCTCAATTAACAACCAGCTGTTTAATGTGACTGTTCAAAGTTATGACAGTCTTGGAAAGGGTGCCTTACAGCCTATAAACACTTCCAACTATCATAAAATGTCATATTGTGTCCATGTGATCATATTAGGTGCTTGTTACATCTAGGTGTGTTTCTGTTTCCCTCCCCAATGGTTCTGACTTTGAGGGGTTGTGTGCTGATAAACATGTGGCAGATGGTCTACACTCCATTCTGGATCATGTGACCAGGTGGAGGAGGGCTTTAAGAAACCATTGACTTTGAGTTCTACCCAATCATGTTTCTGAGAGAGATGCATTGGAGGGATTTGGGGAAACTCAGACCCTTTTGAACCCAAATGTTTCATTTTTTCCCCTTCCCCACAGAAAAATTGGTTCTGTTCCTGTTCAGTTTTTGGAGATTTTTTTCTGCTGATGGATCCTGATGGACAGACAGACAAGCAGAATTCTGGACCCTTTTATTTTTTTACCTTGAGCAAGAGTTGGACTTGATAACCTAACCGACCCCTTCTAACTCTATGCTTCTATGTTTATGTTGGCTTAAAAATTCCTGACTCCTTATTTTAACAGAATAACAGAGTTGGAAGAAACATTGGAGGTCTTCTAAACCAACCCCCTGCTCAGCCAGGAAGCCCTATACCTCTTCAGACAAATGGTTGTCCAATCTCTTCTTAAAAATTTCAAAATGTCAACATGAGCCATGGTGGTGCAGTGGTTAGAATGCTACTGCATTCTATTGCAGGCTATTTCTACTGACTGCCAGCTGCCTGCAATTTGGCAGTTTGATTCTCACCTGGCTCAATGTTGACTCAGCCTTCCATCCTTCCAAGGTTGGTAAAATGAGGACCCAGATTGTTGGAGGCAATATGCTGACTCTGTAAACTGCTTAGAGAGGGCTGTAAAGCACTGTCTAAGTGCAGTGGTGGGATTCAGCCGGTTCAGGGCAGTTTGGGAGAACCGGTAGTTAAATTGCTAGGTGGCCTAGCCCCTCCCTGCCCCGCCCCTTCCAGGAGTCCCCATTCTGGCTCCCAGGTAAGTGCAGGGAGGCCTACTAGGCCCAACATGGGGCACTGGGGGGGTGCGGCACGCCCCTTCTGTGGCCCGTTTTTGCTCCCAGGAGGCTGCAGGGAGGCCTACTAGGCCCAAAACGGGGCATGGGGGGGCAGTGCGTCCTGTCTCTCTCCCCCCCATGGCCCATTTTTGCTCCCAGGGGGGTACAGGAGGCTGAGTGCTGCCTGTCACACCCTCTGGCCTCACCCACCATGACCACGGTCACCCAGCCAGTCATTAGGGCAGAGAGCCGGTTGTTAAATTATTTGAATCCCACCACTGTCTAAGTGCTATTGCTATTCACAACTTCCGGAGGCAAGTTGTTTTATCTTTAGCATTCTTCACAAGCAGACTGATAGAATTCTTATAACCTACATCAGCTAACAACTTCAAAGATGTATAGCATCATGTAAGATGACATGATGGTTTTAGCACACTACCATTTACTTCAACCTTGGTGTTAAATATCACACCATGCATCCTGATAACTCACTCATGCTTTTTGTTGGCCAAAATTTGTGAACTCTGTGAAGGCTTGTATGCGCTGCATCAGTTAATGATACAGTGTGACAGAACTGGTGTACATCACTTATTCCATTTTTATTTTGACAATCAAAACAGGAGTAACACGTCCTTCTAGTAGCTGAGAAGCAACACACATTCTGAACTTCCTTTCTTTAAAAAGGTGCAAAAGTGTAAAAAGGTTTTCCTCAGGCCTCTAAGAAGTGCAAATAAGCACACAATTGTCATCTGGAAATTAAGACTTGAGATATGTATTTGCACTCCTATAATAACTAGGAAACGAGAAAGAAAATTATAGCAATGTACGTGTCTGAGAAAGAAAGAAGATGTGTGTGAATATTCTGTGGATTTCAAGGACACTTTGCACACTTGTTAATATGATAATTATGGCTATAATACTAAAAATTAAAGGGAAAATATGAATAGTTCCCAGGTTAATTTAGATCATTAGCCAGCTGCCAGGAACAAAAAACCCATTTATTTAGTCAGTGCTAAAACCGACTCATATAGTTGAGAAAGAAAAAATTCAAGCTATACAGGTAGTCCTTGACTTACAACCTCAATGGAGCCCCAAATTTCTGTTGCTGAGCGAGACATTTGTTAAATGAGTTTTGCCCCATTTTACGACCTTTTTTGTCACAGTTGTTAAGTGAATCACTGCAACTGTTAATTTAGTAACATGTTTGTTAAGTGAATCTGGCTTCCCCATTGGTTTTGCTTGTCAGAAGGCCACAAAAGATGATCACATGACCCTGAGACACTGCAACCATCATGAGTTGGTTGTCAAGCATCTGAATTTTGATCAGATGACTATGGGGATGCTGCAACAGTTCTAAATGTGAAAAACAATCATAAGTCACTTTTTTCAATGTCGTTGTAACTTTGAATGGTCACTAAATGAACTGTTGTAATTTGGGGACTACCTGTATTGTGAGAAAACAATAGGCTCAATCTACAAATATCTATGATGAGGAATTCCCTTCCGTATTTCAATTTCTTGCTATTTAGAAACCTCATTCATGCCTCCTTTGGGCTAATAGGAGAAGATGCAGATCTTCTAATAGGGGAAGGAGATTTCCACTTGTAACTTATGCCTTCTCCCCATAAAGACTCTTTATTCACATGTTAAGGACTTGTATCTTAAGACACATTGCCTTGTTTATCTAGATCGGGGGTCTGCAACCTTAAACACTAAAAGAGCCATTTGGACCTGTTTCCCACAGAAAAGGAAACACTGGGAGCCACAAAATCTGGATGGGCGTGGCCAACTTGACGTCACTCACTTCCACCAGTCACATGAACTCCCCCCCAGCCACGCCTACCCAGCCAGTCATTAGAGCAGAAAACTGGTTGTTAGAAAACACCGGGAACCACAAAACCCTTTTAACATCTCTCTCTCTCTCTCTCTCTCTCTCTCTCTCTCTCTCTCTCTCTCTCTCCCTCCCTCCCTCCCTCCCTCCCTCCCTCTCTCTGTATCTCTCTATGTCTCTCTCTCTCCCCTCCCTCTCTCTATATTTCTCTCTCTCTCCCCCGGCTTCTTCTCCATCCCTGCCATTGCCCTTACCTTCTCAGGCCAGGTGAGGAGTGACTGGGAGGGGAGGATAAGGGGCGGAGCCAGCCAGTGGTGGGATCACCCAACAGGGAGCCACAGCAGAGGCCCCAAAGAGCCACATGCAGCTCTGGAGCCACAGGTTGCTGACACCTGACCTAGATTGATAGTTCTATTTATAACAAATTTATTTTATATGATTTAAATTACCTCAAATACTTTTCATGGACATGTAACACTGAATGTTTATCTTGTCAAAATGGAATGGAGTGGCATGTTTATTTTATGAAAATATCAGTCTCCTTTTGGATGCAAAGGAACATAAAAGTAAAGATAATAATAGTTGTATTCTCCTACCTAAAGGGATCATAGCCAGACTTTGACATTCTGGGTATAATAGCAATAGCACTTAGACTTATATACCACTTCACAGTGCTTTACAGCCTTCTCTAAGTGTTTTACAGAATCAGCATATTGCCCCCGACAATCTGGGTCCTCATGTTACCCACCTCAGAAGGATGGAAGGCTGCGTCAACCTTGAGCCTGGTGAGATTTGAACAGCCGGCAGTCAGCAGACGTAGCCTGCAGTACTGCACTCTAACCACTGCACCACTGTGGTTCATATAGTTGTTATATAATATAATTGCTATATTCGGGTTCCACAATACAACAATTATACCCAGATCTTGGCATTCTGAGTATAAAATAGTTGTATTCAGGTTCACTGACAAGGTTTTGCTAGTTAATGTGTTTGTCTCATAGATTTCTCACTGAATTGAATCTTTTCATGTGAAACGGTCACATGAGTGCATCCGATAATCCCAATTAAATTGGTATTGGGATATATTATCTCATTCATTCATTCATTATACCCGGTCATCTCTTCGTTTGGGAAACAGCCACCCATGAGACTTTCCTTTGCACTATTGCAGAATAGAAGGAATGCTCTTTGATCTGTGAATATCTCATTTCCTGTTCATTTGGGGCTTCGGTTTCGAAAGGAAGGGCTAGAAATGTAATGGGTTTGTCATATTCCAGAGGGACGGCATTCTTAAACAGAGTTCTGTGGGAAAGTTGTCACTGTACTACCACTGTGTGCTTGAGATTGTCCTCTCCCCCAATCCTTTTTTGTTTTTTGTTTTTTTTTGCATGCACTGAAAATTCCCACAGGCAAATCCCAGCTTTTCAGGGGAAAGGACTAATGCCCTTAATGTAAACGATCGCACATTTTTTCACTTTAAACAAAACAAGAGTTTAAGCAAAAACCAGCGAGCCCTTCATTCCATCACCCCTCTATGCAAGAACAAGGGAGTCACTGATGGGGGTGAAGAGGGGGCAACCATTTTCATTCGTAAGGTTGATGAAAAAAATTTGTATGATTCTTTCTGATCAGGAAAATTCACTTCAGATGCATTGATTTGGTAGTAAGTAGTTCTACCTTTGCAGAAGGCCAGCTGAAGGGCCATAGAAAGGGCATAAAGGCCACTCCACTGGTGAAGAGAACTATGATGAGACAATATTGTCTCACAGGGCACCCCCATATCCTGGCAGAATGGTCTGCTAGGGGATATAGTCACTGAGCCCTTGACATGGTCGGATCACCCTCTCCTTCGCCTTGACCTTCGAATCGCTGCACCTCGCCGCAGGAAGGCGGAGCCGGTAAGATGGTTCCGCCCCAGGCGCCTGATGGAGCCTGACAGGTTCCAGATGGAGTTTGGGCCATTTCCCGAGGCTCTGGCACACGCCTCGACTAGGCACTTCCCCGCCGCCTTGAAAGAGGCGGTGGTGAGGCCTCTCCTCAAGAAGCCTTCCCTGGACCTGGCAGTGTTGTCTAATTATCATCCAGTCTCCAACCTTCGCTTTGTGGCAAAGGTTGTTGAGAGTGTGCTTGCGTGACAGCTCCCCCAGCACCTGGATGAAACGGTGTATCTGGATACATTCCAGTCAGGCTTCAGGCCTGGGTACAGCACGGAAACGGCATTGGTCGTGTTGGTTGCTCCTCTGTCCTGGTCCTATTAGATCTCTCAGCGGTTTTTGATACCATCAACCATGGTATCATGCTGCACCAGTTGGAAGAGTTAGGGGTCAAGGGCACTGTGTTGCAGTGGTTCTCCTCCTTTCTCTCCAACCGGTTGCAGTCTGTGTTGGCAAGGGGGCAGAGGTCAACCCCGAGGCACCTCATATGTGGGGTGCCACAAGGGTCAGTCCTCTCGCCCCTTCTGTTCAACATTTATGTAAAGCCGCTTGGCGAGATCATCCGTGGTTTCAGGGTGAAGTACCACCGGTACGCTGATGATATTCAGCTGTACATCTCCACCCCAGACCACCCCAACGATGTCCTTGAAGTGATGTCCTGGTGCCTGGAGGCTGTGCGGATCTGGATGGGGAGAAACAGGCTCAGGCTCAACCCATCCAAGACCGAGTGGCTGTGGTTTCCGACGTCCCGATATAGTCAGTTGGTGCCATCACTGACTATTGGGGGTGAATTGCTGGCCCCACGGACAGGGCTCGCAACTTGGGCATCCTCCTGGATTCATGGCTGTCTTTAGAAGAGCATGTGATGGCCATGACCGGGAGGATTTTTCATCAGGTTCGCCTGATTCACCAGTTGCGTCCCTTTCGGGATCGGGACTCCTTACGCACGGTCACTCATGCCCTCGTCACTTCCCGCCTGGACTACTGCAACACTCTCTCCATGGGGCTCCCCTTGAGGAGCACCCGGAGGCTCCAACTGGCGCAGAGCGCGGCCACGCAGTGGTTAGGGGAGCGACATGGCGTTCCCATGTAACACCTCTCCTGCGCGAGCTGCACTGGCTCCCGGTGGTCTTCCATGTGCGCTTCAAGGTCTTGGTTACCACCTTTAGAGCGCTCCATGGCTTAGGACCTGGTTATCTACGGGACTGCCTGCTGCCACCAGTAGCCTCCCACCAGCCGGTACATAGAGAGGGGCTCCTCCGGGTGCCGTCGGCCAAACAATGTCAACTGGTGGCCCCAGGGGGAGAGCCTTCTCTGTGGGGGCACCTAATACTACTCCGGAGATACGGAGGATCCCGGATCTACGCACCTTCCGCTGCACTCTCAAGACCTTTTTATTCCATCAGGCTGGCCTGGCCTAATTTTTCCCTTTTTTCCCTTTTTAAAATGCAAATTTTAATTCGTTCTTAATTTATTGGGTGTTTTAAATCTGTCTTCGGTCAAATTGTTTAATTCGGTTTTATTCAGTTTTAAATTTTGTATTTATGTGTTTTTATCCTGTGGATGTTTACCGCCCTGAGTCCTTCGGGAGTAGGGTGGTATATAAATCAAATAAACATAAACATAAACATAAACAACATTCAGTGAATTTCTGGCACTCTCAAATGAAGCTGGCAATGGTATTACGTTAGGAATAAAGTACTGGAGAAGTAGGATAAGCCATTTAGGGTTTGCTTCTTTTGTAATAGATTGCAAGAGAAGAATCTTGCTGTTGCTTTATTGAATTCCAGCAAGTGTTTTGCTGTGTACACATGTATACCAACAAAACATACTAATGTCAAATTAGATGGATTAGATTAAGATGGATTTGGAGCCTGTCGCAGTCCAGGAATGTGGATCTCAAATGAACACCCATAGAATGGCAAGGAGGAGGGGAAGAGGTTTGCCCAGCTCCATTATCAACAGTTGTATTTCCATCCATAGGTATGTCGAAGCTAATTGTGATATTTACTTACAGCTGCCCCAGCTATCATATCTACGTCATAAAAATCTGGCTGATTTATAGTGAAGTGATGGGGGCAGCTGTGCACATTCAGGAGCAGATACGATTATTGTTTTGAACACAATTAGTTATATTTTAATATAAATAAAATTTCAATACATGTCATTATTAGAGTTTAAATATAGTTATTTCATATATATATATATATATATATATATATATATATATATATATATATATATGTGTGTGTGTGTGTGTGTATATATATATATATATATATATATATATATATATATATATATATATATATATATATATATATATATATAAAGAGAGAGAGAGAGAGAGAGAGGAGTTGTACTATTCTGTTCAGTTGAAGGACTGAGTCTTTCAAAGTTGTAAGTCCCGCCCTTGTTGCTAGGGCCTCCCAGCTTTTGGCGAAGACGAAGAAACAGATTCGATGTGCCAGAACAGTAGTTGGTTCCAGATGAGTGAAGACCAGACTGACCAATGGGCAGGGCTGGCTGCTGTCTCCACCCAATGAGAAGGTGCGTATCAGGTAAGACCATCGCCCCTTCTCCATAGTGGTGGAGACAGCAGCCAGGAATGGGACATATGAAACCTAATTGTTCCTTGAGTCATGGGCAGGCCCCAGTCTGGTCAGAAGTCTTCCCTTCCATATGGACCCATTGCAAGACCCTGCGGCCAAATGCCACCTCAGCTGAGGTGAACACGTCCAATTTATAATGTCTAATATACGTGAAGGGGAGGTCCAAGTTGCCGCTCTGCAGATTATTTCCTTCAATGAAACTTTAATATTAGCATAGTTATATACGGTAGGGCTGTGTGCCCCCTTGGAAGATATGCAAACCAAGCACCTATCAAGCTTCACTGGGAGTCTGTAAAACAATCTTTCATCTTTAAGGGGTCCATTCATTCAAGTAGTGCAATACAATTGCTAAAACAGCAGAAGACTCAAACAGGATAGGCTGCTTTGATGAAGAGAAGAGGACTACATATGGAGGTTCTACAGCACTACTTCTCAGCACCTTTCAAAGCATGCCTGGCCCTAATATATGGTTGTCTAAAAGTTCCTATTTTGAGGCTCCTTAAGTCTAGCATTTAAAATTGCATATTTTTTTTAACACTGAAACCTGTTTACATAGTTGTCTTTTTAAAAAATCAGCTTCTGCAAAGTGACCAAGATAGTGGAGCTCTCTGAACCACAGCAGCATTTTCCACCCTGTAGAGACAACACCCATGTTTCCATCTGAAAAGATACAGTTAAAGTTTTCAACTTAACTTCCTGTTGACATCGATTATCTAAAGAAAATAGTGCTTGTAATAATTAGCTTTCCTGATACTTTCTGGAGTGTTGTAGACAAAACAGCTAAAAACGCAAAATAGCAAAAAAGCTTTTCAGCATTCTTATAACTTGCCAAAAATCAATCAAAGTGGAGCTTTTAAACCAGAACTCAAGTCAAACAATACACTGTAAAGTTCGGTGGAAGTGCTATAGATATCAGTACTGCTCCATCTCCTTATATGGGCATTTCACACTGAATTATCCAGCCAGTTTGGCCAGTAGTCATGGAATCCTAAAAGCTGTAATCCCAGCACAACTGGAGGACACTGGGTTGGGAAGCCTGCAAATTTAACAACAATTATCACAATAATATACAAATCTAACAACAATTATGCAGTGATATACATATATAACAGATAATAGGCAAAAAAAATATTTAACATCTAATCTGTAGTATTTGACTGTGATTAAGGCAAACTCAATGCTTATATGGAAGCATATGTCAGACAATGTACTGATTATATTTTGACTTTTAGCCAATGATACTGCTTTCATTTTATATAAATGTGTGTGTGTGTGTGTGTGTGTGTCTGTCTGTC
The DNA here is from genome assembly GCF_059756535.1 of Pantherophis guttatus. Lineage (NCBI taxonomy): Eukaryota > Metazoa > Chordata > Lepidosauria > Squamata > Colubridae > Pantherophis > Pantherophis guttatus. Next base: position 158,436,624 of record NC_142063.1, read on the forward strand.
TGTCTGTATGTATGTATGTATGTATGTATGTATACACACACACACACACACACCAGAGATCTTTCCCCAATTCATGCAGTGACTTTCCTCCAAGTAAACAAAGAACAGAACAAGGGAAGTAACTAACTTCCTGCTACCGTTCATGAATTGAAAAATAGAAATAACAGGAGTATGTTCTCTTTCTTACAGAAGCAGAATTGATACCACCAATGCTTTTATTTCTCCACTCTTGAAGACATCGTATCTCATAGCATCACTAAGCATTAACAGGAATAAGGACAAGTTTTACATCACTATTACTTCAGAGCAGTGGTGGGATTCAAGTAATTTAACAACCGGTTCTCTGCCCTAATGATTTCTTCCAACAACCAAACTGCTCAGAAAGTTAACAACCGGTTCTCCCGGAATGGTACGAACTGGCTGAATCCCACCACTGACTGAAGAGATGTAAAGTCCTTATTACTGTTATTTGACCGCCATGTGCCACAAATCACTTGTGAAGAAATGATCATCATTTGGGGAGACTTCATAGAGACTCATGAAGCTCTCTGTGCCCTGAATCCAGACTTAGCAGCATCATCATCAATTACAAGGATCATTTTGTCTTCATCCTATGTATATTTATACACTGACTCATTCTGATTTCAACACTATAGCATTTCCCTGGTGGCTGAGCTGTTGCAAAGCCAGTTTTTGCAGCACATAGTTTGAGGAGACAGGTTTTTTATTGTTCTATTCTGTTGTTGTATCTTGTTGTTGTTAATTGCAAAGTCATGTCCGACCCATCGTGACCCCATGGACAACGTTCCTCCAGGCCTTCCTGTCCTCTACCATCCTCTGGAGTCCATTTAAGCTCACTCCTACTGCTTCAGTGACTCCATCCAGCCACCTCATTCTCTGTTGCCCCCTTCTTCTTTTGCCCTTCTTCTTTTGCCAGCATTAGGCTCTTCTCTGGTGAGTCCTTCCTTCTCCTTAGGTGGCCAAAGTATTTGAGTTTCATCTTCATGATCTGGCCTTCTAAAGAGCAGTCAGAGCTGATTTCCTCTAGGACTGACCAGATTGATCGCCTTGCAGTCCAAGGGACTCGCAGGAGTCTTCTCCAGTTATATCTTACTGCCTTATATTCCCCTCTCTTTTCTGGGTTCCTGCTTTCTATTCCTGTTGAGTTTTCTTGAAGACTTCTGTCTTCAGAAGGCACTTTGCACTACTCAGTCACTGTTCCTATTTCTTCCTCCACCCCACCCCCCACCCCCCAAAAAGTAAAGATTTCTGTAACTTCAAGTAACTTGGCTTTTGCCTTCATCCGGCTGACAAGCAATGTGAGAGGAAATGTGATGACAACAGTCTGACACCTCTATTGCAAATGAACATAAAAGCAAATTACTCTCTTAGGGAATGCTTTACTATCGTGTGAAGGAAACAAACTTCTTTCAGCATTAAAAGAATAATAAACATGTTTGTGTTTTATTTAATTACCTTGTGTTTGGGCAAAAATGTGCTATTTTTAGATTTATGTTTAATTGTGTAGTGCACTTTATCTTAACAAGATAATTACAAGACCACTAAAGTTATTGCCTGATTATATACTTAATATGGCTCCCCAAGAATTGCCTAATCATAAAATTACAAGTTAGGCATGCAGATAAGATGGAATTTAACATGCTAGGATGACACAATGGCCCACCATATCTTCAAGAGTTATGAAAGCAAGCATGGTTTTTCCTGGTTGCTATAAAGAGAAGGGATATTGCAGGAAGAGTGAATAATTATTTTTCAATAAAGCTAATGATCAATTTAAGACACACCTAACAATTTTAGGGAACAATCTGCTTGGTCACTAATATTAATATTGTTGCAATATTATTTTCATTTTCTCTCAAGCAGTGGTAATGTAAAAGGATAGAAATTCTTACATTTCTTTCAGGACTAATCTGACAGACGGTTTAATTTCTAATTCAGGTTTACTTCTCAGATGCTTACTTGAGCTGAACTGCTTCCAGCTGATGGCAATCACAGAAAATTAGCACTAGCAATAGCACTTAGATTTGTATACTGCTTCATAGTGCTTTATAGACCTCTCTAAGCAGTTTACAGAGTCAGCATATTGCCCCCCAACAATCTGGGTCCTCATTTTACCCACCTCAGAAGGATGGAAGGCTGAGTCAAAACCTTGAGCCTGGTGAGATTTGAACTGCCGAACTCCTAGCAGTGGGCAGTCAGCAGAAGTAGCCTGCAGTACTGCATTCTAACCACTGCACCACCACAGCTCATAAAAGTAAAAGAATTGCCCATATTCTAGGTTCAAGATTCTAGAGCTGATTTTAATGAATTGTAATTCTCAGTAAGCTCCACACCAACCCTATTATAGCATTATGAGAATCAGCAACCCCTGGAGTTTATTTTAGAGATTAGCCTGTAATTCACTAGTCTATGTAGATTGATGGACATTGGGAACAAGCAGACTGAGGAAGCCCCTCAAGATCTTCCTATTTTTTTTTTCTGATTATGGTTTTATTACTTCTCTTTTAAAGATTGTGGTTTTAAAATTGTTTAATATTCCAGCTGAGTAGGGATATTTGTTTTGTAGTCTGCATAGTGCGTTGTCAAATATTTCAAGCTAAACCAGGTGGTTAGAAAAGGACCTACATACATAATGTGTGATCTTATTCTGTTGCCCCAACAGAAGAACCAATGTGCTCCTAAACCATTTGACTTTTTGTCTAATATTAGACTTACAAGATCTCTGCTACCAAAATCTGAATGATAGCAAGGACGTACAGAAAACTCTAACTTTTTGCAGTCATATAAAACTCATCCAGATTTGTTCAGCTCAGAACTGCTAATGTGTAAGGAAATGTTGACCTGACCTATGAGTTGTTATTATTGTGAGGGAAATTCCAACAGTTCATATTTTATGAAAGCCAAAAAACAAACAAAAAAAACATGTAACCTATTTCCTGAGTCGAAGATAAGGTTGAGGAAGGATTGGAAATTTGCAGCAACTTTCTTAAAGTTTGTGGGGAAGAAGTGTCATTTTTCTATCCTCGGAATATATTTAGCATTTGAATAATCTCACTGCATATTTTCTAATCTCTAGTGGTTTTCTTCTACTTAAACTATGATGGGAAAGAACATACCTATGAAGCTCATAATAGGAGACCACAGAATGGAATAGTAATATTTTCACAGATAGTTGACTCTTTCAGTGACATGAGAGATATGGGACGGGAAAGAAAGACACTGTTTTAATATATGGAAAACACAGACACTTCTAAGGCATCAATTTTAAAGCAAAAGAGGAAAAACCAATTCACTGGAGAAGGACTTTTTTAGATTATTTCCATAAATTAGTCTGGGCTGATCTTAAATATAGCATTCTTATAAATACTTTTTAATCAGCTGGTAAGTAATATTACTTGGCAGGTATTATAAATAGTTCTTTGGTATTTTTCTGCTAAAGTTTACTTTGAAGTTCTGGTCTATTCTGAGGCTCCTTTTGTCAGGAGGGGAAAAAATGACACGAAAACTTATACAACTCTTTTTGTCTATTTTCTATCATTTTCTTTAAGACTCAGAAATTACAGCTAACTTTTCTTCAAAATGGGAAGTACTGTTATGAGTGCTGGGGGGGAAACAGAGACAAGTGAGTAATTTTTGTTTCTCACTGCTAATGAATCAAGAACCACAGATGTTTCAATCTTAGGAAAAGAAAGCCAGACCTGCCTTTAAATTAATTATTTGCTGCCCTGGATAGACTCCAAGTTTCTGAACTGACTGCAACTTTAAAACATTGTGCTATACATCTCAGCTTCAAACTTAGTTTACTTAACAAGATATATACTGTGTTTTATTAGACTGTATTGCTATGTACAGTTCAGACATACATTACATTCAGCAGTTTTCTTCTGAAGTTTTTGTAGCAATCTTTCTGATTTTCATGGTGAAACCTAATTAAAAATGTAGCCAAAATTATGAATTAGATTTCTCCTGGCACACTCCAAATCGCACAGGAAGATAACAAAAACAACCTTTTCAAACCTACTGAAAATGGGAGTGTTTATGGACAGTTTTCTGCAGGATCAGGCAAGTTTGTCTCTTTAGCACAGGGGTAGACAAATTTGCAACCCTTTGCGACCTGTGGACTTCAACTCCCAGAATTCCTGAACCAGCATGGAATTCTGGGAGCCACCCTTGCTTTAGTGCATGGGTGTCAAACCTGCATCATGTCGTCGCGACTTTCCCCCTTTGCTAAAATGCGGCTGGCATGGCCAGGGCGTGATGCATCCGGCCCACGGGCCACAAGTTTGACACCCCTGCTTTAGTGTGATGAGAATCTTAGCAAAATGTTCTTTTATGCTCCAAATAGATGCTCATTGACATGTCCTCACCTTTCACAATTGGTTTCGAAAGCAATTTCCTGACAACATTTCAACCCTCACAGTGACCTTTGAAAGAAAAGATTAACAAACATAAAGGTTTGTTATGAAAGGAAAGAAAAACATCTAAAGGTCCTTATGTCAGAGCAGCCCTACTTTTGTGTCAGTGAGCCTATCTTCCTTTCACAACGTAATTTAACATCTGTGACATTGGGGGAAAAGTGGACAATAAGGATGTTGGAGTGGAAGGTAGCAAAGACCAGCTTCTTGGCCCCGTAGCATTGGGTTGAGGGTCAAAGTATGTGTAAACCATGTTTAAAAGCAAAACCTGGGGCAAGAGTAAAAACTATAGCCAGCAATGTTTTCACAGTGTGATCAAAAACTCGAGATGATTGCCACAACAATGCAATCAAAGATCTATCTGTTATTTAAAAGAAAAAAAACCACAGGAAAAGCTACAATCATACCACAGTGACTGCCAGCTTGACTTTTTGACATACCCTGAGGACAATCTGCCTAGAGCTAGCTCTGTACTTCAACCTACATATATAATTGTCAGCACATTGTCAGATGAAAACCCAAATCAAAGTTCATCCTTAAGACAACCAAAAATCTAGAAAGTACAATGGACTCTAGAAGATTCCCTTCTTTTGCTTATATAATACATGCTCTTGAATCAGTTGAAATTAAGATGATTGCCTCATATAGTTTAATAGAAAATATTCTAGACTTTGGGGGAGCTTCTGCTCAAATTTTCACAGCAATAATTTCTAGAATACTTATGTTTTGCAGAATCATAGATCTATGACATTTAGCATCTTGTTATCTGTCACTCTGAACAACTTCATGTTCCTGAAAGGAATGTGGAAATTTTATAAATAAATACATAGCTTTATCTTCCATCTATTATTCTTCTAAAGATTCTAGAACTGATGGCCCTCAGCATATCTCATAGGAATTGCAATATGCATTGTACAAAGGGATCTTTTTTTAGACCTGAACTTTGCTTTTTTAAAAAATAGCTGAAATTCTAACATTATGAGAGAAGGAGAAAAATGTCTCTATAACCACACTCTTTAGATCATAATTCACTTTACATGCTGCTAATGAGCATTTCTTCTACACTGTAACACCCCCAATATATCATCTTTCCTCTTGGAAGAATTGCTTTAGCTCCCTGATCATTTTAATTGCCTTTTCCCCCCACACCTTTTCTAGTTATAGCCCTCTTGAAATGCTACCACCAAAGCTATATTTGAGGGTTTGGGAAATTTTTCCAGGCATGGATGCTTCTGCAAAATTTCAGGCAATGGCAGAGCTCGAAACCTTCACCCAGGACATTTATTACCTGGCTGCACAGGTTATAAATGATATTGGCTTTTTGGCACATGTGACTCCACTGCTTTGGGGACTGCATTGCCTGCCAGTGTATTTCTGGGTACAGTTGAAAGGTGATGGCTGTCACGTTAAAAGCCCTTCATGGTTTACCTGAGGGATTATCTTCTCCAAGTTGTTTCTACACATTCAATCTGCTCCAGCGAGTCCAAATCCTATCAGGTATGGAATCCTGGCTGGCAAGGACCAAGAGATGTGCCTTCTCTGCCATAGTCCCTGCCCTGCAACATTCCCTCTCCAGAAATTAGGATTGCCCCAGCTCTGCTGGCATTTCAGAAGGCCGTGCAGATCTGGCTCTATGTCTAGGACTTGGGCCTCAAGTGTGCAAAGGGTCCTTTTTTCTAGTTATGTTGACACAGGCTGATTATAGTATCTCTTATATTTAGTTTATTTTTGTGTCTGTGTTGTACTTTAACTGTTTTATTTTATTTTTTTATGATTGTTCCCAAAGTCACCGGTTTGAGATGGGAGAATTTACAAAAAAGTAAAAATAAACAAATATTCCCCCCAAAAAAGCCAAATAGCTTGACAGTTCATGATATCTTGTCATATTCTAGATATTTCATGTATGTATGTATTTGTTTTATAAAATGTATGTACCCATTTAATCTTTTTATGTCAAATCTCACACCAAGTTTATATACAAGAGCATTTACATGCTGTCAAGTTTCAATCATAAGAGGCACTCGACTGAAGTCCATGGGGTCTTTTACACGAAATTTCAGGAATTTTTTTGAGATTTCATATAGAATTATTATAATCTAATGATATTTGAACAAAAAAAAAGCCTTAAACTGGCTTAGGGCTGCACCAGGGGTGAAATCCAAAAATTTTCCTACCGGTTCTATGGGCATAGCTTGGTGGGCGTGGCAGGGGAAGGATATTGCAAAATCTCCATTCCCTCCCCACTCTGGGGGCAGCCAGAGGTGGTATTTGCCGGTTCTCCGAACTGCTCAAAATTTTCGCTACCGGTTCTCCAGAACTTGTTAGAACCTGCTGGGCTGCACTGCTGAGCATATCATTTCATTGATGGTCACACCCTGGAATTATCTAAATCCACTTTCACTTTCAATTCCTTTCCTAATCATCCATGGGACTGCCCTTGATTTTTTTTTTTTTTTTTTTTGCAGGTGCTCACTTACACATCATTTTCACTAAGATCTTCACCGCAATGGCAGCTGTCTCCTTCCACCTGTCATTATCAGATCAATCCCCCAACTATGTAAAGGTAATCTTCACTTATGAGCCACTTCACTTAGTGACTATACAAAGTTACAACAGCGCTGAAAAGTGTTATTAGTCCTTGCATTTACAACCCAGACACAAAATTGATAATCGGGCATTTTCCAACTCTTGAGCACTTACAATCATTGCAGAATCCCTCGGCCAAGTAGCTATCATTTATGAGCTTTGCAACAAGTAGGGTCAATGGAGAATGCAGCCATAAATCAGCAATTTCAACCATGTGATTAACAAGCATAATGACTCACTAATGACTGAATGGGAAGTGATGTTGCAAATCTGTCATAGTCACACGTTTCACTCAGCAACTGCAGCAGTTAGCAACAGAGTTGTTGCTTCCAGTTGTGGCCATTAAGTGAACACTACATGTATGAAGACTTTTGGCTCATCTACAGCACAATCCAGAGCATGTTTATTTGGAAGTAAATTCCATTGTTGTTAGTGAGCTCTGCTTCCTAGAAAGTGCCCTAAAAAGAACCAGGAAATGGCAATAAATGGTTACCTTGCTACAGAACAAATATAATTAGTTCCTTTGTTCCATTCTCCTTTGCAACTATCCAGGAACCGTCGGCAACAGGAAAAGAACCAAATAAGGAATCGTAAAGGAGTATTTTCCTGTTTCAGTAAAATCATGTTGAACTTGTAGTACAGTATCTGCTTAATTGCACTAAGCTCTTTGATGTGCTCCCACTCCCCAGACCTTACACACAGACTGTTGACATTTGGACTGTGGTTCTTGTTAATCAGAGGCTTCTTAAATCAGCCTTTTGAAATAAGCTTGTCCATGAGCCATTTGTTTCCTCTCAAGATGTCAGGCAGCCCTCTTCTCTATCAGAAAAAAAAAAAAAACCATGCATTTTATCACTTTCCTACTATCACAAGCAAAATATTTGACTTTATGCAGGAATTTCTCTACTACGAAATATATCTGGGATTTTCAGATCACGGGGAAAATCTTCCCAGTTGTATCTCCTTAAAAGAAGTAGATGGAAATACTAGGACACTGAAAGTTACCATGGTTCTGCTTTGATATCTTTGTTGTGGTCCGCCAGCAGCCTTCGGAGCTGGCAGCAGAGTCAGACAGTGAGGAGGCTGGGGAGGAACATGGGCCAGTCCTGGAGTCTGAGGAAGGCTCAGACGAGGGCTCTGCGTCGGAGGCAGAGATGTGGCCAGGGCCATCTGGGAGTTATGTGCGGACTCTGGAGCCTCCAGAGTCGGACATCAGAGAGGCAGAGGAACAGGGGAGCCTGTTCCTAGTGTGCGCATGCGCAGAGCTGCCAAAAGGCAAGAACAGTTAAAACAAAAGGAACGACTCAGGAGTAAGGCTTGGAGATGATTGGCCCCTCCCATAAGACATAAAGGAAGAGCAAAGGCACGTGGAAGCAATGTTGTGGATGGTGTCAGTTTGTACTTTGAAGCTCCATTTTTGACTCTGTGTTTCCGTGTGGCCTTGCCAAGATAATTGCCAAGTGGGTCTTTGGCAGCATGTCAAAGAAAATAAAGGTGGATGTTTACCAGCCTTATCCAAAGGACTGTGGCAGACTTCTGTTGGACTATTTATAAACTCTTGGTGATTCAGCACGTGCTGTGAATGAAAGGAATCCACAGCCATTAAAATAAAAAAGGAGGGTTGGGGACTAATTGTGTGCTTTTTACTATATCAGGAAGCCTAGGTCAGAACAATCTTATGCAGGTAGTATCAGATTCAATTTAATCAGCCAGATAATAGAATATTAATTAAACAATGTCAGACTATTATAAAAATAAAGAAAAGTGCTTATAGTCGGAGAAACATATTACTCCATTTATTGAAAGCACTGGAAATTCCAAGAGATCCTTCATAATGTTTAATAAGCCACAGGGTCTCCAGAAGTGTGGACTTCAATCTCCAGAAATTCCCAGCCAACAGGACCATTGCTGAGAATTGTAGCAGTTATCTGAATGGTGATCACAGTTTGGGAAGGCTGTATTAATAATATTGACAATGTTATGTGAACCTATGCATTTTCTATAGCCCTTGGTGGGTTTTTAAAATCCAAGAGCTTAAGCAGTCTCTGTGAATGCCCTTTGGGTACCATCAGTATAGGACAGAATTTCTTCCTTTCTTCCCCCTCTCAGACTGACCTCAGCAGCAATGCATTTGACATTGTGTTTTCTAGTGTGTTGGCCACTGTTTCTCAGAAATAGAATAGAGTAGAGTAGAATAGGAGTAGAGTAGAGTAGAGTAGAGTAGAGTAGAGTAGAGTAGAGTAGAGTAGAGTAGAGTAGAGTAGAATAGAATAGAATAGAATAGGAGTAGAGTAGAGTAGAGTAGAGTAGAGTAGAGTAGAGTAGAGTAGAGTAGAGTAGAATAGAATAGAATAGAATAGAATAGAATAGAATAGAATAGAATAGAATAGAATAGAATAGAATAGAATAGAATAGAATAGAATAGAATAGAATAGAATAACAGAGTTGGAAGGGACCTTGGAATTCTTCTTCTAGTCCTTGGAGTTCTTCTATTAATTAGACAAATCTGACATCTGTTTTCCAGCTGGATTCTTCATTCTAACCTATTCTCAAGCTTTTGAATTCTAAACAGCTCCAGATTTTGGCTAGATTATAAACAGTCTGAAAGTCAAGAGCAACCTGGTTGGATCTCACTTGTATTCCAGAGGTATGACACTACATCCGAATGTGAAGTTATGCAGTTATTGCTATGCCAAATAGTAAAATAAGCTGAATGCTGGAGGATTTTATTTGATCTTATTTCTGTTAGAAAGGAAGAACAGCAGGATTTGAAATTCTGCCTCTCTTATACCATGGTACAAACATACCATGGTACAAACATGCCATGGCAGAAAAGTGCCATCTCCCCATCCAATTCCCTTTACTTCATCCCCAGCCCATGAGACTTCAATCATCCTTAGCTGTTAAAATAGTCCCTTCCCCCTTCAAATCAGCAAGATGCAATGACAACTTCAGGGTATGTGAAATCTGTTACAGAAAATAATCTGTATACCAGCTGCTCAGCGAAGGATGGCAAAATGCTAACAGGTAACCAAGAAAAGGAGGAAGCATTTAATTCCCATTTCTTCTTTAAGAAAGAGATATTTCTTTTCCCAAATGAGTGAACATGTTGAGTCTTGAGAAACCAAGACAAAAAGAAAACATGCTGGTGTTCTTCAAATACCTAGAAAGATGTCCATGGAGAATCTCAGTCATCCAGATCATGGTTGTCCCAAAGGTGCTTTTCTAAAAGGCAACTGGATTTTGTTTTTTGTTTTTCTCTTCAAAATGTTTCACCTCTCATCTCATTCCCTGAAGAAGGTTCTTGGATGAGAAGAGAAACTTTTTTTTTAAAGAATAGAATAGAATTCTTTATTGGCCAAGTGCGATTGGACACACAAGGAATTTGTCTTGGTGCATAGGCTCTCAGTGTACATAAAAGAAAAGATACGTCCGTCAAGAATCATAAGGTACAACACTTAATGATAGTCATAGGGTACAAATAAGCAATCAAATCCTATTAGAAAATAGTCAATATAAATCATAAGGATACCAGCAACAAGGTTACAGTCATACAGTCATAAGTGGGAGGAGATGGGTGATAGGAACGATGAGAAGATTAATAGTAGTGCAAACTTAGTGAATAGTTAGACAGTGTTGAGGGAATTATTTGTTTAGCAGAGTGATGGCGTTTGGGAAAAAACTGTCTTTGTGTCTAGTTGTTCTGGTGTGCAGAACTCTATAGCATCGTTTTGGAGTTGAAACAGTTTATGTCCAGGATGTGAGGGGTCTGTAAATATTTTCACAGCCCTCTTTTTGACTCGTGCAGTATACAGGTCCTCAATGGAAGGCAGGTTGGTAGCAATTGTTTTTTTCTGCAGTTCTAATTATCCTCTGGAGTCTGTGTCTGTTTTTTTCAAGGGGAAAAAAACACAAAGTCCAGTTGCCTTTTAGAAGAGCACCTTTGGAACTGTCTAGAAAGATGTCCCAAAGCAAGCAAGCCAGGTTCTGTTTTCTTTCATTCCAGAATGTCTGGCACAAAATGCTTCATTCAAGCTGCAAAAGGACAGATGACAGTTCAGTGTAAGAAATACAGAAATTAACAGAGCAGCTCTACAATAATGGAACCAACTGTCCTACAGAGGTGGTGAATTCTGATTCCCTAGATATATTCGAGGAACGGCTGGTGAGCCATCTGTCATAAATGCTTTAATATGGAACTTCTGGGCCCAGCTGGATGTTGGATTCAGTAACCTAACAGGTTTCTGCCAACTATGATTCCATGTAGCCAGCACCTGTGCCTGGGTGATTTCTTTGGCAAAGGAGGCTCCTTTCTGGGATCCTGATATGTATTCTTCTTCTGTGGGTTTGAACAAGTAGAACTATCTTCTTTACAGCTATAAAAATGTCACCAAGATTCAGGTTTCAGCTTCAGCACCCGCTGGCAGGAAAAGGTTGAACTTATTAGCCTGTGAGTGACTTTCCATTTCCCTAAATTCTGTTCAATTTAAAGGTTTCTGTTTAACACAATATTTTAAAAGGCTCTAATAAAAACACCATGTTGCATTAGCTCCGTATTCACTTACTTCTTTGGCCATCTGCTTCTTTAACAACTCACACATTTGGTGAACAAAGTACAGCCAATATTAGTCAGATGCAGGGAGGAATTCCAAGGCTAGTGTTTATTATTAAGTGTTGGTAAGTAGCTTTTTTTGGTTTTTGTTTTTGCTTTAATCACAGCATCTTCAACCTACATCAGTCTTCCCCAGCCTGGCTCCCTCCAAAATTCTCAGTTTCTCTGCTGGGAATGATAATTCAAGACATCTTGAAAGCACAACATTGGGCAAAGCTGATATTAGATGGTACTGGAAAAAGCAAGATGTAAGTTGAATGAATATGTAAAATAAATAAAAATAGCTATGTCCTTTTGGATTAGCCTTTGGAGGATTTTTTCCCCCCACTAAATAAGAGGCTATAGGTAGTCATCAACTTAGACTACAGTTGGAGCCAGAACTTAAGTAGACTTTCATAGAATGCAAATCTATCCTGGCCAGTGGTGGGATTCAAACATTTTTACTACTGGTTCTGTGGGTGTGGCTTGGTGGGTGTGGCAGGGAAAGGATACTGCAAAATCTCCATTCCCACCCCACCCCAGTAACCTGCTTTCCAGCTCCGTTCTCCTGTGCAGGCCAACAAAAGAAGACCCAGCCGATCAGCTGGGACTCGGGAGAAAGTGAATTGATTGGAGGCGGGGCCAGCCAGAGGTGGTATTTGCCAGTTCTCTGAACTACTCAAAATTTCCACTACCAATTTGCTACAACCGGCTGAATACCACCTTTGATCCTGGTTCAAATGAAGGATGAGCTCACTTGGGACAAATAGAAACTCACATACTTTAAGCATGTGATTGGATTAAGAAAAATAATTATGCCTGATAAGGTTTAGGAAAGTGGAAGAAAGGAGGAGCAGGGATAGTGTGGCTGAAAAGGAAAGAAATTACTGAAATGTCCTTAGAAAAGCAACAAGCTTCTTATTGTCCCAGGTTGAGATTATGAACATCTGTCCATGTCATCAGGACATGAATACAATACACCTAATTAATCTATTGTAATGAGATCTGAAGTTGATATCTACAGACTTTCAGGGATCCAATTAAAGGACAGTGATTTATGTGAAAAAAATGCTTAAAAGACAAAGATCTGGCCAAACATGATATCTCTGGATGATGACTAAATGGTCTTCATTTACCATCCTGATTAGTGGGAATTTTTTTTAGCTGGCTATGAAATAAATTCTCCCTAGAGAGGAAGGCAAAGGAGATATTGGGAAGATGCCAGGGACCTAAATAAAACTTTAGACGTAAATGTTTTTACGTTTTTAGACGTAAATGTTGCACATCTTCATCAGCGGTCAATCTCTATATATTTGCAAATGAATCCACAGTGATGGCTTTCAAAGAAAACTAAATCTAACATGAGCAGCTCATAAGATTTAACAAATTCTGTTGTGCATACCATAAATTACCAAAACTTTTTAACAGCTCACATTTACTATAATCCAGAACAATAAACAATAAATGGAAAACAGAGATCATCAAAATAATAGTGTTAAGATCTTAACGCAGAAACAATAACAGGAATTTTGACAACATTCAGATACCTTAAAAAAAATCCATTACTACAGAGGAAGTTTACAAAGAATGGTGTTATTGTTTTTCTCTCTAAAACTAGTAGTGGTCATATTTAACATTCCATTTTATGCACAAATGGGAACAACCAAACCAATATAATGGTAGACTATGGAGTATGCAAAAGTATAAACATTTCTAACTAACCCTGCTTAGTTAGCAATGGCATCTATCAAATGGGATATGAAATCATGAAATAAATGCAGTAGTAATAAACATTGTATATATTGCATCTAACATGTTCCAGTAAAACAAGGCACCAAGTTGTAGTTTGAGAGAATGACTCAGAATCAGGGTTATAAGATCATATTACTTTATGTTGGCTATTACACTGTTAATTAAATCTTGTTCAAATAGCCAAGTTTAGGAGCCCAATTCTAGTTGTTTTTACTTAATTGTAACTCCATCAGGAAATTATCTCCTAACAAGTAAGTTTATGACGGCAGTCTTGTACATTTAAGGTTGAATCTTATTTGCATTGATTAGAATGCAATTTGGCTACAGTGGAATATCCAGCTATATGGGAGTAAGCTTAAGTGTGTTCCTTGGTAGAGATCATTGCTTCAACAATGTACATGTTTTTCTTAGCTAAACTGTGATGAGAAAGATCTAAACACTACAATTAAGTTCAATTCACACTCCTGCTTGATACAGTAATCTACAGATGTCTGAAAACGGTTTGCTACCTTAAAGAAGCATAAAGATGGCCTCCGTCACTGAAAAGAAAAGCAAGGACTTTGGGGAGAGTTAAAAATAATATTCAAGAATCTTCATTTGTTATTGTAGGAAGAAATATCCTTCTGGGTTCAGCTCCAAGTGGGGAAAAAGACACTGGAAACATGGAGACTGCTTGGAAAGATGGCTTAATGGTGGACAGGATCACATGGTTTGAGTTCCTGAACAGAAAAGGGCCGAGATACAGTGAGTCCCCGGGTTATATGCTTTCTCTGGCTTTGAACTTTCTGGGCCCCCGAAAGAGTATCCTGATTGGTTGTCAGACTCCCAGGGTGTGGGGGTCTTAGCTTGCCTTGCTGTCTGATGTAATCTTCCCAGGTGCCATGTAGTGAGTTTCTGCTGCTAGATGAGTCTATTGTGTTACAGATGATGGTCCATTGACAAAGATGGGAGGGAATTGAGTTTCTGCCTCTGGCCCATTAACAAAGGGTGGGGGGCAGGAAGGTGGGAGCTGCTTTGTCTTTAAAACATGCTTCTCCATTTCTCATACACGGAAACATAATATTCTGCCTTTTTAATATTTCCTAAAATATTTCATTCTTCTAGAAAAGGGGTGGGTGCTAACTTCCTACATTATGATACAAGTATAAATTCACTGTACATCTTTTTATTCAAATGCAAGTAGTCTTTAACTTGCAACCACAATTGAATCCAAAATTTCCATTGCTAGCCAAAGCAATTGTTAAGTGAGTTGCGCCTAATTTTATGACTCTTTTTTCCATGGTTGTTAAATGAATCAGTGCAATTGTTAAGTGAATCACACAGTCGTTAAATGACTCCAGGTTCCCCCATTGATTTGGCTTGTTGGAAACTTCCTGGGAAGGATGCTGCAACTGTTAACAAGGTTACCAACTGCCTGAATTTTGATCACATGATCAAAATGACCATGGGGGTCATTTGATCACATGACCATGGGGATGCTGCCACAGTTGTACGTTCAAGGACCAGTCTATTTTTTCAGCAACATGGTAACTTTAAATGTTCACTAAATGAATGGTTGTAAATCAAGGACTGCCTAGACATTATTTCCTTATTTGTGCTAATATTGGTTATGGAAACACAATAAGCACTGGCTCAGTTGAAGAAATTGTTTTCTTCAAAATAGCCAATGAACTGCAAATGGAAAGGGTTCTATCTTGCCCAAATGGACAAGAGCCTTCAAGCCAACATACAGGCAAAGTATATTTTGGAAAGTAAGCAGGAAAACATGGTTGGAGGGTGCTTTGAGATTCAGTGGACATTCATATAGGGCGCAGACATGTCAAACTCATGGCATCATGTTGCTATCACATGACAGTTTCATGATGCTTTTCCCTTCATGGAGCTGGGGTGGGTGTGGCTTCCACAAGATGCATCCGGCCTGTGGGCTGCCAGTTTGACATCCCTTGTTAGGAAATGGTCATTGCGTAACTAGTTGGCCAGGATATATATAAGCCAACATTATATGTTTATAGAAGGATATTGTCCATTTCTATCCTCCAAAAATGGTTGCAATCTAGTTCTAACAATGGGACAAAGAGACTTGTTCAAATCCTATCAATATTAGGAAGGAAGACTATCCTCTCCAAAATTCTAGGACTCAATTCCTTTCTCTAGAAGATCTTTTAAAAAATCAAAACCCTCTTCCTCGTCATTCTCCAGTTTTGCAAGTTTTGCTTTAATCAGCTTTCTTCAGTCTATTACTTCTCTTATTTTGGAAATTGCAGTGACTGAGTATTCTTTACTTCAGCAGGAGAATGTCCTGTATAAGAAACACAGAGGGATGCTGTTGAGAATACAGACTAGAGTTCTATATTAGGTATTTTCCCCAACCCCATCTCTTATATTTTTAGATTGTAGCCTGTTTGCTCCAATTCAAATATGCATTCCGGAAGTATGGATCAAGGCCATTCAGGATGAATTTTACAACAGCCACATTTCTCAAAAAAAAGAAAAAAAAAAGTAACAATGGCCATTTTGATTCTGGGACAAAACTGCAAAATTCATAAAGGCAGTATGAAATACTGTTATCCAAAATCATAGCATGCATGGCTTTTCTTGCACAGGCAAGCGGGTTGGAACAGGGGAAGGAGAAACAATTTTCTCCATTTAGCCAATTACTGCTATGTATGTTTTTCTTACAAGAACTTGGCAAAGTATTCCTGTGCCTGAAGCAGGGAGGTGGATAAGGCTCAAGATTTTTTATATATTCTGGAAGTTGTAATTACTTTTCCAACATTTTTAGTTCAAGCTGTAACCAAGATAAAATTGTAATATTTTTTTTTTAAAGTTTTGAGACAAGTCTGCAGTACATTTGCTTTCTAGCTTTACAAAAGATTATAAATTCTTGGCTTCTGTGTTTGCACCAAATCACGATTAATAAGCGAAGAACCCTGTCACTGTTTTCTCACACTTCCTTCTGGTTTTCTTTCCCCCACCATTAAAGTTCTAATTCTTTCCAATTAGTATGAATGCACCCCAGCACACACACAAAATTATCACAGGATTTAAAAATATTTCTTCACATTAGCTGGTGGCGGAGATAATCTGCTGACATGAGGTGTTGGACATAGCATTACACCATTCCCCACCCCCCAATTTTCTCTGGTTCCCATCAGGGAAAGATGCAATGTCACAGAGCTCTAAAAACGTAACAAAATTAAAACTCTGTTTCTCAAGTAAGCCTGCTTTACATACTGCATGCAAGCACAAGGAAATACAGCCAAGGTCATAGGCACACTGTGATAGGGAATGCAAATTCTTTCGGCTTTTTTGGGCTAACGTGGTATGTTGTAACTACATGGTTGTGGTGAAGCAACAGGACTTTTCCTGTTGCTTTTCTTTTTTAAAAAAAAATGTATTAACTTTCAAAATAGAAAGATAAAATTAACGGAAACTAATAATAAAAAGAATGGAAAGGAAAGAGTGAAGAGTAAAAAGAAAGAAGACAGAAGAGCAGCAAAATAAAAAAATAAAGGAGCAAAGGTTTTTTTAAAAAAGAATGACTTCCAATTTCTTTTACAGCAGAT
Source organism: Pantherophis guttatus (assembly GCF_059756535.1). NCBI lineage: Eukaryota > Metazoa > Chordata > Lepidosauria > Squamata > Colubridae > Pantherophis > Pantherophis guttatus. The sequence continues at coordinate 158,453,555 of NC_142063.1, forward strand.
ATAAACGAAACATACATTAAGGACTTGCTCCAGGGGTGGGTTCTACTTACCTTTACTACCGGTTCGCAATGGGGCCGCTCATACGCGCGTGCTTCTGTGCTTGTGCAGAAGCGTCCTGATGATGTTGGGGTGGGTGGGCGTAGCCTCCCGTCAGTTTTACTACCAGTTCTTACGAACCAGTCCGAACCGGGGGCAACACACCACTGACTTGCTCTATGGTTACAATGTAACATCCATTTTTAATAATCTATTGATATTACTAATTAGCAAATCCATACATCATACTTTACTTTTTTAGCATTAATCAATGTGTTTTCTTTAATCAGAGCTGTCAGTTTTGCCATCTCAGCCAACTCCATCAACTTTACCAATCATCCTTCCATTGTAGGTATTAATGAATATTTTCATTGTTGGGCATATAGGAGTGTCTTTGCATTTATAAAAACAGAATCACATTTGACTTTTCCAAATTTTTATCCAGTATCCCCAATAGAAATACCTCTGATCCCAGTTGTCAATTTTCAAGATTTTTTGAATTAGTATATGTATTAGAGGTCAGAATTTTTTAAAAGTTTTTTACAACTCCACCAAAGATGGTAAAAACTTCCTTCTTGCTATCTGCATTTCCAGCACATATCTGAAGTCCCTTTATACATTTTTGACATCTTTCCCATAAATACTATCTATACATAAATTTATAAAAATTAACTTTACCATTGTAATATAAGGTTTCAACCCTTTGTCTATATGTTTTCCCACTGCTCTATTTGTATATTATATCCAAAACTTTTAGCCCTTCTTATCATAGACTTTAATTTATTAATCTTCAGTTTTGAACCCCAACAATTTTGTACAATTCAGCAATATGTTCATCATTAGTACATAACTCAAAAGCAGTTTTATCAAGTTCTTTTCTCACATTATCTTGTAGATGACTTTTAGGTAATAAAAAAAGAGATTGATCTCGGTGAGCATATTATTTTAAAACTATTTTCAATATATTTGACAATATCATTAGAATACTTATAATCATTATTCAGTAACAGTATAGGTGTATAATTTAATTTAAATTTCATCTCTCTTTGGGAATTAGTGCAATACTAGTTTCCTTCTAAGATTCTACCATCCTATCCACTTGTAAAATATTATTTATTGTGTGCTGGAATGGTTGTAGAATTTCATCTTCAAAACACATATAAATAAGTCCCTGGTAATCCATCCAAGGCAGGTGCTTTACCTGGTTTAATCTTTTTATAGCTTCCGAAACTTCCATTATTGTTTCAGGGCAATTCATAATCTGTCTTTGCATGTTTGTAAGTCATAATAAATTTTAAGGTAATGCTCTATTTTTTTTTCTGGAGAAAAGTCCTGTCCTTTGTACAAATTAGAATAGTATGATTAAAAGGTTTTTGTATAACCATTATCTGTTATAAACATAGCACCCTCCTGAAGCTTCAGGATTGTCTTTTCTTTTTCCTTCCTTAATTTTATAGGCAGCACTGCTCTTCTTAAAGGTTTTATTTTATGAATTTTCCTGCCCCATTGGCTGTGTCAATACACAAGTAGTGTATTTTAGCTTAATGTATTGAGTGAAGTCCACCTATCATATTAGTTTATGGTGTGTTGTGCAAACTATGACTTAACTGTGTCAATCTTCAATTAACTATGGATGTGCAATGAACACACCGGTATTCAAGAGCTCACTTTTTGACAGTTCTGGCTAACTTATTTTGTGGACTTTATAACAACTCATTCATTTAGTTTCTACAGCAAAGGAATCTGCTGAGATAGCAGCGCTAAAGACTGGCTGATCTGATGAACAAATGATGCATATTAGATTAATTATTTACATGGAGATTTGTTTGAGAATGAGATTTGTTTAATATATATAAATTTTGAATTAAATGGTTTTAGACAGATATAGTTTTTAAAATGTAAGAGAGTAAATCCAAGGCTTTTCCTACCAAAAAAATGTTGAATGTCAACAAAAGAATCCCTGCCAGTTGGGAACAAAGACCTATGTAAAGGTTTACTTAACTTACCACTTTGAACAATTATCCATGAATAATTGCTATCATACCACTTGCTGCTGTTTTATCTAAATCCAAATGTCCTAAAAATAATATATATATAAAGAGACCAAGTAAGAAAACCTAAGATTAGGGTATATGAGTGCTTGACCATAACCCAATAAACCCAGTTATCTATTAGAATTTGCTGCCATTCCATAAACATCTGGGTTATACAAGTATGTATACTTGCTATAGATGAAACAAGGAAGACGAGGTGGTGCAGTGGTTAGAGTGCAGTACTGCAGTTACGTCAGCTGACTGCTAGTTCAGCAGATCAGCGGATCAAATCTCACCAGCTCAAGGTTGACTCAGCCTTCCATCCTTCCGAGGTGGGTAAAATGAGGACCCAGATTGTTGGGGGCAATATGCTATTTACTATACTGTCTTTGGTGTAAGCCGCCCAGAGTTCTCGGAGAGTGGGCGGCATAGAAATATAAATAATAAAAATAAATAAATAAAGACACCAAGGAATTCTACAATAAATAGCAAGATGTGTTAAATGTATTCTCTGGAAATAGCATAATATTACTTAAGGGTCATTGAAATGCAAACTTTTGGGGAAAAGTAGATTCCGGAATTGTAGGAAGGCTTGGATTGGGTAAACAATGCAGAAGATGAGCTAACAGAGTTTTCAGAAAACAGTTCAATTGTTTTTTTTTGGGGGGGGAGTTTTTGCCAACCGTTGCTTCAAACAGCTTAAATGTCAGGGGTGAAATCCAGCAGGTTCTGACAGGTTCTGGAGAACCGGTAGAGGGAATTTTGAGTAGTTCGGAGAATCAGCAAATACCACCTCTAGCTAGTGCCAGAGTGGCGTGGGAATGGAGATTTTGTAGTATCCTTCCCATGGAGTGGGGTGAGAATGGGGATTTTGCAGTATCCTTCTACTGGAGTGGGGTGGGAATGGAGATTTTGCAGTATCCTTTCCCTGCCACACCCACCAAGCCACGCCCACCAAGCCACGCCATGCCCACCAAGCCACACCCACAGAACCGGTAGTAAAAGAATGTGGATTTCACCACTGATAAATGTCCTATATATTTATGGATATTACAATATGGACAAATCAAATAGGCTATGTAATGCAAAACAGAAATGCAAACTAATCAAGCAAGACATTTACAGAAGGTGACTATAGAACAGATCAAGATTAGTGTCAAACATATATGAGTGAAAATTTAGAAAATCAGTTTGAGTAGCTATGCCAAAAGGTATGAACAGAGGAATGTAGAATCAATGTAAGAAATAGATTTAGTAAGCTTAACATACAGAAAAGTAAACTTCTGTAGGAGTTAAGGGAGGAAATAAGAGACGTAAGAACCAAACACAACAGGATATTTTCATAATTTCTGTTGAGCGAACACCAAGGTGCCTTTCAGAGCAAACTGCTACAATAGCCAGAGAATATTTAGAGCAACAAAAAGTATGATTGGATGCAGATTTTCAACATTAAACAGGAACGAACAAAGAAACATATCTCCATCAAGAATGTCAACAAATGAGGACTATCAGAAGAAAAGAAAAATACGAGTTCGTTTTAAAAAGATCAGAGAAACCGCCAAACATATTCACAGCTGTGGAAAGAATATCCAAGAACAATATGCAAGAGATCTGACGGAAGCAAATGAGATTAAAGAAGGATGTAGTGAATGGAATAAAACTATTTGCAAAAGCAATTAAAGATAGAAGCATTTGCAGATAGACAGGATGTTAAGGATCAATTCAACTAGAAAGTGAGGTGCAACAGACAATATACCAGATGTCAAATAGAAAAACACCCGGTGCGGATGAAATATACACTAAATTGTCTAAAACAGAGGGAAAAGAGATAGCTAAAGGGCTAACAATTCTGTTTCAATAACTGTGGAACAAAACCGAAAGACTGGAAACAGTGCTTATACATATACCAAGAACGAAGATGCAAGAGAATGAGCTAAATACTTCGTCATTAGATTAATTCCCTTCAGAAGCATTTTCCTAGGTTATTTATTTATTGAATTTATTACAAAAAAGAACGTTGCATTGAATGTTCCATTTATTACAAAGAAGAGTTTTCCATTGGAGAAAGAGATGGAAAATAGAGAGGCTTTACAAAGATATGGGGACATGATATGGGTAACACTTGAGATATAGTGAAGATAACAATGAAATTTAAAGATTTACATTTTGTTTCCTTGATTCCAGCTAAGTTCTGACTTTACTAATCATGGGAAACTGTGGACAACATTAAGATTAACCAGAACATTTCATTTTTCTTCCAAGGAATCTTTATAAGGAGCAAGAAACCACCGTAAAAACTGATTGTGGAGAAGCAGAAATGTTATTTTAATTGGTTGACTGAACATGTGCCATTAAATTGGTATCAATTCTTAGTAACCACAAAGATTTTCTCCATGACAATCTGTTCCCAATCTGGTCTTTCAGGTCTTCCAGTGGTGCACCAACTACTGCTTTAATCGAGCCCATCCAGCTTGCTGCTGATCATCCTCTTCCTCTCTTTCTTTCTTCCATCTTTCATAACATTATAAGCTTCTCAATACAGATGGATCTTCACATGCTGTGTCTGAAGCAGTATCATTTGACCCTGATCATTTGGGCCTCAAGTGAGAACTATGGATTGATTTGTTTGGTGATCCATTTGTTTATTTTTTTGGCTATCCAGAGTATTCTCAGGAATTTTCTCCAACACCAGTGTTCAAAAGCATCAATAACCTTTCTATCCTTCTTCAAAATCCAACTTTCACTTCCATAGAGTTTCATGGGGAATTGTTTGCACAATTCTGATCTTTATAGATAATCAGTTTTGCCCAAGCTGTTGACTGGAGTCTTCAAAAAGGTGCTGAGTTTGTCCACCTACTCTCTTACTTTTATTGGAAAGGGCTTGTAAATTATTCTTTACAAGCCCTTTACAAGTAATAACAGAGCCTCATAGGTTGGTTGCTCAGCCCTAGTTTAAAGAGTGAGATGGAAGCCCAAGTTTTCTAATTCCAATTTCATCACATCCACAAACATTTTAAGTAGTCATTCATATTCAGCCTGTGCAGTGGTGAAATCCAATTTTTTTTACTACCGATTCTGTGGGCATGGCTTGTTGGGCGTGGCATGGCTTGGTGGGCATGGCTTGGTGGGCATGGCAGGGGAAGGATACTGTAAAATCTCAATTCCCAACCCACTCCAGGGGAAGGTTACTGCAAAATCCCAATTTCCTCCTGATCAGCTGGGACTCAGGAGGCAGAGAATAGATGGGGGCGGGGCCAGTCAGAGGTAGTATTTACCGGTTCTCCGAACTACTCAAAATTTCTGCTACCGATTCTCCAGAACTGGTCAGAACCTGCTGAATACCTCTGTTTCAGACAGACAAGTTTTGTTACACTGGGTGACTTCTTCTAAGCCACTATGAATGAAGATTTATGGAAGTTTCAAATTTAAAGAAAAACCTTTTTTTATTTGGAAATAAACAGCAAAAGGGTGTTTAGAATGTGGATTTGGGGAAATCTTTAAAAGGACTAAGGGGCCAGATTGGTTGGAAGTAAGTTTGAAAAAAATATACTTCTTATAAATTGTTGAAAATCTTACTGAAAATTCAGGAATATTTTGAGTATAAATGTAAGAAATCTCTTCCTGGGAAAATGTTCTCGCTAAGAGAAAAACATGATAAGAGGAGACCTTGAAGACTGGTTACTACAGGCAACCAGAAAGAATTAAAGATTATAATTAAAAGAGAAGACCTACTAATAAAGACCCCCCCCCCAAAAAAAGTATTTTAACTCTGTAAGAATTCAAGAATATCTGGTAGCTATGTACCCAGAACCTACTTTTTAGAATATCTTGTATAGTAAAAACGGGCTTAAAAAAAGAAAATATAACTTTTATATAATTTCCCTAGTTTTGTGTTTCCTTAGTTTTGTGTTCATATTTTAAACTTCAATTTTAAAAAAAAACTTATAAAAAGGGAAATTTCAGTATATACCTCCCATCTTTGTTTGTTCTTCTTGGAATCAGTTATGACCTGTCCATTGGCATCCTTTAGCATAACAATTAGAGATTGGAATCCTCCAATTCAGAGATCTTTGGGAAGATTTTCTTGTTTTTCCATATTTGTTTCTATCTTCAATGTATTTACAGATAATGCTTCTTGCCCCTTCTAATTACGTTGCTTCTATTTTTTAATTTTCATTTTGATTACATCTTTTTAAATGTTTTATATTCTTTGTTTTTGTATTGCAAGCCACTTTGTTGATAAACAAAAAAGGCAGGATCTGAATATAATAATAATAGTAAATCTGATTTAATATCAGTTTAAAGCCAAATTACAATTACTCTGATACAAAGACAAACCTTTGTTTTTGATAATGGCAGAGTTTTGCCGCTTATTGTCTGCTAAAGTACGCCTGTATCAAGAGGCCTGAATAGAGAAAATTAATCTTTTGTAGACTTTTGAGAAGGTTTTCTTGCAAATAAAGCCCTGGGCATAACACTTTTCTTATGAAAAATTCCTGTCAAGCTCTGAATTTCACCAGTGAGATTAACATGACTATTCTTAATAAATTCCTTTTGCATATTTATTGATATAAACACTAAAATGAAAACAATACCTTTTATTTGTACTTGCCCCGCTTTGTTTTCTAATGGGAGGAGCCAGTTGCGATGGGCTTCCTGCTGCCTTTCATTTTTTTCAGCCTATTATACAATTTTCCGCTGCACTGATCTCCTTCTGCCATTCTGACTGCTAGCCAATCTTGCCATCTTCAACAGCAGCTGGTGTAACATCTTTCCTAGAGGGAGAACAGGAAAAAAAAAAAAACAACCAATGGGGCTAGAGACTCTGAAAGTTCTTTGCTCCAATGGAACTGGCTATGGCAGAAGTGGGGAACTATGGCCCCTTTTTGACTTGTGGACTTCAACTCCCAGAATTCCTGAGCCAGCCATGTTGCCTTAGGAATTCTGGAAGTTGAAGTCCATAGGTCGTAAAAGGGCCATAGTTCCAGGGGTGGGCAGGCTTCAAAAATTTCAGCAAGGGGTTCTCTGCTCAGTTGCTGAGTGGGTGTGGCCATGGTGGGCGTGGCCTAATTGGCCTCCTGCACCATGGGAGGGGGCGTTTTGCCCTCCCTGGGCTCCAGAGGCTTTCCTCAAGTCTCTGGGAGTGTGCAAATGGCCTCCCTAGGCTCCGGAGGCCCTCTGGAGGCAAGAAACTGGACCGTTTCCAGACTTCCTGAACTTTCGGTAGGCCCATTTTTTTGCCCTCCCCGAGCCTCTGTGCATGCCCTGCACTTACCTGCATCCAAAACAGGCCACCTGGGGACTCCTGGGAGGGGTGGGGTGGGCAGGGCCAGCCAGGAGTGGGATTTGGTGGTTCTCCGAACTGCACAGAAGTTCAGAGAAACTTCTCCCAAACCCCTGTGAACCCCCAACAGCCCACCCCTGCATAGTTCCCCGCCGTTAGGCTAAGGGAAAGAAGTAAATTTGATGGGATTAGAAAAGGGTCAGGACCTTTACTTGGACCTTTACCTATAGTCATATTGAGGTTGTTTCAAATCACTGCAACTAATCTCTATGTTCCAAGAGCAATCCAATTTATAATTAATGGGGTGGGCTCTGAAGATATTTTGCTGCTAGGGGCTACAGTCAAGGGGGACTCCCAGCCCATCTTATGCAGAAAATGACCAAGCTGGCCGTTCAATTTACTTTGTTCCTGGCAGTAGGGTATTGTCCTCCAATGGAAGCAGCAGGCTAAATTTGGTTATCTTTAACAGGTTCTGTTCTCTAAGAAGGGAAATAATTGGAAAACTTCAGAAGACCTGCTGGGAGGTTGAGGTCATGTAAAGGTGTGTGGGAAGGACCTTGGGAGACAGAAAGAAGAGCAGAAGGTTAGGCAATAGTCAGATAAGAGGCAGCTTAGGCTGCAAAAGAAATGTGAGCATGGTAAACTTTTCAGAAATGACCCTTCCTAGTTTCCTGGATTATAAAGGTGTGTGTGTGGGGGGGGGAGATGTGTACTTTCACACTTACAATATTCTGTTAATATAACCTTATAACAAAGCTAGAACTAATACTCCTAAGTGTCTTCTTGTCTGGACTATCTTGCAAGCCTGACAGGTGACCATTTCATTCTGCCAAATAGTAGAGTTGGACCAAGTGAATTTTCAGTATTCATACTACTTCTTCTTGCTAAAGAATCCTTGTGATAGCTCCAGTAGCTGGAATGTGTAGACTATTTCATAGCCTTAAATATGTAATTATTTTTTAACAACTTTTGAAGATCCACTGTTGATCTCCAGCAGTAAAGATTCATGCCTACTTGCCATGAAGCTGATCTGGGACCAGTACTTTACTTTTTCAACATAGTTACCTATAGAGTTATAAAGTTTGATGGAAACTTAAATAATCTCGGCCAGCTGCTCCAAAGCTATTATTTCCAGATAAATTCGGAGCTTCAACCTTCTGAAATCCCAACACATTTTAGCTGGAAATGCTGATTTCTCCCAACTCTCAGGACTGCTCCAGGCAGTTCTACTGCAGGTTGCAGCTACAATATCACTGAGAGAGCTACAAGATCACTGAGACAGTCTTTCCATAAATATTCAGTGAAAGAGAACCTGCCATCCTTAAGTGAAGCTTGTCACTATTAGAATCAGAATCAGAATAGAGCTGGTAGGGACCTTGGAGGCCTTCTAGTTCGGCCCCCTGCTCAAGCAGGAGATCCTATACTGTTTCAGACAAATGACTGTCCAATCTTGTCTTAAAAACCTCCAGTGATGAAGGACCCACAACTTCTGAAGGCAAGCTGTTCCACTAGTTAATTGTCCTCACCGTTAGGAAGTTTCTCCTTAATTCCAGGTTGCTTCTATTCTTGATTAGTTTCCATCCATTGTTTCTTGTCCTGCCCTAGGAAGTTTCTTATGGTGTTTAGCCTAGATTTATTTATTTATTTATTTATTTATTAGTCATATTTCTATGCCGCCCACTCTCCAAGGACTGTATACTAAAGACAGTATACTAAATAGCATATTGCCCCCAACAATCTGGGTCCTCATTTTACCCACCTCGGAAGGATGGAAGGCTGAGTCAACCTTGAGCCGGTGAGATTTGATCCGCTGATCTGCTGAACTAGCAGTCAGCTGAAGTAGCTGCAGTACTGCACCCTAACCACTGCGCCCTAATCACTCGACTCTATAGATAGGTAGAGATCTTCCTCTCTACCTATCAGATATTTAAAAAGGATAATAATACACCTCCCTGTAGACTTCTTTCAATGCTTGGTCTTGGCAAATCAGTCATTTTGCTGTTAAATATTAGGAATGTAACCTCAAGGTGTTAGAAACTCCAGATGGGATCCTGGGGAGATGCGGTTGTCAACTATTGATTTAAACTAAATCTGTTCTCAAAGTGATTTCAAAGTGCCAAGACAGGGACAGAACTGGGAACTACTCCATGAGAAGAATGCCTTGTTCTAAGTTATATTCCCTCCCTATTTATCTACTCACAGTATAACTCTGGCTACATGTCAGAGACCCACTTTGGAAGGTATTTGTTGAATAGATTTGGGCCCTACAATGGTTATGTAAACCTGATATATTTATGTCTGGTTATCTGATCATGATTTACTCAGACCAGTTTTCTGGGTTCACATGGTACATTGAACTAGAAAACTAGCAACACGGGCTAGTTTCACACAATGTATTAGACAAAACCATTGTTCACTGTGTTGTATAAACAGAGAGTTTGAATACACTTAATGAAATCACAGAGGGACCTTTAAATTTTCTTTCACTCAATCCGTATTGCCAATCAGAAGATACAACCTTGCTGAAAAGGCTCACACAGATTTATATGAGCCACTATTGAACTAGTTCTATTGTGGGCAATTTCATGTTTGCAGGCTGCCTGTGCTGTTACAATATTATCATGCGTACATTAAGCATTTAAATGCTCACTCGAGACAAATAGAATGCTTGCTAGCATTCAAACCTTGGATAAAGGTTATCAAAGGATATCGATGTCACAATGAAGAAGAAAAATAATATGAAGTAGGCAGATGGGTATAACTACAAGATGAAAAAGCTAAATTAAGGAAATGAACATCTGGAAAATCCTCCTGGCAGAGTTCCTAGCCGACGTGCCAACCAGCATCCTAGGAAAGCCTCCGGATAGTCATCAATTTGGCATATTGAAAACTATTGTGGACAATGTCCTAATGCATTTACCATGGGGAGAAATTCCAAATTGCTGAAAAGAGTGGCTGCATAATTTAATTTTTTTTCCTTTTAACCCTATAGTTCTTCAACCCTAACATGGTGGTAGATGCTATTTGGAGCAAAATGTAACGTGCTGAATTCATTATTCTGCAGTATGCCTCTATTTGTTTATGGACATTTTTGAACTTCTGCCATGAATTTCCAATGTGACCAACAGATGGTGTTACATAATCTTCTCAACTACTTTTCAAGGAACTGAGCTATAAAATACATCAATAAATGTTTGGATTCATGTCCAGTTCAATATATTTTACTGGGTGAAACAGGACAATATGTACTCACAGGACTGGTCAAGGTGTTTGCCACCTAAGCCATTAAAACATGCAAGCATTGGGCCTCTTTTCTAGCAGCAAAGATCCAAATGATCTGTATGGGATTCCCCACTGGGTGCATGTTGAACTGTCAGATGAATAAGAACAAAACTCTATCAGTCTCTATCAGCAGACTGATCTGCAGAAATCTGCCAATAAAGATTCTGCTACTGTATTGCAAAGATTGCACATTGTAAGCCACCCTGAGTCTCCGGAGAAGGGCGGCATATAAATCAAATTAAAAAAAAAAAAAAAAAAAAAAAGATGGATTATAAATGGTCCAAATGTTTGTATATTTCTTTACAAAATTAGATGTGGCTGACTTAACAAATATAAAAAGGAGGCTCTTTTACCAAATTGTGTACTTGGTAAACTATCACCATGCAAAAGAAATCAAATGGCTTAGTAACCAAAGGCCATCAAAAAATCCTGCAATCGGTGTCCTAAAGTAATTGAACCTCTTGCAGTGTTACGCCATCCTTATGGATCCATCATTTAGTATCTAACTTAAGGTGACCAGATTTTAACATTGGTAAAGAGGGACATTGTGGGCGTGGCTTATTTTGTGGGCGTGGCTTGGAGGCCATGTGACTGGGTGGGCGTGGCTACCTGGTCATGTGACCGGGTGGCCATGGCTATGTGTATAGGGACTACTCAGAGGGCTGAAAAGTCATTTCTGACAGGTCCTCACACTTTTGACTGGTCCTCACACTTATGACCATCCTCACATTTATGCCCATGCAGCATTCTTAACAACCATGTCACTCATTTCACAACTGCTTCTCTTCACCATGATGACAAGATATGGCAAAAATGTAAAATGTGAGGACAGTCATAAGTTCGAGGACTGGTCAAAAGTGTGAGGACCAGTCAAAAATAACTTTTTCAGCCCTCTGAGTAGTCCATATGCATTAAAGGATTACAGCAATAGAGAGGGATGAAGGAATGGAAATTAGAGTAGGAGTGAGGGTAAGAGAGGGAGGAAGAGAGGAGGAGAAGGAGAAAGAAAGAGGAAGTAGGGAGGAGAAAAAGAGGGTGGGGGGAAGAGAAAGTAAGAAGGAAAGAAAAGAGAGAGGTGGTAGGTTTGAGGAGAAAGATTGCTGTACAATAAAAAAGATGAAAGGGAAGAAAGCCAACCCCAAGCAAATATAAAGATATTAAGATAAAGAATGAATTGTTAAACTTTAAAGAATAAAAGAGAACAAATATGAATAAATAGCAATAATTAGAAACACACATACAAACATACAATGTATTTTCTTTGAACAGAATATTTGGCTGGTTCACAAATTTAAACAGCGTTTAGTCATTTCAATTAAATTTACAATTTCTATATTTCCTTTTTGCCATATTTATTCCTCATCTATTTTTGTAAAAAACCAATATTACCCTTCATCCTCATCTCTAATCTTAATCAAATTCAATTTTTCCCTTCTATTCTATATTATACCCCTTCCCATTGTCATCTATTTTTATATCCATCCTCACATTGGTTAATTATGAAATATTAGTTGTTTAATATAAATTCAACGTTTTAATATAAATCAATTAGTTATGTAACTACCTTTTTTGTATATTAATCAATATGAATATGAATATTCCAATTATTTCCATGCAATCCAATTTCTTACAAATCAATTAATTATATTTACCAATAATAATAAACCAAATAATTTCTCCCATATATTCCTCCGAACCACAACTTAACCATTTCTGCTTTCAGAAATATACAATTAAATAGTATCTCAATTATTACAATTCCCTAGTTAAATAGAGCTTTTTTTCTTTTGTGTTTTAAAATCCTGAACTCTCCTCTTTTTCCCTATTGTTTGCACCTACCTTTTTTGGTGAGGAAAAAGAAAAGAATTCTGCCTGCCTAATTTTCCAACCTTGCAGCAACAGCAAAGCAGTTTCAGTTTCGTTTCTCAGCATAGATAGAGGGAAAAAAATCAACACTCTTTGCACGGAAGCAGAAGAGCCCTGAGCAAAACAGCTGAGACAAATCAGCTGAGAGCCGGGAGGCCAATTAGCCTATGCTAAAGCTCCGGGGGCCAATAAAATTACAAAAAAAACACCGAACCCTTTGTTAAATTGCTGGCTCCCCCGCCCCTCGCCCACCACTATTTATTGGCAATAAATAGTGGTGCGGAGGGGCGGGGCAAGCCAGCAATTTAACAAAGTGTTCGGCTGCACCACTGGCTCTAGAGCGGCCCTTTGAAGCCCCGCGGCAAGAATTTGAAGTTTTTTTTTTCCTCTAGCCATCGGAGGCAGCAATAGACTGGGAGTGGGTGGGGTAAGCGAACGGCCAGCGATCCAACAGAGCAGAGAGTGAGGGTGAGTGAGTGAAGGTGTGGAAGCTGCTTTCTCCATCCTGCTCTCTTGCGTCCGGAGCCGGTGGGGAACCACGTGGCAGCCCACGTGGATCCCAGGCAGCGGAACTCAGGCTAGGGAAGGGGTGGGCAATTGTGGCTCTTTTACAACCTGTGGCCTTCAACTCCCAGAATTCCTGAGACAGCCAAGCTGGAAGTTGAAGTCCACAGGTTGTAAAAGAGCCACAATTGCCCACCCCTGGCTACGGTAGGCTGGCGCCGCGCGGGTGGGAGGCGAGGGGCGGGCGAGCCAGCAATTTAACAAAGGGTTCAGCCGAACCCCTTAGAACTGCCAGAATCCCACCACTGTGTAGGCCCCTCTTGATCTTGAGGCCCTAGGCTGAAGCCTAGTTAGCCTATAGGAAAATCCGGCCCTGGCGGCCTGTGCAGCTAGTAGCTGATTCAGACAGCGAGGAGGCTGGTGTGGTGCTGCACCAGCAGCCTGTGCAACTGGTACTCAAGTCGGACAATGTGGAGGCTGGAGAAGATGTGGTGCCAGAGGCGGGGATTCAGCCAGGGCCTTTAGAACCTCCAGAAGCTCCCATAAGTGAAGAGGACGAAGAGGAGGAGCCTCTTCTCGATGCACGGGTGCGCAGAGCTGCCAAAAGGCAGGAGTGGCTCCTCAGGAGGAGGTCTCCTCGAGAGTAAGGTTTGGGGCTAATTGGCCACTCCCTTAGCCTATTTTAGGAGGAACTCCGACTGAAGCAATTTGCAGGGAACAACTTTGTTCACATACCTTTGTGTCTTGTCTTGCTTATCTTATCAGCTTCCTGCAAATTGCTTCTGGGCATTCTGCCAACCACAGTAAGCTTTCAGTATTATTCTTTGAATTCTTGGCGGCTGTTAATGCAGTTAATTAACAGCCGTTGTTGTAAAAGACTGATTTATTTAGTAAACCAAGGCTTGAACGGACTTTGTGTGTGCTGCGTTCTTTGGGGTCCGTAGCTGGGGCAGAACAAAGACAGAGTGCCTACAATCATGACAGAGTCTTTGCTAGTATACAGGTAGTCCTCGACTTACAACAGTTCGTTTAGTGACCGTTCAAAGTTACAACTGCACTGAAAAAAGTGACTTATGACTGTTTCTCCATACTTAATGACCGTTGCAGCATCCCCATGGTCATGTGATCAAAATTGAGATGCTTGACAACTGACTCATATTTATGATGGTTGCAGCGTCCCAAGGTCATGTGATCACCTTTTGTGACCTTCTGACAAGCAAAGCCAATGGAGAAACCAGATTCACTTAACAATGGTGTCACTAACTTAACAACTACAATGATTCACTTAATGACTGTGGCAAGAAAGGTGATGAAATGGGGCAAAATTCACTTAACGAATGTTTCACTTAACAGCAGAAATTTTGAGCTCAATTGTTGTCATAAGTCGAGGACTATCTATATTCTCTGTAGTCTTTTTTTAAAAGGGATAATTGAATGCCGCAGAGATATTATTCTTATTCTCCTCTCCCAGAAGAATTGTGTTTACTTTTTTCCACCGCCAACCTGAACTAATCTTCAATTTTCAGTGGATTTTATTTTTCTTCAGCTCTAAAATTGTCCCACCTTCCAAGCATGAGGGAAGAAACATATGAGAAAGTTACCATTAGCAAATAAGTCACCTGGTTGTTAAAGGAACAAGAAGAGAAACCGTTTAAAATGTAGCTCACTGAAACCCTTGCTGTGAAATTCAGAGTGAAACTTAAGGTTCTTGTATTCTTTCTATTACTCAGATGTTGCTCTGGAAAGGTCATACTCCTGGGTCAGATATTATGTTTTGAATCTCAATGTTCACTTTCTTTACTAAGTACTTGAATTTGCCGTTGTCATCTCTCATTCTGACTTGTTTAGGTGGCGAAAACTACACAATGTTTTTCAATATGTTCCATCAGAATGCATTACATTCAAATCATTCTAAAAGGATCATCTGAACTGACTTTTTTACTTTGAGCTTGGAACAATCTTTCCCCCCCTAATTTACATGTACTGCTAGAATATCAATAGCACTTAGACCAGGGGTGGGTTCTAAAATTTTTTACTACCGGTTCTGTGGGCGTGGCTTATTTTGTGGGCTTGATGGTCATGTGACAACTATTTAGGATTTAGCAGAGGTACTGGTTTACCAGGCTTTTAACTGCTTGCAGAGCTGTGCTGATCTACCCATTTATTTTTGCAGGCACTGATCTACTCATGTATTTTTGCAGGCACTGGTCTACCCATGTATTTTTGCAGGCACCGGTCTACTCATTTGTTTTCTTTTAACACTGATCAGCTATAGGGCGGCCCTTTGAAGCCCCACAGCAAGAGTTTAAACAGTTTTTTTCCCTCTAGCCATCAGCTGGGACTCAGGAGGCAGCAATAGATTGGGGGTGGGGGCAAATAAAAGGTAAGAATAATGCAGGGGGCGGGGGGCCCCAGAACCGGATCGGTGACATCATATCGTCACCGCTACTGGCTTGGCGGAAGCGGGCGGAACCGGGAGTAACCCACCACTGACTTAGACTTATATACCACTTCACAGCCCTTCACAGCCCTCTCTAAGTGGTTTTACAGAGTCAGCATATTGCCCCCAACAATCTGGGTCTTCACTTTACTGATTTTGGAAGGATGGAAGGCTGAGTCAACCTTGAGCTGATCAAGATTGAACTTTTGGCAGTCGTCAGATTCAGCCTGTAATACTGCATTCTAATCACTGTGCCACCATGGCTTGTCTGTATATTCTGTAACTGAGGCAGCAGGCAAAGTTTTGCAAACTAATCCATCAGAGGTATTAAACAGAAGCTTACATAGGGAGCTAGCAAAAGTACATTAATAAAGGAAAATGAGTAAAGATGAAGAAGCTTCTTGGATGAGAAGCGAAAGGTCTTCAAAGAAAAACCAGAAAGTCCAGTTACCTCTTGAAAAAGCACCTTTGAATAAAGATGAACAGTACCTGTAGTAAAAACAAGGAAGTTTAGTTATAGCAGTTTCCTTACAGAATGAGTTGTTGATAAATCTATTGGCTGCCTTGAATCTTCAGTAATGGCCAAAAAATAAATAATGCTCACCTTACAAAATAAATATTTCACAGTTGTTGGAAGTTGCCCTGGGAAAACTCAGATTTATAGGGCAGCATCCACATTTAAAAATTAATTAATTAAAATAAAAGGCTACCTATGTACGGTCCGATTTAACTGAGGTGTCCATCACCTCTATATCTATTACTGTTGATAAACATGGGCAAATAATTACATCAAATTCCTAGTCTGGAAAAAATAAGATCACATAGACAAATACTTTTCTTCTGAATGACAGCTATCATTTTAATGCTATAATTAATCTAATGAATAATAGCAGAAATCAATGTGATATAAACTTCCAGAGCTTGAATTTAAAAAAGGGGGGGATCATATAAACTCATGGAATACTTCGAAGAGCTTTCCCATTACCACCTTAAGAATTCTAAAATGATTCATGGAATAGGGTACACATTTGTTTTGGCTATATCATTTGAGAATTACTGTATAAAATGATGGAGCAGACACTGAAATGCAACATTGGTGAATCTTTCAACACCCTAACTGGTACTCATATACAGGTTAGACTTGCTCTATTCATTACATTAAAATATGGTTGGCTTGCTTGTGTGAATCCAGAAGTGTGAATCTAGAAGTGTGCTGAGTTCACATTTCAGGGTGTTATGCAAATCCTGGATGAGCAAACCATGAATTAGTTACACTTTGTGCAAATGCTTATCTCCAGAGTTTAATCAGTGGATTTATTTGACTGAGATAGCATTGGTCCGTGTGGCCAGTTCCGCATAATTTCCCAGGAAAGCACTAACCCAGAGGCATTCGGGAACAGGAATTTTGGTTGCTATGATGATGATGATGATGATGATAATGATGATGATGATATTCAACTCTTGGTGATTCTATGGGTCCTCTTCTGATCTTATACCATATCTATGCTCTGCTTGGTGTAACCTTTCATGGTGTTCAGCTATTGTATACTTTAGCGGCCTGGTTTCCTTTTATCGCTAACTCATTCCAACATAATTGCTTTCTCCAGTGAACTCCCGTGGAAAAATAAGTGAAATGCAGTTTTGTGTTTTTTCCTTCCAGTGACATGTCTGTTGTTATATTCTTCAGTATTTGCTTATTGGTCAAAAAACTAGATCAAATCCTTTATTCAGAACTACATGCCCTTGTCCTCAAATCACCATACATTAGAATCAGCAAACACATCATCAGCATAGACCAGCCTTCAAAAATAAAAGACTATCCAATCCCCTTATTAAAATTACCAGGTGAGCAGCAGAAACACCGTAGCATCTCCTCTAAAAGGCCTGTGCAAAGATCATTCCAGAGCCCTCAGCTTATATGGCCTGGTCTCCAAAAGCATGGCTGATGCCTCAGAAGAAGGAGAATTAATGGCTGATATTAACTATATATCTCTGACAAGACTGAAAAACCAGACCCTGATCATGACCTTAGAGTAAAGGGTGGATTATTTGCTTCTCCCCTATCTTACATATCCTTCTGGCTTGGTGAACTTGATCTCCCTGCTGGCTGTTAATGAAGCAGGAGATAGGAGCTTATCTAAAGGGAATGCTTGAGTAAGGAGCATTGCTATGTATCTCAACAAGAGGAGTAGATAATGCAAAGCACCATCACTTTTCATCCCTTGATATTTTCTGCTTCAATGAAACAACCCCCTTCTTTCTACATTTTCAGCATACCATGGGGGGCGGGGGGAAGCCAATTTCTGAGCATCCCCTAAGAGGAAAGAGACAGAAGAGCCAGCTGATAAGATTAATGTGAGTCATTTTAGGCAAAAAGAGTCCTGTAGTGGCTCACCATGTGCAGTTTCTTCTGCACATCCTTTAGATATATGGGGAATAATCCTTTAACACCCCCAATTCCTGGAAGCCTATAGTGACTATTTTTTAAAAAAAAATAGCCTGTGAAGGTTGTTCCTAACTGTCTACTTAGCACCAGAATTGCAGTGAAGATGGATGGCAGTGAAGTTAACCCCTCTCTGTCTCTTGCAACTTGGTTCCTGCCCAATGATGTTGGGCTACAATTCCCATCACTCCTACTTTGCAAGGCCGTTTGGGCTTGGAAAGGCTGGTTGGGGAGGGGCAGAGAAGGCATCTGCTATTCTAACTCAGTGAAACTTGCAGCAACCTTAAAACATGTTCATTTTGGGTGGCAGTGATGTTGCCCCTTTGGATGGAGTTTGATCTCTTGGTTTGAGAGTTTGCTATTACAAAACAAATGGACAAATCGACTTTTCTACTTATTTCATGAATAGCAAAGGAGTGCGGGGGCATAACTGTACCTTTTTATACGTCATGAGATATGTTTTGAGATGTGTTAGGTACAGAGATAGAGAGAACCTATGGACAAAATGCATATATTTTTTTCTACTATTATTAGTAGAAGGTGCTTTTGGCATATTTCTAGCAGCAATTGATTTAAATTATATAAACATTTAAAAATGCTGTGCCTTTCTTGCCAGCAAGCGAAGCACATAGATGTCTAACGGTTGGCCAGATCCCTTTGGATCCAATGTCAGTTCCTTTTTCAAAAGGCAGAGTTCAGCAGATTGAAATGGCGGTTGACAGTCTTGAGAAGCCAAAGAACAAATGAACAGAGAGAGTAAAAGGCCACTAATGGAAAACAAGTTTTTCAAAATTAGAAAATGTGCCACACATGATCATAGTAAAAACTGGTACCAGATTCATCTGCTTTAGATAAGGGCTCCTTCATGTGCAGCATCTTTGTCATTCTAGTAGTGGTGGACCAGTGATGGGATTCAGCCAGTTCGCACCACTTCGGGAGAACCGGTTGTTAACTTTCTGAGCAGTTTGGTGAACTGGTTGTTGGAAGAAATTATTAGGGCAGAGAACCGGTTGTTTAATTACTTGAATCCCACCACTGTGGTGGACCATTTCTTCCCCGATCAATTGGGGAGGGGGGACATCAGAGTTGATTTTCTACTCGCTGCTGTCAGCCGAGTTCAACGACAAAACTTGTGTCTTGCAGTTTGCAGTGCAAGAGTTCTGTAGCACCCGGGGACAAGTCATTTTCTGCTTCGCAGGAAGTTTGGCTTCGTCTTGCTTCCTGCTCCATAAATTCTAGATTTCAAGGAAACCTTATTAGTGAACCTGATCATAATCATTCGTGGGAATTTCTAATTAGTTTCACAATCCCTGGAACAAATTGCTTGGCTTGATTTTCCCTGGTTAAAGAAGCAGCAGGCACCCTCTCTTCCAGTTCAAGCAAGACATTGTGTTACTTTCTCAGCTATAATTTGCAAATGGCAACCATGTTCACAGATCTTGGAGGGGGGAGAGGGAAGCACTTGGCTGCAAAATTATGGCGTCATGCTACCATTATATTTTTTTAGTAAGACTTTATAGGCAGGGAGAAGGATGACTTTATAGGCAGGGAGGATGACAG
The DNA here is from genome assembly GCF_059756535.1 of Pantherophis guttatus. Lineage (NCBI taxonomy): Eukaryota > Metazoa > Chordata > Lepidosauria > Squamata > Colubridae > Pantherophis > Pantherophis guttatus. Next base: position 158,473,003 of record NC_142063.1, read on the forward strand.
TCAAGTGCTTTCCCCCTTTTATCAACATCTCACATTTTATTTTGCAAAATAGCCAGCTGGGTGTACACAAAATCTTAAGAAAGTACTAACAAATTATGCCCTCCCCCCCCTTTTTTTGGGGAGAGACAGAGAAGAGTTCTGTTACTTCAGGACTAACATAGCTCAGGGAATAAGGGACTGTTTTGCATTTTTCTATTGATCAGCTTGAAGTCAGCAGGAAGGTGACCATGTCAAGCCACATGTGGCTTGCTGGGTTTTACTTTAGGCTGTTCAGCGAACCCGGCCACTGTGGTTTGAAAATTAAGGTTTTAAGCTTAGCTGATCTAAAAAACAGCTAAGCAAATTGGATCTGATTAGTGTTAGAATGCCAGACCGCTAGGAAATACTAGGACTAGGCTGAGCAAGAAATAAGTAAATCCCAAAGGAAACCAGTGTAAAACCACCTCCAACACTGCCAATAAAATTACATGGGGATATCCTTAAAGTTACTGAGTCAACTTAGCTGCCTTGTACTGCCTGCCTATAGTGACGTGATGTGGGCCATAACTCTGCTCAACTTGCATTTTTCATAAATAGAGATATTAAAAAGGGTAAATAAGCTTTGTATTTGTATTGTATTCTTTCCAAAGGAAACCAAACCTTTGAGCCAAACTAATAGCTCATCGTAACTCAAATAAGACATATAGCTAATCATTAGGCTTGGAAAGGCCCAGGAGTTGTACAGCATCCAGGTTGGCCTAATAATACATATACATATACATATACATATACATATACATATACATATACATATACATATACATATACATATACATATACATATACATATACATACACACACACACACACACACACACACACACACACACATGGTGCATAAGGGCAAACATACAAGTATAGTTTAGATTTTGTAAGCGCCAAATCATATCCCAGTCTAAAAACTGCACTGGATCTCCAAAAGCAGTTTTGTCACTATCGTTGAAAGGGAAAGGGGTTTTATTTCTTAGACACTTCATAAATGCCAGCCAGTTTGGAGGCTGCAGAATCACACAATGTCAATCTTTTTGTAAACACTCACATCCTTCCTTCCTTAGCCCCAATCTTTCATCTCAAAAATCTAATTTGGCAGTCTGGCAGTATTAGAAGGCCCGTGGAAGCTGTAATATGGCAGTTCAGAAAGGTTACAAGTAATGAGCTCAGATAGTTCCATAGAAGCTACTCCATTCAAAATCCAGATAATTAATCTTTTCCAAATTGATGATAACACAACAGCTTCTGCTCAGAGACTCAGAAGCTTAGCTGTGTAATATTGCCTCTTTGGTGTTTTGGGTAACATTTTACTGGATTAAAAACCAACAGAGGCAAACAAATATATGCCCTTTCATTGTTTTATTTCCTTGGCACCTGAAAAAGTCATTTAAATTTACTGTTGAAACCTAGCAACAGAATGGCCAGACAGTAACAATAATACTAACGTGATCAGCAATGATCCTTTGAAAAATATGGCAGTATTTCTAAATACATCAATCATTGGTATTGCAACATACTATATCTTGTAAGTTCCTAAAGTTGTAGACTCTTTTAATCATCCTTTTTTTTTTATCCCCCTTTGGTCAGGGGAATAAAATTAGATGTTCGGCGGTTCGAATCCCTAGTATAGGTCTCCTACATGAGCAGGGGGTTGGACCAGATGACCTCCAAGGTCCCTTCTTGTTGGCCTGATTGTAATTTGTATGGTGGATTCAAGTTTGTATGAAAAAAAAAATCATAAGAATGAATGACAAGGGGTATTGATGAAAGGGGCAATAACAATTTTGGAAATATGCAGTGTGATGGCTGTTTATACTAGATAAGTAGAAAGACTATTCCCATCCACCCCAAAACACTTCATTTAAAATGGGAAGGTTATCACTAGAAGGAAGCATACAGCTTCTCCCAAATTTTATTTTTTGGGTGGGTTGGAGGTATTTATTTATTCGTTTATTAAATTTAATTCAAGGTAGTCTTTCTTTCAAACACACGTAGTATTTCAAGCAAACTTCAGCACTAAACCCAGTGGTGGGATTCAGCCAGTTCGCACCACTTCGGGAGAACTGGTTATTAACTTTCTGAGTAGTTTGGTGAACTGGTTGTTGGAAGAAATCATTAGGGCAGAGAACCGGTTGTTAAATTATTTGAATCCCACCACCGTCTAAAGCCTCTCCTCTGGAAGGCCTCCAACCCATGCAACCCCCTGAGGCACATGGCCAGCGCACTTTGGGGGAAGAATTTAGCATAGTTGAATGTATGTGGGTTCTTTATAGTACAGCAGTTTTAATTCAAAAGCCTGAAGGTCTGAAAGCCTTGGGAAAGATTGCACCCTCCTGAAGTGTCATGAGCTGACTGGTTGTCTATCTAGACCAATCACACCACATCCTACTGTGGCCAAGCAGGGCGAACCCAATGTTAGAGCCATTGCTATTGTCATATTGCTCCATGTCTCTGTCTGCAGTCCTGCTTCCACATACTGAGAACTGCAAGCCAAGTGTGTCCTTCCTTTCAGGCCAGAGAAAGGGGAACAGTTGGGTAGCAGAGGGTAGATAGATATAGACAGATAGATGATAGATAGGTAGGTAGGTAGGTAGGTAGGTAGGTAGGTAGGTAGGTAGGTAGGTAGATAGATAGATAGATAGATAGATAGATAGATAGATAGATAGATAGATAGATAGATAGATAAGCAGGCAGGCAGGCAGGCAGGCAGAGGTTCCCCATAGGAAGTTGGGTTTTGTGAGGAGAGTGTGGAACAGACATGAATCCATGTTAAAAAAGCAATTTAAAACATTTTGGCCTTGGCAGAGACTTTAGCCAGGAGGCTGCACTGCTAAAGCTGTCAACTCTATTTTACATCAACAACCAAATTTTTTCTCAATTTTTCTTTTGACTATAACACCTGCCTGAAATGTGGCAACAAGCCAGAAACCAGAGGATTGTTACACTTATCCATTGCCAGACAAGTAAAGTTCTCAAACTATCTTTTTTCTTTCATAAGAAAGAGCCTGCAAATATTTTCAATAGAAAAGAAATGTATTTATTATTTCTCATTTAAATAACCTTTAAAAATTATAATTGCTTTTGAAAAACCTTATAATTCTGTAAAGAAAAATACATGTAGTTTTTTTTAGTTTAATATATAGTTGTTATTGTTGTTGTTATGGCATTCAAACTGCTAATTAAGATTTCAGTTAAAGATATTGCCTTTCCAGGATTCATTCATTCATTTGAATGAAGTAATACTCACTGGAGAAGAGCCTAATGCTGGGAATGATTGAGGACAAAAGAAGAAGCGGACAACAGAGAACGAGGTTGTGGATGGAGTCACTGAAGCAGTGGGTGTGAGCTTAAATGGACTCCAGAGGATGGTAGAGGACAGGAAGGCCTGGAGGAATGTTGTCCATGGGGTCGTGACAACATTCATGGGTCAGACATGACTTTGCGACTAACAACAACAACAACAATACTTGGACAGTAGAAAATATAAAGAACTGGTTTCATGACATAATTTATAATTGCAGTATATAAAACACCAAATCCTGGTATTGCCAATTATTCCACAACAACTACCAGCTCACATTTTCACATTGAGTCACTCCTAAAGTGATACACCCTCAGTTATGCCTTCCTGTACAATGCAGTTTTCAGAATGAGTATATTGCAATATATAGTCTGATAGGGGTTTTTTTTTGCCAAGGACTGGACACACCACAGATAGAAGATAACTGTACAGAATGCTTTATTTTAGCACACACCTTTCCCAATATTAGGCTATTATTGGTTAACTCATACGGCAGACCACAGAATAACAGAGTTGGAAGGGAGCTTGGAGGCCTTCTGGTCCAATCCCCTGCTCGAGCAGGAGACCCTATATCATGGCTGTCCAGTCTCTTCTTAAAAGCCTCCAGTGATGGAGCACCTGCAACTTCTGAAGGCAAGCCATTCCACTGGTTAAACTCTACTATCTGGTCACATATTGCCCCCAACAATCTGGATCTTCATTTTACTGACCTCGGAAGGATGGAAGGCTGAGTCAACCTTGAGCCGGTTAGGATCAAAGGAATCAAACAAAGGAAGCCTGCAATACTACATTCTAACCATTGTGCCACCACGGCGAGAATACGGTTAGGGTTATCTTCTCCACCTTCGACAGCACTCCCACATGTCTTGCCTGGGACTTCCATCTCTTCCCATCACACAACCTGCGCACCGCTAGAGTTATGATGACAATCAACAGGATTGCTGTCATTAAGCCATGGGGTCATGTAATGTCCCATTTTACAACTGCATCACTTAGGAATGGCATTCCCAATCCCATTTGCATCATAATCCAAGAACTACCTGCCTCTCTTTGGTGCCATTTAATGGCTGTCTAGATTTTTCTGCACTGAATATGACAATCTTGCACCATGTGGCTGTACTCAGATGAATCATGTTGTCCAGCTAGTTACTCAATGTGCTCTTGCAAATGCACTCTTGAGCATTTGCAGCCTATTACACAGTGTCCTTTTCGAATGCATGAAGCATATTCTTTCCTGTCACCCCTTTGTTCCATTAGCCCCCCCCAAAAAAAGGGATTTTCCTCAAAACCAGCTTTGGAAGAGACAACGTAGCAATCAATTCTCAACTATTAAAATAGAGCTCAAAGAGCTTTTCTGCCTAAAAGGGATAGCAAACAACAGCACCCTCTTGTTTCTCAAAGATTTGTTTTGAAAGCCATTTAGCTGAGAATGAGTTTGTCAGGCATCAATCATACAAAACTGATGATATAGGAAATTAGTGCTAGAAAATCACATGACAATTTGTGTTGCTGGTTTCTTCTTTGGAAGAGATTCCCCTCCCCCTCCCCAGGTTAGAGATTTAACAATAGCTGTTAAATACACTTTTAGAAATAGTCAATAAAGGTCAGATTTTTTTGTCATATGCAAAGTTATGACAAAAGTTATTCTTTTCCAAATTTTAGCACGTTTTACCTGTTTGGCATGTTTTCTTAAAATTGTCCACTTAGAATTCTAAGGATCTAACTATGCACAGAGCAAGTTGCTCCCGGTTCGGTCCAGTTCTATAGAACCGGTAATAAAATCAACGGGAGGCTCCGCCTACCTGCCATGATGTCATCATGGGTGATCTGCACATGCACGTGCTCCCACTGCAAACCGGTAGTAAAGGTAAGTGGAACCCACCCCTGGCACAGAGATCTGTGCCTTATTTCATCACAAGACCAATATCGCAATATCATGTTTCTCATCTAAACACGCAGCTATACTCTCAAACGGGCTTATGAAGGATGTCAGTTTATAATGTGGTGAGTCTTTTTATCTGCCTTGCAGCCAGAAGTGATCTGGGTTGTACCCTAGGAAAATTCATAATGTTAGGCTTCTAACTGGTACACTAAGTTCTGCTTCATGGTTTTGATGGGGGACTTAGATAAATAGGAATTGGTTGATTGATTAACTGAGCAGTTTCTACTAAGGATTTCCATAGAAAACTATACCAAGGAAATACATTATTTAATATTACATATACTGACAGCAGCCCGCATAGTTTATACGCAAAATTGGAAGAAGGAAAATCTACCATCAGAAGAAGATTTAATTGGGAAAATTTTAGAATGCGCAGAGATGGACAAATTAACAAAAGAAATCAAGGAGAAAGAGGATACAGAATATTACAAAGTGTGGTATAGATGGTATGAATGGTTAGAGAATAGGAAAAATGAGAAAGAGGAATAAAGGAGAGAGGGGGGAAAATGTTGAAGATCATGGTACAATGTAGATGAAATAAAGAAAGATGGAAAATAATTGTTGAATAAGGCAAAGTTAAAATATGTGTAAATAGATGTAAATAGTAAGAAAGGATCACTTCGAATTAGCTGTAGCAAAAAGTGATATGTATATAAATGTTGTGTGTTTGTGTCTTGTTTTAATGTATTCAAAATAAAAAACTTTTTTAAAAAAACTGACCGATTTAATGTTTTATCTGGACAATCCCAAAACCCCCACTGATAAAATTTGATAACATTTATCAATATTTCTAATTATAGTTGGTTGCACAGTCCGCCAGATATTTACATTGAATTTGGCATTTTTATCCATCTATCAAGTCTTTCCCAAGTTCTTGGGACAAGATTGGTTGTTTGATCCTGTTAATGTTATTGTCACAGGTTGTAACGTGTTCCAGGTAAAGCTGTCTTTTGCAACTGACTGATGGTGTCTTTCTCAATGCTGATGGTCTTCAAGTGGTGCTGCAGTTGTTTTGGGATTGTACCCAAGGCACCGATTACTATTGGTACTAATTTCTCTCTCTTTCTCTCCCTCTCTCCCTCTCTCCCTCTCTCCCTCTCTCCCTCCCTCTCTCTCTCTCTCTCTCTCTCTCTCTCTCTCTCTCCCCCCCCCCACAATCATTCTACTTTTATTTGCAGGTCTTTGTATTTTTACAAATCTCTCTAGTTCTTTCTCTTCTATTCTGCTGTACTTCCACATCACGATGCAGATTTTTTTTTTGTCTTCTTTTCAACAATTGTTAAGTCAGGGTTGTTATATTGCTGGTTTGAAGTCTAAAGGCCCAGAGTTTTTGTAGTTATTATTATGTGCATAGAAATGCAGCCTGGAATCAAAACTGAACCACTGCTGACCTTAAAATTTCTTCTATAATATATTACTAGGACCTGAAGATCTCCCAAGTCCCTTCCAACTCTGTTAGTATATAGTCCCACCTTATTCAACTATCCCTGTTTGGCTTCTGAGAGTTTGAACTGTTCTTGACTTTTTTAAACAAAAAGAACACTTCAATTCAACAATCAACGTCGAGAAGCCTAGTCATCTCTTGAATGGTCTTCTTGAAATCCAAAGACATGTACACACCATGAGCAAATACTTCTCACAACATTCCTTCTAATCAGAAAGTGGAAGGAACCAGGGAAGTCCTCAAACAAATGAAAAAGCAAGGAGAAAAACTCCACTCCTTACTCTCCCTCCCTCCCACATCTAGAACACGTGGGGAAATAAGCTAGACAAACAGAATATCTATAAACTTTCAAGGAAACATGAAGACCAATTCTGGCCCAGAATTGTTCTGCTTCATACAAGGATACCTCCTGCATTAGAATATTACAAATTCTAAATGAATGCATCAGACTTAATGCTACTTTTCTGTTTACAGTACAAGTAGGATTTGGTGGGTAGGGCAGTTGGTCTGAAAAGGAAGGCTTTCAGCTTTGTGGTTTGGTTATGTGAACTACTAGGCAAATATTGTTTCATTTGTTTTCTAGGAGATGACAGCCCTTTGCCTTTAACCTGAAGAATAAGCAACCTCAACCTCTAGGGGAAGGAAATGGCTCAGCAGGCAAGCTTGCTTCATTTGCAGGTGTTTTCCAGCCCAGCATGCAGGACTGGAGTTCCTTGGCTCATGCCCTCCAGAGATAAGCAACCGTCACCATGAATTGTGTCTTGGGCTGTGCAAACCACAGTTCATCTAACAGCATTTCTCACCATGAGGGCACGTTATCAGAAGAGGCAGTTTTATTCCCCCGACATCCAACTCCTATAGGTCAGATTCTAGCCACCGTCTGGCAAGCTGTAAATTCTTGATAAAATGTACAAGGGTAAAGTCTGCTCAAAACAAATGGGATCCTCACCTCAACGCTCCAGTTCCATGAGTCAAGCGACCCAACTGAGCCAATCTCCAGACAACTGTACCATTCTGATTTCTTTCCCCAAGAAAACAGGCATTTCCATGCCTGTTTATTGAACATGGTCAACTGTTGTTCCCCTAAAGATTTATCTATGTTTTTGTATATATAATTGACTTTGTATGGTGTGTGTGTGTGTGTGTGTGTGTGTGTGTGTGTGTGTGTGTGAGAGAGAGAGAGAGAGAGAGAGAGAGAGAGAGAGAGAGAGAGAGAGAGAGAGAGAGAGAGAGATGGGGGAAGGCAATGCAGGACCCTGATAGGAGTTCCTACTTGGGGGAAGGATGCTTACTATTTGAAGGTATTATTCTATCAATGCTAATACAGATGTTTCTTTACCAGGGTGCAAAGAGTAAAAATCTGCTGAAAACTCCACAGGCATCAGGAGGGGCTTCCATCCAGTAAAGGCTCAGCTCCATTCAGTTGTCCTGACTTCATACTAATAAACAAGGGATTGCAGGGATTGTAAAAAGAAAAAGAATCCATCAAGGTTAAGCATTCTATTGCTTTCTTTGGCTATGATTTGGGGTTAGCTAAGGTAACACTCCACTGGTTGAATGTTGCCACTTGGAGCAGAAAAAATAGTGCTATTTGGATAAAAATTGTATGTTGTGTTGTAGGTGAGGATCACAGTAGCAAATCTCAACTTATGCTACATGCTACACCTCTTCATATGCCAAAGCATCTTGAAGGGCACACAATGAAATGGTGGGATTCAAATAATTTAACAACTGGTTCTCTGCCCTAATGATTTCTTCCAACAACCAGTTCACCAAACTGCTCAGAAAGTTAACAACCGGTTCTCCCGAAGTGGTGCGAACTGGCTGAATCCCACCACTGACCCAATAAGAAACATAAAAACTGTACAGTGTAAATTAATGCTCAATAAAACATTTACTGAAGAGGGCAAAAGGGGAACTGTCTACCAACATTCTTACCAGGAAGTCTGGTTGAGGAAGTAAGTGTGTGCTTAGGTGCCTAAAATGATCTAGCAAACACCTCCCCAAATATTAGGAGCATTCCAAAGCAGAAGAGGACTGCAAACAGCATTTTACCTATAAATCTATGGTGTCCATACATAGCAAATCTGTGGTTTTACGTATTAGTGCTTGTAAAAGTGTGGCAACCTTTAGCACTCCAGAAGTTCTTAGATCACATGCTGAAATGCCTGGCATGCATGGCTAACGATGGGCATGCTGAAATCTATAGTTACATTGTTTATATCTGATGCATTGGAACTGTGCAGTCAACAAGATGTGCCTATGCTGGTGGTAGGATTGGCTGCCATTATCCTGTTTCTCCAACATCATTGATTTTGGGCATGGGTTTTGTCATTTAAAAAGGTGGTTTGGGGGCTAATGACTAGAGAGGACATTGCTGGTTATTATTGTTATAACCAACATCACTTCCTCCATCATCTTGCATGACCTGGATTTTCAAGTTGTCCTAAGGAAGACATTTGTGTTCTGCCATAGACAGAAACGTATCTTGGCCCACCCCTTAATCCAGTAAAAGGCAGGGAGGACTAATTGTGAACTGAGGTTCCACAATGAAATGCAAAGAATCAACAGAGAGTTTAACCCATCTGGAAACAGTTTTCCATGTGAAAAAAATTAGAAGTTTTAAGTGATGGCCCTGTGCATTGCCTGTTTGGAGAAACGGCATGATAGAAACATACTTTAAAAAAAAACATCATTAGGATTGGAAAACATGATGAAATAGAATATCCAGAACAATGCTGTGTAGTTGCTGGGAAGAACGACTCATTAATTTTATTGAAACGTTAGTTAGTATTATTTGATGACAGAGATGACCATTTGCAGGTCAAAATATACCAGATCATCCATTCATTCCACTTAGGTTTTTGCAGGATTTCTAAAGATATACTTCCCACACTTATATAATAGGTCCGTGATGGCGAACCTATGGCACGCGTGCCAGAGGTGGCACACAGTGCCCTCTGATGGCATGCCTTCTGGCATGCTTTCATGCCTCTCTGATGGCATGCTTTCTGGTTCACCTATTGCAGAGATGGCTAACCTTTTCTGGACTGAGTGCCAGCTGGTCTTCGGGTCTCAGCCGCGCATGTGCAGAGGGGGCACATGTGGGGGGCATGGGTGCATGCACGGGTGTGGGGGGGCACCTGCATATGCATGGGACGGGGTGCATGCGCAGGGGCAGCACACGCATTTCACTTTGGGGATTTGGGCACACATGCTTTGGGCACTCAGTCCGGAAAAGGTTAGCCACCACTGCAATAGGTGAACCAGAAAACAGCTGTGCATTAAATCCATGGTGTTTTTTTAAAAAAACTATACATTCAGAAACATTGCTTGTGCTTTTGTAACCCAAAAGTTAAATCAAGCTGTAGTCAGAAATACATGAGAAACTTCTGAAAAAGAAGATTTGATACATCTGTTTTTTTTTAAAGTTTTAGACTCTTGACCAAATCTGGACAAAGAGCTGAAGTGAAATTTTGCAGGAAAGGTGAAAACCTTAGCCATCCTTGGTAGTTTTGTATGAGTTTCTGTGTATATTGGAAGGCAAGCAAAATATAGTATTGCCAGAATGCAAAATGCTAATTGGTTGTTGGAATAGAGCTTTACTAGTGGGATTACCAAAATAATGTCCTAGCTGCCAACTTTAATTTATGATAGAATCTGACATGATCATAAATACTTAGAAAACATATGGCGATTACTTTCAGATATATGTGTTTCCTGTTGCATTATATTTCGGATGAGTTAAAAACTAAACTAAACTAAACTAAACTACTTATAACCTCCATGCCACATTCTATGTAAATAGCCAGCTATTTTGGTCTACTTCGTTCTTTCCTTTGGCTTTGCTCCAATAATTCAGCTTCATATACACATGACTGTATTTGCAAACAAACCAGTCATTTGTAATGTGATGTATTGCACATAATTTGAAGCTTTATTTTCACCTAAACTTTCAAATGTCATCACTGCACAAAACACGTAGATGATAAGGTCCCAGAACTGTCTGGAATGTGAGTCTGAAATTTGGTTCTCATGTTCAGGAACCAGAATAGTTCGGAATTACAATACTATGAAACTGTAATTCGTTTGCTGCCTGTTAGCCTTCTATATACATCTGGTTGGTGACTGTGGGAAACAGGATGCTGAATTTGATGGATCTTTGATCTTATCCAGCCTCTTCTTATATACTCAATTAGAACAATAAACAGTATTTAAATAGTGTCCTGTGAAAAGATCTGGTTCACTGAAAAAGAAAAGCAATCCATGACAAGGGAAGCAAGATTCATCCATTTTCATTAACCCAGCTTAATGCCGGGGGGAAAAGAAGCTAAGATACAGAGTTTTGAAACTGAAACAGATGAATCAAAACTCCACCCTCCATTTATTGGTGAATTCATTAGGACAAGGGCTCTGTGAATCATTTTAATTTTTTTCCCCAGATTGTTTAACTGGAGGGGTAACTGCTCTTTTACCAGATAAAACATCCCCCTGCTCTTACTCCATTTTCTTTCTCAGACTTCAAACATTCTCTTACACAGGCTCAAGGGCGAAATCCAGCAGGTTCTGACAGGTTCTGAAGAACCGGTAGCGGAAATTTTGAGCAGTTTGGAGAACCGGTAGCGGAAATTTTGAGTAGTTCGGAGAACCGGTAGCGGAAATTTTGAGTAGTTCGGAGAACCGGCAACGGAAATTTTGAGTAGTTTGGAGAACCGGCAAATGCCACCACTGGCTGGCCCCAGAGTGAGGTGGGAATGGAGATTTTGCAGTATCCTTCCCCTGCCACACCCACCGAGCCACGCCCACAGAACCGGTAGTAAAAAAAAATGGATTTCACCACTGCACAGGCTGAATATGAATGACTATTTAAAATGTTTGTGGATATGATAAAATTGGAATTAGAAAATTTGGGCTTCCATCTCATTCTTTAAACTAGGGCTGAGCAACCAACCTATGAGGCTCTGTTATTACTTGAACTCTATGTAGCTCCTACAATAGTAAAGTTCCAGAAGTCTTTAAAACTGTGGCTGTTCTCCAAGGGCTTGGAGGTGGGTATTTATGGAGGCCTTGCTGGTTTGGGGAGGTTTTGGAATATCACAAATGATTGTCCTGATGTGTAGGAGTCCCTTTCTCTCTCTCCCTCCTTCCCTCTTTAGGGTTGCCAGGTGTCCACTATTTGAGCGGACAGTCCACTTTTTTCACATTATGTTCACTATTTTTTTCCGCAAAATAGTGGACATTTTTTTTTATTCAAAAGCTTTATGATGAAATGGTACGTAATCTAGAGCTGTACAGTCTAAGAGAATAAGGATAGGAGAATCGCGTTTTGTCTTTTTTTTCATAAGTTAGAATGAGACAAAGATCGAATGCTCATTGCAATAATCACATTTTACAGAACAGCGCAAAAAATGCATTAAAGCAGTTATCTTTTGATATCGAAAATGTAGTGCTGAAGGTTTTTGCCGAATTTTTGAATTCTGCGAAGAAACGAGGAGAGTTGAAATCATTTTTTGAGTTTTGCGAGTCAGAATTCCATGAAGTTTTGCGCCATGTTCCAACACGTTGGTTAAGTTTGTTTAAAGTGGTCGAAAGACTTCTTTTAAACTGGATACCTCTAAAATCGTATTTTATTTCTCTTGGATCTGATGAGTGCCATAAGGTTATCTGGAACCTTATTTCAGATCAGGAAAATGAACTCGCAAAGGACGATGAACCAACAATTTCAGAATTGTATTTATATTTCACGCACTTCTTTATGTCAATAATGCAAGACACCCTACTGAAGCTGGAAAGCAAGAAAATTCTTGCATGTGATCTTCACATTATCATGTGTAAGCTGCGTGATTCTTTGCAAAAAAAATACGATGAGCAATTTTTTGGAATGAAAGTTTTATTTGCTTTACGTAAAAAACATCTGCCTGAGAATGCCGTGCAAAAGTTCAAGAAAGACGCCATCAACGTGTATCAAAGAGCCATTGCGTACCTAGAAAAGTGGTATAATTTCACCGATTCAGTATATGAGACGCTAAATTGTTTCAATCTAATTGATCGCAATAATCCTCCAACTTTAGAAGAAATGACGAACATCTGGTTATTATCACCATGGCGAGAAGAACTTCTACCCAACACTCTCTTCGATGAAATTTCTGCCTTAGAAGAAGTTTATGTTCATCTGCAGGGTGATTCATCCCTTGATAAGTGGATGTACTTTTTCAAGAAAGAGCCAGCTCCGAGTTTACTGAAACTGTTCCAGTATTGTGCATCAATTCCGGTATCAAATGCAAACGTTGAATGAATTTTCAGCGTCATGGGAAATTTGTGGACTGACGAACGTAACCGACTGCTTGTACCATCAGTTTGAAGTGAACTTTGTATATTTTTTAATATTTCTCACCGTTGTACTGAAATTAAAGAATTATTCCTTAAACACAAAGAATTGATCAAAGCTGCGCAAATAAAAAATACACACGACAGCAAAGTAAAATGTAATTTAATATTTTACATATTATTATAATATATTTGATGTTTTGAATTTTAAGTAAAGTTTTGAAGTGATTATTTTAATACGTGTTAAAATGTTTGTAAGAAAATATATAATTTAATTGTAAATTTTTTTTATTTTTTTACTACTTAACACCCCCCCGCACTTGTCCACTATTTTTTGGAAGCAGACCTGGCAACCCTACTCTTATTTAGTCCAAAATTGGAATAATAGATAGATAGATGGATTAGATAGATAGATAGATGGATGATAGATATATGGATGATAGATATATGGATATCTATATACAGGATAGATAGATAATGATAGATATAGATCGGGGTGTCAAACTCGATTTCATTGAGGGCCGCATCAGGGTTGTGTTTGATGTCGGGGGGCCGGGGTGGGTGTGGCCAGGGTGGGGCCGGGGTGGGTGTGGCCAGGGTGGTGCCCCCGACATGTCACTCATGTCGGGGGCACCTGTGGTGCCACGAGCGCTCTCTCAGCAAAATCGGGCTCCTGAGCTCCATTTTTGGCTGCGACGGTCTCCTGCAACCCTCTGGCAGTGAAAACAGAGTTCATGAGGGCCACCCGCGGCCCTCCCAAGCTCCATTTTCACTGGCAGAGGCACCGCAGGCTGGTCCTTTGCTGTTTCCAGGGCAGCCCCATGGGCCGGATCCGACCCCAGGACTTTGAGTTTGATACAGTGGTTGCCCCTGGTTCAGACCGGTTCGCAAGAACAGGTAGTAAAACCAGCAGGAGGCTATGCCCACCGACCCGGATGTTGTCATTGGCGATCTGTTCATGAGATCCCATTGCAAACTTGTAGTAAAGGTAAGTAGAACCACCCCTTGTTTGATACCCCTGATATAGATAGATAGATAGATAGATAGATAGATAGATAGATAGATAGATGAGAGATAGATGATAGATGATAGATAGATTCATTGTATGCCATCAGGTTGTTGTCAACTTTCAGGGACCACATAGATTTGTCCCACAATAGTACAATACTAATAATAAAAATAACAATAATAATTTCTAATCAGTGTGTCCAGTGGTTAATAACGAGAGTTGGACTCTATCAACTATTAGAGACACAGTTTGCCTCCTTCTGCACAGTTCCACCATAACATTTTATTTTTCTATCTACTAAAATTAAAAACAGAAAATGTTCTGTCTTTCTTCTCCCTCCCTCCAAAAAACCTATATTAATGTTGTAGTTAACTAGTGAAAACTAGTCTTAACATGTTCCTGGATGAAAGTCATTAGCGAATGACAATATTCTTATTCAGAATTGACTTGATACCTAATAAGCTTTGTTCATGAGTATTCAGGGGGAAAATTTATTAGTATTCCCAGAATTTTCTTCAGCTATTAATGTTACATCATGCTATTAACACTACAGATTCATGCTCTATTACCCTTTGGAAACTATTATTCCTAGAGTACAGAAATGCAGCACGCAGTATATATTAATTGAATATGAAGGATTTCCTACAAACAGTTTCAAATTCAGTATATCTTTCTTGAAGGTACTGCTTTCTAGTCGATTCCTTACCTCTTGATTTGCAGACCAGGGAAGCAAATAGGCAGGCAGGAAGGCAAGCAGCTATATAGTTAACAACGTAGGTTAACGGAAACATAAGGAACACATAAAACTTGTTCTTAAAAACAGAAAAAAGAAAACATTTAGGTATAATAGCAATAGTATTTTGCAGTCCTCTCTAAGTGGTTTACAGAATCACCATATTGACCCCAACAATCTGGGTCTTCATTTTACCCACCTCAGAAAGATGGAAGGCTGAGTCAAACTTGAGCCCAGTGAGACCCGAACTGCCAAACTGCTGGCAGCGGCAGTCAGCAGAAGTAGCCTGCAGTACTGCATTCTAACCACTGCGCCACCATGGCTCAAGTTAAGCTGTAAGGTAAACAGAAGTTAAAGACAAAGATAAGAAACTAGAAATATGAATGAATGGGCAGTAAAAGCTATAGGAAGTGCAGAGCTAGCCAGATGTATGTGTTTCAGTGGGATCCATTTAGCAATATATAGCAATATAGCTATATATTTCTGCTATATAATAGCAATAGCACAGACTTATATACTGCTTCACAGTGCTTTGCAGCTCTCTCTAAGAGGTTTACAGAGTCAGCATATTGTTCCTAACAATTTGGGTCCTCATTTTATTGACCTCGGAAGGATGGAAGGCTGAGTCAACCTTGAGCCCCATCAGGATCGAAGGAATCGAACTACTGGCAATGTGAGCAGAGTTAGCCTGCAATACTGCATTCTAACCACTGTGCCACCACAGCAAGAATAGGGAAGAAAACATAAACAATTCATAGGGTTGTAGAAGTCAAAATAATATAGCATGCCAGTATAAAACTACCGAAAATAATTTCTTTTTTTTAAATTTTTGTTTATTTAAAGATACAAACAAAACAAAACAAGTAATAACAAGACATACAAAACATATACACACACAAAAAAAGAAATCAGATATAATCTTATCAAAGTTATCGCAACTGTGGTCTATTGTATAGTTCTCATTTGTATGTTTGACTCCGCCCTCATTGGGTCTTTTATGTTATGTTTAAACTTTTTAAAGTCACTATTGGCCTACGGAAAGTAATTTGTGTTTCTATATCTATCTTAGATTCCCCTGGTTACTTCCTAGTCCTGTTTTTTCCTTTTCCTATCTTCCAACCAGGTGTACCACTTATCCCATACTAAATATGGGATTCAGCAGGGTCGAGCTGAGGATTTTGTGCAGTATCTGCATGACAAGATCGCTCTGATTCGGGAAGGCCTGGCCTCTGACTGGGTAAGTCCAGACGGGATGACTGAGGCAGGTCTTGAGAGTGTTATCTGGGTGGAGTTCGATCCTGTGGCTCCTGAGGACATGGACAGGATTCTGGGACGGCTGAATGCGACCGCATGTTTATTGGACTGTGTCCCTCCTGGTTGGTGCTGGCTTCCCGGAAGGTTACACGAGGCTGGCTCCAGAGAATTATTAATGCTTCCTTGAGCGAGGGTGTCCTGCCGGCCGCCTTGAAAGAGATGTTGGTGAGGCCCCTCCTGAAGAAGCCCTCTCTGGATCCGGCTGTTTTGGCTAATTATCGTCCAATCTCCAACCTTCGTTTTATTGTGAAGGTTGTTGAGAGTGTGGTGGCGCGGCAGCTTCCACAGTACCTGGATGAAGCTGTCTATCTAGATCCGCTCCAGTCTGGTTTCAGGCCTGGGCACAGCACGGAAACGGCATTGGTCACGTTGGTGGATGATCTCTGGAGGGCTCGGGATAGGGGTTGCTCCTCTATCCTGGTCCTGTTAGATCTCTCAGCGGCTTTTGATACCATCGACCATGGTATCATGTTGCGCCGGTTGGAGGGGTTGGGAGTGGGGGGCACCATTTTGCGGTGGTTCTCCTCCTACCTCTCTGACCGGTCGCAATCTGTGTTGGCAGGGGGGCAGCGGTCAACCCCGAGGCACCTTGTCTGTGGGGTGCCGCAAGGGTCAGTCCTTTCGCCCCTTCTGTTCAACATTTATGTGAAGCCGCTGGGTGAGATCATCCGTGGCTTTGGGGTGGAATTCCATCAGTACGCTGATGACACTCAGCTGTACATCTCCACCACAGACCACCCCAACGATGCCCTTGAAGTGATGTCCCGGTGCCTGGAGGCTGTGTGGGCCTGGATGGGGAGAAACAGGCTCCGACTCAACCCTTCCAAGACTGAGTGGCTGTGGCTTCTGGCGTCCTGATATAGACAGCTGGTGCCATTGCTGGTTATAGGGGGCGAATCATTGGCCCCCATGGAAAGGGCTCGCAACTTGGGCGTCCTCCTGGATACACGGCTGTCTTTAGAAGAGCATATGATGGCCGTGGCCAGGGTTTTTTTTTACCAAGTTCGCCTGATACGCCAGTTGCGTCCCTTTCTAGATCGGGACTCCCTACGCACGGTCACTCAAGCACTCGTCACTTCCCGTCTGGACTACTGCAATGCTCTCTACATGGGGCTCCCCTTGGGATGCACCCGGAGGCTCCAGTTGGTCCAGAATGCGGCCGCGCGGGGAATTATGGGAGCAACAGGGCGCTCCCATGTGACACCTCTCCTGCACGAGCTGCACTGGCTTCCTGTGGTCTTCAGGGTGCACTTCAAGGTGTTGGTGACCACCTTTAAAGCACTCCATGGCTTAGGGCCGGGGTATTTACGAGACCGCCTTCTGCCGCCAATAGCCTCCCAACGGCCAGTACGCTCCCACAGAGAGGGACTTCTCAGGGTGCCGTCGGCCAGACAATGTCGGCTGGCGACCCCCAAGGGGAGAGCCTTCTCTGTGGTAGCACCTGCCCTCTGGAACGACCTACCCCCAGAGATACGCATGATACCAGACCTCTGGACTTTTCATCGGGCCCTGAAAACACATCTTTTTCACCTAGCTGGGCTGGCTTGATCCCATCCCTTCGATTTTAATTTGTAATTGGTTTTAACCCGGGTTGTTTTAAATGGATAGCCAAAATTATTTAATGTTTTTTAAATTGCTTTTAAATTTTGTATCTTATGTTTTACCATGGCTGTTCACCACCTTGAGTCCTGTTGGAGAAGGGCGGTATACAAATAAAATAAAATAAAATATAAATAAATAAATAAAATAAATAAAAATAAAATAGTAATCATGTTCTTCCTTATCCTGAAGTTCCTTTGTGAGTCTTTCCATTTCTGCACATTCCATGATTTTACTAATTACTCTCTCTTCACTTGGTATGTCATTACTCTTCCAATTTTGTGCAAAAATTATACGTGCTGCCGTTGTTATGTAGATTATTAGGTATTTTATTTCCTTTTCATATTGTCCAGATATAATGCCTAATAGGAAGGTTTCTGGCTTCATTTCTATTCTGTGTTGTGTGATTTGTTCTATTTGTGTTTTGATCATTCACCAGGATTGTTTTGCCTTTGGGCAGGTCCACCATGTATGATAGTAGGTTCCATTGTGTAGCTTACATTTCCAGCATGTGGGAGATGTATTGGGAAACATTCTTGCCAACCTGACCGGGGGGAGATGCCACCTATAAAACATTTTCTTTATACTGTAGCTGCAACAAAACATCACAATTATGGTGTCTAGGAAATTAGGGGTCAATCTGAAGAATACTTTATTTTACCAACAACAGCAGCAACATCAATTGGTCTAAAAAAATTCCACAGTGATTAAGAGGTAAGAAGCAAAAAGCAATCCTTTTACTAGGAGAAAAGGCTAAAATATTTGGATTCTTTAGCTCAGAGGGGACAAAACAATGATAGAACTGGAACATGCCTCAACTATAAGATTCTGTATGATCCAGAGTAATATGATCATGGAGTAGAGAAAGTGATCAAAGGAAAAAAAGGGAGGGGGTTCATATCAAGTCATTAAATGGTCTTATTGAGATTTCCCTCTATGTGGTGCAATCTTCTGATTCACCTGAATGAGATCTTATACAGTATGTCTGTCTAAATGGGGAAAAAAACAGTGCTCGTTTAATTTCATAGGATCACCCAATGAAATAAGTTATCCCATTCAGATAACGGAGCTACCTCTTTTTACAATGTACAGTAGAAACTGTGTAGCATCAGAGGTGGGATTCAGCAGGTTCTGACCAGTTCTGGAGAACCGGTAGCGGAAATTTTGAGTAGTTCGGAGAACCGGTAAATACCACCTCTGACTGGCCCCGCCCACATCTATTCTCTGCCTCCCGATTCCCAGCTGATTGGGAGGAAATGGGGATTTTGCAGTATCCTTCCCCTGAGTGGGGAATGGAGATTTTACAGTATCCTTCCCTGCCACGTCCATCAAGCCATGCCCACAGAACTGGTAGTAAAAACTTTCGAAACCCACCACTGTGTAGCATGTGCTACCAGAAGAAGGGGTTATGACAACCCTTGGGATTCACAAACAATTGATTCGCCAAGAACGATTAGCTATAATGTTCTGTAAAGCTTTCTTATACAGAAACCATCTGATGGTACTGGGGGACTCACAATGAGAGAGATAGTTCTGGGGGACTCACAAAGAACCAAGATACTAAAAACTTCCTATAGCAACTTCCTTTCAGGGAACAAAGTTTTGGTGGTACCTATCACGAAAGCTGCAACTAATTGTTTATACTTGGCTATTTGTTTTTTTAATCAAAGGGTACCACATTGTCAGCATGATTGTGAAACCAGAGTGGTCAGAGGTGAGTGTATAGATTTGTTATGTGTGTCTTCTCCATGTCTTGAAATTGTTAACACCTGGAAAAGATGTTTCATTATCATCATTTTCATCCTATATAATTTTACATAGAATGAAAAAAGTTCTATGAATGATACTCATCTTTAAGAAATTCCAACATCAATGCAAGGATCTCCAACAATTAAAAGGAAGCACAGAATGAGGCAGAACCTGAGGTAAAAGAAACAAGAAAACAGAATCGTAGCCTGAATTAAAGTGTTGTTGGATAAATGACATTACTGAAAGTAGTAGAGTTGGGCCACCAAATTGCTAATCTGTTCTGGGTTGTTTTTTTTTTAATCAGATGTTGGCATTATCTGCCACTAATTACTTTTCCATTTCCACTTGTAATTATTCCATTGAATGTTTGTAGTGAGAAGCTGAAAATGAAGCAGATCACTGAGAAAGAATTAATTGTTAATGAATAATCAGCAGTAGGAAGCCAATTTCATTATCTTCAAAGAAGTAGCCAGAGATTAAGTACTAACTGTGCTTTCCTTAACATTTTTTTTCTTTTGTGCACAAATGTAAAGTAACTACCAAATAATCAAATCCCAACTTCATCAATTATTTTCTATTATGTGGAGTGATAACCAATTTTGGTCTTTGTTGTTTAATGTTAACGGTAGAATTCATACTGTGAAATGCTAATTGGAAGGTGTTACATTCGGTGGGTGCTTGGCCCAATTATTACAGCATCTTCATTATTATCGTATGATCTTATGAAGGCTGTATGATGGGAATTACTAAATTTGCTATGATACAGTCTTCACCCAATTAATAAACTCAGGATATTATCCAATGAGTTACTAATAGTCTACAATGCAGATTTCCATGGAGGACAACAAACATACATGAGCATCTATAGGTTTACTAATCTGTTGAGAAAAGTTTTTGAAACTACTCTATTGAAAATGAATATATTTCTTGGCATTTAAATCTTTGGTTTGGTGGTTCAGACGGAAAGCTAGAAAGCAGAAGACTGTTCCTTCTGGTCCTACCTTAGTCATGAAAGCCAGTAAGGTGATTTGGGGTCATTCATTCTCTCTCAGCCCATCTCACCTCACAGGATTAATGTTATGGAGAAAACAGGGGGAGTAAAATGTATTAGGTATGATTTAGGAACCAGAAGCCTAAACAATCCAACATTAATCTCATAATGATTTTATAGATTAAATTCTTATTCTCAGCTTTTATTTCTCCTTTCTTATTGAAAGTAACCAAAGTTTCAAAGCTCATCCAGATATATGGAGTTAATTTTGCAATCCTGGAGGCTTCTTTATATGAAAGTGGAATTCGGTGGAACTTATTTGTGGATGCAAATATAGGTTGACTAATAGGCATATTATTATATTTTATATCACACCTTTCTTGTTGGATAGATTGTGATATTTCACTTGTGATTTTTAACTGAGATTCATAAAAACAGATTATAAAGCCCTTAATCATCAAATGATTACATGTTTGTCAGTTTGGAGGATCCTGAAAGCTTCTACATGTCTATTTCCCTATGGTAAAGGCAGGGCCATGGCAAGGGTTGATTGCAGGGGTGAAATCCAGCAGGTTCTAACAGGTTCTGGAGAACTGGTAGCGGAAATTTTGAGTAGTTCGGACAACCGGCAAATACCACCTCTGGCTGGCCCCAGAGTGGGGTGGGAATGGAGATTTTTGCAATATCCTTCCCTCAGGATGGGAGGGAATGGAGATTTTGCAGTATCTTTCCCCTGGAGTGGGGTGGGAATGAAGATTTTGCAATATTCTTCCCCTGCCATGCCCACCAAGCCACGCCCACAGAACTGGTAGGGAAAAAAATTGGATTTCACCCCTGGATTTCACCCCTGTTATTGTTGTTTAGTTTTTATTAAATTTGTATGCTTCCCAACTCCCTATCAAGCGATTCTGGGCTTGATAATCTCAGTATCACATTCAATTAAATGATTAACATAATTCTGTAGTTGGTAATCCTTACAGTTATGCTGAATTAAGCACCCGGTGGACAGACCTGGGCCTTATCAATATTACCAAGTTCACCCATCCAGCTCTCAGCAATGTTGACTCTCTCAACTAAACTAAGACACAGATTTTATTGTCTACTCTTTAACAACAGTCTATAAAGAAAACATAGACAAGAGACAATGATCATCTGAAATCATCTATATGTCCTGATATTTTGAAGCTGCATTTTCCTTCAATGTTGCTGTCTCCAACATGAAATGATCATGTTGTGATAATTTTTACAGTGATGCTACTAACTCTACTCCCCTCCACTTTTCCATTTCAGAATAACTGGGAAGCTTCACCAAGGGGTTGAATTTATATTTACCAACAATTGTAGTAAATATAAATTCAACACAAAAATAGGGGAGTGGGGGGGGGGGTTGCAAAAGCGACTGCCTGAAAAGACTCCTGGATTGGGGCTGAAAGGTGAAAACAGAAGCAGTATGCTCTGTCCCGTATTTGGATAGACCAGGTTGTCCTGATAAAAAGCACTTCTTCACCAAGGGGGAAAAAAAAGATATACACAATCTCACAACCACATCACATTATGTAAATCATGTATTCCATTTTATTATCACAATTTGGCTTTTTTTCTGGGTCATTCTATTGATCTAACTAGCCAGTACAGGTATATATGGTTTTATTTTCAGATCACCTTTTAAGAAGATAACATGGGAATAGTACAGGTGTGAAATGTAAAATTTGTTACTTTCAGTTCTGTGGGCGTGGCTTGGTGGGGGGAGGTAATGTGACTGGGTGGGCATGGCCAACTTTTTTTTTTTTTTAGTTTTAACACCATTTTTTCTACAACCTCTTCGGTGAAGAGGTTGTAAAAAAATGCTTTCAAAAGGCTCTGACGATCCCAGCTGAGTTGCCTGATTGGCAGAGACTTTTTTTCTTTTAAATGCCTCTGATGATCCAAGCTGAGTTGCCTGATCAGCAGAGGCATTTAAAAGGAAAAAAGTCTCTGTCGATCAGGCAAGTCAGCTTGGATCGTCAGAGGCATTTAAAAGAAAAAAAGGGTTTTTTTTTTAAAAGCCTTTGACGATCCCAGCTGAGCCACACGATCATCAGAGGGTGTTTTTTTTTAACTTTTAAAAGCATTTTTTCGGCCGAAGAGGTTGTAGAAAAAATGTTTTTAAAAGTAAAAAAAAAGCCTCTGATGATTGTGCGGCTCAGCTGGTCATGGGGTGAGGGGGGGAGGGATTTTTGCTACCGGTTCTCCGAACCACCCACCTCCATCGCTACCGGATCGCGTGATCCGGTCCAAAACGGGAGCATTTCACCCCTGGAATAGTATGATTGAACTGTAGCTAGAAAAGAATTTGCTTTGCTTTGTGTGCTTCAGCAGCAGTATTAAAACACAAACACAAACCATTTGTTAATTTTCACAGTGCAGTAGTTCCTTTTAAGAAATCCACACTTTGTATTTTAGAAAACAGCATTGTGAAAGACATATATTTCGGGAAATGGTTTGGAAATGGCCCAAATCTTAGAGGAGAAAAAGAGAACATATTTGGAGAAATTCATTAAAAAAGTAGTCTGTTTTCATTATATTTTTAAACAAATAGTTGCACTAAGAAAGAATGGGTTTCCAATTCAAAAACAAAATGAAGTGAAAAGCAAAACAGTTCATCCCCTCCTAACTCAGCCACTGAATATTTTGAAAAATGAAGATTCTGGAAAAATATAACTAACACACAAATCATTAAGGATAATTCTAGTTTGTCTAAGTGTAAAAGCAAGCCATGCTATGAATTATGACAATTTCTTCTTGGGTTTCCAATGCCAACCAACTTATTTCCCTGTTGGCAATTTATTTGGTCTTTCTATCTTTTCATTAAAAACAGAATAAAACATAATCTTATATCAATCTTATACCAATATTCACTTCTGGCAATTGATTTGTCATTTCTCTCCCCACCCAAATACTGTAAAATTTCAAAATATTTCAGTGAATCAAAATTTGAAATTCAGCTAGGGCTGTGTATGTGGGTGGGATGGCGAGGTGTAATGTAAATATGCCTCAGTTCACAAATGTAAATGTTAACATATTTGAATATTCTTACTTTAGAATTGCCCATTGCTAACTAAAAATTTATAATTTATAATTTGCAGCCTGTGACAGTCTTTCCCAGAACAGCTTCAGGAGAGCAATTATGATGCTCAACAGAATTTCATTAGACCAGAAGAACTTTGAAACAGTTCTTCTTTGTGCAATAAGAGCTCAATAATGAAAAATATGTAGTCAATTTTTTTGCATTTATTTATAGGCTCCTAAATACCAAAACAAATTTCAGTGTAGCATACATAATTCTGAATAATTTTAAGGGTTTTCATTAAACTATAAGTGAATTGCCCTTCTGGCTGAAAATCTGTTTTCCTTCGCATTCCCTTCCCTCCTACTTTATCTATTCCCTCTTAAATTCCACAAGGATTGTGTAGATTTTATTTAAATAGGTCCAAAGTGCAGCTGCCCTAGATAAGTTTACTCCGTTAACATTCAAGGCATTGCTAATATTCATTGTTTTCATTAAATTGTTCCATATGGTTGCATTCCAAATTACTATTTATTCCAATAGAAACACTACTAATTACACAAAATATCTTAATAAAGGATGGAAACAAGATAAAAATTCTTCTCTTTTTATTATTCTAATGTGAAGTTATTTTAAAGGGCAAACTGGGATTTTCCTAACTTTATTTGAGTCTCTAGAAAATTCATTTTGGTTTCCTTAAAGGGGAAAGCAGATTAGATGTAAATGAAATAGGTTGGAGAATCCAGCTCTCCCTAACATTAACTTAGGTAAAGGTAAAGTTTCCCCTTGCACATATGTGCTAGCCGTTCCCGACTCTAGGGGGCGGTGCTCATCTCTGTTTCAAAGCCGAAGAGCCAGCGCTGTCCGAAGACGTCTCCATGGTCATGTGGCTGGCATGACTAAACACCAAAGGCTCATGGAACGCTGTTACCTTCCCACCAAAGGTAGTCCCTATTTTTCTACTTGCATTTTTTATGTGCTTTCGAACTGCTAGGTTGGCAGAAGCTGGGACAAGTAACAGGAGCTCACCCCGTTATGCGGCACTAGGGATTTGAACTGCTGAACTGCTGACCTTTCAATCGATAAGCTCAGCATTTTAGCCACTGAGCCACCACATCCCTGAACATTAACTTAGAATCTTAGAATTGAAAGACACCATCAAGACCAACCCTGCTCTGTGAAGGAGCCCAAATGAAGGCATTTGACAGATTGCTGTCCATCTCTGCTTGCACACAGCCAATGAAAAGGAGCTTTCATCTCTTTGCCAATTCATCCCATTTCAAAATACTTTTCGTAACATTCATTCCAAATGTAACTCCTTATGTTCCACGCTTTGAACTCCAGGAGGACAACACACACCTGTCTTCTGCGTAACACCCTACTCTCCACAAAGCCAGCTGGAGAAAACAAATTCTTGAACATGTGCCAATTTCCAGAGCTGAACAGATTTCTACATTTCTATACAATTCCTAGAAAAAAAGGGATCTTTTTGAAATTGGCAAGCTGTCTGGCATGTATCATCGTGAGGTATGTTATCATTTATTTATTTAAATGTACAACTATTAGGAGCTTGGTCAGGAGTCCTAAGAAGTCTGGTGGTGAGAAAGACCATATACCAGTCAATCGTTCCTATTTAATCATTTTCTGATCATATGGGGATAGGCTCAAGCCCATCCTTCTGTGAGCTCCCTTTCAGATTGGTTCTCCTGGTGTTGGCTGTTTTTCCAGCAGAAGCAGGAGTGAAATCCAGCAAGTTCTGACAGGTTCTGGAGAATCGGTAGTGGAAATTTTGAGTAGTTCAGAGAACCGGCAAATACCACCTCTGGCTGGCCCCAGAGTGGGGTGGGAATGGCAATTTTGCAATATCCTTCCCCCGGGAATGGGGATTTTGTAGTATCCTTCCCCTGGAGTGGGGTGGGAATGGAGATTTTGCGTATCCTTCCTCTGCCACGCCCACCAAGCCCACCAAGCCACGCCCACAGAACCAGTAGTAAAAAAATTTGAATTTCACCACTGAGCAGAAAGTCTTTGTCACATGGGGTACGTCTGCATCCTCCCTATTCACTGTGCTGCTGCTACAACACTTTTGACCTTTTTCACTAGTTACGTAGACATTTGAATTGTTAGGATTTTGCAAACCATTTTGTCTCTTTCTTGCCATAGGAGATACAAGCTTCCAGCCTTTGTTGACCTATTTGCTTAAGAGCTACTCCAGGGACTTAGAACTAGTAGTTGATGAAGGGGAAATTGAACTGGAGTTATAGTCTTTGCATATCAATATGCTGCTGCAGGTAGATTTTCAATCTGTTCTCATTTCATAACAGCTTTCCAAGGCAGCCCCCATATCAAGCACATACAATGCATCTCAATATTTGTTAAGCACGTATGATGATGGCCAAAGTGATACCACATCACATTTTATGATCAGATCTTGGGTTGGGTTCTTTGTCTATATCTCTCACACACAGGCATACCCTCTCTTGCCATGGAATTTAATGCAAATCAAAATGTCCACTGTTTACGCCAATGATTTTCACAGGTAACACAGATCAGGTTTAATTTCTCATTAATTATACAGCCCCTTTTCTATCCAAATTCATCCACAACGTTTGGAGGCATATTTATTTATTTATTTATTTATTTGATTTGATTTCTATACCGCCCTACTCCCGAAGGACTCAGGGCGGTGCACAGCCAAACAATAAAACACATACATACAAAATTTAAAAGTAGAATAAAATCAAATTAAATAATTTTGGCCCCGACAAATTTAAAACCCCAAACTTTTAAAAGCAATTTAAAATTGAATGTATAAAATACTAAAAGATATTTGAAAATTAAAAATCTTTTATAAAAGAGGGAGAAAATTAGGCCAGGCCCACCTGGTGAAATAGTAAGGTCTTTAAAGCGTGGCGGAAGGTGCGCAGATCCGGGATCCTCCATATCTCTGGGGGGAGCTCGTTCCAGATAGTAGGTGCCCCCACAGAGAAGGCTCTCCCCCTGGGGGCCGCTAGTCGGCATTGTTTGGCTGACGGCACCCGGAGGAGCCCCTCTCTATAGGAGCGTACCGGCCGATGGGAGGCTATTGGTGGTAGTAGGCGGTCCCGCAAGTACCCAGGTCCTAAGCCATGGAGCACATATAAGTCTCTAGGGGGCCAGATGTAGCATCTCTGCTCGAAGGAGGTGCCAGATAAACTAGGTTAGAAAGTTAGAAGGTCCAAGGCCACCAGCCATTTCATCCAGCTATAGGGTAGAGAGAGAGAGAGAGATGTATGGCTATTCCGTGAACGCCGCTGGGACACCATTTATTTTTTTCTCAAACTTTGCCTAGTGAGCAGTCATTCCATTGCAGACCTTTTTCATTCTTACTAATTGCTTTTTTTCTCTTTTTCTTCCTCTTGTCCCATATGCTTTTCTTGTCCTGGCTTTTAGACTGCAAGGAAGAGACGGGATTTATCTTCCTGCTCTTATGAGTAACTACTGAGACAAGCATAGAGGAAAATTAGTTAAAATGCTTAAGTTACTCCTGTTTAATTGACATTATAAACAAGTAGTTTTAGTTTTCAATTTATATTTCATGGTATATTATTACAAAGTAACTGTACAATGTTTAGAATATCTTTCAGTGGTCTTATAAATAAAAAGAGTAACCAAAACATGTATTCTTCCTCTTTTCTATCGTTCCTGACTATACCTAGAAAAGACCTTATTATTGCCATAATCCCATCAGAATTATACTGCACATGGTAATACTATGCACGTAATGTTATTTATTTTCCACACTTACCAAGTGTTCTACTAGTAGTTTCTAATGCATTGCTTTCATAGACATAAATTCAAATTAAATGGTCCTGGAGATACCTTAGTGATATTGTAGCTTGCTAAAGCAACATTGGTTGTAGCATGTGTGTTTATTTGTTTGTTTGTTTGTTTGTTTCGGAAACATTGGTTTTCTTAAATGCTGTTTCTTGGACCACATTTCTAATCCTCCTCTCCGTTTTTAAATGTTTGCCAATTCAAAGTGTTCATAGGACTTGTCTCACTGAAGAGGAGGGATGCTTGCACAAAGGTATCTTATTAAATAATGTCGCCAACATGAAGTTCATTATTATGCAAAAGCCATCCTCCGAACAGATTTGTTAATTGCTACACATTTGCATAATTAATGAACTCTCTGATGAATAATGCCTTTGCAGATTTGTGCAGCATTGTTTTAAAATAAATTATAAAATACATGTCAAATGAGGAGTGCTTTTTTAGAATCCCATAGCATTCTTGGAAAATTAATTACCAAGTGCTTGTCACATTAAAATGAGTTTGTAGTTTTTGTGCTGTTGGACTAAAATTAATCACAAAATGAAATGTCAGTTAATTAAAATACACCACTGTGTTGCTTTAAAACTAAAACTGAGGAAAAGTCTGGCAAAACTTTGAATACTTTTGTTGGTTATATGGGTTTCAGTTTTTATTGCACTACAACAATTATAACTGCCTTGGGACTTGTTAACATATTTCTATTTCAGCAAATGAAATTTATTTTATTTTATTGCACTTTTACGCTTGAATAATGCTACTGACAAATAAAATACGCGAAGGAATGATAGGGGAGAAATGCTACTTCAAGTACTGTTGTGTTTATATTTGACCTTTTTAACTAATAAAAATATAAATTTTTAAAAAGTTTATAAGAATGTAGATATTTCTTTGAATAAAATATTTCCTCTTTCAAAATGCTCTGATACAGTCTCAAAAGCCATAAATCATATACGGAGATATTTGTGAAATTTGAGTGAGGAACAGATAGGAAACATCCAATGATAGGACTAAATAACATATTTATTTCTGTCTTCTAAGTTTGTTGGACCTCACATTTTCATACAGTAATTCTCTTCCAACATGATTATCGGAGATGTAATCTCAATGTAACTGGAGGGCACCAGATTAGGAAAGTTTACTCTATTAAAATGCTTAACAGATTTTTAAAATTATTTTTTAATGAACACCTGAATAATCATCAAACCTATATAATTTCTGAAAGCATTTTCCTGACTTCTTGGTTTGAAAAAATAGGTTTAATTTAGAATTAGTAGAATTGATATAATAAAAGTAACTATAGCAGCAGCACTCCAACAAGCATCACTAATTCCCATTTCAAAGTATATTAATGTTATAGTACTTGAGATGCCTTTTAAAGTCATGTAACTAACATATTGGATGTTATTGACTTCTGCATAATTCCATTCAGTGTTTTTAGAATTAGAGATTTATGGTCCAAAGCACTTCATGGTTAAATCCGACCATGAAACCAGATCTTACCTCCTTGGTTTTAAGGATGATGAAGGATCTGACAGCTCATGCACACATATGTTTTTGGATATTATGCCAGCAGCATATCCATCAGGCAAGGAATGGAAAGTCTAGATTCATAAACCTGCACTCTTTCCTCAATACTCTTCAATAGGAGGAGTTCAGACAAGGTTACAAACTTCTTTTGAAAGTAGACCATGTGTGTAACTCTGAGATTTCCAAATGGGGCATTGCAGTGGCCAGAGCACCACAACAAACTCATAGGTGTGTCATGGGATATTTTACTACTTAATAAGCAGGACTGTTAGTGATGCACAATTTCAGAACTGCTATGGGTACCGTGACTTGCTCAGGGAGCTTCCCTCCCTCATTTGATGTCAGAGTTGGCTTCACTTGGAACGTGCCGACATGAAGCTCCTAATAAATAACTGGATTTCTTTTGAAGCTTGGCTCAAGGCTCATGTTTTAATTAGGGCATCGGTCAGAACCCTGACACTTCTCATATAAGAAGGCTTCAATTCAAACAGATACATTGAGCTCAAGACATCTGAAACAGCATAGGAACAAACACTTCGGAGCGCCACTCATTTTAAATTTGAAACATTTTGTACATCCCTACTACCTCAGGAACAGATGCTGTGGCAGATGTCAGCCATGGGATCTGGCATAATAAATGGCTTATTATCTGCCAAAAGATATTAAATAGATACTCTTGGCCTATTCTAAACGAAGTATGCATGAATATAACTTGAGGTAATCTTTAATGAACATTATATAACAAGCTCTATTTATTTTAACATAATTAAACCTTAATTCATTACAGCAGACTTTAGCCTTTTCAGTTCCCATTGAACTCTGGCAAAATTATTGTAGTTCCATTAGCAGCTAAAGTGTCAATGGACCCCATAACAGGTTTAAAAATGAATGAACATTAGAACTTTTTTTTTTAAAAAAATCTGATTATAGACTACTCTGAAAGAAAGACCGATAGATATTAATCTGCCCAGATGTCATCTGTCTATGAATTGACTGTGTGCTTCTAAGTTTTCTTTGACAAAATAAAAAGCAGTGAAAGCCCAAATTTTGCATTAGCTGTCCATTAGTTTAACAAACAAAAATTATCTTAATGTTCCATATTCACAGATTATTATTTTGCAAGGAATGTTCTCTCTTTGTGTTTTATAAATCCAATAAATCTTTACCAGAGCATTTCAAATAATTATGAAATTTCTTTTTTTGTCCTATGTGTATCTGATATATCAATTCCAAAAGAATTGTATTTAATGTTTAAGAGGCATTGCTATTATTAAAACCATATAAAAATAACTCATTACATAAAGTCTCCTCAAACTAGGAAATGTTAGGACCACAATACAAATTGAAATCAATAAATTTGTCTTTGTAATGTTACACATAACAATACCAAATATAAAAGGCTTGACAAGGACTTTGTTTTGTATTAATCTCCAATTTATTATAATTTTATTTCTTTTGGATTAGACTCCTTCCATTTCATTAACCTTCAGGATGAGTCATCCCCCTCACCGCTATTGTCCCTTGCTTATTCTTTAATCCACTCGAGCCAGATTGGCAGAGATTACTGTAGATTGACATTCATAAAGCCTACATCCCTAACCAGAATATTCAACCCAGAAACAGATTACATAAATTATCAAAAACTTTTAGTTTTATTTAAAACAACAACATATACTTTATGTTTCTTGAAAATATACTCTGTATAAATGTAAATCCTTGAAGAAGTGAGACAGCAAATTTTCCAAATCACCTAAAATAGGAGCCATGAGTTCAAAGAGAATTTCCCCACTCCTTTCTCCATCTGGCATTTAAAAAATATCAAACCTACCTTGTCTTTTTCTTGTCTTTGACAAGAATTTGACATTTTTGCTAGCTTATGTATCTACCTATCTATTCATCTATCTATCCATCCATCCCAGAGTAGTGTACAAAGAAAAATGGAACAATATTTAATAAAGATATTTAAATAAAACAATCAACAATGAAGTGTTGTAAAGAGGCCCTTGGGGAATGAAGAAGACTTTACCTGGAGAGAAACTTACAATGTTATTCGAGTATATGCAATGTAAGTATGCTTTTAGCATACAATTATTTTTATAACTGGACAAAATTCACACCTGAGATTATAGTTTCAAGGAAAATATCATCCTGAGGAATAATTTTCAGACTAGTTGTCTTTGGAACTAAACACTGGATAAAGCTAAAAGGAGATAAAAGAGCTAGGAAGCTGCCCCTCCCCCATTTTTATTGTTCTTCTTCAAAGTAAAAAAGTAGATATTACACAGAATAAAACAATTTCCCCTACCTAAAAAAAAACCTTCTACCCAAAAAGATGCAGGATTTTTTCCCACCCTCCAGTACAAACTGAAAAGAGTGAGTGGTTTGCACTTTATTCTCATCTCTCTTTTAAATTCCTGTGCTATTCATCCTAAACAGGTATACTTTTCTTGGAATTCCAATTGTCAGCGTTCCAGAAAACCCCAACTCCAATTAAAACTCCAAGACAGGCATTTCTCAAAGTTCTTATTTATTAGAGTAGGTATACTGGCACATCTGGGAAAACTCGAATCTGAGAGTTCCGGGTTTTCTCTCAGTAAATCAAAATCCCAAATCCAGCCCCTGCACCCATCAGTCCATCACATGGTTCAATCACCATCTGTCCCCATCTCGAGACACCACTCCAACCACTCCTTCATCAGATGCAGGACTGCCATGACCTTGACAGAAAAGAAGAATGCTATTTTGTCTAACTACATTCCCTCTATGAAATCCCCCCTCCTAATTTCCCACGCACAGAAGGTGGCAGCGTGGAAGCTTCTGGTGTTAATATGGCTTCCAAAGCTGACACCAATAGTATATTCATCTGCATTCCTAATTTGTATTAACTAAATCCAAGTGCCTAAATCCAAGTGCCAGATGACATGCTAACGTGGTGTTTTGACTTCCTCACCTGTAACGTGGTGGTGCTGACTTCCTCACCTGTATTCCCAGGTTTCCCTACCTTCTTAAACTTAAATTCCAACAACTGTCTTATACTCATTTTTATTGATTAAATTTATATGCCATCCATCCAGTGGTGGGTTCCTTCCGGTTCGGTCCGGTTCGGCCGAGCCGGTAGCGGTGATGATATGACATCACCGAACTGGTTCTCCCCCCCGCCCTCCCACCCCCACCCCCCACATTATTCTTACCTTTTATTTGGTCCCACCCCCAATCTATTGCTGCCTCCTGAGTCCCAGCTGATGATTAGAGGGAAAAAAACTGTTTAAACTCTTGCTGCGGGGCTTCAAAGGGCCGTCCTACAGCTGATCAGTGTTAAAAGCAAAGAAATGAGTCGGGTCCTAAGTGCGAGGACTGGTCGTAAGTGCGAGGACCTTCCAGAAATGACTCTGACCAGCTAGCCACGCCCACTTAGTCACATGACCTCCAAGCCACACCCACAAAATAAGCCACGCCCACAGAACCGGTAGTAAAAAAATTTAGAACCCACCCCTGCATCCATCTCACCGATAAGGTAAGTCTTATATAAGTCTGAATGGCTTATCCAAACAAAGAGACTTCATTCATAGATCCATTGTGCAATTTCAATGCATAATATTTCTGTCAAACTAAAGGGTCCAAAACGAATGTCGTTTCATAATGAGTTGTGTCAAATCTGTGTTTGAAGATTAGGCTATAATGCTGAAAAAATGTTTTCTTTTTTTTTTAAAAAAGAAAGCCTTGTAGAAATTGAAAGGCTGTTTGAAATATCTTGGTACTTATGATGTGTTATACATAAAAAGAACAGTATGATATATAAAAAGGCATTCTGATTAGCAAGCTAGTTAGGTGTGGACTGGATGGCATAACAATTAAGTGGCTATGTAGCTAGTTTGAAAATTATCCTCAGGACTCATCAATGGTACCTAATAAAATGAGTGAAAGACTGAATGGATTGGAATGAAGAGTATGATAATTCAACAGTTCAGAATTGTATCAGTGACAAAGAGCTAGAGATAATACCAATGAAGGAGAATATCTGTAGCTCAGGGTTGAACTGTGAGGTACTTGGTGATCTCTGAACTTGGTTCTTTTCTTGCAGATGTTTCATTAAATAAAAAATTGATTGGTTGGAGAAATGTGCTGAAAAATCAAAATGAAACTTAATAGGGACAAATGGAAAATTCTTCAGTTCAGGAACCCCAAATCACATGCTGCAAGGCGGGAGATATCAGAGTCTGCAATAAACCCTTTTGATAAAGATCTTGGAATAGTTATTGTTTGCCAATTGAATATGAATATGTAGCTGCAAGAAAGAGAAGCAACAAGAATTATCAGGAGACTTAGAAACTAAGTCCTATGAAGAGAGATGAAGTATCTGGAGAATGTTTACCTACAGGACCCAAGAGAAGACTGAAGACTGATTAAATAAGTAGAAAACCTTCCCAACAATGAGAGCAATTCAACAGCAGAACTAGTTACTCAGTGAGGTGGTCATTAGATGTGCTCAAGCAAAAGCTAGACAATTGTCTTTAGGGGATGCTTGAATTGGAATTACTGCAACTAAACAGCCTCTTCCACCATTATAATTCTATAATTCGATGAACAATGACTGATATAGTATATTAAGGTGTCAAGGAAGGTGTCAAAGAAAGGAAGCAAACAGGGAAATAAGGCGAACAGTAATTTTCATTAGTCTGTTAAGATAATACATATTTTTTTTTGTCTCCAGGTTTTAATGACACGTCCTATTTTTTTAGACACACCCTTCTGTTTTATAGCATTATGTAGATTTCTAAATATTTCAATCTAAAAAATATGGAAAATATAAGCCTTCCGATTATGGTTGACATTCACTGTTTACTGAAACTAGGCGTCTTACATTATAGAGACAGAGACAGAAGGGAGACAAAGATAAGGGATATATATAAGGGATGAAAAGGGCATTTTTCTTGTTTGGACTTGCAAAAAATTGAATGTGACACTCCAAATCTCTAATAATAGTTTCTCAAGTTCTTGATATCTTTTGCCAAGACCCTTTTATTAATAAAAAAGGAGTATTGGGACCAAATGGATTCAATCTCTTGTTTATTTACTACGTTTACAGATACAGGGGAAATAGAAAGGAAAGAAATTCTGAGGTTATCGACTTCTAATTCCAAACCATGCTGAACTCTTAAGCCTTTCACCCAATCAGAATAATTTTAGCTACCTTTTTCTATCTGCCTTTGAAATCACAACCTTACCGCAAGCAAAACAAGATGGCTGCTTTTGTCCAGTTGTAGTTTTGCCTCAGTGCTTTCTTTGCCCATGGCTGTGTCCTTCCATTCCACTTGAAGTCAAACAAACATAAAGGCCACCATATAGAAAATGGAGGGAGGCTGGAGGTTGATCAGGCCTACAACTGATCGTAATCATTCATTTGGGCACTGGTCATGCAGATGATACCCTCTCGTTCCTTGGTTTCCCTCCCCTGAAATTAACTGCAAAACTTTCACAGATGCCAGCAGCAGTTGACCAGAATTCTTGGGTTATTGCTTCTCAGACTATTAATGGGTTTGGCTAACCATGACAGTGATTCCATTTCTCCCTCCTGTGAGTTACTTTCTGTGAAATTTATGCATAGGTTTTGCCAAGATTTGACAACTTTCAAGGCATTAACATAAAATTAGACTTCAGAGCTGAACAATGGGTGGCCTTAAAATTACCAGCAGGGGAAACCAATTGAAGAGAATTGATTTCCTTTTGCTCTTTTAGATTTTCACTTAGCCTTTTAAAATTATCTTGCTGTTATACTTTCATAAAGATTCCCTGTAGAGTAAGGTAAAAAAGAGGGGATCATTTGCCTGGATGCCAGATTCTTCTTTGCATTTGTGTAGCATTGGTGAGGCGTGTGTGTTGGGGAGGGGCAGGAATGCAGGATAGTCCCTGGCAAAATGGTTGACAGCACCTTAAACAAATGTAACTAAACAACAACTATCCCTGCAAGGCACCAGAGGGAGGGGAATATTTTCTGAGAGACCTATTTTGCTGAGGATGACTCTGCTTCCTCACAGATTGATCGCTGAATGCCATTACAGGACATGACGTGTGTGTGTGTTAATAAACTGGGACATCTGGTAACCACCTTTTTTTTCTGATTCATTAACTGACTCCGTTTTGATGACCAGGGGCTATAATAGGAGAAGCTGAAAGGCTTCTTGGCCTTCAGAAATGGGTGGTTGACCTAACTTCTTTGGCTCAAACGTGGCCTATTTCATTTTTGTGTCATATTTGACATTATTAATATATAAATTTGAAAAATGACCTGTAAAAGTGCAAAATGTTGAGTACCCTTTTTCCTCCTCTGCTTGCCGACAAGAATGATGTTGTTTGATGCTCTATAGCAGTGTTTCTCAACCTTGGAAGCTTGAAGATGGGTGGACTTCAACTCCCAGATTCTGGGAGTTGAAGTCCACCCATCTTCAAGCTACCAAGATTGAGAAACACTGCTCTATAGCTTTGTTCAGAGTTGAAATGGTTCCATTTGCTGGTTAGAAAATAACTTTGTTCAAATGAGGTTTACATGTTTTGGACCAGAACACATGAGTTTATTCTTCTCTGAGGCACAATAAGGCTGCTTTAATGCATTCCAACAAAGTAGAATTTAACTTAAATGGAAGCTGGGAAATCAAAGCAGCAGCGTTGCTTCTGTTGAGCTGCATGTTTATCCCTTGAACGCATACAGAAAAGGCTCAAAAATGCTCCAGAGAGAATGATTGAGCAAAAGAAATCTGACTTGGTGGTACATGTTGAAAGATGAAATGGACAATGAAGTTTCCATATGTTCTCCTTATGCAATAATTAGGAACTGTCACATACCGTTTCATTTTTTTTACCTTCCTTGGAATGAAGCTTTCTTTAAGGCATATTCACACTGCACTCTTAAGCTGCTCCTGTTCTGGGCTGATGCCAGCTTGACCCCCTCTGTGGACAGAGTTGCTTGGATAACAGTTTTCAAGGTATTCAGTTTAAACTGTAAGCTACCAAATACTCTTGCAAGCTATCCTCAGATAATTTCCTGCTGCTGTGCCTCCCTCTTTGTGTTCCAAAAAAGCAATTGTCAATTGTATTCCTTTCTGCAGGTGGCTCTTCCTGGACATGCATACTTTAATATAAATTTAATATATAAGTCCTCAACTTATGACCACAATTGAGCCCAAAATTTCTGTTGCTAAGTGAGACATTTGTTAAGTGAGTTTTGCCCCATTTTATGACTTTTCTTGCCACAGTTGTTAAGTGAATCACTGCAGTTGTTAAGTTAGTAACACGGTTGTTAAGTGGTTTCCCCACTGACTATGCTTGTCAGAAGATCGCAAAAGGTGATCCCATGACCCCAGGACACTGAAACCGTCATAAATATGAGTCAGTTGCCCAAGGTGTTGGTTACCACCTTTAAAGTGCTCCATGGCATAGGACCTGGGTATTTGCGGGACCGCCTTCTGCCGCTGATAGCCTCCCACCGACCAGTACGCTTCCACAGAGAGGGACTTCTCAGGGTGCTGTCAGCCAGGCAATGTCGGCTGGTGACCCCCAGGGGGAGGACCTTCTCTGTGGCAGCTCCTGACTTCTGGAACGATTTGCCCCCGGAGATAAGAAGGATATCGGATCTCCGGGTCTTTTGCCGTGCCCTGAAAACTTTTCTTTTCCATCAAGCAGGGCTGGCGTGACCCCCCCCCTTTTTTTTTAGTTTTTTAGCTTTTTAGCTTTTAATCTGTCAATGGGTTTTAATTCGAATTGTTTTAAATTTGGGCCAAAGTATGTAATTCTTTTAATAATTTTAAATTTTGTATTGGTATGTGTTTTAGTTCTGGCTGTGCACCGCCCTGAGTCCACTAGGAGAAGGGCGGTATACAAATTGAATAAAATAAATAAATAAATAAATAAATAAATAAGTATCTGAATTTTGATCACATTACTCTGGGGATGCTGCAATGGTCGTAAATATGAAAACTGGTCATAAGCAGGGGTGAGATCCAAAATTTTTCCCTACCGGTTCTGTGGGTGTGACTTGGTGGGCGTGCCAGGGAAGGATATTGCAAAATCTCCATTCCCACCCCACTCCAGGGGAAGGATACTGCAAAATCCCCACCCCTCTCCACTCCTGGGGGAAGGACATTGCAAAATCTCCATTCCCACCCCTCTCTGGGGCCAGCCAGAGGTGGTATTTGCCGGTTCTCCAAACTACTCAAAATTTCCGCTACCGGTTCTCCAGAACCTGTTAGAACCTGCTGGATTTCACCCCTGGTCACAAGTTACTTTTTCAGTCACTAAACAAACTGTTGTAAGTTGATTACATTAATTTGGGCTATTTGGGAATTGATACAATTGAAAAGAATCTCAGTGACTTATACCTCAAGTGACCATAACTCAAGTGATGGGGGGGGGGAAATAAAATTTTATACTATTTATTTTTTTAAAAGCGTGGGGGAAGGTGGATGGCTCAGAAAAAAAGAAGATAATAATCCAACAAAACATACTATAATAAATTCATTTAAACTTTTAAATAATGTAATCTTAAAAAGATAATGTAATCTAACATATTATGACCATAAAGCATTCCAATAGTTGGATCTTAATGCCTGAAGACCTTGAATCGTCAATTTAATTGCCTTAGATCCGGGTGAAGACACAAGGAATCTATCTGGTGACAAAGAGCAATTACCACTAGAGAGAAGCACAGATTTCCTACTTTCTCCTGAATCTTCCATAAGGAGGGAATCCATCATATCTACCTGGATAGGAATTACTTCATGCATATAGCCCTCCAGGTATCCTGGTCCCAACCCATATAGGCCTTCATAGGGTCAAAACCAAAACTTTAAACTGTACCTAGAAACCTATTGGTAATTAATGTAGAACCTGCAGCCCTGGGGTGACATGTGACTAGCACCTCTCAGCCCCCAACAAGTAGTTTGTTGCATTTTGCAATTTCTAGAAGTTACAAAAAGCAGCTCTATTTAGAGATCACTAACAGGAAAGTTATAAGCCCATAGGTCACTGTTGTTAGGGCCTTATTTTCCAGGGAGAAAAATAACTAGCTTACCAGCTGAAACTGGGCAAAACCCCATGTAGCCTACTGCTTCTAGACCACCAAGTGATGGTTCCACTCCTGATGTCAGAAGTCATTGACCTAGCCCCGTGATGGTGAACCTATGGCACACGTGCCACAGGTGGCATAAGTAGCCATATCACTGGGCACGCCAGTTCAGCTCTGCACATGCCAGCCAGCTGATTTTTGGGCTTTCTGGGGCCACCAGAAGTAGGGAAACAGGCTGTTTCCTGCCTCCAGAGGGCCTGGGGGGTGGGGAAGGCCCATTTTTCTTTCTTACCTGGCTCCAGATCCTCTCTATGCATCTGGGAGGTGCGAAAACAGCTTTCCCACTCCCTCAGACGGCCTCTGGAGGCCTGAAAGGGCCCATTTCCCAACTCCCGGTGGGACAGGAAGTGACGTTTTTTGCTGTCCCCAGCCTCCAGAGACTCTTAGAGTGGACCTAGAGGTCCTAGCCTAGAGTGGACCTAGAGGTCATAGCCTCATATACTTTTTAAATAGAGAAGAAAGAAACCACACGAAGCAACCACTGGGTAGACTTCTCCTACTCATCCACCCCAACTGGAACTGCACAGTCAGGAAGAAATGGAATCACTGTAAAATGTTACCTCCAATTCAAACTCTCATAGCTGACCCAAAACATCACTAGGATTGATAATATTGAATATTTATTTATTATTTATTGGTTTGATTTATATGCTCAGTCAGAATATGACTGAGAAGTATTAAAAAAATCTGAAAGGAGATGTAATGGAATATCCTTGAGTTTTCAACAGATTAGGAAAGGCTATTCCTGTCTTAACTTTAGTGCTCTCCTTGAACCTGATTCAGCACCAGCTGATAGTGGAAACTTAATTGTCTAGGTCTTGGTTCTTGCGTGTTTGCTACCTAACATGAAATTCTGGGAAGGGCTTTTATGTTTTGGATGTCCAAGCTGCAAAAATTTAGAGGAAGTATGTTATAGAGAGAATTATACTAGAATTGATTTAGAGACTGCAGCTTTATTGGTGAGAACAGGGGAATGGCATTGTCCTGGTTGATGGCACAGCTGTTGGCGGGTGGCTGTGCTGGTATCTGTAGCAGGTTGATGTGCAGAGTGCAAAAATGATCCACATTTCTCAGGAGGACCCTGCATATGTCAAATATATTGTTTCATTAAGCTGATCCATTTATCACACAACTGAATGCCAATTAAATTGCACAGGATGGCTCAGGTATTGAGCAGGCGGTTGGTGCCAAGCTTCATCACACCTGAGCTTCCTGGCTTAACACATTGAGCCACCACAGAGTGGTAGGCACTAACTGCACACTTAAGGGAATTTTATTGAAACTATCCCCTTTTTAAGAGGAGGAAGAGGAGGATGAAGAACAGGTGATTAGCTCAGCTAGACAACTGGTTAACGGTGTCATCATTTTTAACATCTTGATGAAGATATCAAGGCTAGCATAGAGCTTGTGCCAAATATCTCCATAGCGTGCAAATTAGATCAGT
Organism: Pantherophis guttatus; assembly: GCF_059756535.1. NCBI lineage: Eukaryota > Metazoa > Chordata > Lepidosauria > Squamata > Colubridae > Pantherophis > Pantherophis guttatus. Next base: position 158,512,393 of record NC_142063.1, read on the forward strand.
GTAATTTCATCAGGTTGATCACTAGAGTTATGTAGCGAGCTTTTCACAGCTTCTGCTACCGGCAGCCAGCACAGCTGAGCTAATATTTTTTATTGTTCCTTCAATGTCAAGGTTCAAAAAGCACAGCCAAGTTCTCTGCACAAAATGTCCATGGCATTAGCATTAGTTCCAGAATCCTATCCTTGGAGCATTTAGCAATTATCACTAAAAGTAATAATTGGAACAACATTTTAACATGATATATGTTATTTTCCCCCCAAGTGTTGCTGTGCTGCCTAATTGTGGCAAGGGAGTGTTCCTGGGAGGGATGAACAAAGAATATTAGGAGTCTACAACAAGAATAATGTAACAGGGTGAGCTCCCGTTACTTGTCCCAGCTTCTGCCAACCTAGCAGTTCAAAAACACGTAAAAAATGCAAGTAGAAAAATAGGGACCACCTTTGGTGGGAAGGTAACAGCATTCCATGTGCCTTTGGCATTTAGTCATGCCGGCTACATTACCACGGAGACGACTTCGGACAGCGCTGGCTCTTCGGCTTTGAAATGGAGATGAGTACTGCCCCCTAGAGTTGGGAACGACTAGCACATATGTGCGAGGGGAACCTTTACCTTACAACAAGAATATACAATTCCAGTAAGTCACACTATTTATATGGACATGAAAAAAAATGGCATTGTTTTCATAATTAACAAGGGTATAGTAAGAATAGTATTTGGCTATAATGTAATTAATGAACAAATAATATAAATTATATCTTCACGTAATTCACTTATTTCAGGTAATCCTTCGATATGATGATTATCCAAGCATATTTGATCTATCGATGCAAGAAAAGAGGAGGTTGATCAGTTTTATGATCAAGCTTAATTTGAAATTGACAGAACATCCATGCAAGATGTGTTGTTTAAGATTGAAGACTGGAATGCCAAGTTTGGAATTATTAAAGAAGAAAATTTAGCTGAACTGTATGGCCAAGGCAACTGAAATGAAGCAGAAGAATGACTGATCAATTTCTGCCATTCCAATGCTTTCTTCATTGCTAACATAGTCTTCATACTACCAAAATAGCACCTATTTACATGCACATCACCATATGGAATTCACAGAAATCATATGGTCTATATTATTGGTAATAATAATAATAATAACAACAACATCAACAACAACAACCTTTATTGGCATTGTACATATATACAACAAAATTGATTTAGCCTCTACTGGTGCAATCCATAACAAATGATAAAGGAAGATAGAGCTCAATTATGTGATCAATTACAGATAGAAGAAATAGATTGAAAGCCTGTGTAATAGAGATGTCAACATCTAAGATACTTTAGAAAATATTCTCTATTAACCTCTATTACTGGAAGATGAAGTTAGATCTGGTCCTTACCAAGTCAAAGGCTACAGGAACTGGCAGAATACTTGTGAATATATGGTGAGCAACAGAAGAAGAATCAGCAAAGGTCCTAATCAAGCTATGCCAGAAAAATTTTGGAAACCAATACAGATTTGAGAAAGGTCAATCTACCTATCTACACCAAAGAAAGGAGACTTATCAGAGTATGCAAACTGTGGCACAATATCCTTATTTTAATACACTAGCAAAATAATGCTTCGGATTATCCAGCAGTAAAGCTCCACATGGCAGATGTCAGATATTCAAGGTAGCTTTTAAAAAGGCTAAGGAATATGAAACATTATTGTTGGTGTAGGCTGGATAATTAAGAAAGCCAAACACACAAAAAAGATTTCATTGATTATAAAAAGATGCTGGATTATATGTACTTAAAAAGATAAGAATACCAGAAAATCTCCTTGTGCTCTCCAGAGATAGGTAGCTCTCTGGAGAAGTCTAAAATGCTGTGAAAGAGGTGGGAAAAAAAAGAGGAAGAAATCAATCAACAGAAAGATGGATAGAGTCAATTACAGCAACTACGGGTACCTTATTGGAAGAACTAAAGGATCAAGTTGAGAGCAGATCCTCCTGGATAATATCTATCTAGGTGGTCATTAAGCGTCAACATTAATAGCACACAATCAGCTGATCAATACACCTTCATGGAGAGATCTTAGGCTCCTTAAGAATTAAACTCATAAGTCATTACATATTATCGCTATTTCTGCACTTAAATTATCATCCCTACTTCTGCAATTAAATTAAGTATTGACTTTAGATTACAACATAGATCTGGATTGGAAGGAGAGATGGGAGAATGACAAAGACATTTTTTTTAAAAAAAATTTACATCACTGTGTTGTTACCATCCTTCAAAAATACAAAAAGTGATGGAACTATTGGCTGCAGCTATTCTTTGCCACCAGGATGAATCTGCAAAATGTGGAGTGTCAACAAAATATACTTTATATCATTCTTCCATTCAGTCATTTTATTCATCCCATCCTTTAAATCACAGTAAATGTATAATTGTATAGCTTAACAATATTTTGTAACATTCATGGATATATGTTCATACACACATATATCTCTTTGCTAAGGATTGTGTTATATCAGTAAAATTTATTGCATTAATTCCCTTAATTAAGCTTTTGTTGCACTTAACGTAGAATTCAGCTCTTACTCTCCACAAAGGCGTCCATGATTTCATCAGATGCTTCTGCACTTACATCAAGAATGAGGTTAGCACCTAAGGAATTTCTACAGGCATACTGGGCCACAGATGCCAAGCTTCAGGAAGGCAACTGCATCTGGTATCTGAAAGCAATGTAGGCATTTGTGCTTATGGAACAAAAATGCCTCTGGGCATATCACAACTCAAACTGTTCATCTGATGTTAAGGAGCTCTTGTTCTGCTCACCTTTGGATACATCAGATGGGTATTTTATTTTATTTTGCTCCGTCAGAACACATCAAAGCAATGCATAAACACACAATGCTGTATTGTAAATCTTCTCACATAATAACCCTTAGTTTTATTAGATAGCTAAGCTGACCCTGATATATGCAGCAATAGCTTAAGGGAAAAATAGGTTACTCTTCCCCCTCGCAAAAGCCACAACAGCAGATGCTGTTTCTAAGTGTTAAATCTTTGCCATACATTGTTATAAGGACATGATCCTTATTTTCAAGGGCCTGAACACTATCTTGTGTGCGTGTGCATGCAGGTGCGCGCATGTGCGCGTGCTTGTGCGAATATGTGGGTGTATATAGGAATTAAATTTAACAGGATTTTTAATGCTATGCTTCTAGAATACCATGCTAGTAGGTGTTATTATTGAAAAGTGAAAAGTAAGTCCTATTTATGCAAAATTGTTATGGAATGCCAACTCGTAAGCATCATCCTTTCAACTTGTGTAATTTCAGATAAACTTCAATGGAAGGATTTTTTAAAAATGTCCCAAGATCATATTGGAAGCCTGCTCCTTCTTTTAATTATGGCAGAAACAGAACTTCTGTTCTGTTTAAGAACTTCTTAAAGCAACTTGAGATCCTAAGCACGGTTGGGTTCTAGGTTAAGACTGAGTAGGCATCAGCATAAAACCATCAAATTTTATTTTTTTTTATTTTTTATTAAGTTTTTAATTAAAGACAAAAGACAAAACACAAAACCACACCCAGTGTATAATACAAAATAGGGAGAAGCGGAGGAATTTTTTCTTCATCTTCAGGTCTTCCAAAATTCTCTTTGCATTGGCACTGGCATTAATTCTTCCAAGTTCCCGACTGCGTAGTCCACAAATGGTTGCCATATCCTCCAAAATATATTTTCTTTCAATAGTCCTTTTTTGAATTTTATATCACACGTTAACTTATCATTAAGAGCAATTTTCCAAACTTCTCTGAACCATTCATTTATTTTGTATTCAATATTCAATTTCCAGTATCTTGCAATCACAATTCATCCCATAATGACCAATATCCTTACAAGCTCTCTTTCATCAATTGTTAACACTTTGTCATTCAACTTTAATATGAGGATGGTATCTACTCCCAACTTTACTTTCTTTTTAATTATTTTACTAGATTCTTCTTCTATTCGTAACCAAAAATTCTTCAATTTATGACATCCATACCACATGTGTTCATATGTCCCATTCTCCACTTTACATCTCCAACACAACTTGCTAGCACTTTTATTCATTTTATATAATTTTATTGGGAACAGGTACCATTTCCAGATAACTTTATAACTATGCTCCTTTATTCTTATTGATAAGCATAAAACCACCAAATTTTAGAGGGTTCCAAAATTGAAAAGATTTTTGGAAAACACAATTAATAGCAAAAAGCAGTAACAGTATACTCTGTGAGCTAGCATACCTGTTTGAGGGTTAAATATATTTTTGCAGTGTAAATAGGGTGAAAATGTCTGTAAAAAGAAAAAAAATGGGGCTGGACATTATACGTGCAAAGCTAAAAAAAACTTGAAGGGAAAAAAAAAAGAAACAAGAGGCACCTTTTTGAAATCAAAATCAAAAGATTAGCTAAAAGAGTAATGCCGGCCTCGTTCTCAGGATACATTTAGCCCTTAAAAGCCATGAATGCAGACCTCCCAATGTTTCCAAAGTTAATTTTTAAGTATGTGGGGAGTAACCATATTAATTAAGAACTTTTGGCTGAGCTCCAGTTCACACAATCAGTTGTGTCCTAGCCACATGGGATCACAAGCTATTCTTATTCTCTGGAGTGTTGTAGTAATCCCAATCCATTTTCATGTTCTTTTAGGTAAATTATCACAGTGATCTAATTATATATAAAAGCAGCTAAAATGTATGTCCCAGTTGTATCAGCTTTCTGCTAAGAAGTTTCAAGGTGTTATATATGATCCATCATTTTTTTAGCCTCCTAACAACCCCACTGAAGTAGGCTAGGAAGGATTGGAGGAGATTGGATCAAAATGAGCCAAGAAACCTCATCTTTACCAGGTACAGGTCAGTTTGAGCTTCTCTATGGTGTTTGATGCTTTAAATGCTGGTACTCACACTAGCTCGCACTTATCAGGTTATGCTGATCTTGAACATGGAAGAATACTATGAAAATGGAATAGGGTCTATCATTAGATTCCCTTATCTGAAATGGTATAGGGCAGTGATGGCTAATCTTTTTTTCCACAGGTGCCAAAAGCATGTGTGTGACCACATGCCCACACCCATAATGAAATCCCCCCGCACGCCCCTGCACATGCGTGTGCAACCCCCCACTCTGCTTTGGGCCTAGCAGGCCTCCCTGAAGCCTCCTGGAAGCAAAAACAGGGTGCGACGGGGTGTGCTACATGCACGTGTGACTCCCCACCACCACACATGCATGTGCGTCTCCCGCATGTGCGGCAGAGACCCAAAAATCAGCTGGCCGGCGGGAGGCTTGCGTGCATGCACAGTGGAGCTGACCTAGGGCGACGGCTCGCGTGCCCAGAGATGGCTCCGTGTGCCACTTGTGGCACACGTGCCATAGGTTCGCCATCACGGGTATAGGCTCTCCTGTTTGAGCAGAGGGTTGAATTAGAAGACTTCCAAGGTCCCTTCGAGCTCTATTCTGATTGATTGAAAAGCAAGATCCTATATTATATATTTATATATGAAGTGATATAGTGGTCTGGAATCCATGAAGATCTATAATCAGCTCACAAAACAAAAAATGCTGGATGCAAAATAAGGAAAACAACTTCTTGGCACAACATAGCTCAACGAACAGCAGGTGGAAGAGTGTCCTAATAAATTCAGCTCAAATCCAAGGAACTGTTGTAGCCTTGATCAATGTAATGCCCTCTTTTTAATTAATACCATCTGTGGAGCACAGCTAACTAATTAGGCTCTGGGGCATTTGACTGAGATCTAGTATGCCCCCATTTTTGATGAGTTTTGAACTGGCATATCTTTGTCTTACTGAACTGGTTATATCAGAAGGTGACGTGAGGGACAATGAAATGTTCCCGAATACAATATGAAAAAGAAAACAAATGTTTGGAACGTATTTCTAATCTGCACTGACTAACCCTCTCCCATCAGTACATGAACAGAGTTCCTAAAGATAGCTCAAGCAAATGCTTTATTAAATTAGATCTTTTCCGTTTCCACACTGAACTCTTGTTTTCTGTCTTCTCTTCTTTCATCAAATTATAACCTGTCTGAGATTGGGAATTTGCCCTCACTGCTTGTCATTTGTTTGCTGTCAGGTTGCAGCTTTACTACCAATCTTTCAAACACTTTGTGTGCTTTTTTAGGTCTGAAAAAGATTATCAATTATTGAATCATAATCCAGGTGTCCTTTCCTTTCCCTTCCCTTCCCTTGCCTTCCAAAATTGTGGGGAAAATAAGAGGAAGGTGTGTTGGCTATGTTGGTCACCTTGAGTTATTTGTAAAATTAATAAAAGGTGGGATATAAATAAAGATGAAAATTGTTGAATTGACTGGAAACAGTGATTGCAGTGCTATCCAATGCAATTTATATGTAAATAGAAGATTGCAAAAGGGAGTAACTAGTACCTGCATATAAAATTGCAAATTAATTCCCTACTTTAAAATTGGGAAAAGAGGTTTTTTTAATTGTTGTCTCCCTGGAAAGGCAAATGGCTCCTTCCCCATTGGTTTTTAGAAAGATTATTTAAACTTCACACTTACCAGCATCCTTTTGGGATTGGAATTTTAAAATTTGCTTATGGTAATTGACAGCCCTATTGTTTAGTTATGTAGTTAACTTCTGATTTTAATTTTTTAATTATGTCTTTTTTTTTACTTGATTTACAGATGTAGAGCATCAAGCTTAAAGTTCTCTGTGATTGCAGCAGTATATAAACTAAGTAAATAAATAAATCTCAAAATAAGCTAGAAGTCTTCAGTGTAAGATGAAAGAAATGACACACATCTGGGGAATACACTCTGACGGATTTATTAACTTCTTAGCAATATCTTCTTTCTTGTCCTGCACCCTACCCTAGTAACTTGAAATTGTATAAAATATCCTGCCATATTTAATTCTAAAATCTGAGTCAGTTCACTGGTTTTCATAGCTAAGTGCTTAAAGGTTAAATTAACTCTAGCATTATACTGGATTGAAATCTATGTCCAATCTAGCCAGATTACTGATTGATGGTTATTATTTATATTTTATAAATTTTAATTTATAAATTTTATTACATTTATATTATACTATTTATATTTTTATATTTAATATAAATATAATATGCCCCAAGTGTAAAGACTGTTGACATTTGTACATTTGAAATGTGTTATGTGGCATTTGTCCATGTTGTGAAACTGAATTTAAGTGTGGACCAAACTGGTCCTTTGGCTTGTTTTCTAATAAAAATCTATTTCTTTGCCACTAAGCATATGAAATGAATATGTATTTTATAGAAAGCATAAGCCAATTGTGGTTTTAAACAAGCATTTTTAATTAACATATTACATTTTTAGAAATATAACTAAAAGAACTTTAGAAATTCACATTGAAAACCCATATTAAAAACCCAAAAGGTGGAGTGCAAGTGTTACAGAGTTTAAATAAAGCATTGAAAATTATTTAAAGTTCTTTTCTCTCCTTCCCTCAAGAAACTAGACAAGTGTTTTCAGCTTCAAGAGAAATATACTGCTTAAATTTTTAGGGTGTGATATGTCAAAAAATTAAGAGGAAGTGAAATATCTTCATACATTATATAGTAAGAGCATGTCCTTTCAGAAATACTGCTCAATATTTATTTTAAAGTATTGCTTAACCAGTTTTACTTGCAATGTTAAACATTTCCAAAACAATATCCTTGTTTTATTTATTTATTAAGCTTATATGCCATCCATCTTGCCTGGAGATAATTCTAGGCATCTTACAACCAATGAAAATAACAAGATAAAATAGTAAATATTGAAATAGTAAATATTAGTAAATAGTAAATATTAACACTCAAATTGACTTAAAAATTAATGAAGATGGCAAGCAAGGCAGCAAGGTGCATATGGGGAGGAGGTGGAGTCTTATCCCAATCCATTAACCGCTTCCACTATGATGCACTCCATCAGGGCCCTAGGCCAATTGGCAAATCCAGGTCTGCAGACCATTTTAGAAGACCAAAAGTGTGGGTGTGTATCTCATCTCAGGAGGCACCATGTTCCAGAGTGTGGGAGCCATGGCAGAAAAGTTCTTCTCCTGGACCTTGCCATCCAAAAATCCTTGATTGACAGGGTCCTGACTTCTGTCAGCATGAAGAGCAGGCTGGTCCCATTGGGTAGAGAAGATTCCTTAGATTGTTTCTTCTGCGCATGCCCCAACATGGCAATGCCGGCCTGAGTTGCTGTCAGGACGGGCAGCATTTTTGGGGTTTCGGGGTCTCCTGGGGCTGTCAGGACCATCGGCAGCCCCACCCCCACCTGGGAGAGTTTCCCCTCAACCCGTTGAGGGCTTTTTCGCCCTCCGGAATGCTTGGATGAGGGGAAGGCAAAGAAGAACGCCGCGGGAGGCTGCAGGACGCTGCGAGGCGCCCCGTGAGGAGGATTAGGGAAATTGGCTGCAGCGATGCCGGCTTCTTCCCCGCTCGCTGATCGGCGGCTGTCAGAACAGCGGCGACGACGTGGCAGGACCAATGGTGCCGACGGTGGACTGAGGGCATTCTGGCACTGGCAGTGGAGTTGTGGCGGCAATGGCAGCTGCTGCGCAGCGATTGGGAGGGGATGTTTAGCTGGATAAAGATGGCTGCGAAAAAGGGTGAGGTGGAAGTTGTTGGATGTTCGATGCTGGCGGAGAGGCGAAGTGGAGGTCGCCAACGGAGGCATGATATGGCTGAAATGACGAGAGGGGATGGAAAGATCTGGGGTTGGAGAGTCCGGTGGATGGCTCTGGGATGGGGCCTCCATGGGTGGCCTCTCCTCCCCCTCCTCCCCCCCTTTCTGGCCCTGTTATCGGCCTGGGAGTAAGCCTTCCTCCCCCCCCTCACCCTCTCCTCTCCCTTGGGTATACATCTATCCTCCTACGGAATTACTGGGCAACTACTGGGCAGCTTTGTTTGTACCCCGCTTCAAATCAAATCATATTAAATCTAATTGAATAATTTCCATCGAAACTCCCGGCAGATGGGGACTTGGACAGTATTTTGTGGACCCTGAGGGAAGTTGGCTGTTTGAACCATCTTTTATCAGAAGGGATGATATCATCAAATTCCTTGCCTTTGGACATCTGGCCGGCCACTGTGAGAGGGTGGCTGGGAAAAACTTTTCTCCCGCTGACTGTATAAACCAACTCCTTCCGCTGCTGTGAGAGAGCAGGGGATTCCGGGTTGCTGCTTATATAAAGACCTTCTGTCCTAGGACTCTGTGGACCCTACCAAACTGCCTTCCCATTCTGATCTTATTTGATGTACTCGGCGGCGGAGCTATGTGCACTGCGAGACTCCCCCCTCGCAGGTTTGGCCCTCCACTCTATCGAGGGCCTACCTTAATGACGGGCTTTGGAACCCCGAGAGGTGGCATGGTGCGAGAAGGGGGTTGAGGGGTTTTTCAGCTAAATTTTTAACCAAAATTTTAAGGGGACCCGGGAGGAAGGGAGGGGGTGTAAAAGTGGACCCGGGGGGGGGGTTTCAGATAGCAACTGAGCGGGGTGATGGGTCGATTGGCTGCAACAGAGGGGTTGTGAAAGGAAATTTAACCGGGGAGCAGGGGGACGATAGGAAGGGCTGTGTAATTGAAACAATGAGTGGGAGGGGCAGGTATGACGGGCGCAGGGGGCCATATCATGTGCTGGGGATGCGCACACTCTGTTTACGAGAATTACGCACCCCGGCCCCCAATGCGCGACTCGTGTCCTGGGTTGTGCAGAGTCTCAGGCCCAGGGTCCGCGGCTGATGTTGTGTAATGCCAGGTCGGTCGTTAATAAAGCCCCCCTCATTTGTGATCTTATTTTAGAGGGGGGTGCGGACCTGGCAGGTATTACGGAGACCTGGTTGGGCCAAGAGGGGGGGGGTTCCCCTCTTTGAAATGTGCCCACCAGGTTTCCGTGCATTTCATCAGCCAAGGGCCCAGGGGAGAGGTGGGGGAGTGGCGGTGATTATTAGGGAGAGTCTTTCTCCGAGGGAGACCACTGTTCCTCAGATAGCTGGATGTGAGTCCTTCTTTGTGAAGTGGGGCCGTGGGGTGCAGATGGGTTTGCTGACTGCGTACCTGGCTCCCTGCCACGTGGCAGCGACCCTGCCCGAGCTACTCGACGTCATTGCCGGGGTGGCGGTTGACACCCCCAGACTTATTGTCATGGGGGATTTCAACCTTCCGTCTGCGGGTGAGGCGTCAGAGGCGGCTCAGGAGTTCATGGCTTCCATGACGGCCATGGACCTGACCCAGTTAGTTCAAGGCCCAACTCACATAGGGGGACACACTCTGGACCTGATTTTTGTCTCTGGTCAGTGGTTGAATGATCTTGGTAGAGGGGACCTAGATATCAAACCCTTGTCATGGACAGATCATTCGCTCCTTCACTTAGACTTTCCTACCGCTTTCCCCCGCCGCAGGGAGACGGAACCGACCAAATGGTTCCGTCCCAGACGCCTGATGGACCCCGAAAGGTTCCTGACGGAGCTTGGGCCGTTTCCTGAGACTCTGGCACACGACTCAACTGAAGAGCTGGTGGCCGCCTGGGAGAGTGCAGCCGCTGGAGCTTTGGACCGCGTCGTGCCTTTGCGGCCTCTGACCCAATGCCGATCTCAATTGGCTCCTTGGTTCTCCAAGGAGCTGAGAGAGATGAAGCGTCGGAAAAGACGCCTAGAGAGCATTTGGAGGACTAGTCAATCCGATTCCGACCGGACACAGGTGAGGTCTTATATCAAGACCTACCTAGTGGCGATAAAAGCGGCGAAATCTAACCATTTCTCCGCTCTTATCGCATCTGCAGAGAACCGCCCAGCCACCGTTTAGGGTGACCCACTCCCTTCTTCGGGGGGGGAGTGCGGGAAGATCCCTTGCAGGGCCGCGCTGAGGATTTTGTGCAATTTCTGCATGATAAAGTCGCTCGGATTCGGGATGGCTTGGACTCCGATTGGATGAGTCCAGGGGAGGAGAAAGGGGCAGGTCTTGAGAATATTATCTGGGAGGAGTTTGATCCTGTGGCTCCCGAGGATGTAGACAGGGTTCTGGGTAGGATTAGTGCCGCCATATGTTTATTGGACCTGTGTCCCTCCTGGTTGGTACTGGCCTCCCGGGAGGTTACACGAGGCTGGCTCCAGGGGATTATAACTGCTTCTCTGAGTGAGGGTGCCTTTCCCGCCGCCTTGAAAGAGGCGGAGGTGACGCCCCTCCTCAAGAAGCCTTCCCTGGACCCGGCTGAATTAGCTAACTACCGTCTGGTCTCCAACCTTCGTTTTGTGGCGAAGGTTGTTGAGAGTGTGGTGGCACGACAACTGCCCGGGCACCTGGATGAAGCTATCTATCTAGATCCGTGCCAGTCGGGCTTCAGGCAGGGGCACAGCACAGAAACGGCATTGGTCACGTTGGTGGATGATCTCTGGAGGGCTCGGGACAGGGGTTGCTCCTCTGTCCTAGTCCTATTAGATCTCTCAGCGGCTTTTGATACCATCGACCATGGTATCATGCTGCGGCGGTTGAGAGGGTTAGGAATAGGGGGCACCATTCTGCAATGGTTCTCCTCCTTCCTCTCCGACCACTCGCAGTTCGTGTTGGCAGGGGGGCAGAGGTCGACCTCGAGGTGTCTCGCATGGGGAGTGCCACAAGGGTCGGTCCTCTCGCCCCTTCTGTTCAACATTTATGTGAAGCCACTGGGTGAGATCATCCGTGGTTTTGGGGTGAAGTGTCATCTGTACGCTGATGATACTCTGCTGTACATCTCCACCCCAGACCACCCCAACGATGCCCTTGATGTGATGTCTCACTGCCTGGAGGCCGTGCGGGTCTGGATGGGGAGGAACAGGCTCAGACTCAACCCGTCCAAGACCGAGTGGCTGTGGCTGCCGGCGTCCCGATATAGTCAGCAGGTGCCATCGCTGACTATTGGGGGTGAATCTTTGCCTCCCACAGAGAGGGCTCGCAATCTGGGTGTCCTCCTGGACGCACGGCTGTCTTTAGAAGAGCATATGACGGCCATGGCCAGGGGGGCCTTTTATCAGGTTCGCCTGATCCGCCAGTTGCAGCCCTTTCTGGACCGGGACGCCTTGCGCACAGTCACTCATGCCCTTGTCACCTCCCGGCTGGACTATTGTAATGCTCTCTACATGGGGCTCCCCTTGAAGAGCACTCGGAGGCTCCAACTGGTCCAGAATGCGGCCGCGCGGGTGGTTATGGGTGCAACTCGTTGTGCCCGCATGACACCCCTCCTGCGCGAGCTGCACTGGCTCCCAGTGGTCTTCCGGGTGCAATTCAAGGTGTTGGTTACCACCTTTAAAGCGCTCCATGGCATAGGACCCGGGTACCTTCGAGACCGTCTTCTGCCACCAATAGCCTCCCACCGACCAGTCCGCTCCCACAGAGAGGGTCTCCTCAGGGTGCCATCAGCAAAGTTATGTCGGCTGGTGACACCCAGCGGGAGGGCCTTCTCTGTGGGAGCCCCAGCCCTGTGGAATGAACAGCCCACGGAAAAACGTAAGATCTCCGACCTCCGGGTGTTTTGTTGCGCATTGAAAACCCTGTTGTTCCGCCAGGCCGGGCTATCAACATAATAATTTTAAATTGGGGTATTTTAAATTTTTGGGGTTTTAAATCGGCCAAATCTATTTAATTATTTTAATTTTTAATCATTGTTGTGTCTTGTGTTTTTAAATTGGCTGTACACCGCCCTGAGTCCTTCGGGAGAAGGGCGGTATAGAAATAAAATTATTATTATTATTATTATTATTATTATTATTATTATTATTATTATTATTATTATTATTATTATTATTATTATTATTATTATTATTATTATTATTATATAACCCGGACCCATGCCATGAAGGTAAAGGTAAGAACCAACCCCTTGAATTGGACCAGGAAGCAAACTTACATAGATGTTCTTAATGTACACAAAGATGGTAGTGGCAGAGCTTGATATGTATGTTATATAAAGTAAAAGTGATGAAATAGCACTATATTTCTCTACAAATACTATGGAAGCAACAAATGGTAATGATCTAAAAATGTTAATCAATCTAATCCTAGGTTAGAGTCTTATTCTCTGCTGTTCCTTTTTTCACAGTTATTCCATTTTTGAAAATGTAGGATCAGTAACACTTTCCATTGAATAAAATTGGTTGGGCCAATATTGGTTGGAGTAAGTGGTCCAGCAGATATTCAGACACTAAGCCATAAAGAGCTTTTTAAGTCAAAACCAGACCTTAAACTGTATCCCAAAACCAGCTGTCAAACAATGCAGGTTCCATTAAAATGGATTATAAACTCTCAACAATAGGAGCTGGGAAGTAGGAGCTGAACACTGTCTTTTGAACCAATTATAGATTCAGAGCAAAACATCTACAGAGATTCTCTGTCATCCAGGTAATAGTTGTTCCAAAGGCAACTGGACTTCCTTTGTTTTTCCTTGAAGACATTTCGCTTCTCATCCAAGAAGCTTCAGAATCAGAACTGAAGAAGCTTCTTGGATGAGAAGCAAATGTCTTCAAGGAAAAACAAAATCCAGTTGCCTTTTGAAAAAAAACCTTTTGGGGTATATTCAGAGCAGTTTTTAACAGTCCCAAATACCACATAGCATGTTACAGTGATCCAACCTGATAACTGTATTAATTGCTATAGGTACATCCTCCTACCCTGGATGGAATTACAACTGACATACCAGCCTAATAGGATAAACAGATTTTCACCTTCTGCTATCTCTACAGCAGCATTCTTGTCACAGATAAGACATCCTTTACAATTAAGAGACACCACACTCCTTTCTCTAGCCATGGTACTGATGTTGAAGCAGAGGTGAAATCCAGCAGGTTCTGACAGGTTCTGGAGAACTGGTAGAGGAAATTTTGAGCAGTTCAGAGAACCAGCAAATACCACTTCTGGCTGGCCCCAGAGTGGGGTGGGAATGGAGATTTTGCAATATCCTTCCCCCAGGAGTGGGGAGGGAATGGGGATTTTGCAGTATTCTTCCCCTGCCATGCCCACTAAGCCACACCATGCCCACCAAGCCACACCACGCCTACCAAGCCACACCCACCGAAACGGTAGTAAAAAAAATTGGATTTCACCACTGTGTTGAAGGATTTGTTAGCTAGCTGGGTAATCCCCATCAATGGCAACATCATCACCCAGCTAGGATTTGATAATACATGCCAGGTAATACATCTTCCCACTAGTATCAGGAAGCCACAGAATTTCATCTCACCTAAGTTTCATTGCCTCATCCAATACCAAATGATGGATGAGAATAATCTTATTGCAGACATATCTAGCATTAACTATCAACCACTTATGGCACCCACAACTGACCACCTGGTTCGCAGGATGGGGTTGGCAGGTTAGAAGTGGACAGAGCTCCCTTTCCCTGGAACAGCCAATCTGATCCCTCCAGCCGTATAGCCCTCAGCCCAAACTACAAGGCTACTTCCCCTCCTATCAGGGGCAGCTAGGACTCATTTGACCAAAACACCTTCCCAATCAGAAAGGAAAAAAAAGAGGACACCCCCCCAACTACTAAACTTTCAAACCAAAAATGTTCTGCAAAATAACTGCCCCCTGACATCTTCCCACTAGTATCAGGAAGCCACAGAATTTCTTCTCACCTAAGTTTTGTTTCTGTTTGTCTTGCTATTTGTCACATTATCTTGCCTCCATCCAAATCACATTCCTCCAGTTGATGGGAAAGAAGAAATAAGCTCCAATTTAGGAAAGTCCCTAGATTAATTACAGATTAATTAAGAATAAAGGTATCCAAAATGTTTTGATTCAAACTGCTTTGCATGTAAAACTTTGTGAATTTTTCCATTTTGCATGTAAAACAACAGTTTCAAACGTGAATGGGCTACTTACATTTGGGAAGCATTTTAAGGTCAAAACACCTCTAATTCAAGCACAAAATATTTTAAGTTTGGAACACTTCTGAAATGCTCAGAAAGTGATTTTCTATGCTGGATACAACTGGTCTCATACCTGAAATGGAAGATTTTGCAGTTTCATGAAGTTTTGCACTCAAAAGGCGCATAGCACTAAGAATTGCAGCATTCAGTTAGGATCATGGAAACTTACAATGTAATAGAAAGATGACAGATCGAGTAACTACAAACAAATGATGATTTATTGTGCATAATATGCGTGTAATGCCATACATCTGCACCCAGAAATAGATAGATGTAGGAAAACCGTAACATCCTTCTCATTGAATTCTGAGAACCAGTTTGGTTTAGTGAGTAAGGCACCAGGGTAGAAATTGGAGACTGTGAGCGTATTTAGGCATAAAATTGAATTTAGGCATAAAAGCTGGTTCTGGGCCAGTCACTCTCTCATAGCCCAACGTTTAACTTTAGCCGAAAGTTTAAACGGTTGCTTTGCGGAAGGGAGGAGGAGGAAGGAATATTAGGTATGTTCATCCTGTTGAATTCTATATAAAAGATAATAAAGGCAAGATAAATATGTATTATTTAAATACGTATTTATTTAAATTTATATGTAGCCCATCTCGCTCTCCAGATAAATAATATATAAACATATTAATAAATAAAATCTGCTTACAACATGCTGCTGCACTGTTTAGCCTCCTAAATAGTTAGCTGTCCAGAATGGTAAGTACCTGTATATCTATGAACTCTGAATTCTACATCTTGGGAGTTGTTGTTTTTTTCCACATTTGAGGTTGTCCGAAGTGTTCATTTCACTGTATTAATTGGATGATTTATATTACATTCTCTAGTGGTCCTGATTATGGATATCATCCAGTAGAAAGTCTATTATTTTTCTTGTCTTTCCCTGATGCAAAAAGTTTGGTTCTGCAATGTACCAGATTCCTGTAAT
Organism: Pantherophis guttatus; assembly: GCF_059756535.1. Taxonomy (NCBI): domain Eukaryota; kingdom Metazoa; phylum Chordata; class Lepidosauria; order Squamata; family Colubridae; genus Pantherophis; species Pantherophis guttatus. The sequence goes on from NC_142063.1 coordinate 158,528,270, forward strand.
CATTCAGAAATCTGAACACAGTGCTTCTTAATTCCTTCAGCGTAGATAGAATGAATTGGAGTTGGGGAGAGCAGACCACTAACAAGGACTTTTTTTTATTAGACAATTTTTTTATTTTGTTCTGTTCCTGGAACCAGCTTGCTTGGTGCATTGTGAAAAAGATGCATACAACAAAAACATTTATTGGTTCCTTGACTTGAAAGACAGACAGCAAAGCTTGATTTCTAATTGTTTGATTTAGTCTGGGCTGCCTGTGCGATTGTATGTTTTTAATGCTGTTTAGTGTTGTGCGTTTGTAGAGGATATAGGAATGGGTGGCTATAATAAATTTAAACAATCATCATCTGGTTGATAGAACTATTGGATAGAATTATTGGATCATTAGCACAATTGTCTGGATTGGCACAACCAAATCATAAATATATATGATATATACATTTCATGTATATTATAATATTAAGTTAGCAGAACATAGTAACATTGTAATCTAATGTATGTTTTATGATTTCAGACTCTGACTGGTGAGGATTGTTAGTAAACACCACACTCTTCTGTGCTCACTCCACAGTAATTCCACTGTGCTCACTCCACACTAACCAGTGTGTTCACAAACCTGGTAACTTCAGCTCCCAAAATTTTCCACCAAATAGGACCATTGCTGAAAATTGTAGAACTTCTACAATTTTCAGCAATGAAATCCGCACATCTGGAAGTTGCTAGGGTTAAGGAATATTGATATAGACATTCTAATCCTAATCTAATTGCTTTTTATACCACATTAGCAATATTTGGATAACAGTATGAGCTGACAGCCTTTTAAATACTATACTTCTTCACATATGTGAAGCCTCATTGTTAAATAAAGGTTGGAGTCACACACCAAATTAGCCTTCATCAGTCTGGCAACCTTTGGGAGTGTTTAGAATAGGAGTAGGAATAGGAGTAGGAGTAGGAGTAGGAATAGAATAGGAATAGAATAGGAATAGAAATAGAATAGAATAGAATAGAATAGAATAGAATAGAATAGAATAGAATAGAATAGAATAGAATAGAATAGAATAGAATAGAATAGAATAGAATAGAATAGAATAGAATAGAATAGAACAGAACAGAATAGAATTTTTTATTGGCCAAGTGTGATTGGACACACAAGGAATTTGTCTTGGTGCATATGCTCTCAGTGTACATAAAAGAAAAGATACGTTCATCAAGAATCATACAGTAAGGTACAACACTTAATGATAGTCATAGGGTACAAATAAGCAATCAGGAAACAATATCAATATAAATCGTAAGGATACAAGCAACAAAGTTACAGTCATACAGTCAGAAGTGGAAGGAGATGGGTGGTGGGAACGATGAGAAGATTAATGGTACCCTGTTTTCCCCAAAATAAGACATCCCCTGATAATAAGCCTTTTGAGGGCATGGCAATAAGGCCAAATGCTTATTTCAGGGTTCAAAAAAATATAAGACAGGGTCTTATTTTCCAGGAAACACGGTAGTGCAGACTTAGTAAATAGTTTGACAGCGTTGAGGGAATTATTTGTTTAGCAGAGTGATGGAGATATGTTTATGACGGTATGTACTGAGAATTTTATGTCACTTCATTTCAAAGCAATTAACAATTCTGCCCTGTCCTGGGTGGCTTCCCTTAAGTTAAGGGGATAGTAAAAGTCTACCACGGAAAGACTTTCATTCATAAGGATTGTTCTCATTCATCTCAAAAAATACCCAGTTGGTTCCGCCTCAGTTTTATTTTACAAGCACTTAACTCCATTTTATTTTTACACCATTCCCCAAATCCTCAATGGGGGAGAAGTGGGGGGAGCAATAATCTCAATTAGAAACAGCCAAGAGCATGTTACCAACAGCCAGACTTCTGGGTCCTCCAACCTCTTTGCTGAGGGTTTAAATTCGCTCCGGACCGATGGACGCCTTTGGGATAATAAGGGAGAAATAATTTGTTCGCAGACGCTGACTCACGACTTTGGAACTTAAACGTCGCCCGAGAGAATTTGGAACCCCGTTAGCCGCTTTTCGTGGCCTCTGCTTGGCACGTGATTTGGGGAAGTCCGTGGGCTGAAGGAGCTTTCCCCGGGTGGCGTCCCAGTCTACCTGCGGGGTAAATATGGGGGGGGGGGGAGAAAGAGAAAGAGAGAGAGAGAGAGAGAGAGAGAGAGAGGAGGATGCCACGTGTAGAGTTGCCTCCAGGTACTTCTGGAGAAGATTTTCCCTTCAGTTTAATCTGCCGCCAGTTCCCAAGACCGCAGACTTTTCCCGCCCGGCGCCGCCAGGTCATTCTCCGGGGCAACCCAAGGAAGTTTTCATACATACATAACCCTCCCTCTCCCCCCCGCCCGCCTCGTTGACATCCGCAGAGTCAGGCAGGCATCAGCTCCAAATTGAGAGCAGCTGCGGCGGCCCCCGAGAGCTCGGACTCCCGCCCTCCGGGAGTCAACTTGGCGCTGTGTGAAAAGGGTTTGCGAAGCGAAGCGCCCCCGGAAACTCGTCGGGAGTCGGCCGCAAAGCCCACCCCGCGGCTCGAAAAGGGGGGCGGGGGGCGGGGGGCGGCGGTGGTGGTGGAGGAGGGCGAGGGCGGCTAAAGCGCAGCGTCAGCAATAGTAAGTCATGAGAAGCCATCCCAACTTGGCGTTTTGAGTAGCGGCGGTAACGGCGGCGGGAGTATCTCATCCCCCCTCACCTCCTCCCCCCAGTCCCTGTCGCCGGGGCTCCGTCTCGTCCAGTCTTAACGGAGCGAAGCAGCGGGAGGCGACCAACTTTTTTTTTGTTTTCTGCTTATATAGTTTGACCCCACCTCATTCCACTCGCCCACCCCTTCCCTCCCTCCAAAAACCCCAAGTTAGTGATGTGGGCTGCCTGGGACAAGCCGAAGATGGGATTTTCCTCCACCCAGCTGCTGTTCTTCCTAAGCTGTTGCCCGACGGCTTGCCGCCCTTACAATCTAGATACTCGGAGCCCCCTGGTCTTCGAAGGGCTCAATGGGACGTGGTTCGGCTATTCGGTGCTGCTGCACAGCTTTGGCACCAGCCGGTGGTGAGTAAAGGAGGAGGAGGGGGGGGGCTTTTCCCTCGAGGCTGCTCGCTTGTCCCGGGGGGAACGGAGGATTTTGGTCCCCCCCCCTCTGTCCCCCGCCATTCAGCCCCCACCCCAAGCGCATCTCTTTGAGTATGCCTTGCCTTGGACGGTTACGGTTTTATTCAACGGCTGTTTCAAAGCAGGAGGTGAGACCTCTTGTTCTGAGTCAGGCTAAGTCAAAAGTGGGCGCTGCCTCCAGATCTGGGAAAGTTTTTTTTTTTTTTTTTGTTTCCAGCAAAGTTTGGTGGAGAGCGTTGGCATCGCAGCCTTCCCAAAACCCTGGTGTGCCTTGAGATGACTTGGAATTGCAATCCCTTGTGATCTCTGCACACATTTGGAACAACTTTTTTATGGCTGGAAGAAAAGCTGTCCTTGGGGAGGTCTTTACTGTTCAAAAATTGGCTTTTTGTCCTATCATACCGGCGTTTATCTTTTATAGGATATACAAAATGCACGTTGCTGTGAAAAACCTGGAAGCTGAATTAACTTTTTAAAATAAATTTACTGACACTGTTAGATATTTGTGTTCGAACGTGTCTTTTTGTAAAGGTTTTCTTGCTTTTTGTCCTTGAATTTTCTTTTGCAAAGCAAAGTTATAAACATAAAATGTTTTATCCTTACGAACCTCTTTCAGATTTTCCCCTTTTTCAGATTTAGCCATTAATTGTTCCAAGAAAATAAGGTCACCATAATCTAGAGGATACCAGCTGGAAGACAGTTACTTCCTCACCTCAAATTTGGATTATGGCTTGTGTTCTTCCTCATGTGCTGTCCCTTCCATACTTACCACAAGCTAGCTATTAATGCAGAGGAGGGGAGTCTTCCAGTTTTATAAGTGGAAGCATTCATTTCTGTTTCTTTCTTGGTATCTCTGTGAGTCCTAGTCACTGAATGAATGCTTGGTTACTCAAGTCTGGACAGCTTTGTGTGTGTGTCTGTGTGTTTTAAATCTCTCTCTTTCTTCCTTCAGGCTTATAGCCGGAGCCCCTAAAGCCAGCTGGCCCAGTAATAGCTCTGTGGTGAATCCAGGGGCAATATTCAGATGCCAAATTGGAAATAATCCTAAAAGAGATTGTGAGATTCTCCAAGTGGGTGAGTGGAACTGAAAATTTGATCTCGCCTTGTTGGTTGTCAGACCACCTTAAGCAACAATCAGGCCTGGAGAAGAAGAGTAAAGAAAGACTTCTCTCTAGCTCAGATTTAATAAGCTTTATTAGGAAAATTTGTTGCTAATACGAGTATTCAAGCACGTAACTTTGCTTCCAGAAAACAGAACCTATATATAAGCAATTCAGTGTAAGATTCTGCCTATCTTCCTCCTGTGCTTTCACTGTAAGGATAAACACTCTTCTCTGTCCTTGGGGATTTTGATTATTAGCCATATTAATGTAGAATCCTCTCTTGCACTGATGGTCAGTGCTGCTGACCTGAAAATAGAAGTTCTTTGAAATGCTTCAATCACAATCAGTTGATCAAATATATTAGATAAACACTTTACAAGAATGTTCTGCATCACTGTATTTCATTATAACATTTATATACCAAATCAAGTTGTCCTTTAGTACCATGTTTTCCCGAAAATAAGACCCTGTCTTACATTTTTTTGAACCCTGAAATAAGTGCTTGGCCTTATTGCCATGGACTCAAAAGCCCAATTGGACTTATTATCAGGGGATGTCTTATTTTGGGGGAAACGGTAATTTCCTGGTGCCACTCTTGTAATGGCTTTCATAAAATGAAATGATAAAAGATTAAGGTCAGGACATAAAAGTTGATTATTCTGAAAGAAAAAGATTTATTAGCTTTATAGGTAGTGCTTCCCGTGGTAAATATGTAAACATGTGCTCGCTGATGCTTCAACCTTGGAGTTTTTTTTCTTTATTTCATTACAATATATATTAGTATTTACTGAAATATAATATATATTTATATAATATAAATAAATATAATATATAATACTTAAATATAGTTTCTTCAACAAGACATCCAAAGCAGCATGTTTTGTTAGTTACAAATTAAATTTGGAAAATTTGCATTCCAAATTGTAGATTTTGTCAAAAGTATAGTTCAGTTTCTTTTACCAAGTGCTTATTTTAAAAACGCACTGAAATCAGAAAGCAATACATTTTTTGGATCTTAGTTGACTGGGTATATTAATATTCACAAACAAAATAAAAGCTTCATAAATTGATATGGCGTTAGAGGCCCATAAACAGCAAATAATTTCTGCATATCTACGTAGCTCTGTTAATGGCTTGCACCTCTTTGAAGGGTATTCATACACTTTAAGAATATAGTTAAAGCATACAAGATGTTAACTTCCAACATAATTAAGATTCAAAGCAATTTGCAGATTAAAATCTCTTAGCTGTTGACACTGAATTAGTTCTTGAAGCTAAAACTGTTCTCTCGTGTAGTCTCAATTTCTTCTTACAGACAAAGTTTGTGGAATAATTTATTCAGAAGCTTATGGCTTACGGTTATGAGAACTCTTAAAGATTTACAGAAATAAGAGTGTATGAATTTCAGAGACAAAGTTAAGTTTTAATTTTAGCCAGTAAACAAAAAGAGGAGAACAATCTCTAGAATTTTAAAATTAGGTTAAGTGGACATTGATTTTCATTTCGGTTACTGAAATGTATTTTACTCAATGAGTAGATGCTGTAACTAGAAGACCTCATGATAAATTGGCAAAGGAATGCTCTCAGCACTGAGCATCTGTCTGCCATAATGTATAGCTTTATGTAAAATACAACCATTCAAGGAAAAGGGTCATAGTGAGTGCTATATATTCCCTGTAGGCTTTTTCGGAACACAGTAAAATCTCTGTGTTGATGCATTGAAGACAAGGTGAAAGATCAACTCTTTTCTTTAAATCTTAAGGATTCCTGTGGACTGGATCATATATCTGTGCTCATTACTTCATAGCTGCAACTTCAAATGGCAGTATTTACATTACAGTATGTATGAAGGGATTGGGCCAAAGAAAGTTGTTGCATTATTTTACTACCTTAGGAAATATCTTAATATCACTCAATAATTGATTCACAAATCATTCAAAATCATGATTTACTTGCTGAATAAGTCACAGATCACTTGGTTTTATTATTTGCAAATTTTTGTACTGCAAAAGTTGATTAAGTTGACAAGTTGATTCATGTCAGGCTGGGCGCATGCGCGGAAGGCACACGTGGGATGAACCAGTGGTAAGAATATGTGAAACCCACCCCTGATTGCAATGTAGTATGTATGATTTTGGGTGGATATGTTATAGGTCTTGTGATTGTAAGTGTATGTTATAGTATAATATACACTATATTGTATGATATAGCTAAAGGTTCACCTCGCACATATGTGCTAGTCGTTCCCGACTCTAGGGGGCGGTGCTCATCTCCATTTCAAAGCCGAAGAGCCAGCGCTGTCCAAAGACGTCTCCGTGGTCATGTGGCCGGCATGACTAAATGCCAAAGGCGCACGGAACGCTGATACCTTCCCACCAAAGGTGGTCCCTATTTTTCTACTTGTATTTTTTACATGCTTTCGAACTGCTAGGTTGGCAGAAGCTGGGACAAGTAACGGGAGCTCACCCCGTTACGCGGCACTAGGGATTTGAACTGCTGAACTGCCGACCTTCTGATCGACAAGCTCAGTGTCTTAGCCACTGAGCCATCGTGTCCCTACATATAATGTAATTTAATAAAATAAGTTGCCTGTTGATTATAGGAAAGAAGAGATGTATTATTGTTTTTTTAGTTATGGCTTCCTTTCCCTAGCAAACTATGTTCAAACAGTCCGTGGAAGATTTATACAGTATAATAAAGTAAAGAGTTTCATGAAGAATTATCATTTAACTTTGGATAGTAACAATTCCATTAAAATCACCAAGATATTGAAAAAATAGACCTTTATTGGTTTTCTTAATTTGAAAACAATTATCTCATTGCCATCTAGTAAATTCACTTAAACATTGAAGTCTTGCATCCAGGTGCAGCATAACTCAACCCGAAACTAAACTTCCAAGTCTATCAGCCTGGAACTAAAAATACAACTTTGAATAAATTGATTTTCACATCGAGGAAAGATATGCACTTTGCACTTTCAGCAAAGATGCACTTTCAGATTGGTATGTCATCAGACAGGTCATGGCATTTGAAAAGTACTTTCAGAATGAATCACGACAACCGGTAAGATTTATCATTTATTACTCTCTATTTTATAGATAAATCTTATGGTTTTTAGCAGTGAATTAAATAAATTGACTGCTTAGAATTTGTTCTCAACAGTGGAATTGGGGTTGTCTGTTAAGTACAGAAGCAATTACTCAGAAATGGAGGCTAGAGTCATTTCCAAACCAGTTGCACAAAAAAGCTATTATGATGCTCAACTCAGCACAGTGAAGTAAGTCAAAATATGTACAGTATGGATTGGTAGCATACAGAAGCAAGCAGATTAACTGCAAGGGGGATTTGTTGCCTTTGATTTGATAGATTTGTTATAAACTTTCTTAGGACCACTATTAAAAACTAAGAAACATGAAGAAATGAAATTAGTTTTAAGGTGGATTAGAACTTGCTATTCGTATTTCTTTTAGGGGAGCAGTTGGAACTAGTATACAAATCCAGCTTCCCATTGCTTCACTCTTTACAAATAAGAGTCTTTCTTCTATTAAAACTCACCCTTTCTCATGTTCATAATAATTTATGGAATGTGGCAAACAATTTTAATGTTCTAATATCTGTTGTCTGATATTTTAATTTTTAATCCTGCAATTGTTTTATTCTGTTATTTATGGTATTTTAAGCCACACAGAGTTCCTTGGTTGAGAGATGGGCATCATATAAATTTAATAAATAAATAAAATAAGACCTATAACACCAGGAGGTTTAAATTGGGCCGCTGGTGAAATCTTTCCCAAGTATCAGGCAGAGCAATATTAGCCATACTAGAGAGTGCCATGGTTAGATTTCGACCTGCTAGGTATACAGCATGTGCCTTTCCAATGAATTGCAGTCCCACTTGCTAGATGAGCTAGAACAGTGGCCCCCAACTTTTTGGGCACTGGTTCTGCAGAGTTTTTCTGCAGACCGGAGGGGGTGTGGTTTCACGTGCATCCTGTGGAGGGGCTTTGTTTGTGCGGCCTGACTTCTGCCATGCCACGTACCAGTAGTACTGGGGGTTGGGGACCCTTGAGCTAGAATGAGGGAGAGGGTTATGATCTGATATGAAGAATGATTGTTTTTCTGTGACTGAATATCCTAAGCAGAAGAAGGATAGTTATACTGAAATATGCTCATAGAATGCTTTTCACTGCAGTGTGGTTTTGAGGGGCTCCCATAAATTTCAGTCCTAGGCCTTGTATTTGTTAATATTTCTGTTAGAAATTTGAAGAGGTGGAAAAATACCAAATTTGCAATGATGCATAATTGGGTGGGATATTTATTACTCCAGAAGGCAGAAATCAGATTAAAAAAGAGAGAAATAGTGGTGTGGTTAAGGTGTTGGCCTAGAAATCTGGAGACTATGAGTTCTAATTCTGTGCTAGGATGAAAAATGGTCTGAGTAACTTTAGGCCAGTCACTCTCTCTTAGTCCAACTCACCTCACAGAGTGGTTGTTATAAGGGAAATTGGAGGAAGAAGGTGGATTGGTATGTTCACTACCTTCAGTTGTAAATGGGGAAAAAAGGGGGGTAAAATCTAAAAAAATTCAATGTTGATAGGAATATTCTTTATTAGCCATGTGTGATTGGACAAACAAGGTATTTGTCTCTGGTGCATAAGCTGTCAGTGCACGTACATAAAACAAAGTAGTAAATCATAGATTATAAATCATAAGATACAAACAAGTGATACATCATAAGATACCAATAGGAGAAGTTAGTAGGAATTAGGTTTATATAGGTTTAGATTAGGTTATAGCAATCAACAGAATTAAATTTTGCATAAAAGTAAAATTCTTCTCCTACAAAACAGAACTAAATATTGGATGATGCTTATCTGGTTTAATAATACTGTTTGTCAGGAAGATCTTAGAAAATAGTAATTGGGCACTGAGTATGCATCAGCAATGTAATGTGAATACCAAAAAATGCAATTTTAGGCTGTATCAGCAAAAGTTTAATTGCCACATCATAGAAAGTTATATGTCTGCCACATTCTGCATTGTTTAGGCTCACCCCAACAATTATATTCAGTTCTGAGTACAACACTTTAAGAAGCATTCAAAGAAACTGGAACTGATTTAGACAAAAGTAACAACGATAATGAAGGAACTGAATACTTTATCTCAGGAGAGGCTAAAAGAATTGGAGTAGTTTAGCCATGAGAAGAGAAGACTGATTGAATTCTCCAGGTTCTTGAAAATGGTCTTGAAGTTCTCAAAAGTTTATCCTCTCAGAGTTAATCCGTATGAGGCTGTTTTTGGTTTTCTGAAGCATTTTTGTTTATTTTCATTTACAACATTATATGCTTGCTCATAAACTTGTGTCCATTTTTTCTGTTTTTCACTCTTCAGTGCAAGTTGTAAAAAGGAAGAACCTTTGACATAGTTACATATAGTTTTGTTTTAAAATAATTAACTCTCAAATGCAAATCTTGCATATTGGCCAAACTGGAAATATATTGGAGTAAAAAAGAATACTAATTGCTTTTAGAATGGTTTTGTATTTCAAAATAAACATTTTACCTAATTTAGGAAATACAATCCCAGGGTTTTACAAAGAATTGACATTTTTGTTTTAATACAAAAGACTTATCCTGTATTAGACCATACATGTTTCTAGATCTAGAATATTTATTTTGAAAATGAGCTGTACCTTACGGTATGCTGTATTTTACTTTTTACATTTGGTGTATTGTTTTAGAAAGCTTATGAACAGCTAAATAATTCAAATGGGGCTAAGCTTAAAATCCAGAAAAATCATACTTCTGATCCCAAATACAACCATTAATAGAATTGGGCTAAGCAGGTTGGATCAGATGGTTTGAAGTAATATGCTGTCTAACCAGTATTTGGGGACACATCTGCTTCTGTTATGTGCACTTATGAGTTGACAAAATGGGAGTTTTGTCAGTGGAACCTCTTTTCCATTCCCTAAGATTCCCAGTTCTTATTGGGACTGAGAATGAAATCTTTGTTTTTTAAAGAAACTTTATTAAATTTAAGGATAAAATATAAAGAAACAGAAAAATGGGAGTTAGAAAAAGGAGTCAAAAAAGCACAAACTTTGGACTCCAAAAAAGTGTGTAGGGGAAATAAAACAACTTCCAACTTCATTCGATACGATACAAATATAAAATACATTAATCTTACTGTAAAATCAGTCATACATAGTATAATCATAAACAGTTGTAATCTTCAAATCATGGAATGTAATTTATTGTATTTTATGATGCTGCTGGAATTATAGAATGTGGCTGAGAAACATTATTATAAAAAGACTTTGTACAAAGATCAAAGTCTGGTGTTATGGATTTTCCTTAAGTTTTTATAAGAGCACCCATGAACTTCAAGTGCAGTTATGAATTGACATGCAGAAATTATTTTCAAGCTCTTTTATGAAAGAATTGTCTTGAGAAATCAATGATTAAGGTTGTTTGCATGTACCATAGTTTTTTCCAACCTAATTCTCTTCAGATTTCTGCATCTTTCCAAATTTGACAAGTGGTAGTTCTAAAATGCTGAGCAAGGGTGAAGAGAGAGATTGAAAAAGGTTGCTAAACCCAATGTTGGATGTGACTTCTATCCAGTTTTAGATATGTGTACCTGTACAATGTACATTCATCAAAGTCATGTAAGTTTAAAAAGTAGAATTCTTATTTTTCAGCATGAAAATACAAGAAGCTATGAAATATGCCCTCAAAAACAAAAGCTATCAGATAAGAGCATTTTAGCATTTGATAGAATAATGTACATCTGCAATAGTTGATAACCACATAGCCCGAGATCACACAAAGGAAATTGGTGGCCTCCCATGTGGTTATATGTGGCAAGTGGAAACGTGGTTATCTGAAAATGCAAATTCTTATTTACAGCTGGGTGTAACAGACACCTTAAAAGTCGCCTTTGTTATTCTGGTTGTGAGGTTTTATGTGATTTTTGCCTTGGATTTGCTATGAAACTAAGAATTCTGAGGACAATGAAAGTTTTAACTCATCTACCCTGCCTTTTTCACTTCTCTTTTGCTGGGTCACCTGCTGCCAAACATGTGTTTTCTGTAATATGGACATGGAGATAAATCTAACTATATAGATTTTATATTTATAGCTATTGACTATGTTAGGTGAATGATGTTTACTGACTCAAACTTTATTTATGCACATGTACTAATGCATAATAAACTAAGATGCAGGCAGCCTGGGTAGGTGTAAAGAACCTTTTAATTGCATTGTTACAATAAATCCATTTTTTCCAAGGTTTCATTGTATTGTTTTCATCATTCCATTTGTGTCCATTTTGGTGTTTGGATTTTTAGGAGAGATTTGTTCATAAAGATTATATTTAGGATTAAGATTAATTAAGATTACAAGGTCATATGATGGCAAAAAGTTCAGCAATGTCATTTTCTTTTAGGGTGTCTCCATTATGGTGTAATTTTGAGTTATAGAAACTTAACTGGTTTAATTATAATTTTCTTTTCACATAGACAATGTAGAAGTAGTTTGTTCAGTGACTGTTCAAAGTTCTGACAGCACTGAAAAAATGGACTTAAAACCTAGCACTTGGGAGCATTGCAGCATCCCTGTGGTCACATGATCTACATTTGGGTGCTTAGCAACCAGTCAGCATTTATGACCATTGCTCCATCCTGCTTCAACTCTCCCTCCTCACCTGTCTCCTCCCTCTCTCTGCCCTTTTGGCTGTCCTGCACAGCATGGCCAAAATGAAGAGGTCTCTGTTCTGCCACCATAGTCTCCTTGCAGCAGCCAGGGGGGGAATGGTGGAGGCAAGTCCAGGGACCCCCCCCCCACACACACACAGACTGTGGGGCTTGAGGCCAGCTGGAGCAGCAAGCCCAGTGGAGGTGAGGAGAGGTGGAGACTGTGAAAGTTAGCTGGGAGAGCAGTGGGAAGACAGCAGTGGGAAGGTACCGCTTTCTGGTTGCCTCTTCATTTTGGCACTACTATGCAGGGCAACCAAAAGGACAGATGTGTTGGGAAGCAAGCGTGGTATGTAGAGAGAGTTGGAATGGAGACAGTTCACACAGGGCAGGAGAAATATGAGGTCCTGGCCTAATGACTACAACTGGGATGGCTGAGACTGCCATTGCTAAGTGGTGCGTTCACATGATATTTCATTTAACAATTGCTTTGCTCAGTTATGGTAATTCCAATCCCAATTAGGACCATAATTCAAAGACTACCTGCAATTTAAGAATAACTCTACAATGATACTGTGCTTTGAATACTTTCAAAGGTTCCTATACAAATCTTAATTTTTTTTTTTATTAAAGGTGATCCAAAAGGGGAAAGGTGTGGAAAAACCTGCACTGAAGAAAGAGACAATCAGTGGTTGGGAGTGAGCCTAGCAAGGCAGCCAGGAGAAAATGGCTCTATTGTTGTAAGTATTATATTGCATTTCTCTGTGTAAGTTAAGTATTTGGGAAAGGTCTCTGGTTTGATAATAAATTAACCAGAGGGCTGTAGCTCTACAGGCAAAAATACTGCATTTCTGAAATATTTTTCTTTGAAATCCTATAGTAGGATTTGATTGATGGATTAATGGCTTGACTTTGTGGCTCTGAAAGTAGTTTTATACTTTGTCAAGCTATTTTTTTTTAATCGCCATGCTTATTTTCCTGTCTCGTTTTTATCTAGGTCTGTGGACATAGATGGAAAAATGTATATTATATTTCAGAGCACAAACTTCCACATGGCATTTGTTACGAGATACCTCCCAATTTTCGAACCTTGTTAAGTCAAAGAATATGCCCTTGCTATAAGGGTAAGTAAAAGATCTTGCTATTGAGTAATAGAAAATAGAATTGTAAACATTTTGGAGAAGAGGCAACCAGGAAGACTTCATGTTCAGCCTCGTGTATTTTGAGGCAGCTTTGAATGCAGTGTTATGTTTATCTTATTTAACAAAATAGTTTGGAAATCCTGCAAAGGCATTTTATAGTACATCTCTCTGTGTGACTGCAAATGTGCATTAAAATTATTTATTATTTTATTAAAGAAATATTAAGGCTGTGTTTAAAAGACAGCTAGCATGATTGGTGTCTCTTCCAGTATTTCCTGCCTGGTGTATCCATAGGAAGACAGGAATAGTAATGAAACAAAAAAGGTCTTAAGTGTTCCTTGAACTTAGATTGAACTCAGCCCTAGAGTATAGCTAGAGTATCATCCCAATACAGCTGGGTTCCAATCATGGACAAAAGCCTATTTAAAAATGACAATAATAATAAAATTTCATCAGATCCCTTAGTTTTTCCAGGATTCCTCAAGATATTGGCCATTATAACTTTAAAAAATTCTTTTGGTTTTCTCTTTGCTAGATTATCTGACAAGCTTTCCCATGCTGATTTAGACTAGAAGTGGAAGTTAGTTGGACCAAGGCAAGGTTGTCTTCGTTTGAGGCAGAGCCAAGGCCTCAAGAAGAATAAATAGAGTTTTAGAGAGAGAAAAATTCACTTGAACAGAACCAGTTTTCTGTCATGAGATCTTTACCTCTTGATTAGGGGTTCCAGGATTTTTTAAAACTTCACCAACCTGGAACATTCTAATATTCTTTCCACCAGATTGTGTCTGGAAGGGAATGGAAGAAAACAGCAATTCAAACAATTCTTGTCAGTAAAGTCTAAAATGTAAAATAAACAAATAAAAACCCACATAGCATACATATTTATTAGGAAAATATTTTCCATAATGAGTCTCTTCATTATTTAAATCATTTAAACTAGGATTCTGGAAATGAGACTGGACAGTGAGGGTTTCTTTTGAAAAAAAAAAGGCTTTTTAAAAACCTTTATTCTTCCGGCATTAGTAAGCATAATATCTTGCCGTCAGGTAATAGTTTAACTAATATCAATTTGCTTGTCAAAACAACTGTAGAAAGCATGTGATATTCGTGAAGAATTATTTCTTTTAGTTTGTTGGCCTTAATATGTTCTTTTTCTGAATCACATGGTGAATATCCAGATTTTTGGAGAAAATATGGAGAAAAATATGGATCTTGTCAAGCTGGGATATCAACATTTTACACTGAGGTACGTAAGTTAAGATTATTACTTCACTGTTGAAGCTATTTATTTTACTCATGAAATAAAATACATTTAGTTTGGTAATATACAGGTAGTCCTCAGCTTACAGTAATTCATTTAGTGACCGTTCGAAGTTACAACAGCATTTAAAGGTTGCCTATGACCATTTTTCACACTAATGCCCTTACAGCATCCCCATGATCACATGATTTACATTTGGATGGCAACTGACTCATATTTATTATGGTTGCAATGTCCTTTGCACATGCAAATCATGTGATTTTCTTTAGCGACCTTCTGACAAGCAAAGTCAGAACCAGATTCAATTAACAACTGTGTTACTAATTTAAGAACTGCAGTGATTCACTTAATAAATGTGGCAAGAAAAGTCGTAAAATGAGGCAAAACTCACTTAACAAATTTCTCACTTAGCAGCATAAATTTGGGGCTCAATTGTGATAATAATTTGAGGGCTTCCTGTATTGGGAAACTCGCAGTTATTGCATACTAACTCAAAGGACTGAAACAAGACCTTTCTGGGAAGCTGCCTGCTTCATCCACCTGCAAACTGGAGTTTCTCCTTCATGCTCTTCAAGACTGAGCTCTCTCTCTCTCTCTCTTTCTTTCTCTCTCTCTCTCTCTCTCTCTCTCCCCCCCCCCCAACCATCACCTCTTTCCTTGGCAAGAGGTGATTGAAATGAGTTGTTGAAAAGAAGTTGCTTCAGGTTGTCCATTCTAGACTGCTAGCTGCATCGCCTTCCTGAGAGGCAGATGTTGCCATAGTGGCATGCTTTAATTCCAAGCAAAGAGGGAATATTGTTGTTTGGTTTCAATCAAAACCAATCTGTGATCTTGGGCTGCTGTTTCAAAGATACCGTAGTAAGACTATGACAAGTTTTAAAATAAATATAATGCCCTGTATGTGCCTAACATTTCTATTTTGAAATTAAGAGAACATAAATTATGATGCAATCTGGGATTATTCATGCAAAGCAATAATAAAACTCACCACCTTCTCTCTGAGGTTGAACTTTTTTATGCTTTACATGAGAAAACACATTGTATAGTGTATTGCTCACAAAACGCCTTTTTTCATTTGGCCTGCTTGGATGTATTTAGTAATGGAATAGCTACAGGAGCTTCCAAACCATGTATTAAAAGTTTAAGCTTTTTGTTTTCTTCTAGGATTTAATTATTATGGGAGCCCCAGGATCAGATTATTGGGCTGGCTCCATCTTTGTGTACAATAAAACAGCAAACATATTTATTTCATATCTGGATGTGAATCATCAGATAAAGTATGGAAGTTATTTAGGTAAATGTTTTTTTTTTATTTAATATTTGCATATGAACATTCAGCTTAACATACCTCCTTGACAGTATGCTTCCCAGACAAAAAAAAAAGGAAGATGGTGATGCTGTAGGGAGCAGTGCATTTCCTGACCTGTTTCTTATTTCCTTAAGCATTTTGCCCTACCTGGTTTAATTTTAACTTGTATGTTTCACTATACAAAGTGAGTAAGAAACAAACATGCTTGGAGCTAAGCAGAAGCCTCAAGTATGATCGGCATTAACTTTGAGCCCTCCATGGACTTAATTTGTATTCTTAGAAAAGGAAAATGTTAAGGGACTTTGTTGCCTTCATGACCTATGGGATTTTCCCTTTTAACGTTGAACCTACAAAAGGCCACACAGTTTATGGATTGTAATTGTAGTATAGTTAGACCATATATAATTGACAGACTGGATTTTATTATAGATTTTAGTTATTTATTATTTTATACTAGAATTTTTCATTGTATATTTACATTTTTATTTGTTCTGTTCTCTGGTCTAAGACTGTGATAAATTGGGGGGCGGAAACAACTTTGAGCCCTCCATAGACTTCATTCTATTCTTAGAAAAGGAAAATGTTAAGGGACTTTGTTGCCTTCCTTATGTATGGGATTTTGTGGGGTTATGCAAAATATTTTGAGTGTGAGACATTTCTTCTGCTATGCATTTCGTTTATGTGATGAGAGTTGCAAATCAGTTTCCACCAGAGCTGATATTAAGATACTGAAGTTTCTTCTTTTTTCCTCAAGAATGTGTAGTATATGTTAGTTTATTGCACTCTTTATGTAGACAATCTATTTCTTTGTCTTGAGAGCATTGATTCTAACTCAAAGCGTTTGTTTAATTTTCTTTAGAAAAATCATTCGCTTTTTAGATTTTCAACAGGACATATGCAAAGCAGTTCTCAGTGATTGCACTGCATATATATACACACCCAGGAAGTTGGTTTTATAGTCAAACTTACCAGTTTTAACTTTGGTGTAAACAACCATTTGAGCATTTTTCCCCCTTGTTCAGAGTAGCTCAGCAAGGTATGTTGAATGGGCCAATTCAGCATATAGTGGCATATATTGCCACATGTATTGCGAGATAAACAACAGAGTCACCTGATTGCCTTCTGGGCAGTATAAATGGGAATTATTCTATAGAAGCGTATGTCCACATTCTATTGAAGTATCCTAATAGTTGTACCTAAATAGATTGTTAAAGGGATTGGATATCCAACTTTTAGACATATAAGCACAGACACAGAATTAATCTGTTTATTCGTTTGCAAACACACTTATTCCCAATTATGGGAATCAGTGCTCAAATAAAGAATTCCTTTAATTTAAGCTTTCAGATTATTTGAAATGAAACAGAATGCTGCATCTGAAAACTCACTGCTTCCATTCACTGTTCTTTTATGGATAGGTTATTCTGTTGGAGCAGGTCACTTCCTTTCTGCAAGTAGTTCAGAAGTAATTGGAGGTGCTCCCCAGCAGGAGCAGACTGGTAAAGTAAGAGCTTTTTCTTTAAAGTGGTAGATTATGAAAATACTTCTGTGTAAAAATAAATTAATAGCTTGCATGGAAGAACTATCCGTCAGAGGTTCTTTGGTGATAACTAAATAACCTGAGGCTATTTTTTTTCCACAAATGTTTTCCAAGGATACATATGCTGCTTGTTTCGGTGGATGCAACTGCCAATGTGTATTTGTGCTAGAGATGGTCAATGATCCTCAGACTTTTATCCACCAAGTATTAATAGAAGGTTCATGAAGTAATGTATTTTCATTGCTAGAAGACATCAGAGAGTGAAGTGTCCAATTCAGGCCATTGCCAAGAGAAGTTCCTAAGTTGATCAGTGTTGCACTTGAATGACCCAAGACATTTTGCTGCTTGAAGCAAAGAAGTAATGATTTCCTACTACTGATCTGTGCAGAGAAGCTGGCTGGATCAGTAGTTGAACCCTACATTGTAACTGATGGAGTAACTTCTCCTATTTCAGCTAAGACAGTAAGCAAGGTTAGGCCAAATTCTGCAACATAATCACTTTGACAGAGGAACAGGAAGTTCATGAAAGCTGCTATGGCTTACTGCAAACCCCATTGCCTCAGGCAATTGCTCCATTCAGGCCATTTCTCATTTTTCACCTTGTAGAAACACTATATTTTGTTAGCTTCTTTTCAGGGTGGATTTGATTTAAATCAAACTGATTTAAGTCACGATTTAAATCACTAGTTAGTAAGGCTTGATTTAAATCATAGTTTTCTACATAAAGACTAATTCTTGCTGGTATAACTTTAATATGCAAGTAGATGAAGATTTTTAGAATAACAACTTTTCATATTAGTTTTTTTATCCCCAGTTTAATAGGTTAATCATTCATATTTGGACAACTTTTCTGTTGTACTTAGGAAGGAGAAAAATAATCATTACCTTAATAATAACAATTTAAATAGATTTATTCAACTGAAACAATAACATTACAGCATATGTTATTTGCTTAAACAAACATCCATGTTTGTTAACTAATTTGGCTAAACAAAATATATATATTTTAAGAAACTTAGACTGTCAGCCCAGCCTACACATGAAAAACTTAAATACTGTCCTCTGTAGCTCACTTGTCATCTTCATCTTCTTCTTTGTTCATAATCTGGAAAAGAAAAACAAGCTTTCCTGCTTTATCGGGTCCCAAACGATTTCTCAGTTTAGAATGAATGAGTCCAAAGGAAGAGAATATTCTTTCAACGCCTGCAGAAGAAGCTACTGCTGTTAAAAGTGAAATCATTACTTGAACAGTCTCTAAATCCAAGTGCTTAAGTGACTTCCACCAGTTCACTGGTGTGACTTTCTTTAAAATATCTTCAGCAAACATATATTTCTTGAATGGTTCCCCCTTAGCTTTGAAGTTTATTATAGTTGGCATTACAGATGGATGATTGCTGGATACCCATGTCATAGCTAACTCCTCTTCCTCAGCACTTAAGTTTTGACCCTGATACTGGATATTGACAATATTTGCCAAAAAATGAGCTGGAGACAGTACTTGTCCCATTTGTTTTTTTAATGCGTGTAATTTAATTCTGTCCATGTGTAGTTCTGTTTTTAAGTGTTCACTCAGTTCCTTCCAAATTTCAACAGCATCAGCAATAAAACAGCTATTTTTCTGTATTTTGTTTAAAGCTTCAGAGATGGGTTTCAGGATGCTCAGCATATGTTCAACATTTCTCTTAAGTCCAATGTTGAGGATTTTGGCCGTGACAGTGCCATCTATTTTATCTCGATTTTCTTCACAAACTGTCATCAGAATAGGCCAGTTCTTGATATACTGCTCAAAACAGTCCACCACAGAGTTCCATCTAACATCTTGTGGGAGCGTTAGTTTGGTTCCACCCATCCTTTTCAGAGTTGCTGCAGCAAAATGATTGTTACGGAAGTATTTAGCAATTTCAACAACATTAGTCTTTATTTCTGGAACACTTAAGTCTTTGGCTAAGAGGTGCAGCAAATGAGCACTGCAACCAGATGTTATTAGCTTTGTATTCCCTTCCTGGTCTTCTAAATTTCTTCTCATCTTGGATACATTTGCAGCATTGTCTGTGACCAAACTGTGTACTAGACATTTGAATTTTTGTTCACATGTTGTTATAGCTTTTACTGCCACTTCTTGTAAGTATTCTGCTGTGTGTGCATTTCCTGACATATCAATTGTTTGTGCAAGGAAGACTTTCCCTTCTTCTGTTGTTATACAAGCACATACAATAGGATGATTGTGGACATTGCTCCACCCATCAATACTTAGGTTTTCTACCCTCCAGAGCTGTTGCACATTGCTCCATTTCTCTGTCATACACTTTATCCAGCAGTTTCCCTGCAACATCTGCTCTGCTGGGTAGACTGTATCCTGGTCTCAGTGATTGAACCATATTAATGAAATGTGGGTTCTCAGTCAGACGGAAAGAAGAGTTCGTTGCGTAAACAAACTGGGCAATTTTTTCATCAATTAACTCTTTTTCTAATCTGCTAGTTTTTATCACAAACTTATCTATGGTGGTTCCAGGAGGGAAGGGTTTTTTCTTTCTTTTAGGTGATAGTGATATGTGGCTGTGGGTGTCTGATGATGATGATGCTAATGAAGCACTATCCTGGATGGATAACTCTGAAACTGTAGAACAGGAGGATGGTGATCTTGAAGGTGGATAGTTTCCAGAATCCATGAATTCCCCTAAACAAAAAAGTCAATGCTGTTATTTTATTGTTTATACAATTTCTGCTTATTGTACACAGCACTGCCCCAAAAGGAATATTTGCTTTTCTTCATAACTGTACCAAATGACAGTAACATGCAGTAATAATAAGAAATATAATTTTGCTCAAATATGACAGTTCAAGGCAGTCTTTAGAAATATGATTCAATAAAAATGTTTACCAACCTGAAGATCCTGCCTGTTCAAATGTGTTTCTTTGGTCATCTTCATCACAGCACTTCTCATGATGTTGCTTCATTCAGGCCACCAGGCCTTGCATTTCTTTGTTGCAGTGTTTGCAGTTTGCACGCATGCCTGCCTTACCGATAGGTAAAGGAACTTCATTAAAATATTGCCAAACTGGGTCTCTTTTACGGCCTGCTGCCATTATAGGTTTTTTCCTCCAAGGAAAGAATGTGATAAACCTCAGGTCATACACACAAAAAGATCCAAAGACTTGTCTGTCTGTGGCTGTGCAGTATTGTGCTCAGAAAGTTTCACTTTCATTTTGTACTGCTTGTCTGCTTGCCCCTTCCTCCTCACACTTAATTTCACTTTCTTCTTGTGCAGATCTATTCCACTCCAAACAATCAGAAAAATATTGTTTCTATTCTATTAACTGAACTTCTTGAAACTTAGCACTGAAGGGGTTGATTCTGTATTCATAGGTTTGTAGAACAATAGGATTAAGGTCTTTTTCTCAACTCTGTTCATGTTATAACATTTTTGCTGTGAAGAAGAGGCATGTGATCTCTGCTAAATCAAATTCAGTTTTGAGAACTGCAAAAGTAAACCAAGCATCTGTGATAATATCTTGTAGGCAGAGAAACTCCCCAATAATCTTACAAAAACCTCTGGAAGAGCATGACATTGTGAATGGATTAATGGAACTTATTTACCAAAAAAATTAAACGTATACAGCCTTATTCTACATAATTAAAAAACTAATCTTTATTTCATGATGGAATAACCTTTGGATGGTAATATATTTTCCTCAAAAAGCATTTTATTTAAAAAAATCCGATTTAAATAAAAAAAATTCTATTTAAATTTAAAAAATCTGATTTTTTTGATTTTTTAAAAAAAAATCATTGATTTTTATCTACCCTGCTTCTTTTACTGATAAAGAAACCCCAACTTGTTGGGGGTTTTTTTTTTGTTTGTTTAGGGCCTCTGATGCAGCTGACCTTTGTTGTTTATTTCAGGTTTACATTTTTAAAATTGAACCCAAACAACTATCAATTTTAAGTGAATTAAGGGGTAAAAAGGTAATATACATTTATAAAGTTTGTTAAATGTCACGATATATTCATACATCTTAGTGATTTTATGGCTAACTATTGTCTCTTCTATGTGGATAGTTTGGTTCTTACTTCGGAGCTACTGTTTGTGCGGTGGATCTCAATGGTGATGGCCTTTCGGATTTACTAGTTGGTGCACCCATGTATAGTAAAGTCAGAGAAGAAGGAAGGGTTTATGTTTACCTCAACTCAGGTTCGGTAAGTATTCCTTCATTCTTGTTGAAGAATGTTGTGGAGTTGATTCAAACAGATAAATGATCCATTTTTAGGCCCAGCTTTTTCATAACGCTTATTATTATTATTATTATTATTATTATTATTATTATTATTATTATTATTATTATTATTATTATTATTATTTTGATAGCTTCCTTTGCATGTAGAAATGATTAACATGTTTAATATGGAAATGCAACAAATTTCTAGATAAAGCATCTATTGTGAAACTGTCAGAATATACCCTGTTTCCCTGAAAATAAGACCTCCCCGGATAATAAGCCCAATCGGGCTTTTGAGTGCATGCACTAAAATAAGCTCCCCCAAAAATAAGCCCTCCCCGAAAATATTTAAACACATGCGCAGCTGGTCCCTGCCATTTCTTCTGGTTAGGGTTAGGGAGACAGAGCTGGAAATCAGGGAAGACAGCAAGAGGAGCCCCGTCTTGCTCCACGCACCCCAAAATAATAAGACCTTCCCGAAAATAAGACCAAGTGCTTACTTCAGGGTTCAAAAAAATATAAGACATGGTTTATTTTAGGGGAAACACTGTAGTTATAAAATTTTACAGTGGTCCAAATATTTCAACTCTTCTTCCATACTATTTTTTTTCTTCTTTGCCACACATCTATAAAGAAAAGTCCTGTTCTGACTGTTAGAAGGAGCCTTTACTTCTGGAGGCACCTAAGCTTTTTCTGACTAATTTCTGTCTTGCACCTGGCTAGCTTAGAGTGATGCAAAACAGTTCTTCAGTGTCTCCCCCTCCCTTTTTAATAAAAAAAATTGGAAGATAATATCGAAAAGCTAGGAAGTACAGCTACTTCTTTATGTTTTTATAATGCTGTTGAAAGAACATTCATGGAAGTGAAACTGCCTGGGCATGTAACTTTTTAATGAAAATGGTTAGGTACAATGGATGGCTTCTTTTCCTTCAAATGTTGTTTGAACATTTGCATGGTGCCACTTTGAAAATGATTGACAGGAACTCTACTTTTTAACTTCTGGGTATGGACTTTGATTTTTCAAAGTTATATAAACAGACACTTTTAATGAAAAGGCTTTTTCATCTTATACTTGCAATTTACTAA
The DNA here is from genome assembly GCF_059756535.1 of Pantherophis guttatus. Classification (NCBI taxonomy): domain Eukaryota; kingdom Metazoa; phylum Chordata; class Lepidosauria; order Squamata; family Colubridae; genus Pantherophis; species Pantherophis guttatus. Next base: position 158,550,742 of record NC_142063.1, read on the forward strand.
AGTACCCTTTCATCCAGAAGCCAAGTCACTTACAGAGACTAAATGTCTCTAATTTAGCTTTCTTCTTTGTTAAATGATCCTGTAAAGGAGATGGCAGTGAAGAACTTTGTACAGCACCATTAAAATGTATTTCTACTATGCAAAAGTTGTTTTCTTCAGTTGCAGATTTAGTCAGTTACTTGTGTGATTATTTGGGGTGGGATGAGGTATGACTTCCTTAAATCAGTTTTAAGCCTTAGTAATTGCCATATAGAAAGTGTGACTGAATGACTCCAATACATAGAATATTTTAATTTGGTAACATACCTGGAGATTTGTGAGAGGTACATTTAATGGAAGCTGCATGCGGTTTGCAACTTACAAATTATATACCTAAAAGTAAAACAGAATCCCTCATGATTGTAATATATTACCTAGGAACTCAGGGATAATCAAACTTATTTTTATAGGGAGCAAAGATGATGGAGCTGCAGACAGCACTAGCTGGAAGTGATTTGTATGCAGCAAGGTTCGGTGATTCCATTGCCAATTTAGGAGACATTGATAATGATGGCTTTGAAGGTATTACGTTTTTTTTTTAAAAAAAATCTGTAGTAGTGTAAAAGGAAGAGTAGGATGCATTGCTCAGTATTTACTTGTAAATGCAGCTATTCTGAACCATGCCTGGAGATACATGTAATTATTTTAAGAGTGCAGAACTTTGATTCCACATTTACGTCTAGCAGAATATTTACAATACAGCTAATCAAAACTGATGCGTTCTCATCTAGCACCCCCTTTAATTGTAGCATTTTTTGCCTCGAGAAAAAGATTTTCCAAATTATTAATATAATTTTGTATGTAACTTTCAAGATGATGAATTCTGATTTTTAAAAAATAATGTTGACAGAAGAGCCTGGGTATGGGTTTCCATGCAACATCCTTTCCCCCTTCATTCCTTTATGTCCCCCAAATTCATTCTGATTAAACTTTTAGAGAATACTTTTAGAGAATATTCAGGGAGCATGGGACCTATTTAGGAAATGGAAGTCTATTTTGCCAGAGAAATCTGTTTCCCATTGGATTTTGCTTGGTATAATTTATAATTGACTGAAACAAATTATGTAAGAATGTATAGCAGTTGAAGTTTCTCTGCTTTACTACTTCCCCATATGATCTATGAGAGCATCTTAATAATTTCTATAAAGAGATGGAGCAAATGATATATTTCTGCTACATCTTTTAAGTTCTCCAATAGTTGATTACTATCTCTGAGGATTTATCCCCTAATACGGATCTGCCTTTCCCCCCCCAATACTCCTATCAAGATAATTCCTCATTTATCTTGTGATTCTTCTATAAAAAATAAATTGCAGGGAGGGATCTATGCCAGTCATAATTGTTTTTTTATTTAAAAAAAGAATTGTACAATGCAATTAATGCATGGTTAATTTCATTTTCCATTGCTTTTTAACAGATGTAGCCATTGGAGCTCCACAAGAAAATGATTTAGAAGGCTCGGTTTATATATACAATGGCAGAGAAGACGGAATATCACCAACTTTTTCACAAGTAGGTCTCTTTAAATTGTCCTTGGGTCTACTATTTTTAATATCTCGCTGTTACAGAATTAACTGTTTTGTTTGTTTAAGCAGACTCAATTGTCAAGAACCCCTGTTCAGTTGTCCAGTATTTCCAGATAGGTTTGAAAAATCTGCAGCATGGAGTCCTGGAAGACAATTGCCAATTTGGACTAGATAAGCTAGCATAAATTGGTTTCTCATATTCACATTTTTTTAATATTAAGCAGAACATAGAAGTGGAAAGCATGCATGGTAGGAATTTATTGACACAATAGTTCCCCAGTAACAAATTCTGTGTTATACATGCAAAGAAGGAGTGAGCTGGGGCAGAGGAAAAGGAAGGATGGAATACCTAACAAAGATCTAAATTGTCCCAATTACTTGGTACTGTCAGTGTTGACTCTTATGGGAAACCTTTATGCATGCTAACCGTATTTTGCTACTTGCTTAACAGCCCTTTCCTCTATCAGTCATTAATGGAAAAAAGACCACTTTGTATCAACCCTTTTTATTAGTATTAAATGGCAAATCTAAGTGAGTCATAATATCAGGCTTAACAGTTCACAAGTAGTCCAGCTCAGTTGTAGAAACAAGCTGCTTATGTTAACAATATTTTAAGGTAGCAGCACAAAAGTATTTGTAAAACAGAAATGCATATGGTGGTTCCAAAGCCACCTGTAGATGTTGAAAATGTTTTACATATCCCATCCCTGTCCAAAGTTGTTACCAAATTGTAATATTTAATATGGCAGAAAAAAGACAAAGTAACTAATGTTACCTATAACTAATGTAATTATAATTAATTATGAATGCATTCCTTTAAATGTAGATGGAATGAAACCAGTGCAACTTTTTCCGTCTGTTCCCCCCCCCTTTAACTTTTAAGAATATGGCCAATTTTGTCTTGGCCTGATAGACAATCTGAGGATGCTCTCAGAGCAGTTTAGCTAATCCTAAAAAGGTGTTTGGAATATTGAAAATATCATCATTTATACTTAGCACTGAATACAAAGCTCCCACAATGAAGGAAGGATGATTTTATTTTCTGTTATTTCTCTACTGCAGCTTTTTTGATTTTTGTTTTAATAATAATTTTTAGAGGATTCAAGGACATCAAATCAGCAACAGTTTACGCATGTTTGGTCAATCTATATCTGGGAGAATTGATGTAGACAGCAATGGGTATTCAGGTGAGTTTAAGTACTTTGTGTGCTTTAAATCACTTGGGCAAAGTTTTTTCATTTCTTGCCCACCTGTCTGGGACATAAACCTAAATGAATAAATCAAAATCATTATGAAGCAAATAATAAAATACAATACAACCGGCATGGAACACACAAGTTGTAAAGAGCAATTTAAAGACAGCCTTTTTATATGTAAGTGAATTAATATGCATGGTCCCATATGCATCTACTTAGCATTGAGTCTTATTGAAATAAACAGGCCTTTCCAATGCTTTAAAATTGTAGCATTGCTATGCTAATTTTTTTTTCAAACTAATGTACTGGAATTTGACAACTTGGAAAAAAGAAAATAGAAAAATAGTACCAGACATGTAATTTTATTAGAAGTCTTTAGTAGTGGGGTAAAAAGATCAAATGTAAGTGCAGTATACCTACATGTGACAGTAGTATTTTGCTCCATTCTGTATTAGTAAATCAAATTTAAGTATTCCCCTTTCATTGTAATCTTTAGTTTGTTCTGGTTCCTCTAATGTTCAGCCTTCAAAAGTTCCATCCTATCATTTTAAGAATTCAAAATAACAGCATATTCTCATGGGAAGGAGTCTTATAATTAAGTATGAAAATTCTGTGTCCTTTGAAAAGGTACTAACCATGATTTGAGTAAAGATGACTACTCCCTTGTCTCCTAAAGCTCTAAACTCACCAGAGATCACTGTCTTGTCACTGTAAGGAGCAGCTGTAAGGAGCACTTGTGGGGGATCTCAAGTTCTCTCCTTGTCTGGAGAGAGTTGGTCTACTTGCCAACTCATCATTCAACTGCAATTGTCAACCCCACTTTTAGTGGAGCAGTCTCTAGTTCATCATTTCTTCCCCAGAAGTCATGGGCAAGATAATTCTAGAGGGACCTAGAAGATACGCCACATAAAGCTTTTTAGTTTATAACCAGCACTTTGAATTGGAATCAGAAGCAACTTAGTAGGTTAGTAGTCAGATCACCACATTTTAGAAGAGTAGTAGTTTCCAAATTATCTTTAGAGGCAGTATCATGTAGAGTGCATTGCAGTCTTTAAGTTTGGGGTGCTAAGGGAATGAGTCAAGTTGTCAAAACTTCCCGATCAAAAAAGTTGAAAGACCTGGTCTTTCAATTAATGTGCCAACTGAAGTTGGGGAAAGCCTCCCAACTCTAATCCTCCATTAGCTTCTCTAGCAGGCAACTCCAGGAAGAATCCCAAATAATGAAGCACTCCTTTGGGAGAATTGCACCTCTGTCTACAGTGAACACTGAAGTTGGGATAGAGCCAGCATGATCATGGCTCCATCTTGCAAGGATTTAATTTGAACTTACTTTGACCATACAGGGTCACAGCTGACTACACAGCTTCAAGACATTGGACAAGGATTTCCACAGTATCCTCATACAGCCTGGACTAGCAGTGTGCAGTATCCTTCATCCTAGACTGGCTACTGACTTCGCCAGTGGTATCATATAAACGTTATATTGTTTAAGGGAGAGAACCAAGTCCTATTGCACTCCACAGCAGAGCTTAGCTGTTTTGTCTCCCAGGGCGGAACCAGAAAGGAGAAAGCCAATGTAACAGAGTGCCTCCAATCTACAATCTTCACCGGTGGGGTCCAGTGGAGTCCACTGGTCCAGTAGAATGCCATGAAAATAAATAGGATGGTCATATCATGAAAAACGTGTTAGGTATTGATGAACAAGACTTGTTTGTTCTATTGCTCCTTCTCTATGCTTCGAGAACATTGTTTAATTTTGTTCATGATTTACTGCAATATAAATTCTGCACTCTGGAAGCTTCTATGAGCACCACCCTTGAGAAGCAAAAAAAAAAAAAAATCATGAAGATGCTCTCTGAAGTGTTTCACCAAATGTTCCTGGCATCTTGTGTTGAGAATAGAAGCATGCAGGCATATTCACTGATATTTTAACAAGCTGATTTGTCACATTGAGGAAATAGCCTCCACATGCCGGATTTTACTTGAGAAGTTATAAAGAGAAGATTCAAAAGAAGAGTGAAATGAAAATAAAGAAATCATTATTATAATACTCATATTAACTACTAACTTAGACTTTTAGGAAGTGTGATGTGAAGATTAGATGTGTTGTACCAACACAGATGCTAATGATGTTGACAACATTCTCCTTTTCCTGTACATTGTTAGGGGTAGTTTTTAATCCAATCACATTTGCAGGCAGAAAAAAGTCCTTCAACAATTCTAGTAAATATTTCCTAGGAAAGCAAAGAGAAATAAGAAAGTGGACTGGACACTTATATTTACACATAACCAGAATGTATATCATTCTCCTCCAATTCTTCCTCTCAAATATTGTGGAAAGTGCTTTTTTGATGAGAATATTTTGTTATAACTCCTTTGTTAATTGAGTGTTTCCCCAAGTGATGCATCAGACCCCTTCAGGCAACCAACAGAAGGACAGAGGGACCGTATGTCTATGGTGCCAGATGAAATTAGGAAGCATGCACTAACTTTATCCGCACGTCCCTAGAGGGAAAATGCTTTTTATTTGCCCATTGATATGCTTCAAGGTTTCTTGACTTTTCCATATGTTCTTGATTGCATATGAAATTTGAAGCAGCAGCATGTGTAAGAGAAGGAGTCAAACTGATAAAAGCAGTGCTATGGCATCATGATGCAATTCCTGCTCTTCTTCTATATTGGATAGTGTATCATACAGAGGCCCCAAAGAAGTGGAATTTGTGCCATGATGCCACAACACTGCTTTTCTCATTCTGACAAATTCAGTAAGATCCCACAAATGTCACTGAGGCAAACTACCTGAAGAATCTTTTTCAAAATGTGAAGGGCAGGGGTGGTTATGTCCAGGGGCCCCTTTCCCATGAACATATTATTGGAAAGAAGGCTGCAGAAGCAGAGGGAATTGTAAATTACTATCTTTAGATTTTGAGCAGGAGTTTAATTTTTTTGCTATAAATAAATGCTTTTTCCATTTAGAGGACTCTACGATTTGCTTTCTTCCATTTCAGATTTCTTGTGGATTTGGAGCAGAAGTAAATAAATTAATTAAAACAATGAAGGCATATTTTGATAAATATGTTTCAGACATTCTAATCATTAAACATGTCTTAATATATCAGCCTATTCCTGTAATTAATGATGTGCAAATAGCACTTTGATGTAGTCCAGAGATGAATGTGCAATAAAAGAGAAGTGCCAAAGAGAACATTTATAATGCCTCAGTCCTCAAACTCTATTCCTGCTTTATTTGTTTATTTATTTATTTTTACAGATGTAGCAGTTGGTGCATTTTTGTCAGATTCTGCTGTATTACTGAGGTGGGTCGAACACATTTTAGGGTTAGAGGCAACTGAACTAATATATATATATATATATATATATGTATATGTATATGTATGTATACACACACACACACACACACACACACACACACACACCATATTTTTCGGAGTATAAGACGCACCGGAGTATAAGACAATGTCGGCTGGCGGCCCCCAGGGGTAGAGCCTTCTCTGTGGGCGTGCCCCACCCTCTGGAATCAACTCCCCTTGGGGCTCCGGCTGGCCCCTGACCCCCTTCGCACTTTCCGCCGCTAATTAGAAACTTGGTTATTCAAGTCCCCCGGCCTGGACTGATGGGGTTTTATATGGATTTTTAACTTTTATCTGGTTTAATTAGGTATTTTAACTTTGTACTGTGGTTATCGTGGATTTTATTGTTGTGAGCCGCCCTGAGTCCATTGGAGATAGGGCGGCATATAAGGCATATAAGTTAAATAAAATAAATAAATAAATAAATAAAATAAGACGCGCCTTGGCTTTTGGGGAGGAAAATAAGAAAAAATGATTGGCAGGTGGATCCACCTCCCAAAATACCCCCAATCAGCTGTTCCCAGAGATGAATTTTAGCAACAGGTTCATTGGTTGTGAGCTTTGTGCCTTGCTTTTTTTTTGTTTTTGTTTTTCTGCCTCTGAAAGCCTCCAAAACAGCTTCAGAAAAAAGCCTCTGAAGCTCTGTTTGGAGGCCTTTTTTCTGAAGCTCTGTTTGGGGGCTTCTTTTCTGAAGCTTCATTTCTGATGCTTTTTTCAGCCTCTGAAACCTCAGTTTGAGAAGCTGGGTGGGGCTACATTCGGAGTATAAGACGCACCCAAATTTTCACCCTCTTTTTTGGGGAAAAAAAAGATGCGTCTTATACTCCGAAAAATACGGTATATATAAACATTTAATCAGACTCTCTTATTAAACTCTGAAGTTAATCATTAAGCTATGGTATTAGTTATATCACTTAAATCTTTAATATATGGGACCATTAGGAGTTATGTACCAAGCAATGGGAACCTCAGAATTTATATATTTCACAGTCACATCTTGCTAAGTAAGATATTGCCATTAAGTGTTCATTAACAATCAGAGGATGATTTGAAGGCAAAAGGAAAAGTGGCATTTCTTCATCAAACTTTCTCAAGTTAAAATATTTATCTGTACATAGCACAAAACTCAATCTGTTTTCAAAGTATGGGTACTCTGATACAGATAGAGATTTTAACTTTCAGAAGTAGCCCAATTCTTTCATCCCCATCTATGCCTTTCTATAAATCCTCTTTATATGATCACACAGAAAGGCAAATGGCACTTTGAGCAGGAATGACAAGCAAGGAAGGAAAAAGTCAATCTCTGTTTTCGGCTCGGTACAATTCTGATCTTGTCTGCTTTTAAATAATAAGTTAGACATGCATGCTATTTAATTAATGTCATTTGATCTGTTAGAATCTAAATCCTTGTGTATGTCTTTAAAAATGGAATGCCTGGCATTATTAATATTGATAGAACATCTTGTGATCACAAATTTCCTCTTTTTAGGACAAGGGCTGTAATTATTGTGGAAGCATCCTTAAAACACCCCAACTCTGTAAACCGAACCATTCTGGACTGTGTGAGAAATGGACAACCAGCTGTGTGTGTTAATCTAATGCTTTGTTTTAACTCAACTAGCCAAACCATTCCAGGTTACATAGGTAAGCCTCTATGTGCTTAGCATTTTCATAACTGAATATTTTAAAAAATTGCTGGTGGTTATGACAAATGATAGCTGATCCATATATCAAAGCTAGTGGTTATCCACTAGCTACTATTTTATCAGTAGTTTAAAATACATGAGTGTTCTATGATCTCTAAATTCCCTAGAAATTGTGCCTCCAAAACTGGCAGCAAGATTTCCTGTCCTTTTTTGTCAAAGCAAGAAAGTAAGGCACACCAAGTGGCTAAAATTAAACCCCCCCCCTCAAAAAAGGGGCAAATTTCCATAGCAGACATCTTGGTATTCATTCATCTCTGGCAGCAAATTGGCCTGGTAACATTTAGGGGAAGGCGCTCATATGGCAAGAAGGTACAAAGACAGAGAATCAAAGAATATGAGTTAAAGAGTTCACTTCTAGAAGTCTGCTTTAGGGTGGAGGTTCCTAACTCTGGCAAAAGATAATGTCTGGCAAGGATTAGACCCAGTGATTACAAGGAATTAAAACGGCAGAAACCCAAGTCAGTAAAAAAGCAATAACAGTTCCTTCAATATCAGTCTCTGTCTTGAAAATTACTTGCTTGTCCTAAGTTTAGAAATGAAGCCTTGTAAAATTCTGCATCAAATCTTGATTTCTATATATAAACTATATATTATATAATATAAAATTTGTGTATGGTTTATATTATTAGTTTATATTATAATCTTATAGTTTGTATAATATATGCACTACACACACACACACACACACACACACACACACACTTATAGATATATAAATATATAGATATAATCCAAGAGATGAATAGTGCAACTTTTTTAAAAAATACAAGAGTTAATGTGATCTAAGATGACCCGGACTGAGGACCCGGATTGTGGGGGCAATAAGCTGACTTTGTATAAAAAAGAACACCGCTTAGGGAGGGGGCAAAAGCCCTACTAAGCAGGTATATTCAAAAGTATGAAGGCTATTGCTTAACGCATTGTAAGCCGCCCTGAGTCTCTGGAGAAGGGCGGCATATAAATCGAACCAGTAAGTAAGTAAGTAAGTAAGTAAGTAAGTAAGTAAGTAAATAAATAAATAAATAAATAAATAAATATGGTCCTAGAGAGCAAGTTGAGTTTATTAGTTAAAGGTATTAGGTTAGAGACCAGGAAATTCTGAATTCTGGTCTTGCCTTAGGCAAGGTAGTCTTTAGCCAGTTGTTCTCTCTCAGAAAAAGGAAACTAAACTAATTTACAAAACAAATTTACAAAAACGTTGTCATGAATGCTGCATAGAATTCTCCAGATATCTCTCAAAAGCATGGGCATGCACACACACACAAACATACACTATGTTAATAATTTGAAAGTAATTTATCCTGACATGATTAGCCCACAATGTTCCTCCTTAGTGGTTATGATAATAAAAAGAGCGTTCTGCTCATAATCTTGCAGGCTATGTTCCCCTAAAATATATGCGTAGGCATTTGTACTATAATTAACTTTTCAAACCAGAATAAAAAGGTTAAGTACATATTATTTTATGCATATTATTGTATCTTGGTAAATTACAAATTTAGAGCATGCTCTGGAGAAAAGCTATATGTTCTTTAAGCAGTGTTATATTTGTATGACGCAGAGAACTGTGTCACACTAAAAGACATTAACAGGTCCTCATTATTTACATGCTCGTGCACAAGCACATACCAGATTCTGAATACACATTCTGATTTTTTTTTCCTTTTAAGATTTAATAATAAAAAGTGATGTTCCAAAGATTGGACAGTAAATCCTGAAAATGTAAAACCACTTACAACTTGCTGCCTTGTTTATGTTAACATAAGTAGTAGCTCACCATCACTTTAATGAATATGGAAATCTTTTTAAAGATTTTTTAAATCCTTCCTCTTATTTTATTCTTTTTTTTTTCTTTAATCTTTACAGTATTGCTTTATAATCTAAGCCTGGATATTAATAGAAGGCCAGATACTGCAGCGAGGTTTTATTTTTCCTCTAATGGAACCTCTGAAGTCACCTCTGGAAGTGTCCGAATCTATAGCAACAACAACTTTACATGCAGAACCCATCAGGCATTCATGAGGGTAAGATTGTCTTCGTAGAGTTGTTGGGATGGAAGTATTCACTGGGAAGGTTATCCAAAAAGCTCTAGCTGATTCCTTCTGAGGGAACCTGCAGCAAACTCTGACCATGGTCATTTGTCAAGATTTATTCAAGTCATGAAAATAGACACTTTCGCTTCTGATGTTTCACATCGACCACAAGTCAACTATGGAGGTTCTCAGTCATCCAGGTCATGGTTGTCCCAAAGGTGCTTTTTCAAGAGGCAACTGGGCTTTCTGGGTTTTCTTTGAAGACATTTCGCTTCTCATCCAAGAAGCTTCTTCAGCTCTTTCTTTCTCCTCCTGCAACTTTTGAACTTGTAAGAAGACACTGAGGTTAAGTGAATTTGGTGTCAGGTATCAAACTTTCATTTTTCAAATCATGCTTTTTCCAATACCTGAGAAAATAATTAATAGCTAATTGGTGTAATGAAAATAATATATAGCAGATGCAAGGAAACCTTGTGGAAAATCAGAATGAATTGGAACACATATGAACTGATCGAAACAAACTTGTTATTGAAAATTAGGGCAGGGAACCTGTGGGAAGAACAAGCCACAGGTTTGTTCTCCCACAACAAGGGAATAATTTAATCAACTTTAATATGATCTGTGATACTTTGTATAGATTTATTTTCACAAGGAGTTAAACACAATATAAAACCTTCCATACTTAGGTGTAAATGTAAAGAAAAATTGTACTTATTCCAGCATAAAAGTGTAGTAATTACTGTAGCATACAAGATTCCATTTCTTGAACTTAAACATAAATTTACTGTTTAGTTAAGAATGACTTCCATTATGCTCAATGGGACTTACATCCTAGTAAAATCAGGACTGCACCATTAATCAAAGAGAGAAATGGAGTATCAGCTTCACTGCTGTTTCAAGATTTATGCTCATTTTCCACTGTCCTTCCTTAGTACTTCAATATAGGCAGCACTTCAATCTGTATTACAGTACAATAAATCCAAGGAACTGAAAACATTTAAATACGACTCAGTGTGAGCTTTATAAATTGATCGGGTAATCAGTGTGGGCCATAGAGGGAAGGGTATCTTTCTTGAGTAATAAAATCTCATGTGCTCTGTGTTATGAAGAATCTTAACATAGAAATAAAACATTATGATAAAACATTCTTAAATATGCAATGTTCAAACCAGGGTGGATTTGATTTAAATCGAGTTGATTTAAATCACAATTTAAATCATGATTTAAATCACTAGTAAAAAGGCTTGATTTAAATCAACTCGATTTAAATCATAATTTTTAAAGAGCAACTGTCATCTCTGCTACTCCTTTGACCCACTGTTGACTCACCGATAGTCCCAGTGTTGCAAAATATACAGCCTCATGCTACATAACTAAGCTCCATTTCATGCTGAATAAACTAAATTATTTATGTATCTTAAATAGAAAACTATCTTACGATAGATTTTTACCCCAAAAGTTTTTTATTAAAATAAATTAGATTTAAATCAAAAAAATCCGATTTTTTTGATTTTTTTAAAAAAAATCATTGATTTTTATCTACCCTGGTTCAAACTATTTGGGCTTCATTTTTACATACCGTTGTCTGGGGTTTGCTTTTGAATGGATTTCCTTAGAAGCATTATAAGAGAGAATTCAAATTTGGGGTGTATGCTGCCTTGCAAAACCTTGTGTGTTGTTTCAGGATAAATGCTGAAACGTAGAAATAGCTTCTATTTTTGATTGGTAAATATTGTTTTCAGTTCTGTGCAATTCATTTATTTGATTTCACCATGCTTAGAAAGATGTAAGGGATATTCAAACTCCTATACATGTTGAAGCTACCTATCACCTGGGACACCACGTTTTGAAGAAGAGAAATGCTGATGAACTCCAACCACTCCAGCCAGTACTTCAGCAACGGAAGGAGGATAATATTGTGCGCAGCAAGGTATGTCATGCTGGCTTGTACGATGGTAAATGAAGTCTAACAAGCTGGTGGACAGCAGTTGCAATGGGCTACTTTTCTGTTTCTGATCCTCATCTGAAGGATTGTTTTCTACTTATATGGACTTGATGGTGGGGCTGACTTTGAAGTAGTATTAACTATACTAAATTATGGACTTTATAACATTATCACACATAAAACTATTGAAAGAGCATTTTCTCATGCAGAAGGGAAGGAGAACACATGTTTGTGCTAAATTCTGTAACTATGAAAACCATGTGGAACCTGGCTCATCATCTGCTGTTGTGATTCATCCATTCTTTTAATGTAACAGAGACATGATGAAGCCCTATAGCCTTGTGTATACTTTGGATGGCTCTAAAAATGTCAAACTGTAAACCAAGTCTCTACGTATTAAGCCAAATGACTGACTTATTGCCTGAATCTCCAGAAAACATCAGGCAGTAGTTCAAACATAATGTAGGACCTCTGCTGCTGGCATAGTTTTCTGGATCAAGGCAAATATTTTTATTTTCTGATACACAGTTTTTCAATATACAGGATAGAAAAGCAGTTGAACATAACAACTGCTCTAAATTTAAACATGCTCTCTAGATACTGTTGTGAAAGGTCAAAGGGATTTGTTTCCACATGAACTTTCCTAGTGGCATCCAACAAAAATGTCAAAAGAGAAGCACCTTCTGTTCTTTTATCATCACTTTGCTTTGGAAACTATTTCATTTAAAAAAAGTATTCTTCTCATTACCCATAATTTTGGCGGATCTTGTCATAAGGCAGTGTGATATGGCTGTCCCAGAAATTGTTTTTAATTATTTTTGTTGTGAATTGGCAACAACTGGCTAATTATTTAATTTATTGTTGTATTTTTTACTCAAGATGGGAGAAATATTTTGGGGTTTGCTGGTGCAAATGCCCAAATTGCTTGTTTCTAGGGTTTGGTAGCTTTACATATTTATGTGTTGGAAAAGGCTTTTGCAGCTTTTTTACTAGATATTCTTACAAGAACACCCTGTGTTTGATGTTGTGGTGTGTCTGAAGCTTTATGTGGTGATAAGGGCTGCTTTGAACTTTTGGTACGGTGACTATATATCTTTGATTATAAAAGGCAGTCTTTTATTTCAGAAAGCTGCCCTTTATATTTATTTAATTTAATTATTTATTTTCTTGGTTTTGCTTTTGGATTTTACTTCATAAAGTTATAAAACATTTTTTATGAGCCTCTTTTTCAGGTTTGTGTTTTATTCCCCCCCCCAAAGAAAATATAGCCATTGATTTAAAAAGCTGCCTAAAATGAGACAGAATGGCATGAATTGAAATGGAGGGTGCCAAATTCATGTAATTTGAAAGGCAGATGATGTTTTCTTATTGGTTATTTTGGATTTCATGGTAAAAATATTTTTGAATATATACCTTCAAAATTGTTCTAAAAAGTTATTTTTGTTCTTCTTTCAAAGTTTGTCTTTGCAAGATTTTGTACTCAAGAAAACTGTTCTGCAAACCTTCAAGTTTCTGGAAAATTTACATTTCCAAAGTAAGTCCATTATAATTGAGAGAAAGTGAGCAAGGTTCATGAACTTAGCTTTCTATCTAAAAAAGTTCTTTTTAGAAAGAATGGAATCAGATATCAGAAAGTTCCGCAAGGCATAAAGAATCGTGACTGAGTGGAGTCATAGAGGAGCTGAGTAAATTGACACAAAGAAGAGCTGAATAAACATGTGGAGCCCTGGCACTGTATGAGAAACTATGTTTATATGATTATATTCTGCAATTATTCTGCTATCTTCAAAACACATTTCACTGGTCTGTTTACATATACTGAACTTTTATATACATTAGTTTGCTTTTTTTTATTTAGCACAATATGCAGACTGTTTCCAGTGCAGTGTTATTTGTTTAGTCAGGTCAATCTATCCCATTCAACAAATAATAGTTAAAAAAACCTGGCTTGATAATATGTGTGAATGCAACAAATGCATTAATGTCCATATAGACCCCTGCACTATAATTTAACAAAAGAGTACATTGTTGAAAGAGCATAACAACTTCCTTATATTAGATCATATAAAAATCCCAAAACCATTCGATCAGGTGGTGCACGATCACCTTGGTGCTGCCACCTGATTAGATAGAACAATGAAATTCCACTTATATGCACAGGTTTATAATATCTTCCCATGCTATTTTAGGCAGAGAAGGAATGTTCTCCCTTTTTTTCCCCTCTAAAAAGCATAGACTTATTCATCGCAGACTTTGCATTTATTAGTGGAAAGCGTACACCTTTCTCCCTGGATCTTTGCATGTCCTCTATTATAAAATTGTACCTGTCACCTCATGCTGTCTTTTGCTTCCTACCCTGTAATAATAATTGGCGATCTGGCATTAATGAGAGTTGATTCAGATTGTGGGAACTCCAAGGAGTTTATAAGGGGCTCATAAGTGGTTTCCAGTCACTGATAAATGTAGGCATTGATCTTTCTCTAATCAAATAAGTTAATTTTGCCATCTCTGCTATTTCTGTCATCTTCACCACCCGTTCTTCCATTGTGATAGTTCACAGTCTTACTATTTTTGTGCATATAATAGTCTCACAGGCCAGTCTTATCTATCATGATGTGGGTAAATAGATACGTAGGCTTCAGTGATACCATCTGCAAACCTAGTTTTCAGTTAAAAAAAAAGTATTTTCACAATCATTGTGCATAATTAAAAGGGAAAGTAATTGTTTTTCACATTCAAGCTGAAGTTCTGCTCAACTGCAAATTATGGCTTTTATGGGTTACAAAGACTAGAATTTTTAAATTACCTTTTTATAAAGGCAAATGTTGCATAATCTGTTCTTCTATTTCCTGAATTTACCTGGCCTTCTTTTCAGGGGTGAATTAATTTTTTCCTCTCCTTAGGAAACAAGCAAACCCCTAGCTTAGAAACTTTTTTCTAATCTGATTTCATTTCTATTTGTATTGTCTTCTTTCAGGGCCACAGCTATTCTGCATGACGTCAAAATAATTCATTTTAAATCCTACTTAGAAACCAACATTCATTCAATTCCTACTGTTCCTCTCTTTCCCTTCTCTCCAGGGACCTGTTTCCTACAGAGATGAGTTGTAGCCTGTTTATGCCCTTCTGAACCATCCAGGAATTCATAATGATTTGGCCTGTTTTAGAGGACTTCTGTTTCATCTCAAAAATCTCCTGGAGTTTTCAAAATCAGCTCAATTTGGGATTCATCAAATTTTCCTGTGTATCCTAGTTTTTAGGATTAGGATAGAATAGGCTGAAGATTAATGCCATTTTTTAAAAAAATCATTAATTCATCTTTTCATTAGTAACATACCTACCCTAAGAGTGAGAGATAGATCTGTTTAAATATATAAGGCAAGGAGGGAGGCTTAGCTTTAAATATATAAAGCAAGGAGGGAGGCTTAATTTAGGGCTAAATGGTTGGGAGGGGGAACATCTCCTCATCTTTCCTATTTTTACTTCCATTCCTCTTCCTGCTCTGAAGTTTTTTTTTAGTAGATGAAAGCTACAAGAAAAAAAAAACCTATTCTAATCATGTCATCTTTTGCTGGTTAAAAAAAAAAGCCCCCAACTTGAATAGTGGCAGGCAGAGGTGTAAACAAATAGGATTGCTGCTATCACATCTCCCTTGTTTTGCTTTCCAGAAGGTGTGAAATGCCAAATTATGTTCTCCAGATACTTATTCTTTACCTGCGAACAGCATCCCCCCCCCCAGGCTATTAACTTCTTACAATCAGGAAGCTGGTGGTGTCTTTTTTGACTAACAAATGCCATTAGGAGGCATACATTTTTGCAAGCAGTTGCTTGCCAGATGCATAAGATCAGGTCTATGCATTTGATGCTGCAGCTTGTGAAAACTTATGCCTTTTAATAAAATTTGTCAGTCAGAAAGTTGCGATCAGATTTCTTCTGACATTTTGTTGCATTTCACTAACGTGGCTCTCCTCCAACCATCTTACCTAAAAAAGCCAGGTAAGAATATTTATGGTTTACCTTAGTGTATACTTAATGCCTTATCTGCCCATTTGCCCTTTCTAAATTACTTTAATCAGATAACTTAATTAGTTTGAGTTGACAGGTATATATTTCATATAAATTGCGTGCACTGGGTTAAAGGAAGAACAAGAAACTCTGAATAAAGTGAACAACTGTTAGTTTGCCCCTATGGATGCTTATAATCTACACATCACTCTGCTAACAAAGCAAAATACCATAGAAGTAGAAAGCAGGAAAGGAAAGAATATCAATTATTTATATTTAAAGAAACTTTCAAGTATACCATTAACCAGAGGCCCAGCCACTGAAATATTACCATTTGTATTTCACATTTTCATTTGAAACTTACTGCTTATGTAGTACTTTTACCTTCTGTTGCTTGTCCAAGTGCCAACTTTTCTCCCCCAAGGTATTAAATGACTAATGTATTGGTCTCAAGCCAGAATGCTTGATAAATGCTTATTTCAAGGCAGCTCTTCTGCAAGTCTTAATTAAAGTTTAATGTCAAATTGAAGTTTATTTTCAAATCCTCTTAGGTGTTTCCCCCCCCCCACTTTTTGTTAGTTAACATGATTAGAAAACACTGGGTGAAACATAAGATAGACATGTTCACTCGTGTGCACAAGTCCTGCCTTTCATTAAACTTGATTGAGAGTAAAATGACAGGCGCTCTTGTGCAACATAAGATAATACATCAGCTGCATTAAAAAGGAAACATTTAACCAACAGTGATAGTGGAAGTAGCACACATAGAAGGTATGTCTTGTTAATTATTGGGAACTGAGCAATTTCAGTTATATAGAGGGAAACAGATTTTCTAGAAAGGATAAAGAACTAAAGAGTCAGTGTTTGAGTAGAGAATGAGGACAAGCAAAAGTTTGTTGTGTTTGATATGTGGTTATGGATCATCTGCTATTATACATTGCTTAA
This sequence comes from Pantherophis guttatus, assembly GCF_059756535.1. Taxonomy (NCBI): domain Eukaryota; kingdom Metazoa; phylum Chordata; class Lepidosauria; order Squamata; family Colubridae; genus Pantherophis; species Pantherophis guttatus. The sequence goes on from NC_142063.1 coordinate 158,567,508, forward strand.
ATGGTAAGGAAAATTATATCACACACATCAGCTGAGGAATGGAAAAATTCTCAATTTAGCAGGAAAATAGATAACAGTTGTGTGCTGACTACTTCAAATGTGCAGTAAAAAGTTTTTCATACCGTGGTAGAAAGACAGAGGCAACTACTCTGTCTTACAAAGACATCAACTGATGCCTAGTACAGAAACTGAATCTTATGCACTTTTTTCAGCCCAAAGGCCACCCTCCCTAAAAGCAGAATAAAAGCTAAATTGGATCTGATATGAGTTTAATTAAAATGCATTTATTTTAAGTAAAGTTAACATGCATATTCCCAGTGCATTTTTTTTTCTTTTTTGTTGCATTGACATTTACAGTTCAATGACATTTGCTGGAGGAACTTCTGTAGAAGCCACACTAATGGCTTTGGGAGATACAACACGTGGGCTCCAAATATAGCTGGGAAAAATTTTTTTGGTTATAACTATTTTATCTTATCCTTCATCTAAATCACATAGGGGTTTTCCTTTGACCCAGAGAAACACATTTGATGTTGTTATGATATCTGTGAAGCTAGTTGGCTCTTGTATTCCTCTATTACATAAATTTACGTAAAGCCCCTAAATCCACAGAACCTGCTTGATATTTCCTCACTTTTTTCCGGAATCACATCGCTGGTCTATCCTGGAACGTGATTCACCTGAAGTGAGATTTTTTTTTGCCCTTTAAGATGGACATAAACAACCAGCTTACTAAGTGATCAAATATATTCACTTGGTAAATTATCACTAGACAGTTGGCTGCTTCTCTTCATTCTGAGATCAAATCAGCTTGCAGGAATTCATCTGAAATATATAAATATGGGTAGTATACTTTGATAGTCTACAGGCAGTGTTTCATATCAAAGATACATTTCGGAAATGTATGTACTTTCCAAAATGATAGCATAGTTAAGAGCAAATTCCAGTTTTTCTAATGAAAGGATGCACATATTTAATTTTGCAGTGGAAAAGCCAAGTCTGAACTCCTAACCGTAGGATGCAGGACAAAAGAAGAAATCTAAAATTAAATACAGTGTTTCCTTTTCTGTTGTATTAAAATTGCAGTTCAAAAAGAAGTGGTTTAAATTAAAATGATGTATATTCTTACTCATTTTGTATAGGCCTTATGAAAAGAAACCTTACCTGTCAGTGGGAAATGTAAAACAGTTGATATTAAATATCAGCTTATACAATGCTGGCGATGATGCTTATCAGACCAGCCTTCATATCCAGCTGCCTAAAGGTCTCTATTTCACCAAACTTGTAGCACAGGTAAGAAACCTATCTTATATATCTTTGTATAAAATAATTTGCCAGACACTTTTTCATTCGCATGGCTAAAAACAAACAAACAAATGTTTCATTTTAAAACATTTGAAACTTAATTCACAAAGCAAACTGAAATAAAACAGTGCAACTCATTTAAACCAATGTACAAAACTACAGTCATTCTTCCAGACTGTTTGGTCCTCTTAATATCACTCATTGAATAAGAAGAAAAAGATGAATAGATTAAAACAAAAAGTTTTACTTTTAGTTTCATAGAAATCAGTGGGGCTTACTGCAGAATAAATATGTCAAGGACTATACAGTAAAACTTGTTTATAAAACCATATAATTTTTCCTTCCAAAATTTCCCTTTCTTCTTTGGGAAGACAACAGGTACAATTTTCTAGCAAGGCAAAGTATCTTTAATTATAATGAAAAGTGTCCAAGTATTATTTAATGAAGCAGCAAGCAAACTAGATGTTTTTGCCCAAAACAAAAAGGTTAAAAGCAGAATTTTAACATTGTACACTTTTTTTAGATCTATAAATTGTCTCCTCCATGTGGCCAGTGATACATGAACAACACAAAGTAATTTACTCTGTGTTGAATGTAAGGACTTCAAACAGCTTCCAATTTGTTTAGAAAAAAAATGAATTAAGTTTATAGGAGCTGGCAGCCAGCAGGTGCATCACCACCATCATCCCTCGTGGAAATCACTTTTGTTGGACCACGCTACAGACTTACGATTACTCATGCAACAAAATATTGTGTCGTCTTTATGATGGTCCGTTTCCTTTCCCCTTTTCTCTATCCAAAATAACAATGTCCCATCAACTTCATAAAGCATAAATTTTCTTTACAATTTGAAAGATTTGAAACTTATCAGTAGACATAATGTAACTGGAAAGATAGAATTCACTCTTTGAATGATAAGCCTAATCAGTGTTTTCTGTAAAAACCTGAGGTTTACATTGATGTGAATTAAACTTTCAGATTTTTATCAGTGGTTAGTGCTGGTGGTATTATTGGCCTGCAAAGATCATAAGCAGTATGACAATGATTACCACTACAGACATTCTGGGTAAATGTATCCCACTTTCTTGTTTTATTCAATCTTCCAAATACCTCTGTATTTTTTAATAAAGAGCAACTGGGATGTAGGATTTTGATTTGGAGAAGTGGGACTGCTGTTAACTTTTTCTCCCTAAAAAAGTCCCCGGAGTCCCTGCAGATTTTACTCTGCTAGTCATTGCCAGCCATAGGGGATGGTGCTTATTTCTGTTTCAAGGCCATTGAGCTAATGCTATCCAGAGACATTTCCACAGTCATGTGGCCAGTATGACATCACAGAGGGCTGTTACCTTTCCATGAAGCGATACCTATTTATCTACTTAGTTTTGCATACTTTTGAAGTGTTAGTCTGGCAGGAGCTGGGGCGACGATGGGAGCTCACCCCATCGCATGGTGCTCCGGTCTCAAACCTGGGCTTTTCAGTGAATAAGCCCAGAGTCTTTACCATTGAGTCACCACACTGCCTTTTATCCCTAAATCATTTTCTGATTTTTTTTTCCTTCCTTCCCAATTTTCTTTTTGGGAATACACACAAGTACCCCTTTCTAGCAAAGCAAACCCTTTCAGAAAATTGGGGGGAAATTAGTCAAGAAAGAAGCATAATGGGAAAAGGTTAGATAGAATCCCCTGTTTTCAGTCTTCCTTATAATCAAAATCTCATAGAACATCTAAATCAGGGGTCCCCAACTCCTGGGCCGCAGTCCACTACCGAGCCGTGACACAGCTCCACTACTGCAAGTGGCGGGCTGGCATGCATGTGCATGTGCACCGGTTCACTGCTCAAGGAAGTAGAACTGCATGCACACGCATGCGCACTGGCCCACTGCTCACACAACCCAGTTCCTCTCTCTCTTCCCTCTTAATAGCTGGGCTATTAAGCCATAAATGTTGGGGGCCTCTGATCTAGATAGAGATTTTTGGTGCCTTGTCAATTTGAAAAATTGTTTTTTTTTTTTTTTTTGCTAAACTTTCATCTACTTGTGCCTTCTTATATATTGTTCATTTTTACAATAGGAAGAAACACAGATACATTTTCAAATATCAGAAAAGGAAAGTCATGGAGTGACAATTACCTGTAGCATTGGATATTTATACTTTGATCATCTTTCAAAGGTAAGAATAAATATGAAAAGTGACTTGATTAGTATATAGTAGACTATATAGTTCATTGTTATCATATCTGTATACCTGTTCTGCCCCAGCTCCGGATTCCCGAGGATATTGACACACACCAACAGTCCTTATCAAATTTATTAAGTAGCAAGAATAAACCAAAGTCCGGCAAAGGTTGGCAACCAGCCCAGAAAACAAGATACGATAAGACTTTTCCAAAAATGCTCTGATGATAATTACAAGTTGTTTCCAGCAAGAAATTACTAACTGTGTGCGACTTAAGTAGGCTAAGGGAGTGGCCAATTATCCTCAATCCTTACTCTCAAGGAGACCTCCTCCTCCTGAGTAGCCACTTCTGCCTTTTGGCAGCCCTGCGTGCTCGAGCATTGAGGAGAGGCTCCTCCACTTCGCTCTCTCCACTTGAAGGAGCCTCTGGAAGTTCTGAAGGCCCAGGCTGAGTCTCTGCCTCTGGCATCACATCCTCTTCAGCCTCCTCGCTGTCCAGTGCGAGCGCCGGCTGCGCAGGCTGCTGGCGCGACCCCACACCAGCTTCCTCGTCGGGATCAGCCACGATCCATGCAGGACGCTGGCGGGCCACAACAGTACCAAGGAACTATGATATATCGCCTCAAATATATTATTATTATTAATAATTGTTAACAAAATATGGTGTCCATATGCATTTTCTAGTATCTCTAATAATTGGTAAAAAGATTAAAAATAGATCAGATTAAAATGTCAAACTGCAGCATTTCTTAAGTATGAGAACAATAGTAGGACATACGGTAACACTTTGGGGCTTATTTGCTGTCGGTGTTTACATGTTCAGTTCAGTGAAATGTTTGGAAACCATGAAAATGGAGCAAGAAGTTGTACAGAGATGCTTGTACCCAGACAATACACTGCTTAAGGAAAGATGGAATGTTTATCTTTGTAATTGAAAAATAAAAAACTTTTTTAGAAAAAAAAAAAGAAAATGGAGCATGGCTAGTCATTAAACAGGGTCAGGGATACATCAGTATAGACAGGATTCTTATGATGCTTAGTAGTTAAATTAGGTTAAGTCACAGATCTGCACAGAACTGTATTGATCGTTAATCTTCACGCTGCATTGATAAGTGAATAGTTATAGACTTCAGTAGTCTATACACTTACAGCTAATTTATTTAATACAGTGCCTATTATGCATTCTGATAGAATATGGATTAATTAATGCAAGTTGAAAAAAAATCATTTTTTCAGGTGGACATTAGCTTTGTATTGGATTCAAGTTCACTCAGCAGAGCAGAAGATGACTTGCACATCAGCATTAATGCAACTTGGTAAGTGTTGCTTACTACAGGCTGTTTACCTTAGACCTATATTTGAAAAAAAACCTAAAGAACTGCATAAAAAATACATTTCATAATTTGCAGAAATTTCACAGAAGTCTAATGTAATGGGGGCACAATGTTTCTTTTTGGGGTTGGGTAAATAGGCTATGGATACAGTTGGGTGGGTTCTAATTTTTTTTTACTACCGGTTCTGTGGGGGTGGCTTATTTTGTGGGCATGGTTTGATGGTCATGTGATAATTCCTTAGGATTTAGCAGAGGTACTGGTCTACCAGGCTTTTAACCGCTTGCAGAGCCGTACCGGTCTACCCATTTGTTTTTGGAGCGTTCCGGTCTACCTATTTGTTTTTGGAGCACACCGGTCTACCCATTTGTTTGCACTGGTCTACCACCACACTGCCTTTTACCGCTGATCAACTGTAGGGCAGCCCTTTGAAGTGCTGCGGCAAGAGTTTAAACAGTTTTTTTCCTTCTAGCTGATCAGCTGTGACTCGGGAGGCAGCAAATAGATTGTGGGCGGGGCCAGGCAGAGGTGGTATTTACCGGTTCTCCGAACTACTCAAAATTTCCACTACCGATTCGCAAGAACCGGGGAGAACCGGTAGCAACTCACCACTGGATACAGTCCTCAAATGGGCAAAACTCTTGTACCGAAATGATAGAAAATGTGCTTGCTGGCACTTAATCATGCGATCTATTGCCAAATGTACTGTGTAAGAAAACCAAGCAGTACTCAGGGATGTCAGTAAACATTGTGATGCATTTCTTTCCTTCTTCTAGTGAAAATGAATTAGACCATGACCTGCTGTCCGATAACAATGTAATTTTAGCTTTGCCTCAGAAACACGAAGTCGAACTGCACATTCATGGGTAAGCGAAAGCATTTGGAAATGTGTATAGAGCTGTTGCAAAGCAACATGCAGTGGTCTGCTGATTTCTCAGGGTTTTGAGCCTGTGGATGTTCTTGTGTGTTCTTTTAATTGCTCAGGCTTTGCTCATTTTTATGGAAAGGCAGCATAAAAACTTCACAAATGCTGTTTTAGCAGGATAACCAGGTAAATTCAGTGTTTGGGCTTTCAACCTTATAGAGGCTTAATGTTATAAAGATGGATAGCTGAGATTTATTTGACCTACAAAAGCCCCAATTTCTGAAAAAGATATTAAAGTGCATAGTAGCTCTTGATCCTCATACAGCTTTTTAATAAATGACAAAGTTTTGAAATCTTTGTGTATAATATGTATTTATGTATGTATTTAATTTAATTGTAAATATGTATTTAATTGCAATTAAATGTAAATATAGGAATATGGATGATAGTATAAAACTCAAGGACTAGTAAGAGATACCAGCATTTTTTTAAAAAGTGACATATACTTGGTAGAGTGTATGCATTTGGAATTTAAAAGATGCTTAACTTCTTCAGAGAAGGCTGCAAAATACTCTTGTTGCAAATGCTGTAGAGAGAAATACCGTATCAACAATGCCCATCTAGGTAGAGCAGGGGTGAAATGCTCCTAGTTCGGACCGGATTGCCTGATCCAGTAGCGATGGCAGCGGGTGGTTCAGAGAATTGGTAGCAAAAATCCCTGCCCCCCCTCTATGCCCAGCTGAGCCGCGCGATCATCAGAGGCTTTTTTTTTTTTACTTTTAAAATAATTTTTTCTACAACCTCTTCGGCTGAATAGGTTGTAGAAAAAATGCTTTTAAAAGTAAAAAAAAAGCCTCTGACGATCAGGCAACTCAGCTGGGATCGTCAGAGCCTTCTAAAAGCATTTTTTTACAACCTCTTTGGCCGAACAAAACAATACTGGCAAGAAATTAGAATAATGATCGAAGAAATTACAAAACAAAAATTGGAAATGAAGCCGGAAATTTTCCTATTGGGAATGATCACAGCACAATACACCAAAGAAATAAAATATCTGATTATCCATATCCTCACAGCAGCGCATATACTATTTGCCCAAAATTGGAAATCTGAGCAGTTACCAACAAAAGATAAACTAATCGACAAAATCACTGAGTGCGCAGAAATGGATAAGCTCACAAAAGAACTACAAGACAAGGACGATACTGATTACTATTTAGTGTGGCAAAGTTGGTACAGCTGGCTGGAGGGAAAAATAGAAACATAAAAACAATTTTTGAATATTCAATAGGAATGTATAGAATTAAAGAGGCAACAAAATGTCCTATATACAATTATGTAAATATGTGAACATATAGATAGATATGAATAGAGAAAGATAAGAGAACTTGATAACCCACCGATGTAGAAACTAAGAGTCAGTCAGGGGACTGAATTGATGTTGGTTTGTTTTGTACGTTGTCTTAATGTATTTATGTTTGTTTGTATATTTTCTATCAATAAAAACTATTTAAAAATAAATAAATAAAAGGTAAAAAAAGCCTCTGACGATCCCAGCGCAATCATCAGAGGCTTTTTTTTTACTTTTAAAAGCAATGCTTTTAAAAGTAAAAAAAAGATTGCGTGCCACAGCTGATCACCCGCCCTCGCACGCTGTTCTACTTACCGCATGCCTCCTTTTGGCATGAACTGCGCACGTGCACTTCGCATTTGGTGCACGGTGCGCACTGTGCATGCACAGCCAGTGAACCAGTAGTAAACCAGTTCAGATTTCACCACTGAGGTAGAGCAGTCATCCCAAAATAGGTGAGTTCTTTTTTGATATTCCCAAGTAATCTGGATATGTGACTGACTCCACCAGGATAATCAGTCCCGGAAAACTATCTCATCTTCACCTCTAACCCCTCCTGCACCTCTCAGAACTGCTCTGGAAGGTCACCTTCAGGTTTAGAGGCCACATAGAAAAGCAGGAGGAAGGACAACAATTAAACCGAAGTTTAAACAATTAAACTCCAGTTATGGGAGTTTAATTGGATGTAACTAAGTTTTTAGATCTGTATGGTAAATGGTACTCAAGGAAACTCATATGATTAATTCCATTTTAATCAAGATTTTCTCTGTTATTTATTTTGAAAAAAACATTTTTTGTAGGTCTGCGTCTCCAGCATCATTTATTTATGGACCCAGTGAAAAAAATTCACCAGTTTCTTGCATGGAGGAGACAATCAACATCACTTTCTATGTATGAATGTTATTCTCTATTTTCATTGTCTTTTGGAAAAATGAATTAAATGAAAAGAATTTTTTAAAAAAAACAAAAATGCTTTCTCATGACTGAGGTAGATTTGAATCTAGGTCTTCCCAATCTGAGTTCACCATCTAACCTTCTACAAAGCTGCTTTCTTAGCCACTGAATCTCCGTCCACATTGATCACTCTCTGAACACTATTCATTTAATTTTACCCATTATGTCACAGCTACTCTCCATTCACAAAAAAGGAAGTCATCTCAGTTTTTGAATTATAAGTGCCATTGTGAATTGCCGAGTTTATTATAATGTAAATATCCCCTTTCAAAAATGGGTGTTTAATTTTTGCTCCCTATGTTCATTGTTTCAAAAAGACTTTCTTGCTGGAGGAATGGCAAATAAGAGCTATTTTTGTCTCTTCTACCATTTTAATTATGTAATTATTATGTTTTTCCTGTGGTCTGGCAATGTCCTTTAATGCCATTTCATCTACCTTAAGTATGCTTTGGACACAGATCTTTTTCTCCGTGTCATATAATATATGTGGGTATATGCATAATTTTGTATTTATTTATTTTGTCATGTTTATGTAGTGTATACTGAAGGTGGTGACCCTTTGAGAGCTGTATGCAAGAGAATTTCATTTTAATATATGCCGATTAGTGTACATTAAAAATGACAATAAAGTTATTCAAAGTTCTAATCTGCAAATGTTAAAATATATAGACGCTTTAGCTTGCAGTATAGTCGAGCATCAGGAACTATCTGTTCAGAATTCAACATTTGGAAGTGAAGGTTTCTAAAATTTCAATTGTTTTAAGCTTTGACTGGAGGAAGGTGATAGGGTGCAATAGTTCTGATACCAATTCAGATAAAATACTAATTCAACTCTGGCCCTCCTTACACCAAAGGTCAGTAATCCTGGAGTGAGTCTGGCTCCCGATGTAAATCTGCTGATACAGATACCCAATTCTTTCCTACCAAGAGATACCAAGCTGTTTAATATACTGGATGTCAAGGTATGCTTAATTTATTTTCTGGATTTGGAACATGAAATGTGATACAGCATAACAAATTATGCAGTTGTTAGCTTCCCACAATCTTTATGAACGATTGTGATATGCTATCTTTGACGTTTATGATCTAAGAGGAAGAACAAACCAGCAGTGCCAATGATGGAAAAAGGTGTAAAGCAGCATAGGGGAGAGTATGTTACAACAGGCAAAGGGGGGTGGGGGGGCTTAAGGATCTTTGTTTATTGATGAGTTGCTTTGCCTGCAGAAAACATCATCAGAAAATACTATAAAAAAAAATAAGAATAGGTGAATAATTTAATTTCAACACAAGGAATCACAATCTGCAAGATAGCAGGGATGATGCAAGACACATTCCTTTTGTACATGCCTCAAGGTCACAAAAACCGTACAAAAAGTACAAGTCTGGTTTCATGACCTGTCTTCTCGCACATTTTGACACACATCCCATGGATGCTCCTGATGAGGCGTTTGCCTCAAGATTGATGCTGCCTTGCCTGAAATGTTTGTGGCTCCCTGATGTGGATTTTTACACTGTAATTGGCATCCTGCCTTTGAGCTGTCCTGTTCAAGATCAGCACATAATTTTAATACGGAAGTAATGTGATTTACTTTTACACAACTTCCATAGAAAGGGAAAGAGGGTTAGGCAGGGAGGTTCAAAACTTCTCAAACACAGGTAAGTCCCAAATAGTCGTTTTGAGTTCAAAACAGCTGGTTTGCATTGTTTCAGTCACTTTGGAAGTGTTCTGAGGTCAGGGCAATGGTTTCACACTCAAAATACTCCCAGCACAAGTGACACAGCTGTTCCAACTCAGAACAGTATATTTGGAATTTGAAACTTTTCTCATGGATCGTATTAGGAGAAAAGATTCAGTGATTCTGCATCAACGATAAAGTGCAGTTGGTCATAGAATATTTGGGGTTCTTTTTCCCATACAGAATCATATTTTGGGCATGAAGACTTGTTATAGGCACTATGAGTCCTTATGAATTGTGTTTGTTATCACTGCATGCTTTCCTATCCTATGAAATGCCTTAGGAAATCTTGAAAGTTCAAATTGTGAGATGGACAGCAAATAAATTTAATAATAAAAATATAAAATAACTGTCCTGTTATAAAACTATATCCCCTTTTCTTAAAGACATGGATTAAAGTATGGGTCAAATTTAGATAGTATTAAATCTTAGCTATAAGCTTGCTCTTCCCAGTATTACTTCAATTTGTTTTATTTTAATTTAAGAATGTTTTATTAAAACAGTAATTTTTTACTGAGCTGATTTGTTTATGTTCTTATATGCAATGTCTACAAATTTCTTTGATATCAAAATGTAAGACAATTATGATTTTGCTCATTTGCAGACCACTGATGGACAATGTACCTATGAAAGTCATAGGAGAGACTGTATTTTACCAGAAGAACAGGGAAATATGGTGCAAGATCTTATTACATTCCTCACAAAACTTGACAATAGGCCACTGGTAATTTCACTGTTTTTTGTTTTTTTTACTGATTTATTAAAGCTGTAATATCGTCCTATTGCATATTTCTGCCTTATAAGCAGATTTTCAGAACCACAGAGCAGCTTGATTATGCTAAAATAACTTAATTTATGTCTCATTTCAGTGTTAAGCTATCTGGGAACAAGTCACTTTACACCCAAGGGCATTTATTTACCACAAGACATAGGCAGGTTGTGCTGCTAGGAATTCAACAGTTGGAAACAAACTTACGAAGACTTAAGGAAAAGGGCAATAACCCTTGCTGAGGCTTCAGTTGACAAGTGATAACCAGTGCCGCCTTCTAAAGGTCTTTCCTGACATGAATTAGAAATACATTACTATCAAGGCTTTATGCCATGCTTATATGTGAGGCAGATTAACTTGCTTTCTTCCAGACAGGAATTGGCACAAGGTAGCTCAGCAAAACACACGTTCTGTCTACGCAAACAAAACTATTTCTGTCTCAGTGGTACTGTCCTAAGAAACAATGTGCTGGGTTGGTAGGTTTATCTGCCCAAGGAAAACAAGAACTACCTATTGCTGTCCCTGGGGCAAAGGTTATAATGCTGATGAGTTTGTCAGAGCCTGACCAGCTGAGAGGGAGAGCTCTGCTTTACTGGGAAGAAGCCTCTGTCACTATCTTGCATCCACCACAATCACAGCTATTAGGGCAGGGCTATCAAACTCACGGCCGGATGCGTCATGCGCTGGCCATGTCCACGCCTGGTTTAGCAGAGGGGCAAACATCGCAATACGTCACGTGACGATGCGAGTTTGATACCCCTGTATTAGGGTAACATTTGCAGCAAAACAAAGCAAAGCATCTATGGGGAGGGCTGTCAGGTAGCATGCGAAATGTGAGGTAGTGCCTTGCTAGTCTGCCCCTGTCAACTTCTTAGAGCACTTGTGAGAGTTCATGAGTTGGAGTGAACCATGATGTTGAATTCCTACATTACTCATGAAATCTCTTAACACACCAAAGCAGGAGCAATTGCTCCTCGTCCGTCCTTCTGACCCCCAAATCCCTATCTTCTGATAGGTAGCTGTAATGGTACATAGGAATGAATTGGGAGACAATGAGACCTAACCAATGGAACAGTCCAGTGGTGAAATCCAATTTTTTTACTACCGGTTCTGTGGGCGTGGCTTGGTGGGTATGGTGTGGCTTGGTGGGCGTGGCAGGGGAAGGATACTGCAAAATCCCCATTCCCTCCCCACTGCTGGGGGAAGGATATTGCAAAATCTCCATTTCCCCCCCCCCCTCTGAGGCCAGCCAGAAGTGGTATTTGCCGGTTCTCCGAACTACTCAAAATTTCCGCTATTGGTTCTCCAGAACCTGCTGGATTTCACCCCTGGAACAGTCATATAAAAGACAACCTATCCCACAGCAGGAATGTGTGGGGCAAGAGGCTTAGAAAAGACCCTCCCTAATTTGGGAGCCGTAAAGGAGATGGAGGGAGGGAAGCACTTTCAGACTTGCAAGATTATGTTAACGTAACCTTATAATAAAATAGAATCCGGTCACCCGGATCATGGTTTCCTGTCTGGTAAATCCCATAAGGCTGGCAGTAGTGGAGATAGCATTGACTTCAGCCACTTGCCATTTCATGCAGTCTGCCAACAGGTTAGGTGGGGGATTGAGGAAGGAGTAAATAAAAAATCATATTCTGTCCATTGTACAGAATATGTACATTTTGTACATATGTATATGTATATTTTGCATATATATCTGTGTGTGCTGCACTCATTTTACTCTGCATAATACATCTCTATATTCTTTCTCTCCCAAAGTTTTGTATGAAGAACGATCCACTATGTTTGCAAATATTTTGCAAATTTGGAGACATGGAGAGTGGAAAGGAATCGACAGTTCATATTCATCTTGAGGCAACACCTTCACTATTAAGCATTGTAAATATTTTAATCTTTGTGCTATCATACTGAAGGCTGTGTAATCATATTCTTAAGTGTCAGAGAACCACAGACAAAGTGTCATATTTCAGTATCAGATTTAGTTGCTTAATGTTCTTTCTCTGAATACCCTCAGTTGAAAAGCATATAATTTTGAATAGGCTTTGTACAATGTAGAGACTCCACCTTACCTCCTTAGCCTCACTTATTTCATATTATGTTTTATTTGAACCCTTAAAGAGCAGCTCATTTAAAATGTTTTTTTTAACTTAACAATAGGATGAAGCTTCAGTGCTTACCTTTGAGATAAAAGGAGAAGTTTCAGCAGATCAAAACCCCAAAGTTATTGAACTCCACAAAAATAAACAAACCACTCATGTAAGTAAGACAGTGAAGGGGAGGAAACACTGGACAACTTGAATATTAACCCAGATCTACTTGGATATATTTTCTAACATGATTTATCATTCATTTGGTATTAGTTCTTGCATTATTTCAGTATCTGATGCCTATTCTATTAGATCTAAACCAAGGGCTGTTGTGAAGAAGCACATTATGTTGTTTGCGTCTATTTGCAAGAAAGCCTAATTTGCAGTGTCATAAGTGCAGAATCTTTATTGCATGTTTATTTCATCAGAAATTATGCTGTAATCAGAATTAAAGCATACCTCTGAAATCAGTGGCATTTGACTTCTATGAAAGCTCTTTTATATATCTACCTTGAAGGTAAACAAGTCACAGCTCAAATCCAGACTGTACTACTGTGAGAAGTGAAACAAAGGTCTCCTAAAGAGTATTCCAAATACTTGTTTCTACCTGCAATAACTCTGTGTGTTTTATTTTCTACAGGTCATTTTGGAGGGACGTCATAACCAGAAGACAAAACATAGCGTCAGTGTCTTGCTTATTGCAATAGGTTCCCTATTTGGAATTTTTTTGCTTTTGCTTCTTATATTATTTTTATGGAAGGTATGTATTTCAGTATTAATCCACACATTGGTGCATTTTAATGGGTTGGCTAGATATCCATCCAAAAGGATAAAAATAGCTTTTCTAAACACTAAAAGAAATCTGCAGTGTACTCTAGAACACACAGCCTTTGCTATGATTTTTATTTGGCATTCGGGAACAAATGTGGTTTTTATGTAGCTTGTTACACTTTAATGTGATTTGGGGAAATTGACAGCATAAAATGAGCAGAGAATTCCAATAGCCATTTGGACAGATGACAAAGGGGAAGGAGAAATGAGGCTTTGGAATTTATGGGGGGAAAGTGGTAATCAGATATAACCCAAGAGATTTTAGGTTACCTCACTTCCCAGATAAAGAGCTCTTGTTTCATTTTAAACACTTTGCAATTTGGGAAATGATACAGATTTAAACATTAGAGGAAAAATGCTTTTTACTTGGTTCATGGGATCCTCCTGCTGGATGAAATACGTCTGTTTTTTTAAATGTAAAAATAAGTTTGTATTCAGGATGTTTAAACTTTGGGATGTATTTTGAGTATAGCTGAATCTTGGTATATTAAAACAATGGGTAATGTTCTTTTTCTAAAATATAAATATGCATACATATTAGTGCTTTGAAATTGCAAACCTTGTAACTATTTTTGGAACTGTGTATTCCAGATGGGATTCTTCAAAAGAAAATACAAACGTTTTCCCGAGGAAAAAAATGGAAGTGAAAGTTTGGAGTTTTTTAAACATATTCACAATAATGCCTCAGAGTAGAACGTTTGGTAGAAGTTAAGAACTATCTGCTACAAGAACTGTTAAGTCATAAGCCCCCATGTCATATGTGAAAGGAATAGCCATCAAAACGGGCTTCCAAAAGCACAAATCATAGAAAACTCTGAAGGATAAACATTTTCAAGAGTTCTAATCAAAAGGAAAGAAAAATTCAAAATGCAAGAACAAGGAAACACTAGGAATTGCTCCTTGCTTTTTAAAAAGTACTTGAGAAGGAGTATTGTACTAATCATACTTGAATCGCGAATGTATAACCTCGCTTCCCAAGACTTTCCAGTGTTCAGGAGGATGCAAAATTAGACCAGTTTTAGTCTCCACACAATGTAGACCCGGGTTCTCCCCTTCTAGTTCCTAAAATGAAACCAGTGACATCGTTTTTTTAGATTTGCAAATTTAGTGGCTGCTGACAATTTTTATTCTACTTTCTCCACGTTGCTCTGGAAATATTGGGAACGTCCAGGTAAAAAGAACAATTCAAAAACGCCCTCACAATGTCTCCTCGAATTGTGATGAAATGTTTGCAACCAAATTGTCAAGCTCGGAGCTCAAACCAATAGCCTAATTACCAACCCAAGCTACTAATACTCAAACACATTTCAAGAAGAACTATGCTTATATGTAGGATCTCCAGTGAAAGGAGGAAATTTTTTAATGAAAAGGGAACAACATGCGATCTTGGATGTCCCCTCCATTGTATCTGTTCAGACTTACCATGCAACTAACCCTGGAATATTGGCACTCTCTATTAGTAGGGACCCTACTGAGAGAAAAGGCTTCCTTGGCAGGGAATGAGTGGTCAGGTCAGTGGAGAGGAAGAAACTAACTTGGTTTGTGAGCTCTTCCTATGTATCTTGAACTGAAAACCCAAATGATATAATAGAGCTTTGGGCTCAAGGTCTGTATGAAATTTTTGTTGTTGTGTGACTCTCAACCATGTTTTGAGGGTTCTACCTGGCTGGGTTGGAGAAGTCCTCCCATTGTGTAAAATCAGGGAAATGGCAGTTACCACTTCTTATGCAATCTTTTTATTTATTTTTGTATTTTGAAGAAATAGAATCTTTGCCTGATATCTAATGTCTAATCTTTAGACAAATGTATTTTCTTGCACACATTATACAGGTTCAGAATGTTTAGCATAAGACTTAAGAAGATGGTAAAGTACTGCACTTTAACCCCAAGATGATTATTATTTGAACATCATTTGTACCTCAAAGGCTCGAAAGCATGAATGCATTAAAGACTCTTATTTTTAAAAAAACCAATCTGTTCTATCACTGTATACCCTACACTGTAAAAAGGAACAATCACCAACATTGAACTAATAAAATATTAAATAAAATGGAACATGAAGCTGTCAAATAATTGTAGATATTTGAATTAATTCCTAAATACAATTTTTGTGACATTTTTAAAGTGAATATGTACAAACATCAAAATTATTAACAATTAGACTTTCCCTATATAATTTACTTATGAACACTGGTATTTACAATGTTCTTTTCATTTAACTCTCTGGAAAGAGAGAGTCTTATTTAAAAATGAACAGTTTATTTTCTGACAATCTCTCCTATACCCTCCATGTTAACAATGTAAATTATCACTGTAATTTGCTTACTAATCTTTCGTACAGAAGCTGCAAACCTCTGTATTAGACATAAATGTTTGTATGGTATTTTCCATCTTTAAAAAGTATTAAGCCCTACTGGAACTACTACAATGTGCTCAAGATCTCCTTGAGAAGCACTTGGAAGCTTCAGCTGATACAAAATGCAGAAACACAGGTTGTAAATGATGTTGGCTATTTGGCACATGTGACACCATTGCTTCAGGGAACTGCCAGTATGCTTCTGTGTGGAATTCAAGGTGCTGGTTATTGCCTTTAAAGCCTTTATGAGATTTAACTGAAGTACTGTCTTCTCCCCTTGTTTCCGCCCAACCAATCTGATCCAGCAGGATCGGCATGCTCTGGGTCCCGTCAGCCAAGGAATGTCACCATGAGATGTCCCTTTTCTGCCATAACACCTATCCTCTGGATTAGGATGGCCCCAACCTTGCTGACCTTCTGGAAGGCTTTGAAGAGCTAGCAATGTGCCTGGGCCTCAGATCCCAAGTGTGTGGTAATGTTGACACTGACAGTATATCATACCTTGGTTTCTATTTGTATTTCATTTCTTCTGGCAGTGTTTTAATCATTGTCTGCCATGCAGAGACACTGGTTTGAGATGGGCAGCTATACAAATTGAATAAATAATTCAATTTTCAATTCAGAATAGAGCTGGAAGG
This sequence comes from Pantherophis guttatus, assembly GCF_059756535.1. Lineage (NCBI taxonomy): Eukaryota > Metazoa > Chordata > Lepidosauria > Squamata > Colubridae > Pantherophis > Pantherophis guttatus. The sequence continues at coordinate 158,583,915 of NC_142063.1, forward strand.
GATCTTTGAGGCTGTCTAGTCCAGCCCCCTGCTCAAGTAGGAAATCCTATGCCATTCCAGAGAAGTGGCTGTTGTGTCTCTTCTTAAAAACCTCTAGTGATGAAGCACCCACAACTTCGGAAGGTAAGCTGTTCAACTGCTTAATTGCTCTCACCATTAGGAAGTTTCTCAGTTTTAGGTTGCTTCTCTCCATTGTAGTTTCCATCCATTGTTTCTT